>NC_091977.1:369754010-370410125 GCF_044704955.1 Pristiophorus japonicus | reverse complement strand
GGAAGAGAGAGGGAGGGAGGGGGAGGAAGAGGAAGAGAGAGAGGGGAGGAAGAGAGAGGGTGGGGGGAGGAGGAAGAGAGAGGGTGGGGGGGAGGAGGAAGGGAGGGGGGAAGAGAGGGGGAGAGGGAGGGGGGAGAGAGAGGCGAGGGAGATGGGGAGGGAAGGCGGATGGGAGGGGGAGGGGGGAAGAGAGGGAGAGGCGAGAGAGGCTGACCGGGCCCAAGACTTCGGGCGGGGCCTGCCCCCAGCACCGGAGTTAAAGGTAGGTGGTTGGGACCTGGGGAGTGGGTATGGGTCGGGTCGTGGGAGGAGTTGGGTCAGGGGGGGAGTCGAGTCGGGTCGGGTCTGGGGTGGGGGGGAAGCGGGAGTCCGGGTCGGGGGGGGAGTCGGAGCGGGAGGGTGAGGGGCGGGTTTGAGGGAGCCAGCTGAAGGGAGGAAGCAGGAGCTGGGCATGGGAGCCTGATCCACGCTGCCCCAGTGAGCCCATTCGGCCAGGGCTAGGGGCGGCGTGCTTGGGCCCCTCCCACACAGTTTTGGGCACCTGGAGCTACTGCACATGCGCGCCCACTGTAGCGCGCCTGTGCTGAGGTCCCGGCACTGTTTTCAGCGCAGGCACCTGGCTCCGCCCCCCACAGCTCGTGCTGCGCCGCGCCCAGCTCCAGAGGACGCTGCAAGGAGCTGGAGAATCTAAGTTTTTTTTAGGCGCGCTTTCGGGCGCGAAATCGGGCGTCCAGGTCGGGACTGCGGCCCGAAACTTGGGCCCTATAATTCAATACTTTCACAGGTTGCTGA
Organism: Pristiophorus japonicus; assembly: GCF_044704955.1. Classification (NCBI taxonomy): domain Eukaryota; kingdom Metazoa; phylum Chordata; class Chondrichthyes; family Pristiophoridae; genus Pristiophorus; species Pristiophorus japonicus. Next base: position 370,409,333 of record NC_091977.1, on the reverse strand, counting down.
TTAAATTGTCTCGCATTCGCTCACCCGCTTACGAAAAGGGATGGTAATACAGTCTGTGTATTACCCAGTATTGTAAATATGGGTCTTGATGATACCAATTTTTCCAAGTATCTTAGCTTTGTTTTCCTTGGTCATTGCCTACAAAACAACGGTGATTACACTTCAAAAGTAGTCAATTGGCAGTAGAGTACTTTGGGGTTTCCTGTTGACATAAAAGGTGCTATATTTTTTGTTTCAAGCTCTTTTTTGCTTTATCCAGAATTCAGAAATATCTAAGTTTAAAACTTAATTTTGGAGATTTAATTTTCTAACGTGAATAATACCATACTGTATTATAGATTTTAATTACATAAAAAATTACAGATGTAATTTGTTCTTTTGCAGGCGGAACTGGGGGATTTTGACACTTGGCAGGAAAATACTAATGCATGGGAAGAGGAGGGAGACGCCACCTGGGAGGCAGAAGAAGTGCTGAGGTACCCAATTTTAGCTGCTTTATTGGCATCAGAAGAAGTTGGGTGTAATGGCTTACAATATTGTTTTTTGTCTTGGTACCCTAACCAAAGCACATGGACATTAAACAACAACTTGCATCTATATAGTGCCTTTAACATAGTAACATGTCTCATAGGAGCATAGTCAGACAAAAGTTGATACCGAGCCAAAGGAGATATTGAACGGATGACAGCTGCCAATGCTGGGGTGACAGGAGTGGGGATTGCACAAGAGGGCAGAGTTGCAGGAACGCAGAGTTCTTGAAGGGTTATTTTTCCTTATTTGCTCTATTTCCATAGGATTGGGGAGGATGCCTCTTAAATTTTCGCACATACTCAAAAATCTCCATTTTGACAGAATTTCAATTAATTTCCCTCTGTTAATCAAATGTGGTTTTATGTGTTGTACTCTCTCAAAAATGAACAATCTCTGTTTTTCAATTCTTTCGCAAACTGTAATTCAAACTTTCAATAAATGCTGACGTTTTTGTCATCCTATTATATAGTTTATTTTTTTATTATGTTTATTTTAATAATTTTAATTCGTTTTTTTGGTGGGTGTGCTGGTACAGATACTGACTGTCTCGGTGTAAAGACCTTGATATGAACCATTTAAGGATAGCCCTTTTTACCTTCAGAGTATAGTGTGTCTCTGCCGTTACCTATCCCTTCCCATTTCCACGCTCCATAAATTGCAATTCATTTAGAATGCAGTTCCTTGCTTCCTTACCTGCTTAAAGTCCCATATTTTTATTCCCCTAGTTCCTGCCTGTGCCCCTCCATTATTTTTAAAATCCTTGTCCTTGGTTTCCTTTATATAGTGCCTATAACATAGTAAAATGTCTCAAGAGCTTAGTCAGACAAAAATTGACACCAAGCTGTAGGGGGTGGTGTTTGGGTCAGGTTTCTCTGATTACTTGGTGTTTTCGAGGCGCCCCACACATGGATTCTAGACACTGGACTGATTTGGGGGTTGAGAAACTGAGACAGAGTCAGTTGGGTAGAATGCAAAACTGGTTTTATTGTGCTCAGAGTAAAAGGGCACATTTTAATAATCACAGTAATCGGGTACAAATATGAAGAAATGGCAACTCAAATGCTCTATATTTGGGAAGAACACATAACCCATAACAGATTAAAAGGAAACAGTTCTCCCACCTCCCAAAATACTTGCGCACTAAATCTGGAAGGAGAAAACACACAAGAACATCAACAGATAGGAACAGTAAGAAAAACCTAACCTCCTAGACCCACTATCTTGCTAGGTTAGAACTTTGGGGTTTCAGGGACCATGCTCACCAATTCCCTTTTGACAGTTCCAACTCTGGAGTTTGCCTTAGTTGTCCTGGTCCTGTTCCAAACTCTGGGGTTCGCCTTAGTTGTCCGAGTTCTGTAGTCTGTACCCCGGACCTCGTTGGGGACTTCAACCTGCGTCACTTCTTCACTTGGGCTGAGTCCGCTGATGCGATAAGGTGCGTATTAGACTTGTGGGGTGAGTATTCACTTTTCCTTGGTCAGGGTAGTCTTAAAAGTTCCGTTCGGTAATGTTTTACCCCTTGGTAGCGTAGGACCAGCTTGTAGAGTGGAAAAAATTTCGGTTTTTCTTCGGTTTTGTCAGGTTGGTTCCGGTTGACTGGTTGCGTTGGTCCGAGACTTTCCGATAGTCGTTTTGAAAGCCTGTTTGCTGTCATGGTGTTGTCCTTCTGGGTTTTAGAGATTCCTTTCGCTGATGTTTCGGGGTCCCACTTTTCGAGGCTGGTGTTAAACTTATGCAACGAGACTGCTACCTTGATAGTGTCTCTAGAAGCACCCCTAACTGCCAGAACAGGCCTTCAATTATACTAAAACAGGCTTCCTTATCTTCGCGCCAAATCAGTTCTTGGTATTTGTTTAAACTGTTCTGTCCATTGATTTTCAAATGTCTCCTTTATCAGTGTTTTGGTGGGCTAGTCAGCAGTAACTCGATTAGGATAATATGCTATCGCTGGTTTTGCATTGTTTTAGGATTGCCCAGTTTCCTGGCCATCGAGTTGGGCCCATGATTCCATAGTGGTTGATTGGGTAGTTGGCTTCTTGCATATTTTGGATGAGTTCTGTAGTTTAGATAATGGCTAGTAATTTGATTATCTCTTAGGGGATGAATTGGTGCTGCATAGTTCCCCCAGACAGTCTGGGATCCTTAATACACAAATTTGCTTCAGAGGTTAGCCCCACCTCCTGTATTCGGTAACTCTTTTTTGCAGCCAAAATGTTGTAGAATCTTAAAATTGATATGTTCCTTCCCATAGATGTTTAGGGTATCTCAGGCTTCTGTAATTTAGGTTCATTTTGAATTCTTCTCAAAAAGTCCAAACACGGGGTGAGTGGGGGGGGGGGTTCCATGAGGTTGGCCCCCTTTTGCTTTTTTCCTTTTAAAACTTAGATCTCCACTTGAAAAATCCAAAGCTCATTTTTAACAGTCCAAGAGGAGCTTTTCTTTAATTTTCAGGGAGAGGGACTCGTAGGAATTTTTGGAAACCCTTCAGCTAAAGGACGTAATGGACAGGTGACGGCTGCAAATGCTGTGGGATGCTATACTCAGCTATCACCCCCACCCCCCCCCCCCCCAAACTCCACATCTCCCTCCAGAATGTCCGTTCACTGAATGTCGTCACCGTACATGTAGAAACTGACGTTGTGTTTTCGGATGATGTCGCCAAGGGGCAACATGTTGATGAGAAGTAGGAGGAGGCCAAGGATAGATTATTGGGGGACACTAGAGGTAACAGTGTGGAAGCAGGAAGAGAAGCCATTGCAGGTGATTCTCTGGCAACAATTAGATAGATAAGAATGGAACCAGGCGAGTGCACTCCCACCCAGCTGGACGATGGTGGAGAGGCACTGGAGGAGGACGAAGTGATCAACCAAGTCAAAGGCTGCAGACAGGTCAAAAAGGAGAAGGAGGGATAGTTTACCTTTGTCACAATCACATAAGATGTCATTTGTGACTCTGATAAGAACCGTTTTGGTGCTGTGCTGGGACGGAAACCTGATTGGAGGGATTCAAACATGGAGTTCTGGGAAAGATGGGCATGGATTTGGGAGGCGCCAGCACGTTCAAGGACTTTGGAGATGGGGTGGTAGTTTGCAAGGATGGAGGGGTCAAGGATTGTTTTTTTTGAGGAGAGGGTTGATGACAGTAGATTTGAAGGAGAAGGGGGAGTACCTGAGGAGTGAGAACCATTAACAATATCAGTTAACATGAGAGCCAGAAATGGAAGTTGGGTGGTCAGCAGTTTAGTGGGAATAGGGTCGAGGGAGCAGGAAGTGGGTCTCATGGATAAGATGAGCAAGTACAGATGTAGGCCACGGGGGAACCTTACAGGATGTTCGGCCTGGTGCCCAGGCAAAGGAAGGAAAGCGGCAGTGGGTGCTGATAGGATGGTTTGAATCTTTTGAGACAAAAAAAATCCATGAGCTCCTCACACTTGTTGGAGGTGGGGGTGGAGGTAACAGGGGAGACGAGTTTAAGAAGACTGTTTGCAGTAGAGAAAAAAGCCAGGGGTTATCTTTGAATTCCAGAATGATCCTGGAATAGTAATCGGTTTTGGTAGATGAGAGCAGGACCTGATAATGCTTTGTGGTCCAGCCAGATCTAGCGATGAATGGCTAAACCAGTTGTCCGCCATATTCGTTCAAGTCTGCGTCTCTCTGACTTACAGGAGCAAAGATATGGGTTGAACAGGGGGAACGGCCAGGGTTAATGGTTTTAATAGGGACTAGTGCATCAAAAATGGTGGTGAGGCTATGATTGAGCAGAGCGGTAGCCGCAGAATGTTGTGGTGAATGGAGGGCTAAAGGCTGGACAGTTGGGATTTCGTGAGTGTAGTTGTAAGTGAGTTGGGGCGGACGCAGAAAGTTAACATGGAGGTACAGCGAGCAATTAGGAAAGCAAATGGTATGTTAGATTTTGTTACAAAGGGATTAGAGTATAAGAGTAAAGAAGTCTTACTGCAATTATACAGGACATTGGTGAGGCCACACCTGGGGTACTGTGTACAGTTCTGGTCTCCTTACCTAAGGAAAAACATGCTTGCCTTAGAAGGGAGTGCAACTGAAGTTCACTAGACTGGTTTCTGGAATGAGGGGATTGCCCTATGAGGAGAAATTGAGTAGACTAGGCCTATATATCCCACTCCTGCATCATTATCTCTGGTGTCCCCCAAGGATATTTCCTTGGCCCCCTCCTATTTCTCATCTATATGCTGCCCCTTGGTGATATCATCCGAAAACACGGAGTTAGTTTCCACATGTACGCTGACTACACCCAGCTCTACTTCTCTACCACTTCTCTCGACCCCTCCATGGTCTCTAAATTGTCAGACTGCTTATCTGACGTCCAGTACTGGATGAGCAGAAATGTTCTCCAATTAAATATTGGGAAGACCGAAGCCATTGTCTTTGGTCACCATCACAAACTGCGTTCCCAGGCCACTGACTCCATCCCTCTCCCTAGCATCTATCTGTGGCTAAACCAGACTGTTCACAACCAAGGCGTCACATTTGACCCTGAAATGAGCTTCCGACCACATATCCGCGGCATAACTAAAATCGCCTATTTCCACCTCCATAACATTGCCCACCTCTGCCCCTGCCTCAGCTCTTCTGCTGCTGAAACCCTCATCCATGCCTTTGTTACCTCCAGACTTGATGACTCCAGTGCACTCCTGGCTGGCCTCCCACATTCAACACTACGTAAACTTGTCATCCAAAACTCGGTAGCCTGTGTCCTAACTCGCACCAAGTCCAGATCACCCATCACGCCTGTACTTGCTGACCTACATTGGCTCCCAGTTAAGCAACGCCTCAATTTCAAAATTCTCATCCTTATTTACAAATCCCTCCATGGCCTCGCTTATGCCTATCTCTGTAATCTCATTCAGCCTCACAACCCCACGAGATGTCTGCGCTCCTCAATTCTGTCCTTGAGCATCCCTGATTATAACTGCTCAAGCATCATAAGAACATAAGAAATAGGAGCAGGAGTAGGCCATTCGACCCCTCGAGCCTGCTACGCCATTCTATAAGATCATGGCTGATCTGATCTTGGGCTCAGCTCCACTTCCCTGCCTGCTCCCCATAAACCTTCTCTCCCTTATCTTTCAAAAATCTGTCTACACCTTAAATATATTCAATGACCCAGCCTCCACACCTTTCTGGGGCAGAGAATTCCACAGATTTACGACCCTCTGAGAGAAGAAATTCTTCCTCATCTCAGTTCTAAATGGGTGACCCCTTATTCTGAAACTATGCCCCCTAATTCTAGATTCCCCCACGAGTGGAAACATCCTCACTGAATCTACCTTGTTGAGCCCCCTCAGTATCTTATATGTTTCAATAAGATCACTTCTCATTCTTCTAAACTGAGTATAGGTCCAATCTGCTCAACCTTTCTTCATAAGTCAACCCCTTCATCTCTGGAATCAACCTAGTGAACCTTCTCTGAACTGCCTCCAATGAAAATATAGCCCTCCTTAAATAAGGAGAACAAAACTCTACGCAGTACTCTAGGTGCGGTCTGACCAATGCACTGTACAGTTGTAGCAGGACTTCCCTGTTTTTATACTCCATCCCCTTTGCAATAAAGGTCAACATTCCATTTGCTTTCCTGATTTCTTGCTGTATCTGCATACTAACTTTTTGTATGTCATGCACAAGAACCCCCCAGGTACTTCGATACTGCAGCATTTTGTAATCTCTCCATTTAAAAAATAATTTGCTTTTTTATTTTTCCTGCTGAAGTGGATAACCTCGCACTTTCCCACATTATACTCCTTCTGCCAAATATTTGCCCACTCACTTAGCCTGTCTATATCACTGCAGATTCTTTGTGTCCTCCTCTCAACTTGCTTTCCCATCCATCTTTGTATCATCAGCAAACATGGCTACATTACATTCGATCCCTTCATCCAAGTCATTAATATAGATTGTAAATAGTTGAGGACCCAGCACCGATCCCTGTTGCACCCCAATAGTTACCGTTTGCCCCAACCCCATGAGCTTTTATTTTGTGCAGTAACCTTTTATGTGGCACCATATCAAACGTCTTCTGGAGATCCAACTACACCACATCCACTGGTTCCTTTTTATCCACCCTGCTCGTTACATCCTCAAAGAACACCAGCAAAGTTGACAAACATGATTTCCCTTTCATACAATCAAGCAGAGTCAGAATGGTTTTATTATGCTTTTCCAAATGTCCTGCCACTGCCTCCTTAATAATGGACTCTAGCGTTTTCCCAACGACAGATGTTAGGCCAACTGGTCTATCGTTTCCTGCTTTCTGTCTGCCTCTTTTTTTTTTTTAAATAGGGGTGTTACATTTGCGGTTTTCCAATCTGCTCAGATCAACATTTACTTGAACTACTTTCTTCCTTTTTATATACCTATAGTAGCTCTTACGATCTGTTTTTATATTTGTTGCTAGTTTACACTCATAATCTATCTTCTCTCTCTTTATTATTTTTTTAGTCATCCTTTGCTTGTTTTTAAACATTTCCCAATTCTCTGTCCTCCCACTAATCTTGGCCACTTTGTATGCCATTGTTTTCAGTTTGTTACCATTGTTTACTTCCTTAGTTAGCCACAGATGGTATTTCATTCTCTTAACGTCTTTGCTTCTTATTAGAATATATTTTTGTTGAAAGTTGTGAAATATCTCCTTAAATGTCTGCTACTGCTTATCAACCGTCTTATACTTAAATCTATTTTCCCAGTCCACTTTAGCCAGCTCTGCCTTCATACATTTGTAATCACCTTTATTTAAGATCAGGATACTGGTTTGAGATCCAACTTTCACATTCTCCAACTGAATTTCAAATTCAACCATGCTATGATCACTCTTTCCTAGAGGATTCTTTACTATGAGATCATTTATTAATCCTGTCTCATTACACAGTACCAGATCCAGGATAGCCTGCTCCCTGGTTGGTTCTGCAATGTACTGTTCAAGGAAACCATCCCGGATACACTCAATGAACTCTTCCTCAAGGCCAATTGGATTTGTCCAATCAATATAAAAATTAAAATAGACCATGATTATTGCTGTACCTTTCTTACAAGCCTCCTGTCTTGTATATTTTGGTGATGAGAGCCACACCGCCATCGCAACAGTCTGGGTGGGGCAATTGGTGGAAGGTATAGCCAAACGGAGAGGCTTCATTTAGGGGTAAGGTGTTGTCACCCCTCAGCCAGGTTGCCATCAAGGCCATGATGTTGATGCAGTCATGCCAATCGTGCTCATGGATGACAAGGGCCTTATTCACAAGTGAACAGACATTCTGGAGGGAGATATGAAGCACAGTGATGGCTGCCTCACTGCCAGAGTCCACAGGGTGAGCACGGAGGGGCATGTTGGACAGGGAGGAGATTGGCAAGATCAGCTCCTAGTGGACGCGCTGGGTAGGAAGGTTGGTGAGCGAGTAGGATTGGACAGTTGGAGTTGCTGCTCATGAGGAGGCAGCGATGGGTGCCTCGGGCCCTTCGGAGGATGCCAGAAGAGGCATAAAGAAAAGCTTGTAGGCTTATCTAAGAGGGAGTCCAGCCTGGGACGGCGGCAGGAGAGTACGAAGGTCGATGCGTTGGGGTAGGGAATTTGGAGGGCAGAGTACCTGAGTGGGGAGAAGTGAAAGGGGGCATGACAACCAGAGAGAGGGATAGAGAGCAAAAAAAAGGGGAAATAGAAGTGATCGGCTCGGGTCCGGAGCAGTAGCCAAAATGCGCGCGTGAATGGACACAGGGAAAACTCGAGTTACATAGACCTGATTATGTAGCAATTGTTAGGATACATATTTTCTGGTAGTATCACAGAATAGAAAGTGACAATCAGAGGGAGTCCAGAGTTAAAGTCAGAGGTCCCGTGGTGGAGTAAAGTTGACTTGGGTAGGGTGGAGTCGGCATGAAACATCGACGAACTGTTGTCCAAGTTTGGTGACAGGTGCAGCAGGTGAGTGAAATCCAGAAGCTATTTGAAGGGTATTGAGAGGATGGAGGTTATTTTTATGGGATTGAGGATCCAGGAGATGTACAGAATTGTTTGTGGGGCAGAGAGATGGTGGTGAAGTTGTAGGTCACTGTAGATCAGAAGCGGCGAAAAAATGCAAACCACGAGCTAGAAACCCATAACACTGAAAAACCAGTAGGACAAGTCAGTCAGTCACAGGCTCAACCGAGAGCAGCAGTGGTGGACGAGGGGCTGTATCTGACCAAAATTACTTCAAAATTTAAGCAACAGAGCAGCATATAGAGACACAGCAAATGAGCCTTGTGCAGAAGCATAGTCTTGATGTCCAGAGAAGTCGTGGAATTTGGAAGCCAAATTTGAGAAGAGATCCAGAAGCTCAGTGAGAGAAGCAGAGAACGGGCATAGGGGTTGGGGGTTGAGTAATGGTGGTTTAAAATAGCAGTTAACTTGTAGTTAGGGCTAAAATGCACCAACGAGTAGAGTCTGGGTAACTTGGAACAGTGGAAGCGAGGAGATTTGGGAAAGAAAGAGCAAAGGATGGCAGCAGATTGCCATGGATAGAGATGAAGCATTGAGGAACTACCAGCATAGAAGCAGCCATCTTGTCATCAAACAGCAAACCAAAGTGATTTTTTTTCATTGTTAATGCAGTAGGTGGACTGAGTGTAGTGATAGTCTAATATAAACTATTATACTGTTTTAAAGTATGTATGTGTTGATTGGAGGTTATCTTTTAAAAATTAAAACTAGTCACTTTAAAGTCAGATTTGCCACAATATACCTGAATATTTTAAATATTAATGTTAATTTATGCTTGAAGTTTTAATTGTGAGATTTCAGATGCCGAGTTAAGCATCAATATTTGGGGGAGCATCTAAAGTAATCCCATTTAGTGCAATACAATTATATGTTTCATTGTACAGGTTTATTCTTTGTTTTTTTTCATCCATTTGTTTTTTTTATAAGTTTCTTTGTCCTTGGAACCATGTATTAGTTTTGCCCTTTCTGCTAAATAAATGCTAAACAATTTTCTGTGTAGATGTAACAGAGAAACACAGAAAATAGGTGCAGGAGTAGACCATTCGGCCCTTCGAGCCTGCATCGCCATTCAATAAGATCATGGCTGATCATTCACCTCAGTACCCCTTTCCTGCTTTCTCTCCATACCCTTTGATCCCTTCAGCCGTAAGGGCCATATCTAACTCCCTCTTGAATATATCTAACGAACTGGCCTCAACAACTCTCTGCGGAAGAGAATTCCACAGGTTAACAACTCTGAGTGAAGAAGTTTCTCCTCATATCGGTCCTAAATGGCTTACCCCTTATCCTTAGACTGTGACCCCTGCTTCTGGACTCCCCCAACATCGGGAACATTCTTCTTGCATAGAACCTGTCCAGTTCCGTCAGAATTTTATATGTTTATATGAGATCTCTTCTCATTCTTCTAAACTCCAGTGAATACAGGCCCAGTCGATCCAGTCTCTCCTCATTTGTCAGTCCTGCCATCCCGGGAATCAGTCTGGTGAACCTTCGCTACACTCCCTCAATAGCAAGAACGTCCTTCCTCAGATTAGGAGACCAAAACTGAACACAATATTCCAGGTGAGGCCTCCACAAGGCCCTGTACAGCTGCAACAAGACCTCCCTGCCCCACATCCCCGAGCTATGAAGACCAACATGCCATTTGTCGCCTTCACCGCCTGCTGCACCTGCATGCTAACCTTCAATGACTGATGTACCATGACACCCAGGTCTCGTTGCAACTCCCCTTTTCCTAATCTGCTGCCATTCAGATAATATTCTGCCTTTATGTTTTTGCCACCAAAGTGGATAACCTCACATTTATCCACATTATACTGCATCTGCCATGTATTTGCCCACTCACCTAACCTGTCCAAGTCACCCTACAGCCTCTTAGCATCCTCCTCGCAGCTCACACCGCCACCCAGTTTAGTGTCATCTTCAAACTTGGAGATATTACACTCAATTCGTTCATCTAAATCATTGATGTATGTTGTAAATAGCTGGGGTCCCAGCACTGAGTCCTGCGGCACCCTACTAGTCACTGGCTGCCATTCTGAAAAGGACCCATTTATCCCGACTCTCTGCTTCCTGTCTGCCAACCAGTTCTCTATCCACATCAATACATTACCCCCAATACCATGTGCTTTAATTTTGCACACCAGTCTCTTATGCGGGACCTTGTCAAAAGCCTTTTGAAAGTCCAAATACACCACATCCACTGGTTCTCCCTTGTCCACTCTACTAGTTACATCCTCAAAAAATTCTAGAAGATTTGTCAAGCATGATTTCCCTTTCATAAATCCATGCTGACTTGGTCCGATCCTGTCACTGCTTTCCAAATGCGCTGCTATTTTAGCTTTAATAATTGATTCCAATATTTTCCCCACTAGTGATGTCAGGCTAACCGGTCTAGAATTCCCCGTTTTCTCTCTCTCTCTCCTTTTTTAAAACGTGGTGTTACATTAGCTACCCTCCAGTCCATCGGAACTGATCCAGAGTCGATAGTCTTGGAAAATGATCACTAATGCATCTACTATTTCTAGGGCCACTTCCTTAAGTACTCTGGGATGTAGACTATTAGGCCTTGGAGATTTATTGGCCTTCAATCCCATCAATTTCCCTAACATTTCCTGACTAATAAGGATTTCCTTCAGTTCCTCCTTCTCGCTAGACCCTCGGTCGCCTAGTATTTCCGGAATGTTATTTGTGTCTTCCTTCGTGAAGACAGAACCAAAGTATTGGTTCAATTGGTCTGCCATTTCTTTGTTCCCCATTATAAATTCACCTGATTCTGACTGCAAGGGACCTACGTTTGTCTTCACTAATCTTTTTCTCTTCACATATATCTATCGAAGCTTTTGCAGTCAGTTTTTATATTCCCAGCAAGCTTCCTCTCATACTCTATTTTCCCCCTCCTAATTAAACCCTTTGTCCTCCTCTGCTGAGTTCTAAATTTCTCCCAGTTCCCGGGTTCGTTGCTATTTCTGGCCAATTTGTATGCCACTTACTTGGCTTTAACACTATCCTTAATTTCCCTTTTAGCCACGGTTGAGCCACCTTCCCCGTTTTATTTTTACTCCAGAAAGGGATGTACAGCTGTTGAAGTTCATCCATGTGATTTCTTGCTCTCTTTTCTCCTTTAACACTTCCTATTTTCCCCATCCCTCAGGCAGCAGAAGCTTGCAGAGAGGGAGAAGAGGTCGGCTGAACAGCAAAGGAAGAAGGTGGAGAAGGAGGCACAAAGGTTACTGAGAAAGGAACAGAACAAAATTGCTGTAAAGCTTTCATAACCTTGAGTGAGATGTGGACCTGTCACTGTCAGCAGAAGAGCAGGATATGTTACTGTCGTGGCAACTATGACCAGTATACTTTGGTGAAGAATGTTCTTATAAGTAGTTGCTACTGATGTGCATTTGACCAATGAGCATGCATTTTAGCTCAAGTCACCATCTGATGCTTGGAAATCTTCATGGATTACTGGAAGTCGTCGGGATAGCTACAAGATTTTACAATATATATACATTTTGTTCTCCGCTGTCCAGTCAGTGCATTGTTGGGCGCAGTACTTTACTGCACCAATTCCTGAACATCCTAGTAGATTATTTACTGGCGTTCTTTTCTGATTCTCCAGGTTGAATATAGGAATATTTGTAGCTGGATGGACGTAATTTATCTGATGTGTGTAAAATATCTTTTATTTGGAATTATATTTAAGCATAAAAGTGTGTTGGTCTGTCTGGATTTACAAGTTATCCATCTGTTCTGTTATTGCCGGACACTGAAATATTACTAATGAAATCAATGAATTATCAAAACATGGGAGTTTGTGCTGTATATATTCCTTTAAACAGGTTACTGAGAGAATAAGTATAAAAAAAATGACTAAATGCATTTGTTTATATCTGGTCAAATGTCTGTTTGGGGGTGATTGGCATCCGCTAAATAGAGGACTGTTGCTGAAGCTCAATTTTGTTTTTTTACTTCATGACTTTTGGCATTTAGCATTTCAGTCGCGATTACTGTAAAAAAAAATTTAAATACAAATTCTGCAGGAAGCAATGAAGAATATAACTACTACCATATTATTAGGCCTAGTGTGTGTGTCTATATTCGTAGCCAGTCACCTATAAAGTACATAATTGCTGCAAAATTTGAAATTTGATGTAATTTACAGTTCTGCAGTATCTGCCCCATTTTTGTCTTTTGGAAGCCAGCAGAATCAGCTTGCATTTGTTTATTTTTGCATGTTTCTTTTAACTACTTTAAAATGATATGAATGATGTCTTGAATGAAATTGTGTAACTTAAATGAAAATGGTCCTTATTCTGCTGTAGGTTGATACCTATTTGTAGTCTTATGAATTCTCTAATCCACAATTAAGAGCAGAATATTTTTAATATTGCCTGAAATAAGGTTAAACCGCTGCCTAATTCTACAATTGGAAAGTAAACCAGCTTTCTTTATTTTCTTTACTACATGGTGTATTGCTATTCCCGCCCACTTGTTTTGAAAGGTGCTTATTGTACAGCTAAAATTCAATTAACTGGTGATGAGCATATAATTTTTCATAAGATGCTCCTATTTTAGGTTCATTTTCCAATTTGATAGTGCATATTTAGTGTTGATCACTTCAAGATCTGTTCTACTAAAACCTTTCCCATCCAATTTGTACTTGGATTTTGGGGCAATTTTTCAAAATAAAATGATGAGTTGCATACAAAAAGTATGTTGGTACACTAAAAATAATTTAACGTGTATCATCTTGATCAAAAGCTGACAAAATGGCTTGTAAATGATGTTTTCAAGATCTCTTTTGTGACTGGGTGCTTATTTAAATCTATCTTGTTCACCTTACAGTTAAACATCTTGTAGCAGCATTTTCTCACTGATTCAGTACTTCTTGAAATCTGTTATTACTTCATACAAATTTGGTGAAAGTATTACCAAAATCAATAAATGATCCCTTGTATCCAAATTATTGTAACTGTTCAGTGATGGCATTGGACCGTAAACTGAAATCTTATGTGGCCACATCAAATATCTTTGCAGGTAGAATTGTAAGAATACAGATTACTTGTCAAACTGGTAATCACTAGTTGTTTTCTTCAACATAAGTAACAGTTTATTTCCATATACTGCTTTACTTCTTTTCAGCAACCTTTATACTTAGTAATGTAAATTGTATAAATTTTCCTAAGGCTGTAAAATACATATGTTTAAATCTATTGCGCAATACATTGTACAGTATTAAAGGGTAATTGAAAATTCATGGTCTTTTTGTTCTCCACACGAGAGTTGGGCACTTAATGAAACTTGAAGCAAGAGTGTTAATTTTAGCTAGTGTCATCTGATCTTCCTGTGACACCTACCCATCTTCATTTTCTTTTACCATTGGTGGCAAATTAAATCTCCATAAGAAAACATTTTGCAATGATTACTATGCTATTTTGTTGCATTTTAAAGTCAATTTTTTGTAAAAAAATAAATGTTTTGGTTTTAAGTTTTATGTCCAGTTTTGATTACAGAAAAAAGGGAGCAAAGAAGCTCCTTTCTTTGCACTTTTCACATTGCAGTGGTACATAACAACCTAAGTCACTACTGAGAGCATTCAAATGGATGATGTGCTTTTCAGATGTAATTCATATTGGGATGCCACATGAAAATTCTGTGATGCATTTAGGAAAAAGCTTCCCTAAGGAGTAGTCGGTTCTAGGTTACTAGCCTTAAGACAGTTAGCTGTGGCTCTTCATGGTAGTCAAGAGTTTGTACTTTAGTGTTTGATTAGTGGCTACTTCTGAATAATATTTGTAAGAAGCCACAAAACATTGAACATAAGAACATAAGAAATAGGAGCAGGAGTAAGCCATACGGCTCCTCAATGCTTCTGAATTGACTCTAATGTCACTCATAAGGCTGGAAATTACTATTGGTGATAGCAGTAGAGGAGCACTAAGTGTTTGTATTACATTACTCTGCCATTTCAACAGGTGTTAACGTGTTTATTGTAAACGGGTTTTAAAATAGTGCACAGAAAATGCCCTAAAAATGTGTTAACTATGGCTGATATTACAGGATGAAGTTGTATCACATTCATATGATATTCCTCTGTTAGCTATTTTAATGAAAGCTTTAACCTGTTTAACATAAACTGGTTTAACACCTCCATTAAAATGGCAGATACAAACATGTATTACAGATGCATCATCATCATCGGCAGTCCCTCGGAATCGAGGAAGACTTGCTTCCACTTCCAAAGTGAGTTCTTTGGTGGCTGAACAGTCCAATACGAGAGCCAGAGATACTCGTCAAGGTGGGGCTGGTTTGTCGCGCGCTCCTTCCGCTGCATGCGCTTGGCCTCTTCACGCTCTGCATTGAGACTCGGAACAGCTCAACGCCCTCCCGGATGCACTTTCTCCACCTTGGGCAGTCTTTGGCCAGGGTCTCCCAGGTGTCAGTGGTGATGTCGCACTTTACCAGGGAGGATTTGAGGGCGTCTCCTTGGATATGGCTGCCCACCTTTGGCTATTTTTCCATGAAGAAGCTCTGCATAAAACATTTGCTTAATGAGTCTCGTGTCTGACATGGGAACTATGTGGCCTGCCCTGCGAAGCTGATCGAGTGTGGTCAGTGCTTCAATACTGGGGATGTTTGCCTGGACGAGGACACTGATGTTGGTACGTCTGTCCTCCCAGGGGATTTGCAGGATCTTGCGGAGACATCGTTGGTGATATATCTCCAGCGACTTGAGGTGCCTTCTATACATCGTTCATGCCTCAGATCCATACAGGAGTGTGGGTATTACTACAGCCCTGTAGACCATGAGCTTGGTGGTAGGTTTGAGGGCTTGGTCTTCAAACACTTCTCAGACGGCCGAAGCCTGCACTGGTGCACTGGAGGCGATGTTGAATCTCCGCATCAATATCTGCCTTTGCTGATAAGAGTCTCCCGAGATATGGGAAATGGTCCACCTTGTCGAGAACCGCGCCGTGAATCTTGATGATTGGAGGGCAGTGCTGTGCGGCGGGGACAGGCTGGTGGAGGACCTTTGTCTTACGGATGTTAAGCGTAAGGCCCATGCTTTCATATGCCTCAGTGAATACATTGACTATATCCTGGAGTTCAGCCTCAGAATGTGCGCAGACGCAGGCGTCGTCTGTGTACTCAGCTCAACGACAGAGGTTGGGGTGATCTTGGACCTGGCCTGGAGGCGGCGTAGGTTAAACAGCTTCCCACTGGTTCTGTAGTTTAGTTCCACTCTAGCGGAGAGCTTGTTGATTGTGAGGTGTAGCATGGCGGCGAGAAAGATTGAGAAGAGGGTTGGAGCGACAACGCAGCCCTGTTTGACCCTGGTCCGGACATGAATTGGGTCTTGAATGGATCCCTTGGTAAGGATCATGGCCTGCATGTCGTCGTGAAGCAGGCGAAGGACGTTGACAAACTTTTGGGGGCATCCGAAACGGAGGAGGATGCTCCATAGACCCTCACGGTCGACAGTGTCAAAAGCCTTTGTAAGATTGAAAAGGGCCATGTATAAGGGCTGCTCCCTGCATTTTTCCTGCAGCTGTCGCGCATATCCGTTGTGCCCCGCAGGGGTCGAAATCCGCGCTGTGATTCCGGGAGGAGCTCCTTGGCCACAGGGAGAAGACGGTTGAGAAGAACTCTGGCGACAACTTACCCAGTGGCTGATGGCAGGGAGATTCCCCCGTAGTTGCCGCAGTCGGACATGTCCCCTTTTTAAAAAATGGTCACAATCACTGCATCTCAGATCTCCCGGCATGCTCTCCTCCCTCCAGATGAGATGAGGTCATGTATCTGCGCCAACAGCACCTCTCCGCCATACTTTAGCGCCTCAGCAGGGATTCCATCCGCACCCGTAGCCTTGGCGCATTTGCCCACTAATATCAACAATCATTTCTAGCCTATAGTTTTCCTTTTGAGCCATTACAAACATGGCCAAAATGCCTCCATGGCGAAGGAAAAGGTAGATAACAGATCTCATACCTTACACCAGACAGCGGTTTGAATTTATGTTTTAAAGTGAGCCCCAATCGCAACATTCTAAGTATAGTACTCCGTGCACAGTTGATTGGAATTTAGGCTAGAATAACAATGATCTGTTCCTTTTCACCACTCTAGTGCAAACCATAGCCCTTTGGTTTAGCTACAAAAAGATTCCTTAACATGGAGGTAGCAGCAAATTGTGAAATGTCAGTGGCTCACCTTAAGTAGAGAATTATCCATACTGCATCATTCTTTCAATAATATGAATCCACTGCACATTGTAGAAGTAAACCTTAATTTCATTGCTTCTGAGGAAATCATGATTAGCACATACGTAAAATGTCATTATTGTAGATCGGTGGTGCTGCACTTAAAAAGTAAAAGGATAGTTAAAGGAATGGTGGGGTCATTTAGGGACAAAAGAAGGAAATCTTGTGGTGGCAGAGGGCATGACTGTGGTACTGAATGAGTACTTTACATCCTTTTCTTTTGTGAAGACTGATGCAGTTAATAAACAAAAATGCTGAAAATACTCAGCAGGTGAGGTAGGATCTGTGGAGAGAGAAACAGTAACGTTTGACCTTTAATCACAGGTGGAAAACGTTCGGGACGGATTTTCGGCTTTTGGGTTTTTTCAGCGAAAACTATAGCGATATGTGAAATTACCATTTTCACTGCGCTACCATTTTTAGGCCAAACTTTCAGGTTTTACGGAGTGAGTACGGGAATATCGTGAGGATTTGCAGTGCAAAAACACGAGTTTCGCCAAATTTAGTCCGGGGCTTGGAGCGCTGCAAGAGAGGCCTTAGGAGGGGTGTGGGGGGGTTTAAAAAAAATCCAAAAAACATTTACAAGACACTTAGCTATCGAATCACTGAAAAAATTACAAATAAAAACTTTAACTTGCCTTTTTTGCAGGTTTTCATACTTACCGCTGCTGGCAGGTCTGCACCGACAGATTTGACCTGTCAGTATTCTGGGTGTGGCGTACGATTCGGGAGAGAGCTGAAAGTCCGACAGTAATGCAATCCGCGGCATTGCACATTGGCGCACCTCTCCCCGGAGGTATGTCCCATCGCCACCACAAACAACGAGCCGAGGATCCCGACCGGGTTTTCGCCACAGAAGATCAAATCGCGCGAAAACCCAGTCACAAATTTCTCAAAAATCCAGTCCCTTATGTTAAGTTAAAGATGTAACCAGTTTTAAGCAAGTACAGAGACAGGGAAAGGTGGGAGGCTGGATGAAATTAATGGAGGAAGGAGTAGTGATATTGGATAGAATAAAAATAGGAGGTGCTAAATAGGTTGGAATCACTCAAAATTAAGTCGTCACCCAGTCCAGATGGAATGCATCATGGGTGTCTGAGGGAAGCTAGGGTGGAGATAGCAGAAGTTCTGACAATCTTTCAATTCTCTTTGGATATGGGAGTAGTGCCAGAGGATTGTAGGATTGTAAATGTTACACCACTGTTCAAAAAAGGGGAGAGGGATAAACCCTGTAACTACAAGCCAATCACTAACACTGGCGCTCAAACTTTTTTGGTTGAAGGACCCCTTTTCAAATGGATTAATAATCACACCCCCACCCCCATCTACATTATAATACTATAAACTCCTTGCACATTTACATTTCTGAATGTAGCGTTCATCTGTGACCAGTTGAAGGAACTTGCCTGAAATTTTGCCAGGGCACTCCGATATAGTGAACCGATATGTGATTGGTGATGTGAAAACTTTTATCTTCCCTTCAGCTGAAAGGTAACCTTACAGGTTCAGCAACATGCCTGTGCAATACTTCATGGCACCTCACTGCTTTTCCTGGAGTGGGATTAGGCCTGGTGGCACCTGTTGGGGACATTGGCACCATTTCAGGTGCAACCCTCCACAGCCCGCCTAAGCACTGCACAACTGAGGAGTGTTTCAGGGGTTTTTTCTTCCCCCTCTGCTGTTTACTGGCCTGTCTGCATGGACCCCAGTTTGAGAACCACTGGATTATTCTTCCATTATCCAAATAAATGAAAGGGCTGCTGTCATATCCAATTAGAAAATTACAACAATGCTGCATTACTGGATATTGCCATATTCCGTTAACTAGGTGTGCAGGCTTACCTACAGGAATAATTTTGGACACTGGACTCAAGAAAACCATCTGGTGCAGCCTAAAAACTTCTGTCCCCCCCCCCCCCCCCATCTATCAGTCCCCTCCCTTCTCTTTCTCTTCTCTCCCCTCCCCCACCCGTGTCTCTCTCTCTCTCTCTCTCCTTTTCTTTCTCCCCCTTGCCTCTAGTCTTGCTCCTGAATCCCTCTGGTTTCTCTCTTCTGCCCCCTCCTTCCATTCTCTCTCCCTTACATTTCTAAGTCAACCGCGCTTTCCTGTCTCTATCTTTTTCTCACTATCTGTTTCTTTCTCTCATCCCTGTCTCCCTCTTCCTCTTCTCCCTGTTTTTCACCATCTCTTGCCCTCAATGTCTACTCCTCTCTCTACCTGCCTGGTCTCTCTTTCCCCCCCCCCCCCCCCCCCCCCGGCCCAGGCTGCATTAAACTTTTCTTTTCACCACTCCACCCCGATACTGAGTCTTTGACTTTTTTCAATGCTAATGCACAGAAAGCTGTTTCTTAGAGATTCTCGGCCCGTTTGAGTTCAGGAACAAATTCCTGGAGTGGTTTGAATGGAGGTGTCGATGGCGGCGCCGTCTTCCACAATGCAATGTGGCTGAGAAAAGGCCTTATCTGTAATTCTGGCCACACTACTATAGGGGATTGAGTCACCTGATCAATGCTTCATCGAATGGTGACTGGCTGGAAGGTGGGACCTTAAAATATGCGGGAGTAGCCAAGGGAGTGGTGAAAGCTGGTGGGTTACTTTACCAGTTTACCTGTATGGTGCATCGTGTTTTTTTTTTATTGAGTAAGGGAAGGCAAACTCTAAATTCTCCCACCGGGCAGAGGTTTGAGAATCAGAAACCTTCTGAGGCAGAGGGTGTTTCATGTAAAATTTCAATCTGTTGGGAACAGATTTAAAATTGAGAAATTAAAATTTAGGTTGCTCGAGGACGAGTAGATGGTATAGCACAATTGCCAGAACACATGCAAGATTTGTGTATCTAAGCCATGCAGCTGTGTGAAATTTTGCCCATGAGCGAAACTTTGAATGGGCTGCACATCCAAAAATAATTGCGGGGGGAACGTTGCCTGTGTGGTCCCGGATTTGATTTTGAAAATATGGTCACCCTATCCTACAGGAACCAAAGGAAAAAAATGGCAGTATTAATTTTTTTTTAAAGTGCTTCTCGCGCAGTGAATTGGAAGCATTCAAATTGCTGTTAATGGTAGGAAGAAAGATTTAAAATGGCCACCAGGGAGCCATCTTACTTTGTGTAGGAATAAAAGGCAATCTTGTGCTGCCTTAAAGCCTCTTAAAGGGGACCGTCTCTCAGATTTCCAAGTTAGATGAAGAAACTTGTTAATGATGTAAGTAAGTAGCAATGAAGTAAACCATTTTTTTAAAAACTTGGGCACAGCAATCAATATGTATAGGGACAGGAGTAGGCCATTTCAGCCCCTCGAGCCTGTTCTGCCATTCAATTAGATCATGGCTGATCTGTACCTCAACTCCTATTTACCCATCTTTGCTCCAAAAGCCTTAATACCCTTAGCGAACATGATCTATCTATCTCAGTTTTGAATTATTCAATTGATCCAGCATCAACAGATTTTTGAGGGAGATTTCTAGATTTCCACTACTCTTTGTGGAAAAAGTGCTTCCCGGCATCACCTCGGAATGGCCTAACTCTAATGTTAAGGTTATGCCCTGTTCTGAACTCCCCTACCAGAGGAAATAGTTTCTATCCACTCTATTAAATCCTTTAATCACCTTAAACACCTCAATTAGATAACACCCTTAATCTTTTACACTCAAGGGAACATAAGCATGCAACTTGTTCTCATAATTTAACCCTCTGAGCCCTGGTATCATTCTACATCCCTTCCAAGGCCAATATATCCTTCCTGAGGTGCGATGACCAGAACTGAATGCAATACTCCAGATGCAGTCTAACCAGAGCTTTAAATAACTGAAGCATAACTTCCACCCCTTTTGTATACAAGCCCCCTTGTGATAAAGGTTAATATTCCAGTAGCATTTTAATTATTTTTGTGCCTGATGCAAATGGATGCTATGTCAACAAGCAGTAGCTGATGCTGCAAAATACATGATACATGAGGGAATTCTAACAATTGTTGGAAGATAGTAGCCGTACAGGAATCAATGGTAAACACAGGCACGTACAAATAATTATAGTTAATAGAAACATAGAAAATAGATGCAGAAGCAGGCCATTCGGCCCTTCGAGCCTGCACCACCATTCAATATGATCATGGCTGATCATACAACTTCAATACCCCACCCCTGCTTTCTCTCCATACCCCCTGATCCCTTTAGCCATAAGGGCCACATCTAATTCCCTTTTGAATATGTCCAATGAATTGGACTCCACAACTTTCTGTGGCAGAGAATTCCACAGGTTCACAACTCTCTGGGTGAAACAGTTTCTCCTCATTTTGGTCTTATATGGCTTACCCCTTATCCTTAGACTGTATCCCCTGGTTCTGGACTTCCCCAACATCGGGAACATTCTTCCTGCATCTAACCTGTCCAGTCCCGTCAGAACGTTATAAGTTTCTATGAGATCCCCTCTCATTCATCTAAATTCCAGTGAGTATAAGCCTAGCTGATCCAGTCTTTCCTCATATGTCAGCCCTGCCATCCCAGGAATCAGTCTGGTGAACCTTCGCTGCACTCCCTCAATAGCAAGCACGTCCTTCCTCAGATTAGGAGACCAAAACTGCACACAATACTCAAGGTGTGGTCTCACCAATGCCCTGTACAACTGCAGCAAGACCTCCCTGCTCCTATATTTAATTCCCCTCGCTATGAAGGCCAGCATGCCATTTGCTTTCTTTACTGCCTGCTGTACCTGCATGTCAACTTTCAATGACTGATGTACCATGATACCCAGGTCTCGTTGCACCTCCCCTTTTCCTAATCTGTCACCATTCAGATAATCTGCCTTCCTGTTTTTGCCACCGAAGTGGATAACCTCACATTTATCCGCATTATACTGCATCTGCCATGCATTTGCCCATTCACCTAACCTGTCCAAGTCCCCCTGCAGCCTCTTAGCATCCTCCTCGCAGCTCACCCTGCCGCCCAGCTTAGTGTCATCTGCAAACTTATAATATTACATTCAATTCCTTCGTCTAAATTATTAATGTATATTGTTGTAATGTCCCTGTAATTTCAGGCATTTATCGAAAGGCTCAGCTTCCAAAAGACTATTGCTCAAGTTCCATTTGAACAGCTCAAACTCAAAGTTGTGGAGATTCAGGGCTAAACCTTGTGAAAGGATAAGAAACTGATTGAAGGGTAGAGAAAGGAGTGCTCGTTAGAGGAGTTTGGAGAGAGTGAGGGAGGAGTACTCAGCGGGGTGCCTCGAGACTCAGTGCTGCAACAACTACGGTTTCTAATTTACATAATAATCTGGATTCAGAAACTTATGCAAGGATAAGGGGTAAGCCATTTAGGACCGAGATGCGGAGGAACTTCTTCACCCAGAGAGTGGTGAACCTGTGGAATTCTCTACCACAGAAAGTTGTTGAGGCCAATTCACTAAATATATTCAAAAAGGAGTTAGATGAGGTCCTTACTACTAGGGGGATCAAGGGGTATGGCGAGAAAGCAGGAATGGGGTACTGAAGTTGAATGTTCAGCCATGAACTCATTGAATGGCGGTGCAGGCTAGAAGGGCCGAATGGCCTACTCCTGCACCTATTTTCTATGTTTCTATGTTTCTAACACCAAACTAAGAGGAGATGTGGATTCAAAAGTGGCAGCTCAGAAATGTAGAGTTGGAAAATGGCAAATTAAATTTAAAGCAGGCAAATGTAAACTTATACACATGGAGTACATGCATGACAACACATGTATTTCATAGCTAAGCTAAGAAATAGCTAAGCATAAACTTGAAAGAGGCCTAGGAATCTTAATAGACACTGCTAAATATTTCCAACCAATGTCGAACAGCAACTAACAAAGCCAATAGGGTGTTGAACTACATAGTCAAAACAGTAGCATATAAGTCAGAGGAGGTAATGATCAAACTTTATAGTGCAACGTTCAGACCACGTCTTGAGTATGGCATCCAATTTTGGTTGCCAAGAAACAAGAGGGACATGCAAGCTTCAGAGGTCGTGTAGAGAAGAGCCACAAGGCCTCAATATCAGGGGTTTGAGTTACAAAGAAAGACTGGAAAAACATGGACTGGGAAATTCCATGCAGCTGCTCCCACTTCACTACCTTTCACCAGCAATGTGGCGAAAACCCTGCTTACACATGTAAACACGGTATCCGCTGCACCTATGGCGAAGTAATGCTGATAATAAAGAAGAAGCTCTGAAGAATTTCCCAGCCTCGGTATATTCAGCTTGGAGAGTAGGCAACTGAAAGTTGATCTTATAGAGGGATATAAGATTGTTACGCATACACAAAAAGTTAATCCAGAATATTAAGTTCAAACATTTAAGACACAATTGGGTGTTACAATAGGGAGATTAGGATCTAGAATTATAGAAATTTACAGACAGAAGGAGGCCATTTCAGCCCATTCTGTCCCTGGCCGACAAAGCTATCCAGCATAATCCCGTATGCCATCTTAACCACCTTATCTACCTGTCCTGCTACCTTCAGGGATCTGTGGACATGCACTCCAAGGTCCCTTTGTTCCTGTACACTTTTCAGTGTCCTGCCATTTAATGTGCATTCCTTGTCCTTGTTAGCCCTCCCCAAATGCATTACCTCATACTACTCCGGATTGAATTCCATTTGCCACTGTTCTGCCTACCCGACCAGTTCATTGATATCTTCCTGCAGTCTACAGCTTTCTTCTTCATTGTCAACCACACAGCCGATTTCAGTATCATCTGCAAACTTCTTAATCATACCCCCTACATTCAAGTCTTACCACAAAAAACAAGGGACCTAATACTGAGCCCTGCGGAATCACATTGGAAACTGCCTTCCATTCACAAAAACACCCATCAATCATAACCCTTTGCTTGCTGCTTCTGAGACAATTTTGGATCCAACTTGCCACTTTGCCTTGTATCCCAAGGGCATTTTGTTTTGTGACCCGTCTGCCATGTGGGACCTTATCAACAGCCTTGCTAAAATCCATATACATTACATCAAATGCACTACCCTCATTAACCCTCCTTGTTACCTCCTCAAAAAATTTAATCGTTAGTCAGAAACGACCTTCCCTTAACAAATCCATGCTGACTGTCTTTGGTTAATCCGTGTCTTTCTAAATGAATAATTTTTTCCAATAATTTTCCCACTACTGATGTTAGGTTGACTGGCCTGTAGTTACTCGGTCTATCCCTTTCTCCTTTTTTAAACAAAGGTATAACGTTAGCAGTCCTCCAGTGCGGCACCACACCTGCAGTCAGAGAGAATTGGAAAATGTTGGTCAGAGCCTCCGCTATTTCCTCTTTTGATTCTATTACAGCCTGGGATACATTTCATCCGGGTCTGGGGATTTATCCACTTTCAAAGCTGCTAAGCTCCTTAATACTTCCCCTCTCGCTATGTTTATTTCATCTAATATTTCACATTCTTCCTCCCTGATTGCAATGTCTGCATTGCCCCTCTCTTGTGAAAACAGATGCAAAGTATTCATTAAGAACCATACCCACATCTTCCACCTCCACACGCACATTACCTTTATGGTCTCAAATAGCTGTAAACGAACTATAAACTCACATAAAACTTCACTGTGTAAAACAGTCTTCCTTCTCCAAATCCTTTTGGGCATTGAACTTCTGCTCCGTTTTCAAGATGGCGCCGTTAGCTCCGGGTGTGCCCTGGGTTCGACTGATTTTTTTCGGGCGGGTTTCCAGGCGGACAGTAAAACAGGCGATATCGCCGAATTTTCCGCCCGGGGCAATAGCGCAGCTTTGTATGCCAATTGATGTCATCCAAACGGCGAATATATCAGGCGGGCACTAAGTTTCGGCGCCGCAAAACCACCGCCGAACTTTCCGCCCGGACACACAATGTTTTGCGACTCGTTTAGCACCAAAAAAAATTAGTTTTTGCGCTTTGCTCAGGCCCCAGGCGGAAAACCGGTGGAAAACCGGTCGCAAACCTGTTGAAAATCTAGCCCCTAGTTTGTGTGTTGCTGCTAGTACACCGAAATCAGCACTGAAAAGCCAAGGCCTGTAGCACAAGATGCCATGAAGACTGAAAAGTGCAAAAAAAGACTAGGTGAATCCAGAAGTAGTGATTAGGCATACGTTGAGGAACCTGGTCTGAGATATTAGATGCAGTTCAGGTTGTGAAGACAAAATCACTTCATAATGATTATAACTTAGTTATTTTATCATCAGATTGTTATTTTTGGAAAAATTTAAATAGTGTTATCAAAATAAGTCAAACAGAACAAATTTGATTGATTAGTATAGTAAGTTAATAGTCAACTGATTAAGTAACCAAACCATTGGTAACCTTTGTATACAACATAATCAATGGCTAAAGTGATTCAAAATAAAAAATTAGAGGAATCAGTCATACATTCCTTGAATAAAGTAATTTTGGGTCAGAAAACTGATTCTGATCAATTTAAGATAAATCAAACCCATCAAACTTGCAGCCACATTGGGATACTAATTAGCTATGAGAATACCTCTCTTAACCTTGCTGGTTATTGGAAGTCCATAAACCAGAGGCAAAGGAGGAAGAAAGTTCTGTGTCGTCACTAAAGGCTCTCTCCATGACTGAATCTCTCATTTAAAATTATTTTGCTTGCAACTTTGGAACCCAAAAACTAAACAGATAATAGAATACAAACTTCAAATAAATTTGAAAAAAATCTGGGGTTAAGTGTTTCCTGATTCCCTTACAGTAAATGACACACTAAAGAATTAGAAGGTTACTCTACAGTGTCGCCTGTGCCTCAGTGGGTAGCACTTTTGCATCTGAGTCAGAAGGTAGTGGGTTCCTTGTAGACCCACACTGCGATATGTGTGCACACTAGGTCCGTGCAGCAGAGTTGGTCTCTAGTCCTCTTGGTTAATCCTTGCCACTGGACCAAGACCTAACTCTGTCAAGCCCGTGTGGTGGCTGGTGTGCAACCCAGAATGGCCAAAGTAAATGTTGGTCCCTTAGAGGACGAGACCAGGGAATTCGTAATGGGGAACATGGAGATGGCAGAAACTCTGAACAAATATTTTGTATCAGTCTTTACAGTAGAGGACACTAACAATATCCCAACAATGGATAGTCTCGGGGCTATGGGGGGGGGGAGGAACTTAACACGATCACAATCACTAAGGAGATGGTACTCAGTAAGATAATGGGACTAAAGGCAGATAAATCCCTTGGACCTGATGGCTTGCATCCTAGGGTCTTAAGAGAAGTAACAGCAGGGATTGTGGATGCATTGGTTGTAATTTACCAAAATTCCCTGGATTCTGGGGAGGTCCCACCAGATTGGAAAACTGCAAATGTAACACCCCTATTTAAAAAAGGAGGCAGACAAAAAGCAGGAAACTATAGACCAGTTAGCCTAACATCTGTGGTTAGGAAAATGTTGGAGTCCATTATTAAAGAAGCAGTAGCAGGACATTTGGAAAGGCAAGATTCGGTCAGGCAGAGCCAGCATGGATTTGTGAAGGGGAAGTCATGTTTGACACATTCTTTGAGGATGTAACGAACAGGGTGGATAAAGGGGAACCAGTGGATGTGGTGTATTTGGACTTCCAGGAGGCATTTGACAAGGTGCCACATAAAAGGTTACTGCACAAGATAAAAGTTCACGGGGTAATATATTAGCATGGATAGAGGATTGGCTAACTAACAGAAAACAGAGAGTCGGGATAAATGATTCATTCTCGGGTTGGCAATCAGTGCCGCAGGGATCAAGTGCTGGGACCCCAACTATTTATAATCTATATTAACGACTTGGAAGAAGGAACCGAGTGTAACGTAGCCAAGTTTGCTGACAATACAAAGATGGGAGGAAAAGCAATGTGTGAGGAGGACACAAAAAATCTGCAAAAGGACATAGACAGGCTGAGTGGGCAAAAATTTCGCAGATGGCGTATAATGTTGGAAAATGTGAGGTCATGCACTTTGACAGAAAAAAATCAAAGCGCAAGTTATTATTTAAATGGAGAAAGATTGCAAAGTGCTGCAGTACAGCAGGACCTGGGGGTATTTGTGCATGAAACACAAGAGGTTAGTATGCAGGTACAGCAAGTGATCAGGAAGGCCAATGGAATCTTGGCCTTTATTGCAAAGAGGGTGGAATATAAAAGCAGGGAAGTCTTGCTACAGTTGTACAGAGTATTGGTGAGGCCACACCTGGAATACTGCATGCAGTTTTGGCTTCC
Source organism: Pristiophorus japonicus (assembly GCF_044704955.1). Taxonomy (NCBI): domain Eukaryota; kingdom Metazoa; phylum Chordata; class Chondrichthyes; family Pristiophoridae; genus Pristiophorus; species Pristiophorus japonicus. Next base: position 370,382,361 of record NC_091977.1, on the reverse strand, counting down.
ATATTTACAAAAGGATATACTTGCTTTGGAGGCAGTTCAGAGAAGGTTCACTAGGTTGATTCTGGAGATGAGGGGGTTGACTTATGAAGAAAGGTTGAGTAGGTTGGGCCTCTACTCATTGGAATTCAGAAGAATGAGAGGTGATCTTATAAGGGGGTATGACAAGGTGGATGCAGAGAGGATGTTTCCACTGATGGGGAGACTAGAACTAGAGGGCATAATCTTAGAATAAGGGGCCGCCCATTTAAAACTGCGAGGAGGAGAAATTTCTTCTCTGAGGGTTGTAAATCTGTGGAATTTACTGCTTCATAGAGCTGTGGAAGCTGGGACATTGAATAAATTTAAGACAGAAATAGACAGTTTCTTAAACGGTAAGGGGTTATGGGGTGAGGGCAGGGACGTGAAGCTGAGTCCATGATCAGATCAGCCATGATCATATTAAATGGCGGAGCAGGCTCGAGGGGCCGTATGGCCTACTCCTGCTCCTATTTCTTATGTTCTTATGAATTCCCTACCACTATTGCTCTTCCACTCTTCTTCCTCCCCGCTCCCCGCAGCTGAGCCACCCGTGGACTTGGCTCTGCCTGCACTCCCCAAAGGAACCATGCCCCCACCGGTACTCAGAACAGAATACTGGTTGGAGAGCGAATTGTACTCAAGGGACTCCTGCACTACCTGCCTGGTGGTCCTCTTCTGTCTGGCAGTCACCCATTCCCTCTCTGCCTGCACACTCTGAAGCTGCAGGGTGTCCACCTCTAGAAACGTGCTATCCATGAAGTTTTCAGCCTCGTGGATGCACTGCAGTGACTCCAACTGCTGCTGAAGCTCCGAAACACGGATCTCGAGCTGTCATAGCTGATGACACTTCCTGCACATGTGGTCATCCAGGCCACGAGAAGCGTCCAGGACTTCCCATATAGAAAACATAGAAACATAGAAACATAGAAAATAGGTGCAGGAGCAGGCCATTCAGCCCTTCTAGCCTGCACCGCCATTCAATGAGTTCATGGCTGAACATGAAACTTCAGTACCCCCTTCCTGCTTTCTCGCCATAACCCTTGATCCCCCGAGTAGTAAGGACTTCATCTAACTCCCTTTTGAATATATTTAGTGAATTGGCCTCAACTACTTTCTGTGGTAGAGAATTCCACAGGTTCACCACTCTCTGGGTGAAGAAGTTTCTCCTCATCTCGGTCCTAAATGGCTTACCCCTTATCCTCAGACTGTGACCCCTGGTTCTGGACTTCCCCAACATTGGGAACATTCTTCCTGCATCTAACCTGTCTAAACCCGTCAGAATTTTAAACGTTTCCATGAGGTCCCCTCTCATTCTTCTGAACTCCAGTGAATACAAGCCCAGTTGATCCAGTCTTTCTTGATATGTCAGTCCCGCCATCCCGGGAATCAGTCTGGTGAATCTTCGCTGCACTCCCTCAATAGCAAGAATGTCCTTCCTCAAGTTAGGAGACCAAAACTGTACACAATACTCCAGGTGTGCCTCACCAAGGCCCTGTACAACTGTAGCAACACCTCCCTGCCCCTGTATTCAAATCCCCTCGCTATGAAGGCCAACATTCCATTTGCTTTCTTAACCGCCTGCTGTACCTGCATGCTAACCTTCAATGACTGATGTACCATGACACCCAGGTCTCGTTGCACCTTCCCTTTTCCTAATCTGTCACCATTCAGATAATAGTCTGTCTCTCTGTTTTTACCACCAAAGTGGATAACCTCACATTTATCCACATTATACTTCATCTGCCATGCATTTGCCCACTCACCTAACCTATCCAAGACACTCTGCAGCCTAATAGCATCCTCCTCGCAGCTCACACTGCCACCCAACTTAGTGTCATCCGCAAATTTGGAGATACTGCATTTAATCCCCTCGTCTAAATCATTAATGTACAATGTAAACAGCTGGGGCCCCAGCACAGAACCTTGCGGCACCCCACTAGTCACTGCCTGCCATTCTGAAAAGTACCCGTTTACTCCTACTCTTTGCTTCCTGTCTGACAACCAGTTCTCAATCCACGTCAGCACACTACCCCCAATCCCATGTGCTTTGACTTTGCACATTAATCTCTTGTGTGGGACCTTGTCGAAAGCCTTCTGAAAGTCCAAATATACCACATTAACTGGTTCTCCTTTGTCCACTTTACTGGAAACATCCTCAAAAAATTCCAGAAGATTTGTCAAGCATGATTTCCCTTTCACAAATCCATGCTGACTTGGACCTATCATGTCACCATTTTCCAGATGCACTGCTATGACATCCTTAATAATTGATTCCATCATTTTACCCACGACTGAGGTCAGGTCTATAATTCCCTGTTTTCTCTCTCCCTCCTTTTTTAAAAAGTGGGGTTACATTGGCTATCCTCCACTCCATAGGAACTGATCCAGAGTCAATGGAATGTTGGAAAATGACTGTCAATGCATCCGCTATTTCCAAGGCCACCTCCTTAAGTACTCTGGGATGCAGTCCATCAGGCCCTGGGGATTTATCGGCCTTCAATTCCATCAATTTCCCCAACACAATTTCCCGACAATAAAGATTTCCCTCAGTTCCCCCTCCTTACTAGACCCTCTGACCCCTTTTATATCCGGAAGGTTGTTTGTATCCTCCTTAGTGAATACCGAAGCAAAGTACTTGTTCAATTGGTCTGCCATTTCTTTGTTCCCCGTTATGACTTCCCCTGATTCTGACTGCAGGGGACCTACGTTTGTCTTTACTAACCTTTTTCTCTTTACATATCTATAGAAACTTTTGCAATCCGTCTTAATGTTCCCTGCAAGCTTCTTCTCGTACTCCATTTTCCCTGCCCTAATCAAACCCTTTGTCCTCCTCTGCTGAGTTCTAAATTTCTCCCAGTCCCCAGGTTCGCTGCTATTTCTGGCCAATTTGTATGCCACTTCCTTGGCTTTAATAGTATCCCTGATTTCCCTAGATAGCCACGGTTGAGCCACCTTCCCTTTTTTATTTTTACGCCAGACAGGAATGTACAATTGTTGTAATTCATCCATGCGGTCTCTAAATGTCTGCCATTGCCCATCCACAGTCAACCCCCTAAGTATCATTCGCCAATCTATCCTAGCCAATTCACGCCTCATACCTTCAAAGTTACCCTTCTTTAAGTTCTGGACCATGGTCTCTGAATTTACTGTTTCATTCTCCATCCTAATGCAGAATTCCACTATATTATGGTCACTCTTCCCCAAGGGGCCTCGCACAATGAGATTGCTAATTAATCCTCTCTCATTACACAACACCCAGTCTAAGATGGCCTCCCCCCTAGTTGGTTCCTCAACATATTGGTCTAGAAAACCATCCCTTATGCACTCCAGAAAATTCTCCTCCACCGTATTGCTTCCAGTTTGGCTAGCCCAATCTATGTACATATTAAAGTCACCCATTATAACTGCTACACCTTTATTGCATGCACCCCTATTTTCCTGTTTGATGCCCTCCCCAACATCCCTATTACTGTTTGGAGGTCTGTACACAACTCCTACTAACGTTTTTTGCCCTTTGGTGTTCTGCAGCTCTACCCATATAGATTCCACATCATCCAAGCTAATGTCTTTCCTAACTATTGCATTAATCTCCTCTTTAACCAGCAATGCTACCCCACCTCCTTTTCCTTTTATTCTATCCTTCCTGAATGTTGAATACCCCTGAATGTTGAGTTCCCAGCCCTGATCATCCTGGAGCCATGTCTCCGTAATCCCAATCACATCATATTTGCACAATTAATTCATCCACCTTATTGCGGATACTCCTTGCATTAAGACACAAAGCCTTCAGGCTTGTTTTTTTAACATCCTTTGTCCTTTTAGAATTTTGCTGTACAGTGGCCCTTTTTCTTCTTTGCCTTGGGTTTCTCTGCCCTCCACTTTTCCTCATCTGCTTTCTGTCTTTTGCTTTTGCCTCCTTTTTGTTTCCCTCTGTCTCCCTGCATTGGTTCCCATCCCTCTGCCATATTCGTTTAAATCCTCCCCAACAGCACTAGCAAACACTCCCCCTATGGCACAGGATGTGAATTCCATGGGTCTGAGCTGCCCTGCCATGCCTCTATTTACTAGATTAATTCACCAAAGTTTTTAATACGCTCCTCTGCCCTTAGTTAAAGATTACAAGACAAGCATGCAAAAAAAAAAGTGATACTCACTGGCCCCGAACCTGAAGAGCAAAGAAAAACGATGTGACGTTTACCAAGGTATCAGTTACCAGCTATCCTGTGACATCACTCCTCATGTTTTTTTTCCCACTCTCACCGTCACTCTCGGGCACTGCTCTTTTATCCCACCGCCGTCACTCTGTTCCCACTCTCGGGCATTGCTCCTTTATCCCACCGCCGTCACTCTGTTCCCACTCTCGGGCACTGCTCTGCTATCCCGCCGCCATTGCTGCTCTCACTGAATGGATAAATCAAGGCTGAATGGCCTTCATCAGTAATTATCTTGTGACAGCACTTCAAAATGAAACACGAGTGAAATTACATAGCGCTGAAAAATGGGCGCGAGCAGCGCAATATGCGATATTCCTGTTCAAGGAGCGCGGGAAGCATGTCAACTTCGTGCTGCCTGCTAATTATAATGATTGTAGCACAGAGCCCAGTGCTGAACGTGCTGCTGACAGGCTGTGTGCTCAGCAGGGGGCCGCAGTTCGCGATGTTTGTTTGAGGCTAGCTTTACTTTCAACTAGTCTGCGCCTCTTAAAGGCACTCTGCACCTTGTAAAGATGAGCTTTCTTCTGCTTCAGCAGTAACCCAAATGGCTCAACAGGCCAGGGAAAGGGCAGCCAGGGTCTCGGACGAAGCACTCGGCTTTGTGCAGGGGATGAACACTGGAAGAGAGATTGTCTACGCACAGGTGGCCAGGAGGTGGTGGTGGTCGTCGAGGTGGTCACTGCCAGCAATGTCACCCCCAGGACCTGGCTCCACTGCCCAACAATGTTTCATAACCTCAGATGAATGGTCAAGGTCAGTGAATGCATCTTCAAAAGCCGTCTCCTACCAACTGCACCACTAGCCTCACACACATTTCAATGCATATCTCCCCCACCCCCTCATCACTTACCTACCACCAATCTGTACCAAACATGAGGCACACCTCACATTCCTAGCTTCACCTCACCCCCTTGGAGGAGACAGTGCTGGACATTCTTGGTAGGGGCATGGCTGAGCCCTTGATCAGCGGCGGGGCTGAAAGAATACAAGATGCCGGTATCCTCCTCTGCAGGACCTGTGAAGGCTGCTCTCCGGCTTCTACAGAAAAGAAACCACACATATTGAAAATCTGAATGTGCCGCACACCCAGTTAAAGGGACCACACACTAAAAAAAAATTATATTACACTCCTCACATCTCACTTTCCCCTCATTCCACAATCTCTTCTGATTTACAAGCTGCACATGGTGTATGCATGCACCTCTTGCTTTACCCCCTCCCATTACCGCAACCCTATTCTTGTGCCTTTCTCATTTCAGACACCCAAGAAATCCAGCCTGCCCAGCCAGTGGATCAACAAGAATAGGGAGAAGAGAGTGAAGGAGAAACATCGTAACTGGATTTCACACTCCCAGCCACGAGCTCTTCAAGGTCATCCTGCAAGGCCATCTGCAGTCTCCTCCATTGAAAGTCAACAGCCTTCCACCAGCCATGCTGCAGCCACTGGGGTAGCACTGTACTCGGATAGGCAAAGGCACAAGCAAAACACTCACTAAGGGAATGTACAACGGTGATTATTTGATTTAATATTGGATGCTTATATGGAAAAAGTTGAATTGGAAACTTTGCTTTGTGGTGGGTCAGCCATTTAAGACTGAAATGAGGAGGAATTTCTTCACTCAGAAGGTTGTTTATCTTTGGAATTCTCTACCCCAAAGGGCTGTGGATGTTGAGTCATTGAGTATATTGAAGGTGAGATAAATTTTTGGACTCGAGGGGAATCAAGGGATATGGATTTCGGTCAGGAAAGGAGTTGAGATTGAAGATCAGCCATGATATTAAAAGGTGGAGCAGGCTTGAGGGGCCAAATGGCCGACTCCTGCTCCTAATGCTTATGTGGCTTTTATTTCAGCATTGTGGCCAAGAGAACGCTGCCATGGTCAGTAATAGAGGGAAGTTAAGGTGTGGGGCTAATGTTGAAAGGGGAATTGAGGTTGTGTTCACTCGTACCGAAGGTGGACGATTCGATCTCGAATATCCTGGCCAGAAAGGTGCTATCTGGGTTGCCGCCTTCCTTCAACTCCCTCCTCTTCTGCTTCTTCCTCCTCCTCGTTATTCTCCCTCTGCAAGCAGCTTGTCCCCTTTGTTGCCTCTGCTCCATCTCCCTGTCATGCTGCAGCCCAAGAGGGATTGCAACTAGAGCCCCCAGGTCTGGGAGCAAGTGGTCTTCTCAGAGGCCTTCCTGTAAGAGCCAAAGCCTTGCAAACATCCTGCACTCCCTGCACAATTTAACAACTTTTAAATGTCTTACACCAAGCCACTACTCCAATAAAATGTAAAGAAAGCAGCACAAAAGCGAAAATCTAAACTTACCTGAAAGTTGCGTGTGTCTTTAGAAGCGCTGGCAACTGCACGAACATTCTGCTGTGCGTGTTTTAGAGGGCATTAAAAGGAACGGTGACGTCCAAAATAGCATTGTGTGTCAATTCAGCGTTGCATGTTGATTGACGTCATGATCTGGCTAATTTCCATATCTGGAGTGATGCTGCCGACTTTTCCAAAATAGTAGCAAATTGGCAGGAGCGAGGCAGCTGCCATTTTTTCAACCAAACCGGCCTTAACAACCAGCGCAAACAGGCTGAATTTCAAGATATAATCGTCTGGTATTAGCTGTTCTTTTCTCATTTCCATTTGTCTCTTGATTCTACATCTTGCAAGCTATGTTCAGAGTGAAATTACTGTTATCTTTGAATTAATCTTCTAAAAATCAGCCATGGTACATTTTCTATAACTTTTTCTTCTGACATTTACATTATTTGCCAAATAAAATAAACTAAGGCGTTTTTGATTTTAAGAACTTAGAACAGAATGGAAACATGCTTAGGGTTCAAAATTCCCTTTATAACGTCACCCGTTAGCTAGGCGATTAACGGGCGGCAAAGGCCTAACGTCGGTGTTAAGTGGCGTCCACGGCTCGGGAGAAATTCGGTAGGCTCTTTGGTAGTGGCGCCAAGAGGTAAAGCTGTGCCGTCTAATGCCACCCATGTGGTGACATCATCCAGAGTGCAATGCCCCCTTGGCGCCGCTCCCATGATATTTGGTTTGTACGGACGCCTAACAGCAGTAAAAGTGGTTGTCGCAGAAGTTTGAGGTTTTTTATCTTCCCTTTTTTCAGCTAGCATGGCGGCAGCCTCCCGTTGCAAAATTTAGTCGGCCTCCTGAGCTCCCACCCGAGGATGAGTGTGCGACGCCACTTTTAGCGCTGCTCTCTCATCTTTGGGCGTAAAAACTGAATTTGGCAATTGGAGCCTGCACCTAACGCCCGGTGGTAAAATCAGCACTCAGGTGGTGACACCGCCTCAAAAATGGCAGTACCGAATTTCATCCCCTTAAGAGTTTATAGAAATTCATGGTGACTCATTCATTTCTAAACCTTAGTGACTAGGAACACAGGAACATTTAGCCCCTCGAGCCTGTTCTGCCATTCAATGAGATCATGGCTGATCTGCGACCTAACTCCATGTACCCGACTTTGGCCCAAATCCCTTAATATCTTTGGCTAACAAAAATCTATCAATCTCAGATTTAAAATTAATAATTGATCTAGCATCAGTTGCCATTTCCGGAAGAGAGTTCCAAACTTCTACCACTCTTTGTGCATAGAAGTTTTTTCTAATTTCACTTCTGAAAGGTCTGGCTCTAATTTTTAGACTATGCCCCCTAGTCCAAGACTCCCAAACAGTGGAAATAGTTTCTCTCTACCCTATCTTAATAGCTTGAAAACTTCGATCACATTTTAACCTTCTAAACTCCAGGAAATGCAACCCTAGTTTGTGTAATCACTCCTTGTAATTTAACCCCTGGATTCCGGGTATCATTCCAGTAAACCTACGCTGCACTCCCTAAAAAGCCAATATATCCTTCCTAAGGTGTGTTGCTCAGAACGGCTCACAGTACTCCAGGTGTGGTCTAACCAGGGTTTTGCACAGCTGCAGCGTAACTTCTAACCCCTTGTACTCTAGTCCCCTCAATATAAAGGCTAGCATTCCATTAGCCTATTTTTAAGGACTTCTTGTACCTGTTCATGATATTTTAATGATCTATGTACTTGGACCCCCAAGTCTCTTTGGACCTCCACTGTTTTGAGCTTTTCATCATTTAGAAAATACCCAGTTCTAGTTGACAAGCTCAGCTAGAGACCATAGAATGGTTAGTGCAGGAAATAGAAAAACTGTGAGCCTGGTGCAGGATGGGGGAGTTCTCTTTTGAGTTTGAGATAGAGGTACATTATGCAGCACAGCACAAGGAGTTTTAGTTTGTATACTTGACCTGGATGTATTTGATATCCCTGATCCCTGACTTTAATGAAGATAAAATTCACACAAAAAAAAAGGTTTTCGAACACAAGACAAAAAAAGTTCAGGTAATTTTTTGGCATGCTTTAATTTAATAAATTTATAACCTTTAATTTAGAAACATCTGAAGTACAGTAAAGTAAAAGCAAACAATTCAGCAATATTGCACATGGCTCGAACGCAACACTAAATCATGAAAATGCTATTTTTTTGTAAGAAGCAAATACATGGAAGCATCTTGTTCATTACTTTAAAACATGTCCATGGACTGTACATAGCATCACTTATACAGGTCACTAACATTAGTCGCTCCAACTAGTGATGTTTGTACTGATGCAACACAACAGTGACAAGAGGTTCTAAGTTTCCAGTGCACTCTCGCGTACGACTGAAAACATACACACAGCAAACGGCCAAGAAGCTTTGGTTTCATCCAACGATATCATAAACATAAAAATACAGCATAACCATTAAACTGCAGCTCCTTAAAACAGCAACAACATACACAGCTGAACCGTAACAAAATATTGAAAATTAGGTTTAAGCAGATTCTCGAGCCGGCTACCTTGGAAGACTGAACATTATCTTCTGTTCAAAACTTTGAAGGCAGTCTTCACGATTGGGAATTAATCTGTGCTTAGAACAGTACTTTAGTAAATACAATATTGTTTAAAATCGAGTTTTTGGCCCATACACTTAAAAAAAAATTACATCACTTTTCCATGCCTTTGTTAAAATGTAACCACTACTAAGTCTATTGGTATATTGCTCAGTAGTGGGTCAACTTTGGCCACTTCAGTTTCTTTTTTTCTATCACTCAAGGGAAGCATTCACATTTATAAATTACCCATTCTTCAAAAGCAACTTGCAACACTGTAAACTGATATCACCTTAAGTCAAGTAATAAATCTATACTTATCAACAGTGCAAATTAAACTTTACTGATGTGATGAAACACATCTAGCCACATACAAAGACGACTTAATAAGCTAATTCCAGTACTCTTCAAGTATCCTCAACTAAAATTTGTGCAATTAATGGGATTCTTTTTTTTTAGCTGGATGGCAAAACAGTGTGCGAGGTGCATGGCGCAAAGAGTGCAGAGCCACCAAACAGCACCCCCGCAACAGAGCACCAATATTGTACAGTGGCTCTGTTCCCCCTCTGTGTGTGGAAAATACCCATGCTAAAGTCGGCACTACAGGTGCAGCCACTGCCAACAAATCAATAATAAAATGGCTGCTCCAATAACTTCTCTGACATACTGCAGATGGCTGCTCCTCTGAGACACTATCATCTGTTTCATCAAACATGGATGTGAAAGTAAGTTCTGTCATATTGTTTTCTGTAGGCAAGTGCTGTTCATTGTAAATATATGCCTGAGGGCTCATGAAATGGTTAACCGATTCTAATTTAGACACCAGAATTGCAGTATTAGGATTATTTGGAGTCAAATCCATCAAAGCATCAGTGACTACTGTTTCAAACTCTGGTGCATATGCTGCTTGGCCAGCATCTGACAGCCAGGTTGAAGATGTGGGGCTGACTGGGCTGCTATGCTGTGATTTCAGGATGTGTAGAATGAGCTTTTGTACATCTGGGCTATATGGTACTACATCAGTCTGGATAGCCTGCTCCCTGACCAGCCTATTATCATCAGTCACAAAGATCATACCACTCTGAGCAGAAATCTCAAATGTTGCACTGTTAACAAGTGTTGCCTGCATTTCTTTAGCTTGTGACCAAGAGCCATCTCCGGTGCTACTTTCAGCAGGTTGTGACCTCAGTATTTGGTCAAAGAGATCTGTTCTGCTTGCCATATCATCATTGGCAAGCAGACCACTATCAGCCATTTCTTCAACAGCTTGATCCTCTAGGCCCATGGCTTCAGCCATTTTTGTGTAGGTTGTGCTACGTGCCAATGACTTCACTGGTGATGGACACATGCAATCCAGAGATGAATCATCCCTTGAAGCACCATTCTGAGCCAACTCCATGCTCTGCAGCAAAGACTCAAGTTTCTTGTTTTGGATATTAATGTCGACAAAGTATTTTTGTACTCCTTTGTCCTTCTCCACCAAACTGTTCTTCATGGTGTCAATCACCTCGCGGAGTTGTTTGATCTCCTTTCGAGCTTCTTTTAGCGCCAGCTGGGCTTCAACTCGATGACATTCTTCTTCAATCCAGTCTTCTCTCATGCGAGCGAGCTGGGACTTGAGATCTGCAACTTCGGATTCCCTATTGAAGGAAAAGTTTGATATGCATAAATAAAGTTTGGAAACTGTTAAATTTACTAAGTAATATGGGTAGATCCAAAAATGTATTGGAAATCTGGATTCTGTACAGTGTGTCTTGTTTTAAGTGCTTAGAAATTGTGTAAAACCATCTGCCAATTAAACAGAGAGGATGTGTAAAAGCCTGGCAACTTGCAATAAAATACCTCAAATTAAACATATGCATGTAAGGCTCATGTGCATAGTGACAAAACAAATAACAACTCTTTTGAATGCACCCTAATGAAGTTTTATATTCCGTTTTGTGGAGAAGACAATACTGGGTATTATCAGTGTACTGTAATAGAACCAGATTGATATATGATAAGTTGGAAAATCTTTGTTGAAGCCTAAATAAAAACGTTAAAAAAATAATTGTACAAATTAGCTTAAAACTATTCCAACACTACATTTTTTGTGCATCTTCCTCTTAAGTTTCAGATTATAGCATTAAAATAAGCTTTATTCATTTATATTTAAAATGCTTCATTGATTGAAGTTTCACTGGTTCACATATGATAACATTTTGAATAAGAAATGGAAGTTCACTTTAGATTTATTTTTTGACTTCATCTACAAAAAAATGTATAAATCCCATAATTTTAAATGGACAAAAAATCCTGCGGCCTGCTGACCTCTGTCTAAATCCCCAGTACAGCCAATATTACGGACCCTGATGTGCCAGTACTGTTGAGGCAATGGGCTAGAAATTTGATTCTCGGCTATAATTGTATTTTTTCGTCAAAATTACTGTTATCGCAACGCTATCGCCTTAAGGCCGTAAATTCAAGGTTTAATTTGCGCAGTGGTGAAAATTGGCATTGCACAAGGATTCGCGGCACAAACCGCGATCCTCGCCAACTTTAGTCCGAGGCCGATACCGCTGCGAGTATTGCCTAGGGAGGGCAGAAAAACACCTGAAAATAAATTGGAAAAAAGAAAAAAAAAATTCACAAAACATTTACAAGATACTTATCTAGTGAATCGCTGCAAAAGCATTAAAAAATAAAAACTTTAACTTACCTTTTTTTGCAGGTCTTCATACTTACCGCTGATCCAAGGACTGCAACGCAGTTTTATCCTTGGCGTTTCTTTTTCGTCCTAAATATTGGTGCGCTCAGAGCCAAATTTTTAGCGAGAGCGATATAGAAACATAGAAAATAGGTGCAGGAGTAGGCCATTTGGTCCTTCGAGCCTGTGCTACCATTCAATGAGTTCATGGCTGAACATGCAACTTCAGTACCCCATTCCTGCTTTCTCGCCATAACCCTTGATCCCCCCAGTAGTAAGGACTACATCAAACTCCTTTTTGAATATATTTAGTGAATTGGCCTCAACAACTTCCTGTGGTAGAGAATTCCACAGGTTCACCACTCTCTGGGTGAAGAAGTTTCTCCTCATCTCGGTCCTAAATGGCTTACCCCTTATCCTTGGATTGTGACCCCTGGTTCTGGACTTCCCCAACATTGGGACATTTTTCCTGCATTTAACCTGTCTAAACCCATCAGAATTTTAAACGTTTCTATGAGATCCCCTCTCATTCTTCTGAACTCCAGTGAATACAAGCCCAGTTGATCCAGTCTTTCTTGATATGTCAGTCCCGCCATCCCGGGAATCAGTCTGGTGAACCTTCACTGCACTCCCTCAATAGCAAGAATGTCCTTCCTCAAGTTAGGAGACCAAAACTGTACACAATATTCCAGGTGTGGCCTCACCAAGGCCTTGTACAACTGTAGTAACACCTCCCTGCCCCTGTACTCAAATCCCCTTGCTATGAAGGCCAACATGCCATTTGCTTTCTTAACTGCCTGCTGTACCTGCATGCCAACCTTCAATGACTGATGTACCATGACACCCAGGTCTCGTTGCACCTCCCCTTTTCCTAATCTGTCACCATTCAGATAATAGTCTGTCTCTCTGTTTTTACCACCAAAGTGGATAACCTCACATTTAACCACATTATACTTCATCTGCCATGCATTTGCCCACTCACCTAACCTATCCAAGTCACTCTGCAGCCTCATAGCATCCTCCTCGCAGCTCACACTGCCACCCAACTTAATGTCATCCGCAAATTTGGAGACACTACATTTAATCCCCTCGTCTAAATCATTAATGTACAATGTAAACAGCTGGGGCCCCAGCACAGAACCTTGCGGTACTCCACTAGTCACTGCCTGCCATTCTGAAAAGTACCTATTTACTCCTACTCTTTGCTTCCTGTCTGATAACCCGTTCTCAATCCATGTCAGCACACTACTCCCAATTCCATGTGCACATTAATCTCTTGTGTGGGACCTTGTCGAAAGCCTTCTGAAAGTCCAAATACACCACATCAACTGGTTCTCCCTTGTCCACTCTACTGGAAACATCCTCAAAAAATTCCAGAAGAGTTGTCAAGCATGATTTTCCTTTCACAAATCCATGCTGACTTGGACCTATCATGTCACCTCTTTCCAAATGCGCTGCTCTGAGATCTTTAATAATTGATTCCATCATTTTACCCACTACCGATGTCAGGCTGACCGGTCTATAATTCCCTGTTTTCTCTCTCCCTCTTTTTTTTTTAAAAGTGGGGTTACATTGGCTACCCTCCACTCCATAGGAACTAATCCAGAGTCTATGGAATGTTGGAAAATGACTGTCAATGCATTTGCTATTTCCAAGGTCACCTCCTTAAGTACTCTGGGATGCAGTCCATCAGGCCCTGGGGATTTATTGGCCTTCAATCCCATCAATTTCCCCAACACAATTTCCCGACTAATAAGGATTTCCCTCAGTTCCTCCTTCTTACTAGACCCTCTGACCCCTTTTATATCCGGAAGGTTGTTTGTGTCCTCCTTAGTGAACCAAAGTACTTGTTCAATTGGTCTGCCATTTCTTTGTTTCCCGTTATGACTTGCCCTGATTCTGACTGCAGAGGACCTATGTTTGTCTTTCTAACCTTTTTCTCTTTCTTGCACGGTAACGCTCCTCTCTCCAGCGGCATTTGAAAAGCAGCATCGTAAGACGTCGCCAAATTTTCTAGCGACCGGGTTTTCGCCAAAAAAGGTGAAATAGCACCAAAAATCTGGTTGCAAAATCGTCAAATTTCTAGCCCATAGTGTGTAACTGTTCCCATAATGCAAGGTCAGCTTATTTGAATAATTTTCTGGCACCTAATTATTTGGTACAGATTTATCTGGTGCACATAGCATTCTAGTTGTGGCCCAGCGTTTCCACCATTTGAGTCTAGAGATTACAGTTGCCAATATTAGCGTACAACACATAACTCACTTGTTTGACATTCCTCAGTCTGTTACTTTAACACAAGCATCAACTCATTTATTTTAAATGGGTTAATGTCTTCACTAAAACAGCAGGTAGGAGGAGTGGCATATGATCACATTAAGTTTTCAACTACTGATGTCACTAATAATTACTCGGCTTTAATTGTGCTGCACAATGTTACTGAAGTTTGTTTCTTGTGCTTTTAATGTTTCTGTATACCAGAAATGCTGGTGCAATACCATCGACAAACCTTTTAACTGCTCTTCTCTCTTCCTAAAGGGTAAAACCCTAATGACATGAAGACAGAGTGTATTGTGGCCTAATGGGAAGATTTGAAGCCTCCCAGCAATGGAGTGCGACCTATGTTCTGCATTCAGCACAGCTGAAAAAAAAAATTCTTGCCAAAGTATTAGCAATCTAGTATAAAATTCAATGAAGCCAGGTCTGTATCACAGAAGATTCTACGTGAACTGCAGAGATATACATTGTGACAGGCAGCAGTGGAACCGCTGCAAACATATGATGAAAGAGATACTGTACTGGGTTTTCATGCAGGTGCAGAGCCAGTAGTACTGGCAACAATCAGTGGTGAGCCCAACCAAAGCAGAGCTCTCGGGCACAAAGCGTTGGACCCAGACACCAGTGAAGGTGACAAAGAATGTGAATTGCTCTGTAGCAATCAACTGCTCCCAGCTCGACACTTTTCACAGCACGAGGCTGAGTTCAAGATCCAGCACTAAACAAGCAACACACAAACCCCACTTTACCTTAACTGATAAGTTCTAGTGTAACTGGAGCCAAACAAGCACCAAACCAAGTGCACTCCAGTCATGTCCACACATCCAGTTCTTCTGGAGGAAGATCCGAGAGACTACCAGGACCAGGATGGGTCTCCATGTTCCTAGATTTCACCCCATGACTACTTGGTCTGCTTGCAACAAGAGTCTTCCACAGTTTGTGGACTTGCTCACATTTCACAATTAAACATAGGAACAAAGCAACAGCGGAATATTTGCCAATCTGTGATGCGCGCGCGGGCTATGCATGGAACTGATAAACACTGAAGCGTAGGCCCACTTTCTACAGGCCCATTACATCCACAGCCCCCTAATCTTACACAGTTGAGGGGAGCCAAGGACCACTGTTTGATCAATGAGACTCCACCCTCCCACACCAGCATCCTAAAATATTACACGGTGCCCATCACCACAACACCTGCCAGCTTCCCTGATCTAACTTCCTCACCTGACCCAAGCCGCTCTTTCACCGAAAGATCTGGCTCCACAAATCCTCAATTCTAAAAGATACACTGACCTCACTGTATATACCTGCAGATACCATGTTAAATAACCGGAAATGTATCATAAACTCCTAAAATTGTGTAATTATGAATCCAAAAACTTTAATCAAAAATTAGTGACATGTTTTCTAAATTTCTTCACTGTTCTCCACCATTTATTTTAAGTATGGGAGACAGCAGTGCACAATGAGGCAAACAGGGAAAATTTAAAAAATGAAAGACACAAACTCACTCTGTGAATGCAACAAGAATATAATAGAACATTTTGAAATAATGTTGAAAATCAGTTTTGAATGATTTTGTGAGGGAAAAGATGGAACATGACAATGATGGAAGAGGAAAATGTTCAAAGGTTCCACAAGCCACAGCAAAATGGATACGTAACATTGCCTAGCTGATGAATCCACACTGTGATTTAATTACTTGTTGCCAAAACTCAGTGGATTAGAAATTCCATACCTTTGCGCTGGCCGTTAACACTAGTTTGCTGGAAAAAAATAGTGGCCGCCTCACTTTCGGCCACCTCCAGCGCAAGACAAGGCGCCTGCCATTTTGGTAAGGTTCATAGCGCTGCTGTTGACAGCGCAGCCCCTGAAATGTAAATAAGCAGATTGTGACATCAATCAGTGTGCAATGCCTGACTGGATGCCGTGTGGGCAAAATTGAACGTTCTTACTATTTAATGCTGGATTTCCAAGTACGCTCAGAAAAGCGTGCATGAAACAGCCCTGCAGAGATGCCTTCTTAAAGGGACACATGTTTCAAGTAAGTTTGGATTCAAGCTTTTGGACTTTTTAAAATATTTTGTGGAAGTAATGGCTTGGTGCAATAGATGTTAAACGATTTTTAAGTGTGCAATGCTGCTGCTGGATGCTTGAAAGGTTTCGGGTGGTAAAGGAGGGCCTCTGAGAAGACAGAGAATGCTGGAAATACTTAGCAGGTCAGGCAGCATCTGTGAGGGAAAAATAGCGTTCACGTCTCGGGTCGAGATGAAGCCTGACCTGCTGAGTATTTTCAGCATTTTCCACTTTTATTTGTGGTAAGGAACATGTTCAAGATAGGTAGGAAGCATTCGGTAGTTCTGAGGAGAGGCCGTGTGGTTTGAAACTGTCAAAAGGGTGATTCTGGAATCTGGAAGGTATTGGAGTGCCGTGGAAACGTTGTGGTGGAATTTGAATGGTATTGCGTTCTAAGGGCATTGGGCGGGAATCTTTTGGTGTTGTAAGGTGTTCCAAAGTAGAGTGAGTGGTACAACAGTGATGGGATGGGGGGCTTTGGGTGACAGTGCTAGAAAGGTAGTGCTGGGGTGTGATGTTGGGATCTCAGTACTCGGGCATAGCATTATCGGAAAGACTGGGAAGATGGGGTGTGTGCACTGGATGGAGTGCAAAGGTCTTGGTGGGGTGGGGTGGGGTTCCTAGTGTTTCAAGTGTGCTACCAGGATCTAGTAAGACTGGGAGTGGGAGGAGTTGGATAGAAGTACTGGAGCATGGGGAAGGGGATCCTTGCAGTGGGAATAGTGGGGAGGGGGAGGGGGATATTGTGGCTGTTGCACAGAAAAGTGTGGCAATTGGATAGCAGCTACGGATGCTTTGGTGCTACAGGCGTGAATAGTAGTAGGCGAGAGCAGAGAGTGGAGAAAGTTAGTGGCTTTCAGGCTAAAGAACCAGTTAGTTCGGAAAAGGTAACTATAGCAGTTATCGAGGGAATCATGCAATACTTAAAATATAAACTGCTCAGTTGGTATTTTAAATAACAGTGAACTCCATGCTGAAGAATACATTTTGGGAATGCTGCTCCATCGCCCCACTGAGAAAACCCAAATTCACAACTGTGACTAGGAACTACTTTTGAGTTATTTAAGCACTTTTTAAAGTGGGGGAAGCTTTTAAGAGCATTGAATGTGCTTAATCAACCCAAGAGGGACAGTTTTCTATCACCATGCAGCTTGGGTGCCAAATTCTTGAAACAAAAGCCAACACCAAGTCATATGTGGTTAAATAGGACTAAAAATATGTTTTCCCCCCAAAACAGATGTGGGGATCACAATGCGTGATCAACCCATGCAAGTTCAAAGTAATGCAGGCACCACGCAAACTTGGTGCTGCCTGCTAATTAGAATGATAGTGGCATGCAGCCCAGCGGTGAACATGCTACTGAGTGGCTGCACGCTCAGCAGGGGACCCAAGTTTATGCGAGGCTAGCACCAATTAAAGGTAGCCTGCTCCTCTTAAAGGGGAGGTGCGTTCTGGCTGCAGCAGGTGATTCAACTGGCTGGGCGACAGAGTATAAGCAGGAAGAAGTACAATGCACAAAAGGGAAGCGAGCGTGCCTCAAGCTTCTTGGATGCAGCACAGGAGGCTTTGGTGCAGGAGGTGGATAGGAAGAGGGAGGTCCTGTTTCCATAGGGGGCCAGGAGGTTCTCCAGGCAAATGCAGAAAAGGCAATGGGAGCAGATAGCCATCGCAGTCAATGCCAGCAGTGTAACCCCAAGGATCTGGATGCAGTGCCGCAAGACTTTCAATTTCCTCGCACAAGTGGTCAAGGTCAGTGAATTCATCTTCATACCCATACAACTAGCCTCAGACACTGCTCAGTTCACCACGCCCCCATCACTCAACTACCTACAATCTCTATCAATCAGGACTCATACCTAACACTCATAGCTTCACCTCACCCGCACACATTTAGCACTGCTGTAAGCCTCATACCGACATCTCACACCTTGCACACACAGCCAGTTATTCAACCATGACAGGCAGATCACCCAAACACATTCACTGACACACTTCCCTCTCTCTTGCAGGACAAGGTGACTCATAATCGCAGGCAGCAGGGGCTATCCACAGGGAGACAGGCATGCCTGCATAACCTTACCCTGATGGAGGAGAAGGTGTTGGAGATCATTAGGGCGGTATGCTGGCCAGTATTTATCCCTCAATCAACATCATTAGAACAGATTATCTGGTCTTTATCACATTGCTGTTTGTGGAAACTTGCTGTATGCAAATTGGCTGCCATGTTTCCTACATTACAACAGTGACTACACTTCAAAAAGTACTGTAAAGCACTGGGACTTCTGGCGGTCATGAAAGGTGCTATATAATGCAGGTTTTTCTTTCAATGAGGGGGCCTACAGGCGAGGTGCATTGTCAAGGAGCACCAACTTTGCACGGGGCTATGCACACAGCCTGGAGCCCATCCTTTCCAGCGTGGATGTGGTGGACAAATCCAGTGGCGCACTTGTGGACCCAATCATGATGCAGCCCCTGATGGCAATATCTCAGCTTCTATTGCCACACAAGCAGAAACCACCCAACGTCTGGGTGCTGCAGTGGAGGCTCAGACTGAAGTCATGCAAACTTAGCTTGTTGTTATGCAAGCATAGACTGCTACACCATGGCTGCGGTTGTTACAGCAGTCCAGCAATCTGTCCTCCAACAGATTAGTAGGAATGCTGAGGCGCTGCACCAGTGGAGTGTCAGTGACTCTGTGGAGCACGAACCTTCCGTCATCTCTCAGGATTAGAGCAGGATCCTCCCACCCCTGCCACTCTACCAGTGCCCTTGCTTTTGCCTGTCAGCCAGCCAGCGTGGAATGCTGCTGCCCTTGCCGAGGTAGTGCAGTCTGAAGCCGGGCCTTCCAGGCCCAGATCTGCCTGAGGTCATCTTGCAAGGCCATCTTCAGTCTCCCCCACTGAAAGTCAACAGCCTTCCACCAGCCATGCTGCAGTCACTGGGATAACAATGTATAGGAGCACTAGGTCAGGCAAAGGCACACTGAAGATCAAAGGGAATGCACAAGTGTGATTTGTTGGCTTTGGAATGTAGTATTGGTATGGTTTGATTTATAAATCTGGTTTGAAATGTTTGTTTTGTGATGGCTTTTATTGTAGCATTGTGGCCAAGAGGTTGCTGTGATGGTCAGTTACAGAGGGAAGGTAAGGTGTGGAACTGTTGTTGAATGTGGAATTGGAGTTGCGTTCACTGGTACCACAGTCGAATGCGTCGATCATGGACAGCTCGGCCACAGAGGGAGGCCTCCTCACTTCCTCCTCAGCTCTTTGCTGTATATGTGGTGGCAAGGGCTGTGCCCTGATGATGATGAGGCCGTGTAGTGTGCAGCAGACCACGACCAATCCTGAGATGCACTCTGGTGAGTACTGCAGGGCTCCTCCAGAGGGGTCCAGACAGCGGGAGCATTGTTTAAGCACACCAATAGTCTATCAGATTCCATGTGGCAGCATGGATTTCATTATATGCATGCTGCCCACATGTTGTGCATAGAAAGCATGAGCCTGATGGTCAGCGGATAGCCCTTATCGCCCAGTACCCACCCTCTGGTTTGTCATGGTGGCTCAAATGCGGACGGTACAGCAGACTGCTGCAGAATGAAGACATCATGACTGCTGCCAGGATACCCAGCACTGACCTGAATGATGCGCTGAGTATGGTCGCTCACCAGCTGGACAGTGAGGGAGTGGAATCCTTTCTTGTTGCGGTATATCTCAGAATTTACATGTGACGCCCGCAAAGTGACATGTGTGCAGTCAATGGCACCCATACACATGGTATCCTGCTATCCTGACAAAGCTGGGTGTTGGATCTGCCTGCTTAAGAACATAAGAATATAAGAAATAGGAGCAGTAGGAGGCCATTTGGCCCGTCGAGGCTGCTCAGCCATTTAATAAGATCATGGCTGATCTGATCATAGACTCAGCTCCACTTCCCTGCCCGCTCCCCCTAACCCTTTATTCCATTATCGCTCAAAAATCTGTCTATCTCCGCTTTAAATATGTTCAATGACCCAGCTTCTACAGCTCTCTGGGGCAGAGAATTCCATACATTTACAACCCTCAGAGAAGAAATTCTTCCTCATCTCAGTTTTAAATAGTTTTAGTTTCCCCTATGAGTGGAAATATCCTCTCTGTATCTCTGGCAAGAGAGAATGAAAAGTATTGAGCTCTTTTTGCATAGAGAATCTCAGTGACCTCCCTGATGCAACAGTGCATGGCAAACTGGGAGATGTTGGAAATATCGCCTGTTCCAGCCTGGAATAAACCCAACACATAAAAGTTCATGGCCACGCTCACCTTCACAGCCACAATGCTGCCCTCAGCCGGCTCTGGGGCTGCAGATCTGTCTACAATAGATGGAAGATTTCAGTGAGCATCTCCTTAGTGAAGTGGAGACGTCGCATACACTGTTCCTCACTGAGGTTGAGGTAGGAGAATTGCTCCTTGCTGAGAGCCCTTCTCTCCCTCTTCTGCCTCCCTCTTCGAGCAGCTTGTCCTAGTCTGTGTTGCCTCTGCTTAATCTCCCTGTCATGATGCAGGCCAAGGGGGCTACAAACTACTGCACCCATGTCTGGGAGCAAATGGCCTGAGCAGAAGCCCTGAAGTAACCTGTCACGTCTGGACACTTCAGCAGCTTCAAAATAAGGCACCAAACCAAGAAACACCTCGACAAACCCACGAGCCAGTAGAAATCAATCAGCAAACAACCTGAAAGCAGGTGCTAATCCCTTTAAATAGCACTGGTGGGGGATCCTTCCTGCTGCTGAATGCATGTTCATCTGTGTGAGGTTAAGAGAGGGCGTTAGCTCCAGCACTGATGTTGAAAATGGCAGCGCTGGCATCAAATCAGCATTGTACACTGAAGTCACAATCTGCGTACTCTGCAATCTTCTGACGCACGCTCCCAGTGCCCGTGCTAACGCCTGACCTAAAATGGCATCTGGCGCATGCTCCTGGGATACCATTGTAAACCCGAAATAGCACTTGTAGTGCCAAAAAAAATGGTGCTACGGAGCCAAATTTATCAGCCATAGAGTGTACAAACATGCACACTTTTACTAGTGGGTTGTTGTGTACTCGACTGTTATGCATAGAACTACAGGCATGCGGTCAACACCTCCTACCTTCGCAGCTCTTCAAGCAAAAAATTTAACTTAGCACTCGCCATTCACATATCTCAGAAAATGGCATGGGCAGAGTCCGCATGGTTTTATAAAACGGAAATTATATTTCACAAATGTATTAGTTTTTTGAGGTTGTAACTAGCAGGGTAGATAAGGGGAACTAATGGATGTGGTGTGTTTGGATTTTCAAAAGGCATTCAATAAGGTGCCACACAAGAAGTTATTACACAAAATTAAGGTTCATGGGACTGGGGTAATATATTAGCATGGATTGAGGATTGGTTAACGGACAGAAAACAGAAAGTAGGAATAAATGGGTCAATTTCGGGTTGGCAAGCCTAACTAGTGGGATACTGCAAGGATCAGTGCTTGGGCCTCAGCTATTTACAATCTATATGAATGACTTAGATGAGGGGATCGAGTGTATTGTATTCAAGTTTGCTGATGGTACAAAGCTAGGTGGGAAAGTAAGCGCGAGGAGGATGCAAATAGGCTGCAAAGGGATATATACAGGTTAAATGAGTGAGCAAGAACATGGTAGATGAAATCTAATGTGGAGAAATGTGAAGTTATCCACTTTGGTACCAAAAATAGAAATGCAGAATATTTTATAAAAGGTGATATTCACGGAAATGTTGGTATACAGAGGGATTTGGGTGTCCTTGTAAGCAAATCATAGAAAGTTAACATGCAGGCACTGCAAGCAATTAGGAAAGCAAATAGTAAGTTAGCTTTTATTACAAAGGGATTGGTGTATAAGAGTAAATCTTACTACAATTAATTAGGGTCTTGGTGAGACCATGTATGAAGTACTGTGTACAGTTTTGGTCTTACATAAGGATATATTTGCCTTCGAGAGAGTGCAACGAAGGTTCACTAGACTGATTCCAAGTGTGAGGGGTTTGTCCTATGAGGAGAGATTGAGTAGACTAGGCATATATTCCCTAGCGTTTAAAAGAATGAGTGGTGATCTCCGTGAACCATTTAAAATTCTTAAGGGGCTTGACAGGGTAGATACTGGGAGGATGTTTCTCCTGACTGGGGAGTCTAGAACTAGGGGTCACAGACACTTCATTATTTAACAGTTTTGCAAAATAATATATAATTTATAATTAGTCATACTAAATTGTGATTGCTTCCCTGTGGAATGTAAACTAAAGGCACATTGAATTTTTAAAAGTACTTGTGAGAAATGTTCACAAAGTAATACGTCTTCACATTTTCTTGTCAAACAAAATCACAGTCTTTACGATGAGTGGGGAACAAATAGAAAATTGTGACTTTAAGATAAAACAAGATACAGTTAAAGAGTCAGAGAGAGACGATGGTGAGAGAAAAGAGAAAGAAAAACATTGTGACAAAGTTAAATCCACAGTGATAACAAGCAAAATATTACTTTTAAAATTATTTTGAATAAACAAAAATGTTAACATTTTATAATTAAAATGTTGGAAATACTTGTAAATTTACAGTGTCTATAATCTACCATTGCACTCAAAAAGAAATAATTTAATTAGTGATAACGCCTGGCAATGTTGTGCTAAGTTAAGAATCGGGCTTATTGGGGCAGAAAGAAACCAACAGAAACCGAGACTCAGTCAGAGCGCAGAGAGAGGAAACAGTGGGAGCAAGGATTCAGGAAGAGGGGAAACAATGGGAGCAAGGATTCAGGGAGAGGGGAAACAGTGGGAGCAAGGATTCAGGGAAAGGGGAAAAAGTGGGAGCAAGGATTCAGGGAGAGGGGAAAAAGTGGGAGCAAGGATTCAGGGAGAGGGGAAAAAGTGGGAGCAAGGATTCAGGGAGAGAGGAAACAATGGGAGCAAGGATACAGGGAGAGGGGAAAAAGTGGGAGCAAGGATTCAGGGAGAGGGGAAAAAGTGGGAGCAAGGATTCAGGAAGAGAGGAAACAATGGGAGCAAGGATTCAGGAAGAGGGGAAACAGCGGAAGCAAGGATTCAGGAAGAGGGGAAACAGCGGGAGCAAGGATTCAGGGAGAGGAAACAGCGGGAGCAAGGATTCAGGGAGAGGAAACAGCGGGAGCAAGGATTCAGGGAGAGGGGAAACAGTGGGAGCAAGGATTCAGGGAGAGAGGAAACAGTGGGAGCAAGGATTCAGGGAGAGAGGAAACAGCGGGAGCAAGGATTCAGGGAGAGAGGAAACAGCGGGAGCAAGGATTCAGAGAGAGGGGAAACAGCGGGAGCGAGGATTCAGGGAGAGGGGAAACAGCGGGAGCAAGGATTCAGGGAGAGGAAACAGTGGGAGCAAGGATTCAGGGAGAGGGGAAACAATGGGAGCAAGGATTCAGGAAGAGGTGAAACAGCGGGAACAAGGATTCAGGGAGAGGGGAAACAGTGGGAGCAAGGATTCAGGGAGAGGGAAAATAGTGGGAGCAAGGAGTCAGGGAGAGGGGAAACAGCGGGAGCAAGGATTCAGGGAGAGGAAACAGTGGGAGCAAGGATTCAGGGAGAGGGGAAACAATGGGAGCAAGGATTAGGAAGAGGGGAAACAATGGGAGCAAGGATTCAGGGAGAGGAAACAGCGGGAGCAAGGATTCAGGGAGAGGGGAAATAGTGGGAGCAAGGATTCAGGGAGAGGGGAAACAATGGGAGCAAGGATTCAGGAAGAGGGGAAACAGCGGGAGCAAGGATTCAGGAAGAGGTGAAACAGCGGGAGCAAGGATTCAGGGAGAGGGGAAACAGTGGGAGCAAGGATTCAGGGAGAGGGGAAACAGCGGGAGCAAGGATTCAGGGAGTGGGGGAGCAGCGGGAGCAAGGATTCAGGGAGAGAGGAAACAGTGGGAGCAAGGATTCAGGGAGAGGAAACAGCTGGAGCAAGGATTCAGGGAGAGGAAACAGTGGGAGCAAGGATTCAGGGAGAGGGGAAACAATGGGAGCAAGGATTCAGGAAGAGGGGAAACAGCGGGAGCAAGGATTCAGGGAGAGGGAAAACAATGGGAGCAAGGATTCAGGGAGAGGGGAAACAATGGGAGCAAGGGTTCAGGAAGAGGGAAAACAATGGGAGCAAGGATTCAGGGAGAGGGGAAATAGTGGGAGCAAGGATTCAGGGAGAGAGGAAACAGTGGGAGCAAGAATTCAGGGAGAAGACACAGTCGGAGCAAGGATTCAGACTGCAGACATAGAGTAAACCTGGAACTAAGAAGGCAGAGTAAGAGGATGCAATGGAAGTAAGGACTCGTACTTATTTAGGACAAAGGCAACAGAAGAGAAGAGGGAGGGAGAGAGGGAGATGTTAATTAACAAGAGTTAGAATAAAGAAAAAAACTTTCATTGTGTTTAGCAGAGCCAATAAAAATGGCATTGAAGATGTGAGACTACCTCCTAACTTGCCTTATTTTTGTGGGACTGTAAGAAAATGGGTAATAAAGCTTCTTACACTTCTGCAGCCAATTGTTTTCCATCCTCAAGTTCCTGTAGTTGCAATTTACATTTCCCTCTCTGTTAATGATGGAGCATCATTCTGACTCTTCTCTTGCTTGATGCATTTCTGACTCCAAGTTCACTTTTGCACTTAATGAACAAAGTCCCCATCCCAATCATTCAATCAGCTATATGTTATGTATCACTCATTTTGTCCTACTCTTGCAAGGGCTGCTACTGGTATGTTAAATTTTTCTCGCCTCTTTGCTATGATAGAATGATCCATATCCCACTTTCCAGTCACATTCTGTAGTACAGAACAGGGAGGAAGGAACATTGGGTTTCTGACATACTTGCTCGAAGCAATTCTGTTAGGCAGCAGGGAGGGGGACAGTAAAATGTGGTGGAAGAGGTATGAATAGTCTGAAGACATCAAATATGTGTGCACCTGTGAGAGAAAGCATACAAGAGACAGAGAGGGAGATACATACCTGATATGTGCTATATGAATTTAAATATTACTGACACTAGAGAGCAAGGTCATGGTAAATCATTCTTCCAGTGTGGAGGGAATGGAGGAGAGCTGGGAAAAAAGGAACACAAATGCCTGTTGCTCTCATACCTCTTCGAACCTCCAGACTTGTCACAATAATTGCAATGGCACATACACAGAAATAATTTGTTCCACATTTTTAAGTCTGTGCTCACATTACCTGGTCTGAAGGTTGAGTGAGATATATTTAGAGAAGGGAATTCTAATGAGTAAACTCATCTAGAAATAGATAAAGCACAAGATGGCAATTATACAACAAAAGTTACCCCAAATTCCCCAAGTGTTTTAAGTTTTATTAAGTCTTCAATCTGAAACAAGATTTTTTAGTTCTACTCTTTTTTATAATTTTAAACAGTTGCACATAATCTCCTGTGTGATGTGGGTAGGTTTGGCAACTCTGGATGTCCATCTTGCATATTTAAAAAAAATCAAAATTGAGTCTGGAATTTTAACATTAATTTAAATGTTTTCACTTTGACAATACGCTGAACTGGAGAACAAAACAAAAATGACCATATGAATTCCATGGGATCTACTGCTATGTTTTCTAACATCTCTCACACTTGATGCCTTATCTGCTCACCGCAGGACTTTATTCAGGAAAGGATATGCAAGTCTGACATCAAAATCTAAGTTGAATGTAAACAACTTATTAGTTGTTAGAATTAAAATAATTACCACCTCTCTTGAAGGTTGCTTTCAGAATCCTTTAGTTTTGTCCTCAGGTGTCTAATGGTAACCTCCTTTTGCTGCAGTGGGGTCAAGTACTGCTCCGGGTTTGGGGGCTTAATGCCATGATTATCACTGCAAGAAGTGTATTTACCAGATCGCCTGGAAAATGCAGATAATGACAGTAAAAGGAAAGAAGAGAATGAGTTACTGAAGCTCAGGTGAACAAAACAATTGGCGGATTCAAAAGAGGAAATCTCACTGTCAGTGAACCAAATAAAAGTAATAACTGGTTACAAAGGAGTTCTGATCAAAATATCCCTTTTTTCATGTCCATTTCTATAAATTGAGTTGAATATTTTGTGATTGCCAATGATATCAGTGCAGACTGTATAGGTAGAGTTTGAACCTCAATTATTGGCGACTGAATTAACAGTGGCCAATAATTCAGGGTAGTTCACCAATCCTGTTATTTGTACTACATATGTTAATTCAGCTTGCTCATATGGTTGAGCTCAGTATCCAGTCTGAGCTGAACATCCTCAGTAGTCTTAAAAAAGTCTTACTGAAGGCAAGACTTCCCATTCAGTGTTTTATTCACCCAGAAGTTGAATCTATTTACATTACTTTACTATTTATTTTCAATAATTCTCTCTGAAATTGGCAGTGAAAAGAGAGAAAAAGAGGAAAAAGAGAATAAAATGGTCATGTTGAAGTCTATATTCACAGCCGTTTTTTAAAAAAGATACTTCTACTCACAAACTACAGGTTTCTGTTATAACTATAACAACAATAAAACATGGCAAATACATAAACTATTCCATTTAAGTAATGTTTAAAGATTGATCTAAAGTGGCATTTCATGAATATCTATATATGAGAACCCGCATCTGGCTCCCATTCTTGCAGTTCTTTAGTCTTTGGCTTTCTTAAGGTTAATTCTATCTTTTGTGCCAATCCATACCTGTATAACATGTAATCTATAATTTCTGCTCTATAATCACTGCAAGAAGAGCATTTTATTTTTACTTATGCCCTTAAAGACCGTCATGATGAACAATAATCATTTTATATTGATGAAGTTCAAACTAACTAATCATTCAAGCTTATTTTTGTGAGGACAGTGGTCCTTCCTCATTGAAGATCTTTTCTGCTTTACATTTAATCATTCAATACTATGCTCTGTTTGGAATAGAGAGAATGGGCAGGTAATATGCTCTTAGGTCTTCATCAATACCACTCTGGAACCAACTGTGTTGTGAGAGCAACAAAGAAATAATTTGTCCATTTTTTTTGCTCTACTCTCCAGAAACATGAGCTCATCCAAAATTCTGCTGCCTTTATTCTAACCCATACCAACTCTCACTCACCCATCACCGCTGTGCTCACTGCCTACATTGGCACCTAGTCCACCAACGGCTCAAGTTAAAAATTCTCGTGTTCAAATCCCTCCATGGCCTTGCCCTATCCTATTTCATTTTTCTCCTACAGCCCTACAATCCTGCAAGCTGAGAAAATACTGCTGCTTTCCTATACCTTTTTTATTTATAGTGTTACAGTAAGAAATAGTTTGTTATTTGACCCTCATCTTTCAATTCTGGCTATTTGGGGAGATGTGTGAATAAAATCACTTTTACCAGCCGATCCCATTTAGAGCCCACCTTTGATTACATGTGACAAGTTACAGAGTTAGGAACTGCAATGTGCAAAACTACAGGCTTAAACTTAAGAGTTACGTAAAATTTCCTAAGTTAATAAAGATGATCCCAGCCTTAAAACCAATGTACTAGGTTCCTGCTTAACCATCTGTCATTGCTGTTCACACTTGGCAATTTGGCCAGCTTTGGTTACTTGTAAAATGGAGAAGACAACTGGTTAGGGAAAGTAACTTCCTTTACTATTAAAGCATATCTTCTGTCGGATTGCTTTAAGGCTTTCTGTGGTGGATGGCTTTTGTGGAGATACTGAATGTCTGAAAATAGGGTGGTTTTAAATGGAAATAAAATTCTATTCATTGAGCTCACCTGGATTTAAGATATATTTTTAATCAAAATCAGAAATTTGTCATTTGTTTTCAGTCCAGTGAAGAGTTCCGAGTTCCTGAGGGGCATTTTACAAAAAGGGCCTTTGTATGTTTCTGTATAGCTCACAGCTGTCAACATCAAGGGAAACATTCATGATCATCAAACCTGACACAGATTGCTAATCCGGTAAACAATTTAAAACCAAAACAAGCCATCATATTTAATGCGTTTGACTTGGCAAGTCTAGTAGCTTTAATCAATTTTCTCCCATTTACTTTTCCTGTGTACTGTCAAAATTTAAAGATAGCCAAAAAAGTATGCAAATATTGTAAGGTGTTATTTTGCTAATACTGTCTTAAAAAAACATGGCTCTGGGTTCCCTTTCCAGCTGTGCCAAGGCTACGAAAGTTAATTTCTATCAAATTAATTCTAGGAAACAATTCCCTAGTTTTCACTAGGATGTTATTAGGACATTGTTTTTTTTATTTTAAAAACACCATGGGCCCAAGTTTCCACATGATTTGCGCCTGATTTTTAGGAGCAACTGGTGGAGAACGGACTATCTTAGAAATTGCAATTCTCCACATTTTTTTTTCTGCAGTTCTAGTCAGGTAGAACAGTTCTACTTTGGAACAGAATTTTTTCTTCAAAAGGGGGCGTGTCCGGCCACTGACGCCTGATTTGAAAGTTTCCACAGTGAAAACGTACTCCAAACTAAAGTAGAATGGAGCAAGTGAAGATTTTTGTAGAATTGAAAAAACCTGTTCTACACATTAAAAGATCAGGCACAGGTTACAAATTAGGCGTCCAGAACGAGGTGGGGGGGAGGGGGGGAGGGAAGGGAAGTCATTAAATTCTATAATAAATCCTTAATTATACTTATACAAATATTATACAAATAAATCCAACCTGAATAAACATTTATAAGCAAAGAAAAGATTAAATAAACCATCTTCCTACCTGTGTGAAAGTGCTTCAGGCAGGCCTTTCAGGACCGAAGGCTGAACGGGCCGGCCCGAGACTTCGGGCAGGGCCCGTCCCCAGCACCAGATTTACAGGTAGGTGGCGTTGGGTTGGGTCGGGTCGGGGAGGTTCGGTTCGGGTCGGGGGGGGGGGGGGAGGGAGAGAGAGAGGGGGGGAGGGAGGGAGGGAGAGGGAGGGGGGGAGGTCAGGTCGGATCCAGTCCGGGAGCGGGAGTCGGGTCGGGTCGGGTCGTGGGGCGGGAGCGCGGGTCGGGTCGGGTCCAGTCGGGGGGGGCGGGGAGCGGGAACAGGAGCGCGGGTCGGGTCGGGTCCAGTCAGGGGGGGGGGGGGGGGGCCGAGCGGGTGTCGGGTCTGGTCCGGAGGCGGGGGGGGGGGGGAGGGGGAGTGGGTGTCGGGTCTGGTCCGGAGGGGGGGAAAGCAGGAGCTGGCCATGGGAGGAGCCTTATTCACGCAGCCCCAGTGAGGCCATTCGGCCAGGGCTAGGGGCTGCTTGCTTCGGGCCCCTCCCACACAGTTCGGCGCCTGGAGCTACTGCACTTGCGTGCCCACTGTAGCGCGCATGTGCAGAGGTCCCGGCACTGTTTTCAGCGCAGGGACCTAGCTCCGCCCCCCTACAGCTCCTGCTGCGCTGCGCCGAGGGCCAGAGGACCTGCAGGGAGGTGGAGAATACCGAGGATTTTTTTAGGCGCACTTTGTGGCGCGAAAAACGGGAGTCCAGGTCAGGTCTGCGCCGTTCTAGGCGCGTGTGGAAACTTGGGCCCCATAATACTGATCAATTTGAAACCATTTAAAACTAAAGAACAATGGAAGTTTACAAGTTCGGCCCATAGTGTCTGTGCCAGCTCTGAATGAACCCATAGCCCTGCTGTCTCCTTATATCCCTTCCTCTGCTTCAACTCTTTATCCACTTTCCCTTCAAAGATGCATCAACCAACTCCCCAAGGCAAAACATTCCATGCTACACAAAACTCTGTGTAAGAAATTTATTCGAACCTTTCTCTTTACTCTCTTAGTAATAATTTTAAACAGATGACACCTTGTCAATGTGGCTGATTTTCGCCCGGCAGAGTGAAAAATGAAGGATTGCAGATCGGATGCCAGTTATACACCTTGCCCAATTTTCCTTTCTATTGAATTGGAACGGACTCCATTCATTCTTATCAATAGTGGAAATAGATCGAAAATACAATGCAGAGTTGCAGAATTAAGGAAGCTTATTTCCAATGGAAACAGATAGCAGAGACCCAGAGTTATTAATCTGTCAGACTTGTTTGCCTCAGGTAGCAATTTTGTACCGTTTGATTTCATTGATTCAGTAACTGCCATGTGCCCAACAGCTTTTGTTTTCATGCCTCCTGCCGATCTGAGTGCAGACTACCAGTGGTCATGTAGAAGTCTGCAGTTCTTCTGGCTAAAGAATAGCCTGCTTTGTTAAACACAATATTTTTTTTTATTCGTTGCTGGGATCTGGGCGTCGCTGACGAGGCCAACATTTATTGCAAATCCCTAATTGTCCCTGAGAAGGTGGTGGTGAGTCACCATTTCAGAGGGCAGTTAAGAATAAACCACATTGCTGTGGGTCTGGATTCACATATCGGCCAGACCGAGTAAGGATGGCACATTTCCTTCCCTAAAGGACATTAATGAACCAGATGTGTTCTTACGACAATCCGGTTGTTTCATGATCACCATTGCTGATACTAAATTTTTTTAATTCCACATTTTATTTAATTACTGAATTTAAATTCCGCAGCTGCAGTAGTGGGATTTGAACTCACGTCTCCAGATCATTAGTCCAGGCCTCTGGATTATTAGTCCAGTAACTTAACCACTATGCCACCATAAAAATAGGAAATAGGAAAAAAGCACCGGAGATTGAGTCACTTGTTTGCCCGAGTGCAGCTGCAGCGGTTACATCAAATGCAGCCTTTGGGGGATTTTTTTCAAAAGAAAAGTTAGATATAACAGATCAATTATCCACCAACATATTATTCTACTCCAAATAAGAGTTATAAAAATAACATTCTAAATATCCTGCAACAGAAGCCCTTAAATGCCAGGAAAAGTTTTCATTCTTGGTTATCACAAAAAGAAGTTACTGAGGTGACTTTCAAAATTTCAACTTCTTAAATTGTTAGAACCACAAACCTTCTACTGGAATATTAATACAAAACTAATATAAACTATACATTCCTATCTTAAAAGTAATTAAAATCATGCCCAAGGACAATGCCACATTCTGAAGTACTTCTAAGCATTCTTTTGTACACATTTCATTCTTTCATACCTTTGTGCTGCACCCCATACTGCAGTTATCACCCTAAAAGTGAAACCACTCATTATTAAACACAAGCATGCATTGCATTTTTCATCATATATTTTAATCGTTGAAAGATGTGATTAAACAGCAAGAATTCTGCTGCACAAAATGAGTAACAGAAGTAGGGTATCAGCTATCCAATCAATTGCACACTCCAGTACAAAACCTACACAAGCTCTTCAGAGGGTTAAGAAATGTTAAAAATAGTGGTATTTTTGCTTGTGTGCCATGGAGTAATGTGTTCTGCCTTCTTGGCTGAAAGAAGAGACCAATGGGAGGATAGAGACCAAGTAAATTAGAAATAAAATACATGTAAAGCATCTGTTCTATAGCTGTTGAGATGAAAATCAAATCTAGGGCAATCCTAAAATCAACACCTAGTTGTCATGGAATTGTTCACAGCAAACCATTTGACGTAAGCACTTTGTTCTATACTTGGAATGCAACTGGGGGGTGGCGAATATTCAGACATCAGAGAAGAGGCTAGCAGTTGCTAGTTCAACACAAAATCATGAGTTGAGTCACAAGGGACCAGCTGACATTTCAGCAAGTATGTATGGAAGAAGAACAGCTCCTTTTGCTTACAGATTTAATTAAAATCATCTTGAACCAAAGTAGTAATTGGTGTTTGGCAAGTACCAAGGCCTGCCCAAAAAGAGTCATGATGAATCACTGAAGCTTTTCATTCCAAAGATTAATCTGGTTGCATCCTCCATTATTTTTCCACACACACAGAAGCCCCTGAAACCATGGTTTTGAACCATTTGCGGTTTGTGATATACTGTTGAGCTGAGGCTGTTTAATCGGAATTATACAAAAGCAAAATTCCACACCTGAGATCCGCACTGATGATTCACAAATCTTTTAGTAATAACTGCGTTTTACTACAACAGTTATAATGCTTGGTAATTTTGAACTGTAAATGCATTCATAATGTTTCTACTTGCTTCAGTTCTTTACACTTTCCCTCTCTGCTTACACCTTTCCATCATGCACAATTCCCTGATTTGAGCAGTTATAATATTGCAATTTACTATTAGATCCATAACAGTTATGGAAGCTGAGAGTTTACACATGTTTGAAAATCTTTTTTTGTGGGTATTAATGCTGGGAATGGAGCAATTAACATTTTGAGCACCTAGTCAAATGCTCCCAGATCATCTATAGCACAGCACAGTTAGAAGCTCAACAATGTATCTCAGCACCATCCTCAGAAAAGCATCCTCACCAATATGATTCTTCTCAACAAAAATATATTCCTGTGAAAAAGAAGGGCGGTAAGAGAAGGGATAAACAGCCGTGGATAACCAAGGAAATAAAGGAGAGTATCAAATTAAAAACCAATGCGTATAAGGTGGCCAAGGTTAGTGGGAAACTGGAAGATTGGGAAAATTTTAAACGACAGCAAAGAATGACTAAGAAAGCAATAAAGAAAGGAAAGATAGATTACGAAAGTAAACTTGCGCAAAACATAAAAACAGATAGTAAATGCTTTTACCGATATATAAAACGGAAAAGAGTGACTAAAGTAAATGTTGGTCCCTTAGAAGATGAGAAGGGGGATTTAATAATGGGAAATGTGGAAACGGCTGAGACCTTAAACAATTATTTTGCTTCGGTCTTCACAGTGGAAGACACAAAAACCATGCCAAAAATTGCTGGTCACGGGAATGTGGGAAGGGAGGACCTTGAGACAATCACTATCACTAGGGGGTAGTGCTGGACAGGCTAATGGGAGTCAAGATAGACAAGTCCCCTGGTCCTGATGAAATGCATCCCAGGGTATTAAAAGAGATGGCGGAAGTTATAGCAGATGCATTCATTATAATCTACCAACATTCGCTGGACTCTGGGGGGGTACCATCGGATTGGAAAGCAGCTAATGTAACACCTCTGTTTAAAAAAGGGGGCAGATAAAAGGCAGGTAACTATAGGCCGGTTAGTTTAACATCTGTAGTGGGGAAAATGCTTGAAGCTATCATTAAGGAAGAAATAGTGGGACATCTAGATAGGAATAGTGCAATCAAGCAGACACAACATGGATTCATGAAGGGGAAATCATTTTTTAACTAATTTACTGGAATTCTTTGAGGATATAACGAGCACGGTGGATAGAGGTGTACCGATGGATGTGGTGTATTATATTTCCAAAAGGCATTCGATAAGGTGCCACACAAAAGGTTACTGCAGAAGATAAAGGTATGCGGAGTCAGAGGAAATGTATTAGCATGGATAGAGAATTGGCTGGCTAACAGAAAGCAGAGAGTCGGGATAAATGGGTCCTTTTCGGGTTGGAAATCGGTGGTTAGTGGTGTGCCACAGGGATCGGTGCTGGGACCACAACTGTCTACAATATAAATAAATGACCTGGAAGAGGGGACAGAGTGTAGTGTAACAAAATTTGCAGATGACACAAAGATTAGTGGGAAAGCGGGTTGTGTCGAGGACAGAGAGAGGCTGCAAAGAGATTTAGATAGGTTAAGCGAATGGGCTAAGGTTTGGCAGATGGAATACAATGTCGGAAAATGTGAGGTCATCCACCTTGGAAAAAAAAACAGTAAAAGGGAATATTATTTGAATGGGGAGAAATTACAGAATACTGCAGTGCAGAGGGACCTGGGGGTCCTTGTGCATGAATCCCAAAAAGTTAGTTTGCAGGTAATCAGGAAGGCGAATGGAATGTTGGCCTTCATTGCGAGAGTGATCGAGTACAAAAGCAGGGAGGTCCTGCTGCAACTGTACAGGGTATTGGTGAGGCCGCACCTGGAGTACTGAGTGCAGTTTTGGTCACCTTACTTAAGGAAGGATATACTAGCTTTGGAGGGGGTACAGAGACGATTCACTAGGCTGATTCCGGAGATGAGGGGGTTAACTTATGATGATAGATTGAGTAGACTGGGTCTTCACTCGTTGGAGTTCTGAAGGATGAGGGGTGATCTTATCGAAACATTTAAAATAATGAAAGGGATAGACAAGATAGAGGCAGAGAGGTTTTTCCACTGGTCGGTGAGACTAGAACTAGGGGGCACAGCCTCAAAATACCAGGGAACCAATTTAAAACCGAGTTGAGAAGGAATTTCTTCTCCCAGAGGATTGTGAATCTGTGGAATTCTCTGCCCAGGGAAGCAGTTGAGGCTAGCTCATTGAATGTATTCAAATCATAGATAGATAGATTTTTAACCAATAAGGGAATTAAGGGTTATGGGGAGCGGGTGGGTAAGTGGAGCTGAGTCCACAACCAGATCAGCCATGATCTTGTTGAGTGGCGGAGCAGGCTCGAGGGGCTAGATGGCCTACTCTTGTTCCTAATTCTTATGTTCTTATGTTCTCACTTCCACACTAGC
The DNA here is from genome assembly GCF_044704955.1 of Pristiophorus japonicus. Taxonomy (NCBI): domain Eukaryota; kingdom Metazoa; phylum Chordata; class Chondrichthyes; family Pristiophoridae; genus Pristiophorus; species Pristiophorus japonicus. The sequence goes on along the minus strand of NC_091977.1, from coordinate 370,347,802 downwards.
TATCTCAATGAGATTATCAAATACTTCCAATTATGGGCAATTTTGTGCTCTGGGCCCTTGTCCATAAGGAATTGGATTGAGACTGAGTAAACTCATTTCACATGAGGCTCTTTCAGCAAACAAAGAGAAGCAAATGTTGCATCCTAGTCCCTGGAGATGGAGCACGCAGTGTCCACCGGTACGCTCGTGGCCTTCCGCGAGAGGTGGGCGCCGAAGGGACTGGAGTGCATCATCACCCCCGGCAACCAAATTTTAATTTGATCATTTAAGTTTAAAGTTTAATTTGCCGGTTTTAGTGCCCCCCCCTTTTAGGCAGGGGGCACTTGTATAATTTCTGTTTTTAGTGCCCTAAACAGCGCCCCCCCAAAAAAAAAAGCACTGGAAAAAAAATTTATTTTGGAGTGTGACCCCTCCCTTTCAGGGGGCATTTGTTTAAAGTGCACAACTAAAATAGTTGAGCTGGTAATGTGTAGTGTGATTGTTAAACCGTTTGCTAATAAACCAACTAGTTCTTAATTTAAAAAAAAGAGAAGCAAATGTCATGCCATTAGTCTGGGCTCACCTAGATTCACAGGTGAAAGATCAGTATCTAGCACACTATACAACCCAGACCTTCCTTACACACATTAATTAACACTGTTTGAGATTTTTTGTCTCTAGATATGATATGAAGTCAAACAGAAGTCTATTTGAGGTGTTATATAAAATTATTTCTTCCTCATTCACACGTTTCCATTTGTGTCCCTAAAACCAGTATTTCAGCTTGATCATTTAGTGATAAGCATGTTGACATCAAATGTCAGTTATAACAGGTTAAAAACATGTGCTTATGTTAGAATATAAAAAAAACTGATTCCCATTTCAAGGCTATGGGGAAACAACTGGTGAGTGGGACTAATTGGATAGCTCTTTCAAAGAGCCGGCACAGGCACGATGGGCCAAATGGCCTCCTTCTGTATGATTCTATGATTTCCTATTGATTTTTATACAATAGCCACTATTTAGGAAGTGATCTAATGGTAATATTTTGGCTATCACAGCGCCATCATTTTAATTCACAACTTGCATTGCTATTACGACTGTTCTCTATTGGCATCTCTTGATCATTCTGCTGACGTGACTGTCATGTTAATTTTAAATCACACCTATAAAAACAGCAAAATAAAATTTCTGAATATTAGCTATCTAAAGACAGACAGCTTAGGTTGTAGGGTCTTCCCCAATCTTCAAATGATCTTTATCCTCCACAAATCAAAGCAGCAAAGCCTAGTTTGATTACTTCTGGGGAAACCATATGCCTAACATGCATACATAAATGTTATCATGACAGGGCAGATAGGCAGTGCAGTATATGGTCTCCTACCTGACCTGAAAAACACAAGCAAAAGGAATTATTTTCCAGGCTCCAAAACAATACAGTGGGACATTGCCACCTCGGGCTTGCCCCCCTCCATGATCGGTCCTCCTTTGGACCTATCTGCCTGCTGACCAGCTGATGTCGTTCAGAATTATACTCCCAAAAACACTAGGGATGCACTTTCAGGTAGTTTCTCCACTCATTCACCGTAGCATCAGTGGAAAAGCCATGGAAACTCTGTGTCTTGGCGTAAACAGTATTTACACCATTTTTCTGGGGTTTCCATGACTCTTCCGCAGAAGTTGCAGTGGATAATTAGGAGAACACCCATGGAAATTTACCCCCTTTGTTTGGTGTGGATTGTAACTAGGGCTTCTCTGAGCTGCCTATGATGTTCAGCTTCTGAGCTCTACGGAGTATCTGCTGGACAGCTGTGCGTGCCTATTTACGAGAAAGGGTTTATTGGCAAACCAATTGTTGAGATATGAGACATGGGGGTCCAATATCATGAAATATTCTGGAACTATGGGACAAACATGTGGTAGAAACCCTAAGCACTGCGGAAAGGCCAAAGGGCAGCATCTCGTTCTGATAGTTTTGCCTGTAGAAAGTTGAATCTGAGAAACTTTTAATGACACTCTTATCTATTGATTTAGAAATATCTTTTGTGTTTATAGCTACTAGACATTCTTCTGGGTACATTACCTAAACAATGTGCTTTAGTTTCTGATTTTATTCAGATGTGTGTACAAATAGGGATATTTCCGTTTTGTTGACATTGATGGGTGTTCACGGTTGGATTCCCAGGTGAAAAAAACCCCCAGATCGGATGAAGGAAATAGAAGAAACCTGTATGGCTGCAAATGTCATCTGACCTAGCCTACACCGGAGGAGAAATGGGAAGCTTTTGCCAATCCTTCAATGAGAAGTCCAAAGCAAGTACAGGTAGAGCATCTGGAAACCTCAGGACCGAGGCCGTTCTGGATTTCGGGTATTTCTGGATTTTGGAACATTTTTCCGATGTCCCGAAACCAGAAATGCCTGGGCCAAGGTAAGGGGCGGGGGGTGACGGCGGCAGAGCGGGAGGTCAGCGCAACAGGGGATCAAGAGCGGGGGGGTCGGCAGAGCAGCGGGTCGGCGGAGTGGAGGGTCGGCAGCGGGGGGTCGGTGGGGCGGAGAGTCGGCGGAATGAGGGGGTCAGCGGAGTGGAGAATCGGTGGCAGAGGGTCGGAGGAGTGAGGGGTCGGTGGGGCGGCAGAGTCGCGGAGAGGGAGTCAGCGGAGTGGAGGGTCAGCAGCGGGGGGTCGGTGGGGCGGAGAGTCGGCGGAATGAGGGGGTCAGCGGAGTGGAGAATCGGTGGCAGAGGGTCGGTGGCCGGGAAAAACCTGCATTGAAGACCTGCGAAAAAAGGTAATTTCAAGTTTTTATTTTTGAATTCCTTTTCAGCGATTTAGTAGGTAAGGGTTTTGTGAATGTTTTGTGAATTTTTGGGGGTGTTTTTCCTCCTTGCAGCGGTAATCGGTTTAAAAGAATGTCCGGATTTCGGAACATTTTCCAGATTCCGAACGACCCCACCACGGGTCAGCCCGGTGTCCAGATTCCACAACATTCCAAATTTTGTAACTCTGGATTTCAGATGCTCAACCTGTAGTCCAGAACACAACTGTAGCTGTAAATAAATGAACAGCCATAAACTTAGGGTTTTATACAACACGAGAACAGGAGAAAACATGCAATATCATCAATCTGTAACATCACAACACTTAATGTATGTGCTAAGCATCTGGTTTTCCTAAGCCAATCAAGTTAGATTGCACTCTTACAGTTTATGGAGGATGCTTAAAATGAAGGAAAAAAGCAGTAATGATCTTTAATGATTCATACATCAAGTGCTCTACCATGCCATTGCTTAAGTAGTAATCTTCTCACTCATATACTAACTCCTTGTAATTCATTTACAACCTAGAATTTAGACAATTAGCTCAGTTAATTTTAGATTTTACAATATAAGGAATTTGAAGTCCATTTCATAGAGTATTTCCCTCTCAAATGTTTGGTGCCTCAGCATTTTAAGTCATTGTTGGTCAACTACAATGACAGAAAGAGTTGTGACTACATATGTCACATCAAATCATAAAATGAAACAGCGCAGGAGACCATTCGGCCCATCGTGCCAGTGCCAGCTCTTTGGAAGAATTATCCAATTAGTCCAATTCCTGAGCTATCCAATTAGTCCTATTCCCCTGCTCTTACTTAACCAATTTCCTTTTGAAAGTTATGACTGAATCTGCTTCCACCACCTTTTCAGGCAGTGTAGTCCCGATCCTAACAACTCACTCCTCATCTTGCCTCTGCTTCTTGTGCCAATTACCTTCGATGTGTCCTCTGGTTACCGATCCCTGCTACTGGAAACAGTTTCTCCTTATTTGCTCTATCAAAGCCGTTTTTGATTTTGAACACCTCTATTAAATCTCTCTTTAACCTCTGCTCTAAGCATAACAAACCCAGATTCTCCAGTCTCTCTCATCATCATCATAGGCGGTTCCTCGAACGAGGATGACTTGCTTCCACGGGTTCACAGGTGTTTTGATGAAAGACCCGATGTTCCAGTCCTGAACTCCAATTGAGGGGGTGGAAGATGCCTGTGCGTGAATTTTTTTTAAACATGTCGTGACCGTTGCACACCAGCCACCACACGGGCTTGACAGAGCTAGACCTTTATCCAGTGTCAAGGATTAACCAGGACTGGAGACCTGCTCTACTGCACGGACCTAGCGCGCACACATATTGCAGTGTAGGCTGGCCCATGCTGCCCCTGGGCCCTCGGCTCTTCTGGGCCCCGTACCCTCATCAGTCGCACCTCCGCCACGATCTCGCACCGCTCTTCCGCCATAAACATTCACCGCATCTCGCCACAAACACTCGCCGCTCATCCACCCCGACCTTTTCACTCCTCTGTAACTGGGCCCTGCCGATGTTCCTGCCCACGCTCCAAAATGGCGACCAGGGTTTTGATGATGTCATCCAGTCGCCCATCTCAAAATCATTGCATACTTGGAGCAGCTCACACTGGAGTTATTTGTACTTATTTCTACTTATCTGTAGAATAACGCCACGAGGCCTGGTGCTGTGCTTGAACTGCTGTGACCTTAGTCTCTTTATTGTAACTGCAGAGTGCCTTCACCGCGTGGTGACCAGCCTTTTATACAGCTCCTGCCTGGGCCTCCCACAGTTGCACCCTCTAGTGGTACCAGCATAGTATATACACAGGTTATACATATATGATAACATTCCCCCCCAAAGTCTTTGATGCGAGTTAGTTGCAGGTTGAGGCAATCCGGAACTCTGCGCTCCCTGGTTGATCGTCTGAGTGTCACTTCCTACATGGGTGAGTTGGTCAGGCCACTGCTGTCTTGCAGCGCTGTTGGTCTGACTGGACTGTTAGAGATGGTGGGATCATCCTCGTGGTTGGCAGCTGGGTCTGTTGCTGATTGGATGTGTGTAGGTGGATCGCTGAAGGTAAGGTCCTCTCCCGGTAGTTCCTGGTTACCTGTAAATTGCAATTTGATCTGGTCCAGATGCTTTCTGCACGTTTATCTGTTAAATAGTTTGACAACAAACACTCTATTCCCCTCCTTGGCTAAAACAGTGCCAGCGACCCATTTGGGGTCATGACCGTGATTCAGCACAAACATCGTTTACAGAGATGTCGCGTGATACAGCCGCGCGATCATGGTACATGTTTTGCCGATAACGCCTGGTTTCCACCTGATCGTTTGAGGTCAGGGTGGACTAAGGAGAGCCTGGTTTTGAGTACACGTTTCATTAGTAACTCTGCAGGGGGGACCCCGGTAAGTGAGGGGGTCATGTCCTGTAATTGATCAGCACCCGGGATAGGCGGGTTTGTAAGGAGCCTTCCGTGACGCGTTTCAAGCTCTGCTTTACGGTTTGGACTGCCCGCTCCGCTTGGCCGTTGGATGCAGGCTTGAATGGGGCAGACCTGACATGCTTGATGCCATTGCGGGTCGTGAATTCATTGAATTCCGAGCTGGTGAAACATGGACCATTGTCGCTGACCAGAATGTTGGGCAAGTCATGGGTGGCAAACATGGCTCTGAGGCTTTCAATGGTGGTGGTGGACGTGCTGGATGCCATTATTACACATTCGATCCACTTAGGGTAGACATCCATTACAATGAAGAACATTTTTCCTATAAAGGGGCCCGCATAATCTACATGGATCCTGGACCATGGTTTTGAGGGCCAGGACCACAGACGAAGTGGAGCCTCCCCGAGGGCATTGCTCAATTGTGAGCAAGTGTTAGTCCGAGTCAATGCCGAGCCACCAAAGGTGGGACCTGGCGATAGCCTTTATCATGACTATGCCCGGGTGGGCACTGTGTAGGTTGTGTATGAAGGTTGTCCTGCCTTTTTTTGGCAGGACGACGCGGTTGCCCCATAAGAGGCAATCTGATTGGATGGACATTTCGTCTTTACGGTGGTGAAATAGCTTTATCTCGTCTTGCATTTCTCTTGGGACCGCTGACCAGCCCCCATTGAGGATGCAACTTTTTACAAGACGTAACACAGGGTCCTGGTTGGCCCAGGTTCTGATCTGGCAGGCCGTTACGGGTGACCCTTCACTTTCGAAGATGTCCATGACCAGGCACAGGTCTGCGGGCTGCACCATTTCCACCCCGGTGGTGGGCAACGGTAGCTGGTTGAGAGCATCGGCGCAGTTCTCAGTGCCTGGCCTGTGGCGGATCATATAATCATAGGCCAACAGTGTTAGTGCCCATCTTTGGATTCACGACGAAGCATTGGTGTTTATGCCTTTGCTTTCCGAAAACAGTGAGATTAGGGGCTTGTGGTCGGATTCTAACTCGAACCTGAGTCCAAACAAATACTGGTGCATTTTTTTTTTACCCCATAGATACAGGCCAAAGCCTCTTCTCGACCATACTGTAGGCTCTTTTGGCCTTGGATAGACTTCTAGATGCATATGCAACCTGTTGGAGTTTGCCCGCTACATTTGCTTGCTGTAAAACACATCCGATAACGTACTACGACATGTCACATGCTAAAACTAGACCTTTACCTGGGTCATACAATACAAGCAACTTGTTCGAATACAGCAAGTTTCTGGCCTTTTTGATGGCGGACTCTTGATTTTGACCCCAAACACAGTCGTCTCCCTTGCATAACAACTTGTGCAACGGTTCGAGCAAGGTGCTCAACCCTGGAAGAAAGAAATAGTTGAGGAGTCCCAGGAACGAGCGCAGCTCTGTTACATTTCGTTGTCTGGGTGCATTCTTAATGGCCTCTGTCTTCGAGTCCGTGGGCCTAATGCCGTCTGCCGTAATCTTCCTCCCCAGGAATTCTACCTCTGGTGCCAGGAAGACACACTTGGATCGTTTCAGCTGGAGTCCGACTCTGTTTAGTCGACTTAAAACCTCTTGCAGGTTGTGCAGGTGTTCGATGGTGTCGCGGCCAGTGATTAGGATGTCATCCTGAAATACAACCGTACGTAGAACCGATTTCAACAGACTCTCCATGTTCCTTTGGAAGATGGCTGCAGTCGAGCGGATCCCAAACGGACACCTGTGATACAAAAACAGTCCCTGGTGTGTGTTAATGCACGTTAATTTTTTCGACGACTCAGCCAGCTCCTGGGTCATGTAAGCGGAGGTTAGATCCAGCTTGGTGAACGCCTTTCCCCCTGCTAATGTTGCAAAGAGATCATCGGCTTTGGGTTGCGGGTACTGGTCCTGTAATGACCTTGTAGTCGCCGCAGATTCTGACCGTGCCATCACTCTTTAGTACCGGAACAATTGGGCTGGCCCACTTGTTGAATTTGACTGGTGATATGATTCCCTCGCGTTGAAGTCTGTCCAATTCGATCTCCACTTTCTCCCTCATCATGTAAGGGACCGCTTGAGCCGTGTGTTGAACAGGCCGTGCCTCGGGGACCAAGTGGATCTGCACTTTGGCGCCTGTGAAGTTGCCAATGCCTGGTTCAAATAAGGATGGGAACTTGCTCAGCACTTGAGCACAGGAAGCATCGTACACTGAAGATATTGCTTTGACGTCTTCCCAGTTCCACCGAATCTGCCCCATCCAGCTTCTGCCAAGCAGCATTGGCCCGTCGCCTGGTACAACCCACAGTAGCAATCATAGGATACTTTTACGTTCACACTGCTGATAACTGGGATCAGTTCCTTGGTGTAAGTGCGCAGCTTTGTCTGAATCGGGCTCAGCTTGGGTCTTTGTTCTTTGTTGCCCCACAACCTCTCAAATGCCTTCTGGCTCATAAGTGACTGACTCGCCCCCGTGTCCAACTCCATGGAAACAGGAATGCCATTTATCTTGACTTTCATCATCATGGGGGGACTTTTGGTAGTGAAGGTGTGCACCCCGTGCACTGCTTCCTCGGGCTGAGTCGCCTCTCCAGCTTTTGCTTTATAATCCTTGCTGGATCGGAAACCTCCTGCCAACTCCTCTGCCACGTTTTGAGTCGCAGTTCTTTTGCACATTCGCTGTGGGTGGCCCTTTTGGCCGCAGCCTTTGCACACATCGTGTCTGAATCGACACAGACAGGCCCGATGGTTATCTCCGCAACGCCAGTATGTTAAATGATTCACATTTACACCCCTTGGCTGACTCTGAGTCGGACTAATTCTTTGATCAAGAGTTATTTTCTGCAAAGTACTTGCCAGTGAGTTTTGATTCTGGGAGAATCTCAATGTTGAAGTCGTGAATGCCTGGCTTAAGGTGATGGTCCGCTTCACATCCCGTCCCGTTGCGGAAACGTCCCGCAACACATTGTTGAGGAGTTTGCCAAATTCGCACGGTTCCGCGAGCCTTCGTAGGTCTGCAACATATTTTGCTAAAACCTGGCCCTCGGTGCGGCGGTGTGTGTAGAAGCGATACCTGGCCAGTGAAACCCGAGTAAAGGCTTCACCCTCTGTAAAATTTTCTAAACTACCAATGGCAGCCATCTCTGCGTGTAACTCCATGCTCTGTACTCATCACCAGTTAATAAGTCTCTACTTATCTGTAGAATAACTCCACGAGGCCTGGTGCTGTGCTTGAACTGCTGTGACCTTAGTCTCTTTATTGTAACTGCAGAGTGCCTTCACCGCATGGTGACCAGCCTTTTATACAGCTCCTGCATGGATCTCCCACAGTTGCACCCTCTAGTGGTACCAGCATAGTATATACACAGAGTATACGTATATGACAATACGCTCCAGCTCTTTTATCTTCCAACCTGCGGAGCTGTTCTCTTGCAGGTCGGGGGGGCCACAATGTCCCGGGGCCACAATGTCCCAGGCCCTCTATGCAACCGATGTCCCACATCCCTGATACCATTTTAGTAAATTTCCTTTGCAACCTCTCCAGGACCTTCACATCCTTCCTAATGTGTGGTGCCCAAATTTGGACACAATACTCCAGCTGGGGCCGAACCAGTGATTTATAAAGGTTTAGCATAACTTCCTTGCTTTTGTACTCTATGCCTCTTTTTATAAAGCCAAGGATCCTGCATGCTTTTATACCACCCTTCTGAACTTGCCCTGCCACCTTCAGAAATTTGTGTACATACGCCCCCAGGTCTCTCTGTTCCTACACCCAATTTAAAATGGTACAATTTAGTTTATATTTCCTCTCCTCATTCTTCCTATCAAAATGAATCACTTCACACTTCTCTGCATTAAATTGTAGCTGTCATGTGTCTGCCCATTTCACCAGTCTGTCTATGTCCTCCTAAAGTCTGTTACTATCCTCCTCACTGTTTACTATATTTGAGTTTTGTGTCATCTGCAAAATTTTAACTTATGCCCTGTATACCCAAGTCCAGGTCATTAATATATATCAAAAGGAGTGGTCCTAATACTGACCCCTGGGGAGCACCACTGTATACTTGCCTCCAGTCTGAAAAACAACCGTTCACCACTACTCTCTGTTTTCTGTTTCTTCGTCATCCCTTTTCCATTTTGAGTACTGCCAACCTTTTAAGTGCCTCCTCATTATCTATTTTTATCCTATCTAATTTCTCTACAACCTCCTCCTTTACTGTGACATTGGCAACATCCTCTTCTTTAGCGAAGACAGATGCAGAGAACTCATTTAACACCTCAGCCATGCACTCTGCATCTACAAGAAGATTTCCTTGTTGTCCCTAATCGGCCCCACCCTTCCTTTGACTATCCTTTTGCTATTTCTATGTTTATATAAGACTTTTGGGTTCCCTTTTGTGTTACCTGCTAATCTATTCTCATATACGTTCTTTGCCCCTCTTATTTCCTTTTTCAGTTCTCCTCTGTACTTTTTGTATTCAGCTTGGTTCTCCACTGTATTATGAGTCTGACTTTTATCATCAGCCTACTTTTTTGTCTCATTTTAATCTCTATATCTTTAGTCATTCCGGGAGCTCTAGCTTTGGAAGCCCTTCCTTTCCCCACGTCTGAATGTGTCTAGTCTGGACCTGAACTATCTCCACTTTGAAGGCTTCCCTTCATTGCTCATTTATTATTTTACCTGCCAATCTTTGATTCCATGCCACCTGGGTCAGATCCCCTTTCGTCTCACTGAAACTAACCCTCGTCCAGTTGAGTATTTTCACATTTGATTATTCCTTGTTGTTTTCCATAACTACTCTAAACTGAATGATTCCCAAATGCTCCCCCACTGAAACATGATTCACTCGTCCCACTTCATTCCTCCATAACCAGATCCAGAACGACTTCCTTCCTCGTTGGGCTGGAAAGATACTAACCAAGAAATCTCTCTTGTACACATTTCAGAAATTCCTCCCCGTCTTTGACCTTAACACTATTATTTTCCCAGTCTATGTTAGGATAATTGAAGTCCCCCATTATCACTATAGTTCTTGCATTTTTCTGTAATTTCTCTGACAATTTGCTCCTCTATCCCCTTCCCACTATTTGGTGGCCTATAGTATACACCCAGCAGCAGAATAGCTCCTCTATTGTTCCTTATTTCTAACCAAATAGATTCTGTCTTAGAAACCTCAAATGCATCATCACTTTCCAGTGCTGTAACAATATCCTTGGCCAATACTGCCACCACACATTCTTTTTGTCCTTCCATATATTTTCTGAATACATTGTAGCCAGGAATGATGGGCCAGATTTTGCAGTAGAAATAACAGTGAGGCTAACAGTGCTCACCATTATTTACATGGAAATCGGACAGCAACTTCCGATGATCGCACACGCGCAGTTAAACGCAGAAATCGGGAAGTTGCTGTCCGAGATGCCCTGCCCAACCAAAATCTGCACTATCGTCGTATCTCACCATCTGATCCTCCATTCGAATACATGGAAACACGTCAGAACATGTTAGGACTTATCCATTCCAGTGTAAGTACCACTATTAACGGGTTGGTAAGTCTTAATTACTCCCAAACCATCTCTCTGGCACTGAAAATTAACGTTATCAAGTGTGGAATCTCATTCTTTCAGATTTTAATTATTTATGGAGATTTAAAAAAAAGAAAAAATTGTAAATAAAGCATTTTTATACTTTTTCTTTCTGTCTTTTTTCCTTCTCTTAATCCAATCTTTCTTTATTTTGCTTTTGTACCTGATTTGACATAGAATTCAATATTCTAACTGACACCTCCTGGTTCAGACTCTGCGTAGCTCATTAACGATTCTTCAACCTGATTATTTAAGGAGACAGTTGTTTTCCCTATTCACACAGGTCCCAGGTGCTCTGCAGAGGGCGCTGCACTATTTGGCTCTCTAATGTAATATGCAAAACCCCATAGAAAGTATGTGGGCAAGTGCAAGTGTTCCCCGCTGAGAGCAAAGTTCCCATAAACAAAAGTAAAATACTGTAGATGCTGGAAATCTGAAATAAAAACAGAAAATGCTGGAAATACTCAGCAGGTCAGACAGCATTTGTAGAGAGAGAAAAAGAGAGTTAATGTTGCAGGTCGATAACCAGAACGTGTTTCTCTCTCCACAGATGCTGCCTGACTTGCTGAGTATTTCTAGCATTTTCTGTTTTTATTTCAAGTTCCTATAGACCATGTGGGTGAAAAAAACTGAGTTCAATTGCTAAGGGATCAAAATATACAATTGGAAAACCTTAGACTGTCATGGTCTGAAGATGGCTTGCCTGATATTGGGAGCAATGGGATATTTCCTTTCACTTTATTTGTAAAAATAAGCAACATAATTAGCAGTGAGAGTTAATAGAATCATGCTTCATGCTTTAGAATGATTATAGTACTCTTCACTCAAGAAATATGTGCATTTAAAATATAAATTGGTTAGTCAAGGTTTTCATCTAAGCCAAAATATTCAAATTTGAATACTTAGATCAAAATTTGTGCATAAAACATGCAAATGCCAAGTACAGAATATTCAGTATGAACTTTAACCAGCAAAATGAAAGGCAATACTTCTGTCAATTCCTACCAGCTTTCTTTGCTGTACCTGATAGTTGGACTGCTGTCACTGCCTTTGTACGAACCAGAGTTACTGCTGCTGCTGCGAGATGAAGCTCCATAGATATCACGAATGTTGGCTGTATTTCTATACACTGCTGACACTGGATCTTTCTCCCGAGCAACAGTTGGGCTCACCGCTTGCTTGTGGCCACTAGAAGTACTACTTCTTCCATGAATACCGCGGCTGACAATTTGAGAAGAAACATTTTTAAAGAACTTATTATAGTGTAGATCAAATGCAAGCCACATAGCCACAAAATATACCCTCTCAATCAGTAACCTTTCCAATGCTGGAAATACGTATATTACTGTAAGAGAAAATTGATATTGCTTTACTGAAAAAGAACACACACAAATACACATATATTTATTCGAAGAAACTATTGAGAGCAAATTTTACAACAAAACGAAAAAAAATCACAACACAATACAATAAGAACATCAGAATTAGGAGCAGGAGTAGGCCATATACCCCCTCAAGCATGCTCTGCCATTCAGTAAGATCATGGCTGATCTTCGGCCTCAGCTCCACAGTTCCGCCTGATCCTCCGATCCCTTGATTCCCCGAGAGTTCAAAAATCTATCGATCTCAGCCTTGATAGTATCCATAGTCCTTTGAGGTAGAGAATTCCAAAGCTTCACAACTCCCTGAGTGAAGAAACTCCTCCTCATCTCAGTCTTAAAAAGCCAACCCCCTTGTCCTGAGACTGTGCCCCCTAGTTCTAGACACTCCTGCCAGGGGAAAAAAACCTCTCAGCATCTACTCTATCAATCCCCCTCAGAATATTATATTTTTCAATGAAATCACCTCTCATTCTTCTAAACTCCAGAGAGTATAGGCCCAATCTACTCAATCACTCCTTATAGGACAACCCTCTCATCCCAGGAATCAATCTAGTGAACTTTCACTGCACTCTCTCTAAGGCAAGTATATCCTTCCTTTGATAAGGAGACCAAAACTGCGCACAGTACTCCAGATGTGGTCTCAGCAAAGCCCTACACAATTGTAGCAAGACGTCCTTACACTTGTACCCTAACACCCTTGCAATACAATGCAACACAATAGACTTTCCCTAGGAATCATAATTAGTTCAATGACATCTTTGTATAGTCGAAAGAGCAAATATTTTATGAAAGTTAAAACAAGGTGGCCATATTCTGTTGACAAAAGACAGAGTGCAATATGTCTCCATTCTACTACTGCATTGCTGAATTGATGTATTTTGCAGGATAACAAGAAGATAGATTTGTAAAACAGCAGTACCCAGTGATGCATGTTAGGATTGCTTTAAATGAGAAGTTCTACATTTAAATATAAATGAGAATAATCAGTATTTAAAAGTCTTGCTGTTAAAAAAAAACTTTCCTGGATATTTTCAAAACAGATCCACTTTCAGAAAATATTGGTTATCCTGAGGAGCCATTTAACTAATAAACAGAGATAAACACAGAAAGCTGAAAATTCATAGCAGATCCATCAACATCTATAAAGAGAAAAGTGTAATATGCCAGGTGCAGACCCTATGGGCTGAATTTTAAGTTGAAAGTGTATGGGTTTGGGTGCAGGTGGGAGGTTAAAACCGGGAAAAATGTCAGCGTGTCGGGAAGCCGGCTCCAACCCGCCGACTTCTGCATATACCTTGAGCGTATTGGGCTGTGCGCGCACAACCCCCTGGGAGAGGCGGGTTGTTAATTACCATATGTTAATTGCTCTATTAGAACAATATTAACACACACTTTTGACTTTAACGTCGGGTCCACGGGTTTCCCAGAGTTCCTGAAATTCGCCACTGAAAGCAAGGCGAGTACACAGTGATAATTGAGGGGCTGAATCAATCTCAGGGAAACATCCCAATAAATACTCAGCACTCACAGCTGCTTTCTTACCTCCAATGAGAAAATGTTTGCTCACAGGACTTATGCTGAGAGTTTACTTTCTACATTTTGGAGGTTTGTTCTATCACATAAGGATGGCTGCTGCTTATGCTGCCTCTTATGGACCTCAGATGAGGACCAAGATGACCAGCAACAGCACTCACAGCAGCCTGCTGTGCTCAGACCTGTAGCTCCACAGGAAAGAGGGGAGCGGCAGAGAGGGGGGGGGGGGGGGGGGGGAGAGGCAGCGGGGGGGAGAGGCAGAGGGGGGGGAGGGGAAGAGGCAGAAGGGGGGGAGAGAAGGCAGAGAGGGGTGGGAGAGGCAGAGAGGGGGAGCGGCAGAGAGGGGGGGGGGAAGAGGCAGAGAGGGGACAGCAGAGTGGGGAACACCAGAGAGGTGCAGCTTGCAGGAGGCAATACCCACGAAACAGGGTCTACAGGCAGAGGCAGAGTTTCCTTGACATGTCTGATCACCAGTATCTCAGTAGTCTCAGGATGTCATGCCAGGTGGTGGCAGATGTCTGCCGCCTCCTAGAAGATGACTTGCTCACTGCTGGGCCCACGTCAAAGTCACCACCGCCTTCAACTTTGGATTCTGCTGGAGACATTTGCAGGATTTCCCAGCTGGCTGCGTACAATGCATAAGACAGGCGACTAATGGCTTGTTTGCTAGGACCGGCACTTATGTCAACTTTGCCACCAATGATGCCAGACAGAATGAGCGGGCGCTCGGCTTTGCGGCTCTGGTTGGCTTCCCACAGATGCAGGGTATCATGAACTGCACAAACGTAGCAAACCAAGCACTCCCAGATCTACCAGGAATATTCATCAACCGCAAGGGCTTCCACTCCAGCATTGTGCAACTGGTGTGCAACCACAAAGAGATGTTTATGCAGGTGTACGCAAGATTCCCGGGCAGCTGCCATGATGCTTTTGTCCTGCAGCAGTCCAAGCTCCCTGATCTCTTCAGACCCAGAAGCTGATTTAAGGGGTGACTGCTAGGCGACAAGGGATACCCACTGCAAACTTGCCACATGACACCTGTTAAAAACCTAACCACTGAAGCCCAACAGCATGACAATGAATGCCATATCACCACCAGATGTGTGATTGAACAGACCATTGGCATGATGAAGATGAGCTTCAGGTACCTGGACAGATCTGGAGGCGCCCTTCAGTACACACGAGTCGGGGTGTTCAGAATGGTCGTGGTGTGCTGCGCTCTGCACAACATCGAGCCTTAGAACTGCGGGAGGAACAAGGCGAAGAGCTCAGACCATCTTTGGACGATTCGGAAGGGGAGGAGGACGAAGAGGAGAAGTAGGAGGGTGATGAGGGAAATGCGCCTCCAGCTGCTCACATTTCTACCCAGGATGCCCTTATTAATGCAAGGTTCACTTAGGCTGCACCAGTGGACCCATATCACAAGGAAATGTGAATGTCATTCTTCTTGCTCCCCCCCAACAATGCCACTGACACAAAGCAGTCCTGCAACCAACCAACCACCCCTTGCACATCCCATTGGTCCCCATCAATTCATGTCCTCACATTCATCATCAGACAATTTAGAAAACCACTCGCCATCAGGCAACCAAGAATGGACAAGATGGGAAAGTGGTGGAAAAAAAACCCAATAAAGAGCAGAAGCTTATCAAAACATCATTTTCTCACAAACTCACGTGCATCTACAAAGCCGAACTCTTTTTCTGCTACTGCTACGGGGTGCAACCTGTGTGGCTTCTGCACGCTGCTCAGATCCCTGCTCTGACTGCTGAGATGCTTTTAGCCGATGTCCCCTGGGTGTTTGGGTGTTGGAGCCAATGAGGGTCCTGCCAAAGACCGACCCACCTGCACCTGTGCAGGGGCAGACTCGGCCATCGGGAGAGGAGGTAGCATGTCGGGCTATTGACTGAGGGGTGGAGGGGAGGGGGTGGCAATGGGTAGAAGCGCTTTAAGTAAAGTGCCCACCTCAATGATCCCTCTCGCCATCATCCCTCTCATGGTCCAGCCAGACTTTACTGCTACCACTGTGGTGGAGAACACGGTGCAGATCAGGGCAGCCCAGTAAGGCCAAGGCTAAGGTATCTGTCAACCTATTTAAGGTAGCAGACAAGGTGGCATCCAGAGTCTGCACAGTGATGTTGAAGGCGTGCATGGACTCATGTGATTGGAGCATTTGATCGACCATGGCACTGGCCATTCCATCCATGGAAGAAGGCATCATCATCTGTTCAAATTCATGAGGGGTCTAGTCAGAGTAAATAGAGAGAAACTGATCCCATTGACAGAAGGGTCGAGAACCAGAGGACACAGACTTAAGATGATTGGCAAATGAACCAAAGGCGACACGAGAAAAAACTTTATTACGCCACGAGTGGTTATGATCTGGAATGCACTGCCTGAAAGGGTGGTGGAGGCAGATTCAATCATGGCTTTCAAAAGGGGGTCGGATAAGTCCCCGAAGTAAAATAAACTGCTGGGGTACGGGGAAAGGATGGGGGAGTGGGACTAGCTGAAATGCTCTTGCAGAGAGCCGGCACAGGCTCGATGGGCGAATGGCCTCGTTCTGTGCTGTAACCATTCTATGGTTCTACGATCAGTAGCCTGCGATATCAAACCCCTTATGCTTGAGGTGGACTCCTCCAATCTCTCTGTAATTGTGTTGAGTGTGCTTTGAAGACCTGTCAGTGCATCACACATTGTCTGCTGCTGCTCAATGATTCGCCTCTTCATTGAAGGTGCCCGAGGTACAGCATCCCTGTCGAGCTGAGCAGAGCTTGGAGAGGGCTGTGCCCTTCGACACGGACTCTCCACTGCTGTCCCTGTCACCACCATCTGCTCTTGCTCACTAGTGAAGTGTAAGTCACCAGGTGAAAACCCAACTATCTGTCTAACTAGTCCCATCGAAGTGCGAGTATCTGAGCTGATGCATGGTCTGCATGAGTTCCATGACAGTGCACCCTCAGAAGGACCCAGCTCCTCCGAAGACCTATCGCCTGCCACGTCCACCAACTCCCGCTGCATGATTGAAGGCCCTGTGGAAGATAAAATACATGAATAAGTCATGGCAAGGTAAGAATGTTGCAAATTATCATGATGAAAGTGATCATATTTCACTCACTGTTGAAACCAAGTCAACATAACAGAGCGCTCTCTAGCAGGTGAGTGGCTATTATTTAATTGTGTCACCAGGTAGCTGAGAACTTCCCATTTCCGACAGCTAGGGTGCCATAACTCCACTGATCTCCAGTGCCTCCTTCTCTGCAGTTGTCAGCTGTATGATCTGTGGAGGGCCCCCTCCAGTTATAAGAACATAAGAATTCGGAACAGTAGTGGGCCATACGGCCCCTCAATCCTACTCCACTATTCAGTAAGATCATGGCTGATCTTCCCCCTCAACTCTACTTTCCCACCCGATCCCCATATCCTTTGAGTATATTCAACATCCAGAGCCCTTTGTGGTAGATAATTCCAAAGATTCATGATAAAAAATTCCTTCTCATCTGTCTTAAATGGCCGACCCTTATCCTGAGACTATGCCCCCTAGTTCTAGACTCTCCAGCCAGTGGAAACAACCTCTCAGCATCTACCCTGTCAATCCCCCTTAGAATCTTGTATGTTTCAATGAGATCACCTCTTGTTCTTCTAAACTCCAGAGAGTATAGGCCCAATCTACTTAAGCTCTCCTCATAGGACAACCCTCTCATCCAATCTAGTGAATCTATTGAATATTCATTGCACTGCCTCCCAGGTAAGTATATCCTTCCTCAGAGAAGGAGACCAGAACTGTACATAGTACTCCAGGTGTGGTCTCCACAAGGCCCTGTACAACTGTAGCAAGACTTCCTTACTCTTGTACTCCAACCCCCTTGCAATAAAAGCCAACATGCCATTTGCCTTCCTAATTGCTTGCTGTACCTGCATGTTAACTGTGTTTCCTGTACGAGGACACCTAACTCTCTCTGAACACTAACATTTAATAATTTCTCACCATTTAAAAAGTATTCTGTGTTTCTATACTTCCTACCAAAATGAATACCCTCACATTTCCCCACACTATACGCCACCTGCTACCTTATTGCCCACTCACTTAACCTGTCTATATACCTTTGCAGGTTCTTTGTGTCCTCCTCACAGCTTACTTTCCCATCTAGCTTTATATTGTCAGCAAACTTGGATACATAGCACTCGGTTCCTTCTATATTAATTAAGTCATTAATATAGATTGTAAATAGCTGAGGCCCCAGCACTGATCCTTGAGGCACCCCACTAGTTACAGCCTGGCAACCTGAAAATGATCCATTTATTCCATTTTCTGTCCATTAACCAATCCTCTATCCATGCTAATATATTACCCCCAACCCCATGAGTCCTTATCGTGAGTAGCAACTTTTTATGTGGCACCTTCTCTGCTTCTCCCTTTGTTCTGTGTTCTCTTCTTCTGCAAGGATGGAAAGAAGAGACATATGAGTGAGTGTAATGATATGTGATCATCCGATGGATGGAGTGCATTTGGTGATGGTGACTATGAGGGAGAGGCATGACATTACATAAGGATGAGGGTGAGTGGTCGTGGTGGCTGGATAGATGGGGATGTGAGGAAGTGAATATAAAACGAAGGATCGGTCGGCACCTGAAAGCCCAGTGGCTGTGAAGGGTGACATGACGGAGTAGGCTTGAGAAGGCAGAATGACAGGACGGGGTAATGCACATAGCAGGGTGTAGGTTCATGTGGCACTGTGCTTACCTTTCCTGCCTTGCTTTGGTCATTAAACCACTTTCTGCATTGAATCCAGGAGATTGCACCACGCTCCTGTTGCTGACCTCCTTCGAAACCTCCAACCACGCCTTCTTTGTCTCAGCAGCAGGCTTCTTCCTCCCATTTCTGGGGAAGAGTATCTCTCTCCAGCTCCTCACAGCCTCCAGCAGCACATCCAAAGAGGTGTACGTGAAGCTGTGCACAGCCGTTGCCCATCTCGACTCCATTGCAACACTTCCAGTTCTCTGATAGCCCACTGCAACGCCTTCAACTTGCATGTTTGGATTATCCCTTTATATACTGGAGTTCTGATTGCATCATGCGGCCACATAATGCACAGGCCGCTGATTGAATGGGAATCCCGGAAGGAAAATTATAATAAAGTGGCTTAGTTAAAAAGCCTCTGACAGTCACGCTTAAAATATTTCCGGATTTCCCATATGCTATAGGACCCCACCCCCACCGCTCCAAGCAACTCTGGACATTAAAATCCAGCCTGTTGTTGTGTTCTGACTAAAGTTAACATTCAAATCATTCATCTTTTTTCATTACAGACACTGATGGATCTGTTGTATATTCCCAGCAATTGCCATTTAATTGATGATGGTGATTAAGTAGAGCTTCGGTGACATAATGAATGGGATAATGAATAGCCTACATTCCCATTTGTGTCGTTACTGGAATGAATGTTCATAATGCCGCATTTGGGTACATTTTTGATATAATATCTGCTCCCAGGCAGCCACTGATGGCAGTTCTAAAACATATAAAACAGGGTAACAATTGTTGACCAGGGTACATCATAAACGTCCAGATAATTCCCCATCTAAAAGTGTGGAATTAAGAGGCAATTCAAAAGTATGCGCTTACTTTTAAAAGGCTTGAAATCTTCAATCAGTTGCATAATACTGTATTAATGGGCTCAATTTTCCCCAAAGCATTTTTTTGGCGTAGTTGAAGAGTTAAGCCCGATTTTTTGTGGCCCAAGTACGCAAAAAAAAGTGTTGTAAGTTTCCCCTTGGGATCTCTTCATTTTGGCGTGACCTAACTCGAGGGGATTGGAGCCTTGATCTGTGCCAAAAAGATCAGGTTGCCATGGTAACCACGCATAGGTGCATTCTCCTGCTGGTGCGTTCTCCCAGCCCTAGCCCTGACCGAAGGGCTTGCCGGTGTGTTCTCCTGTCGGTGTGTTCTCCCGTCCCCAGCCCTGGCCAAAGGGCTTGTCGGTGTGTTCTCCTGTCGGTGTGTTCTCCCGCCCCTAGCCCTGGCCGAAGGGCTTGCCGGTGCGTTCTCCTGTCGGTGTGTTCTCCCGCCCCTAGCCCTGACCGAAGGCTTGCCGGTGCGTTCTCCTGTCGGTGTGTTCTCCCGCCCCTAGCCCTGGCCGAAGGGCTTGCCGGTGTGTTCTCCTGTCGGTACGTTCTCCCGCCCCTAGCCCTGGCCGAAGGGCTTGCCGGTGTGTTCTCCTGTCGGTGTGTTCTCCCGTCCCCAGCCCTGACCGAAGGGCTTGCCGGTGTGTTCTCCCGTCGGTGTGTTCTCCCGGCCCCAGCCCTGACCGAAGGGCTTGCCGGTGCGTTCTCCTGTCGGTGCGTTCTCCCGCCCCTAGCCCTGACCGAAGGCTTGCCGGTGCGTTCTCCTGTCGGTACGTTCTCCCGGCCCCAGCCCTGACCGAAGGGCTTGCCGGTGTGTTCTCCTGTCGGTGTGTTCTCCCGGCCCCAGCCCTGACCGAAGGGCTTGCCGGTGAGTTCTCCTGCCTGCCGGTGCATTCTCTGGGTTCTTCTGCCTGCCGATGCGTACTCCTACCAGTGAGTTCTCCCGGCCGAGTGGCCTCCTGCACCGGCCGGCCCGGCCTGCTGACTTCCCCGGCCGAGTATGAAGGCAGGACTTAAGTTTTATTTTTTATTATTTATTTATTTTAAAAAAAATTATTATTGATGGTTTTTATGCTTCATGAATGTTGTTGAGAAGATGTTTAGTGCTTTTCAAGGTCCTCTCCGCTTCCCTTCCACCCCCATCTCTGGCTACCTGCGCTGATTTCTTAACTGTCCACAAGGGTTTTCTGTGCGTCCACAAGTGGCCACATACGCTGGCCTAAGTTAGTTTGGAGCAACTATTAGCTGTCCAAACTGGCTTAAATGGCCAAAACAGGCGTAGGTGGCTGGTAACGCCTCCTTTTGAACAAAAAACTAAACTTAAAAAAAATCCTAACTAACACTGGCGCAAATTAAATGTGCAGAATGGGGATTTTTGAGATACCCCAGAAAAATCAAGTTGCTCAAAAAAAAACAAAGCAACTCCTGGGCAAATTTGAGTCCTTAGTAACTACATAACCTTGTCAAAGCCTTACACATTTTGGTTTCCACCTATTAGAATACTCATGTCTTTAGTTAGTTATGATACACTGACAGTTAAGTGGCAAAATTCCCTGTCCTTTATACTTAACTTATTACATTTGCTACATAACAGATAATCAATTTACTTCTGAATATATCACTTTAATCTTAGCTCCACCGAAATGTCACACAGCAAAAAGTATCAGTGCTGGATATATATTTAAAAACTAGTAAAAGAAATTTAAAATCCATAGCAAAATCTCTGGTTATAGATGTGTGTGAATATCTTACCGTATTTGGTAAATTAGTAAATTTGTATCAATCTCATTGTACAAAGAGAGAGGGTAATTTTTACCTCGTCACCCGGTTGACAAATGAGCACTGTCAATCAGCCATCCATTATAGAAAACACCCAATTTTCATTTGATTTCCTGACCCGCAACGCTAGTTTTAAGTTCCAGCAGCAAGTTGAAAATTACCCCCAAAATGCTAAAATACAACAATAAACTAAAGACTAACTCAAGAAAAAAATCTTTGGGGAATGTTTCATTGCAGAAACTTCAAAGTTTTTCCTAAGTTACTTTGTAAAAAGAGCATCTAGGGAAGCAGTCTGATAGCTGAGCCTGACAGATGTTTTCATCTACAGTTCCCTATGAACTAAGCCTCCTAAATGCCCTACTAAGATTGGAAATGGCAGAAGCTGGGCACTGTTCCACACAAAGAGAGCAAACAAAACTCTGGTACAACTCTGACTAGCTCGATTTGGATAACATTACTTGTCAACTCTCCCAAAGTTAAAGTATACAGTATGTATAGGATGTCCTAAAAGGGGAGCATACAAATAACCTGACCTTTTATATTAATTTCACTTTTCAATCAAAATGAAGGCAATTATCGATGTAGAACCTTTATCAAATCATCGATTAAGCAGCCAAATTTTCACATCAACTAGTTTGTAAGCAAAGTGGGAAAATGGATGCTTGCTGTACAACTGAGTTTCTAACTGAATTTTGCAAGGATTAATTTTCTTCTTCTATGCGAATAGACCTGTGATGCACTGATCATCGCGTTAGTTTTTAAAAAGAAAGCAAGGCCTACCTGCGAGAAGCCGAGCTCCGCTTGCTCCCTGCACTGGACATAAGACCTTCAGGTGCTGAGATGCTGCCTGTGCTGCTGGAAGAACTAAAGTCAGCTTCACTGCCTGTATACAAGAACAAAAAGGCATTTAAAAAAAATTCACAGTTCAGGTGAAAGCGCAAACACTATCACAAATTATGTAGTCGAGTTTCCCGCATTTGGAGAAATCGCAGATGTCAGCAGTGGATTAGCATCAACCTGGGAGAACTTCCATGCACACACATAAGTAAAGTTAAACATAGCACTTCAGGGCAATTCCAATCTATATTAAAACAAAGCTAAATTGACATTTACAAATTTAGTTTGAAATGAAAATAAATCATCTTATCTTTTAGATTTAAACTGAAACTAATTAAATTATACACATCCTATATAATGCGCAGCTATACGATCAGAATACAGATCTGTGGCTGAACAAAACTGGCTGTGACTTTTCAAATCATCCATCAAAAGCTGCTTTGACTTAATCTGCCAATAGCAGGTTGTCATCAAGATGATAGTGAGACACAATCAAATCTACTTAGTGGAGATCAGCTCTAATTACATAAATAGATCACATTCAAGTACATCATTTACTGTGAGTGATTGTATGCACTCGTGCAGTACAACCTCTGTTACAGCACTAACATTGCTGTCAGCCATTCTACATTCACTCTCGCTGATGAGGTTATTGTCCTCCAGCATTCTTAACCAGCTTCTTATTGTCACCTGCAGCAGAGATCAAGAAAACTGCACCAAATACAGCACAAGAAAACCCTCTTCTGTTATTATAGATTTTGATTGGACCAGACCCCAAAAAACAGAAAGCTGCAATTAAAGATTAAATTAATAATAATTCAAGTTGCAACATGGATGCTACTGCAAACCCAGCATCTACAAGAATCAACCTCCTGAATTTGGTTTACAGAACATGTATGGACATGAAAAGTAGCCTCTAGGGATTAGGCTTTATGTTCTAATTAATTATGAAGTGCCAGAATATATTTTTCTAAGGGGAGGGGCATTGGAAAGGGAGGTGGACGGGAAGAGGTGAGGAGAGAAAGTCAGAATCACTTTCTCAGCATTGTCCATCATGTCCAGGCAGTATTATAAATTAAAGCCAGTTTTATACTGGCGCTGTTTTAATTTGGACTTTAGCAAACTGGTATTGTGAACAAATTGCTGGCATTTGTTCTTATCCTGGAGGCAGACTCATAAACCCACAAAAAAGTTGTGTCTATAAATTTGTTCCTGGGATAAAGGAGCCAGATTTAATAATGTAAATCTCAGATGTCGGTTTATGGACACTGTTACCTGGAATCCAAACGAAGAAAGCACCAACATAAAAGCAGCTTATATACAGCTGAAAGAACACTGGCAACAATGGTGGAAGCCAATAAAAAGCACACACTAAAACAATTTTACAAACGAAAAGTAATTGCAGATGGCAAGACTAAAGGCAGCTTATTTTGAACTCCCATTCGAACAACCAAATAAGAAACAGCTGCGCTGTGAAATCTTATGCAAAAAAAGAATAAAGAATCCAAATCAGGGCAAAATGAACACGTATATAATAATGCAATACCATCTCCTAACTTCAAGCAAAGCAATTCACACGATCCTAGTGAAAACTTGACTTAGCTTCAAATTTATACTCAACTGTCATTTAGATTTATATCTGATGAACATCGAAAACTGTAGTGAAATCTACAACTAATCCAAACAGACTAAAAACAATCTACAATCTGTCCTCGTTCATTCCGTCCAGGTTCACTGAGCTCAGTTTGGGTGGTTGAACATTACATCCTGGTACCAACAGCACCAATGATAATGATTTTCCTTGTTAGTACATCACAAAACAGATGTTACAATGTGTACCCTTGTTTTGTCTGTATCAGTATAATTCTACCCAGTAAATGGGGCATGGAATTAATATATTAAACTTCATGCTACATGAGTTGCATTGGTTGGTCAAAATACTTTCCAGGAAAAGTTAGTGGTTAAGTATTGAAATGATCAGATTCAACAAAGTATTTTTTGTTTGAATTATGACTCATATCTGAAGATTGACAATGACTATGCAAAAATTACTGAGCTACAACGTCCTGACCTCTCCTGACTGGAGGAGATGGTAATAGATAGCATATGGTGAATTTTAAAATGGAGTAATTATGTGAAAACAAATTTGCAAAGGAGACTCCAGAAACAGAATATTTGCTGAATGATTTTATTGATTGTACATTCGGTATCACAATAGCATACAGGTGGAGGCAAGAACATAAGAACAAAAGAAATAGGAGCAGGAGTCGGCCATTTGGCCCCTTGAGCCTGCTCCGCCATTCAATAAGATTATGGCTGATCTGATCTTGGCTTCAACTTCACTTCCCCGCCTACTCTCTGTTATGTATCTGTAAAGCATGCACTCCCATGTTCCACCACCAGGGAGTGCATCCCCTGAAGTCCCAAGGGATCACAGCCCCTAAGGCCTGTTCCTCACTCTGGAGTGTCTTAATAAAGACTGAGGTCACTGTTACTTTAACCTCCCTGTGTGCAGTCTCATCTATGTTAGGAATACAATAACTGGCGACGAGTATACGAATCCAACGCAAAGATGCAGCAAACTGTGGGCATCCTGGAGAAGTTCTTGGAGGGTGAGGATTGGGAAGCCTATGTCGAACGGCTAGACCAGTACTTTGTAGCCAATGAGCTGGATGGAGAAGGAAGCGCTGCAAAAAGGAGAGCAGTCCTCCTCACAGTCTGCAGGACACTGACCTACAGCCTCATGAAGAATCTTCTGGCTCTGATGAAACCCACAAATAAGTCGTATGAGGAGCTGTGTACACTGGTTCGGGAGAATCTGAATCCGAGGGAGAGCGTGCTGATGGCGTGGTATCGGTTCTACACGTGCCAGCGATCTGAAGGTCAGGAAGTGGCGAGCTACGTCGCCGAGCTAAAGCGACTTGCAGGACAATGTGAGTTTGATGGCTACCTGGAGCAAATGCTCAGAGACATTTTTGTACTGGGCATTGGCACAATACCATCCTACGAAAACGTTTGACTGTAGAGACACCGACTCTCAGTAAGGCCTTTACGATAGCACAGGCGTTAACACCAAGTAAATCTCTCAGCACACAAGTGCTAGCAATGTTCATAAATTAACTGGAACTGTGTTTGCGAGCAGAAATGTACAGGGCAGAAACCACGAGTCTGCAACTGCCAGCAAGTCTCAGGTGACCCAGATGACTCAGAGTCGGCAACAAAGGATGAATGCAAGACAATTCACGCCTTGTTGGCGTTGTGGAGGCTTCCATTCAGCCTATTCATGCCGCTTCAAAGGGTATGTTTGCAAGAGCACCTCCAACGAGCTTGCAGACGAGCTGCAAGCTCTGCAAAACCTGCTAACCACCACATGGCAGAGGAAGATCGGTCCATGGTGGATCAAAGCAATTTCGAGCCTGAGAGAGAGGAGGCAGATGCTGAAGTACACAGGGTGCACACATTTTTGACGAAATGTCAAACTGAATGGTTTACCCGTAGCCATGGAACTGGACACTGGCGCTAGCCAATCCATCATGAGTAAAAAGATGTTTCAGAGACTGTGGTGCAACAAGGCACTCAGACCAACCCTGAGCCCCATCCACACGAAACTGAGGAAGTATACCAAAGAGCTCATCACTGTCTTGGGCAGCGCCATGGTCAAGGTCACCTACGAGGGCACGGTGCATGAACTGCCATTCTGGATTGTCTGGGCGATGGCCCCACACTGCTTGGAAGGAGCTGGCTGGGCAAAATCCGCTGGAACTGGGATGACATCCGAGCGCTATCACATGTCAATGAGGCTTCATGTACCCAGGTTCTCAACAAATTTCCTTCCCTTTTTGAGCCAGGCATTGGAAACTTTTCCGGGACGAAGGTGCGGATCCACTTGGTCCCAGAAGCATGATCCTGTTCACCACAAGGCGCGAGCGGTACCTCACATAAGGGTGAGAGAGGAAATCGAGCTGAACAGGCTGCAACATGAGGGCATCATCTCCCCAGTGGAATTCAGCAAGTGGGCTAGCCCGATTGTTCCAGTACTCAAAAGTGATGGCACGGTCAGGATTTGCGGCAATTATAAAGTAACTATTAATCGTTTCTCGCTACAGGCCCAATACCCGCTACATAAGGCAGACGACCTATTTGCGACGCTGGCAGGAGGCAAGATGTTCACCAAGCTCGACCTGACTTCGGCCTACATGACGCAGGAGCCGGAGGAGTCTATGAAGGGCCTCACCTGCATCAACACGCACAAGGGACTGTTCATCTACAACAGATGCCCCTTTGGAATTCGGTCGGCTGCAGCGATCTTCCAGAGAAACATGGAGAGCCTACTCAAGTCGGTACCACGCACGGTGGTTTTTTGGGACGACATATTGGTCACGGGTCGGGACACCGTCGAGCACCTACAAAACCTGGAGGAGGTTCTCCAGCGACTGGATCACGTAGGGCTGCGGCTGAAGAGGTCAAAATGCGTCTTCATGGCAACAGAAGTGGAGCTTTTGGGGAGAAAGATCGCAACGGACGGCATTCGGCCCACAGACGCCAAGACAGAGGCTATCAGGAACACGCCCAGGCCATAGAATGTCACGGAGCTACGGTCGTTCTTGGGACTCCTCACTGTTTTGGTAACTTCCTTTCGGGGTTAAGCACCCTTTTAGAGCCCCTACATGTGTTATTGCGTAAAGGTGAGCACTGGGTATGGGGAAAAATACCAAGTAATTGCTTTTGAGAAAACCAGAAACATTTTATGCTCCAAAAAGCTGCTTGTATTGTGTAACCCGTGTAAAACACTTGTGCCACCATGTGACGCGTCGTAGTACGGAGTCGGGTGTGTATTACAAAAAGTTAACGTTGCGGGGAAGTTGCAACCTGTCGCCTATGCCTCCAGGAGCTTGTCTGAGGCCGAGAGGGCCTACAGCATGATTGCGAAAGAGGCATTAGTGTGTGTGTTCAGGGTAAAGAAACTGCATCAGTACCTGTTTGGCCTCAAATTTGAGCTGGAAACCGATCACAAGCCCCTCATATCCCTGTTCGCTGAAAACAAGGGAATAAATACTAATGCCTCAGCCCGGATACAAAGGTGGGCACTCGCGCTATCAGCGTATAACTATACCATCTGCCACAGACCAAGCACCGAGAACTGTGCGGATGCTCTCAGTCGGCTACCATTGCCCACCACGGGGGTGGAAATGGCACAGCCTGCAAACTTGTTGACGGTGCGCAGCCCGCAGACTTGTTGATGGTCATGGAAGCGTTTGAAAATGATAACTCACGTGTCACGGCCCGCCAGATTAGGACTTAGACCAGCCAAGATCCTCTGCTGTCCCTAGTAAAAAACTGTGTACTGCATGGGAGTTGGCCAGCATCCCCGTTGAAATGTAAGAGCTAATTAAGCCGTTCCAGCGGCGAAAGGACGAGCTGTCCATTCAGGCAGACTGCCTGTTGTCGGGTAACCGCGTAGTGCTACCCAAAAAGGGCAGGGAGATGTTCATCTCGGATCTCCACAGCACACACCTGGGTATAGTAATGATAAAAGCGATAGCCAGATTCCATGTGTGGTGGCCCGGTATCGACTCTGACTTAAGAGTCCTGTGTACGGCAATGCAGCGTGTGTGCTCAGTTGAGCAACGCGCCTAGAGAGGCACCACTAAGTTTGTGGTCCTGGCCCTCCAGACCATGGTCGAGGATCCATGTCGACTATGCGGGCCCGTTTCTCGGTAAAATGTTCCTGGTGGTGGTGGATGCTTTTTCAAAATGGATTGAATGTGAAATAATGTCGGGAAGCACCGCCACCGCCACCATTGAAAGCTTGAGGGCCATGTTTGCCACCCACGGCCTGCCTGACATACTGGTCAGTGACAACGGGCCATGTTTCACCAGTGCCGAATTTAAAGAATTCATGACCCGCAATGGGATCAAACATGTCACCTCGGCCCCGTTTAAACCAGCCTTCAATGGGCAGGCAGAGCGGGCAGTACAAACAATCAAACAGAGCCTTAAACGAGTCACAGAAGGCTCACTCCAAACCCGCCTGTCCCGAGTACTGCTCAGCTACCGCATGAGACCCCACTCGCTCACAGGGGTGCCCCCGGCTGAGATACTCATGAAAAGGACACTTAAAACCAGACTCTCGCTGGTTCACCCCAACCTGCATGATCAGGTTGAGAGCAGGCAGCAACAACAACGATGGTCATGCCACTGTGTCACAGGAAGTTGATCTGAATGACCCTGTGTATGTGCTAAACTATGGACATGGTCCCAAGTGGATCGCGGGCACACTGATAGCTAAAGAAGGGAGTAGGGTGTTTGTAGTCAAACTAGACAATGCACAAATTTGAAGAAAGCACCTGAACCAAACGAGGCTGCGGTTCACATACTGCCCTGAACAACCCACAGCAGACACCACCTTTTTCGAGCCCACAACACACACCCAAAGGATCAACGACACCACGCCGGACCAGGAAATCGAACCCATCACGCCCAACAGCCCAATAAGGCCAGGCTCACCCAGCAGCCCTGCAGGGCCAACAACACGCCAGCCCAGCGAGGGCACAGCCAACACACCAGAACAGACATTTGTACCGAGGCGGTCCACCAGGGAAACAAAGGCTCCCGACCGCCTCACCTTGTAAATAATTTTCACTTTGACTTTGGCGGGGAGTGATGTTGTGCATCTGTAAAGCATGCACTCCCATGTTCCGCCACCAGGGAGCGCATCCCCTGAAGTCCCAAGGGATCCCAGCATCCCTTGGGAGCACTGTATATAAGCCGGCCCCTAAGGCCTGTTCCTCACTCTGGAGTGTCTTAATAAAGACTGAGGTCACTGTTACTTTAACCTCCCTGTGTGCAGTCTCATCTGTGTTAGGAACACAATACTCCCCATAACCCTTGACTCCCTTATCTTTCAATAACATCCCAAAACCTCTCCATCGCTTACAAGGCACACGTTAGGAGGGTGACAGAATATTTTCTACTTGCCTGGATGGGAGCAGCTGCAACATCACTCAAGAAGGTAAACACCATCCAGCCTAAGGCAGGCTGCTGCATTAGCACCAGCTTACATAGCCACTCCCTCCACTACCGGTGCACTACGGTTGCAATGTGTACAATTTACGAGGTACATGCAACAACCCACCAAGGCTTCTTTGACTACACCTCAAACCCATAACCACCTGGAGGGAACACCAACCAGACACAGAACCCCTCCATCGCTGGATCAAAATCCTAGAACTCACTACTTTGAGTACCTTCACCACATGGCCTGCAGCAGTTCAAGGCAGTTCACCACTATTTTCATGGGCAATAAATTCTGGTCTTCCTAGCAGCACCCGTATCAAGAATTTTAAAAATGTTATAAAAGGTCACTTTTTGTATCATCATTGGATTTTTCCAGCTAAGACAACTCCAATTAAAACAAACATCTCATGATTTGACTCCAGCGGTTGCCCAACACCAGAAAAATATCTGCCCAACTCAGCATTTAATTTCCTGCATTTAATGGGTTGAGTTCAGAATGTCCACACTACCTTACTGAGAATTCCACAGGCAAAGTGGTATGAGAAGCATTGTTATTTGCTTTCCAAGACTATTTTAAGATACAGAATAGAGACTTACAGCATAAAATTGGCCCTTAAATTCCGTTCGAGCTCTTCCCGTGGGCAAACGACAGAAAAAGAGAAAAAAGATGCGTACTTACCTATTGCTGCTGCGCCCGTTGGAACTCCCGAGCCTGAGGCCTCTCGTGACTGCGTGTCGCAGTGCGTGCACGTGGGGATGTGCGCAGGCCGGTAGCTGGTGACAGCAGCTAATCAGGTGTAGTGTAGGTTCTCATTCATAGTAATAGGTGTTCCGTAAGTCCGGAACTCCTATTACTATGAAAGAGAAACCTCCCACAAACACCCAAAACACAATAAAAAATAGAAAATAAACTACATATTTAACATTCATTTAAATTAAAGTTGTTATAAAAAAATATATTTTCCTGACTTTTTAAAAGGTTTTTTTAATTAAGCCTTAAAATAAACTTACCGTAGTGGGGAGGGTTTTTAACAATAAAATGTGTTTTTATAACTTTATTTTAAAATGTTTTTGTGTATTTTTAAACACTGGCGCCTGTAAAAGTAGGCAATACGCCTGCTTTTTCAGGCACAAGATTTTAAAGGACATTTGCAGGTTAAGATATTCGTAAATATCGGAAATCTTGCCCTGCAAGTGTCCTCGCTCCCGAGATGCGTATGCGCATTGCACACTGAAAACTTGCTTTTCCGATGCCTTCTCGGGTCCGTAGAAACTTCGGACGGACCCGGGACATCGGAATTTCAGGGTCATTGTATTTCTGCTATAAACATGGAGTTCTGGTTTAAGCATTAGCAACTCAAGGATCTTCCAATGGTTCAGTGGGCATTTATACAGAATATAGCTGAACTGTAAAGACAGAATTATATAGTACATTGCATTACAGCCCGTGTTGGTGTATATCCTCCATATGATGTGTAGTCTTAATTCCATGGGCCTAACCTGTTCTCACATCCCTTTTTCCGACAACCAACTTCCTAGCCTATTCTTAAATAATGAGATGGGGTTTGATTTTATCCCCGAGTGAATTTTTGGTGGGTTGGGGGACTGGACAAGTGCAAAATACACTCGATGGCTGAAGTTTCAGGTTCAGGATCTTTTCATTCTCAGGCCTCATTTAAATGCTGCCAGTCTACTTTCTGCCCAGAAAGAGGGCGCAGAGCGGCTGTAGGCAGGGAATGATCGGTCGTTGGCTGTTCGATGGCGTGCAGGTTAGTAGCAGGGTGGAGGTTTCGGAAGGGTTTCACATAGAGTAGGTCATCTTCAGCAATTCAACTAGTTTGCATGACTATAGACTTTACTGAGTCAAGGAGAAAAAAGAAACATTCTGAGCTTGTCAAAGGCAAACAGAATTCCTCATGAGGCAAAGGTTAAATTTGGGAGCAGCCGCTTTTGGGCACACGACCACCTGCCCCCTCCCGGCGCAGCGATAGTCCCATGCGCACAAATGATGAGGTCTGAGGAACTCCTGATATTGAGTCTCTGTAATGTATTATGACGTATTCATATATTATCATAATGTATGCAGTTACTATGCACATAGATTTATAAGAACGTGCGCAGTGCATCCATCGTAATAAACACACATGAACTTGCAACTCATTGTGTCGTGGTCCCTCATTTGTTCTACCCAAATATCCTATAGTCTCGGACTTCATTATCATGAATCCAGCGCTGCGGGAGGAAGTAAACCTTCCACGTTTGGGCCGCCTAAGTACTCAGCTCAGCATCAAAAGATCAGGCTCGGAATCGGGGTCTTTGGATGAGCGATCATATGGTTGGGAGGGAGGAGTCAAAGTTCGGGGGGCCTGGTTGTTGGGGCCAGGAGTGGTGAGGAAGATCGGAGGGCTCGCTAGTGGAGGTCAGGGATCTCAGGACCGGGAATGGCACGATTGTAGTAAGTACTTACTTTTTTTTATTTAGGTGATGCTTATAGTTGGTTTTGTCTAGTGTAGCCAGCACTGGCTGCCTCAGGGCAAACCAATGTTGCAGCAGGGACCAGAAGCAGGCATTAGGCCCTAATGCCTGCTTCAGGAGTGGGTAAGGAACACCTTGTTAATCGTTATGTAATATGGCGGGTGCATACTTCCAATTGGCAGTGTGCGCATTTTTCCTGCCTGCAGTTTTGGTGCCTTAGGAGGTGGCATAACTCCTGAAAATGGGCACTACTGTGCCTAATATAAGTCCCACAGACATTGTTGAGGACAGTCATAAGTTTCCTTGAGGATTCCTACTCATTACTAGCTTTCCTCACCATTTTGCCATTTATTTGTTCCAAATTAAATTAGATATAACCATCAAACCAAACAGTTATACAAAAGCAAAATACTGCGGATGCTGGAATCTGAAATAAAAACAGAAAATGCTGGAAATCTCAGCCCATCATCCCTTTTGTCTCTCTAATCTCTCCTGCCTCCCACCCTATCACAGACCTTCCCTTTTGTTCTTTGTTCTCCTTTCAGTGCTTCTTAAGAATGTTTTCTTTTCGAACATTCACCAGTTCTGACGAAGGGTTAGCGAGCTGAAACGTTAACTGTTTTTCTCTCCACAGATGCTACCTAACCTGCTGAGATTTCCAGCATTTCCTGTTTTTAAACCAAACAGTTAAATGTTTATAACTGGGGAGTTATCAGGACACACACATTATAGAGTTGAGTGTGCAAGGTTAAACTCAAAATTTGTTGTCACTTATTGGCTTGCTCCTCTGTTGCCACTTACCTTTCTGACAAGAGTTAAATTAATTTACAAAGTATAATGTCATCAGTAACTTTTGATGGAAACTTTTTATGCAACCATTTTACAACTGATTCTTTCCTCCCACTCCCACAGAAACATTCTTTCTCAACCATCGGGGATGAGTTGGGCCAATTCTTATGACCATTCTTCCTACAATTCACAAAGGTGACAAATGCATCCCTTAGAGTATAGTTTCAGGACAAGTAGCAAGTAAAGTAGCCCATCTGATATATAAATCGATTGGAATGAAGATCAGTAAAGTTATCTTGAAATGCTTCCAGAATATAGTATTGGGAAAGCCAGTATGTATGGGGCTGCTACGTCAATTAGGGGAAGATTCACTTCCTCTTCCACTCCCATTCCCTTTCTTAAGATACTAATGCCTTGATTACAAGATTACTCGTTCAGCGAAGGTAGACAACTATAAGAACAATAAATGCCTGGCAACTCAGAGTTCATCCTTACAAGTGGAAGATCTACCTACAGGTAGTTTGGGACATTTCAGGACTGCAGTTAAAAGCATTTTTCAATTCTTACTAAAAGATAATTCCCAAAGTTTGTTTTTAAATCACAAAATGTACTTAAATAACTCAATGCACAATTAGTCCATGATAAACCTTGCGAGTGCAAACAGTGCATTTGACAAAAATGTTAATTTTGCTTTGCTAGCTGTGTTACCAGATTCATTCTTTTGCATCTATCACCTGGCAGCACTGCCCAGCATGAGACAAAGTCCTGATACACAATCATAAGAATCCACTGTTTAATTAGTCCAGATCACATTAGGTTCAGAAAAGTTCCTATGCTCTAGCCAACTCTACTTCTCTGCTTCTCAAATTACCATTAATTCTGCTATTTAACTATACATAATAATATAAAATCATAATGTATAAAAATAAGGAGAATATGGGACTTTAAATGAGGACTGAATTACATCTGTATAATGCCACAGGAAGTTGACTAATATAAAATTAATATGAAGCAAACAAAGTAATGTCTAATTGCAGCCACAAAGTCAGTATGAGAGTTACATCTCAGAGTAGTTAAATCAAGAGTTCAGGTACTAACTCATGAGTTTTTGATTTTTAAGAGAATGTTGCAGATCAGAGATTGTTTCACAAATTAATTTTCTTTCTATAAAATGATATTATATTGGAAAGAATGTAAGCATTATGGAAATAAGTCTTTAGACCTAAAATGTTAAAAGGAGCAAATATATCAAAAGCTCTTTATATTGCTATTACAATTACAATTATAGCAGAACTGAAGCTACTGCTGTTTTACGCATATTAAATGTATAATTCTCCAAACACTGGTCAGACCAATGTGAGTGCAGCAGTGTGGAGTTTTTTCCAGGGGCAGATGCAGGAGGAAGTTGGATTAGAAGTAGGTAGGGAGATATGGGTGGTGAGGAAAATAAGGAAGTGGTTGGAGGTGGCCTTGGCTGTGGTCAAGATCATGATAGTAGAGAGGCTACTTGAGATAGCAAAGTCAAGCATGTGGTCGTGAATATGGGTAGGAGAATTTATATGGAGGGAGAGGTTAAGGGGGACAGAAGGGCAGTAAACTCAGAGCAGAGAGGGCAAGGTGAGTTGAGATGTGTAAAAATAAGTGTTTAGTACTGATAAAATTGATTCTGTATATGTATGTTAAAAGTGTAGATTATACGGAAAGGCCGCAGTGTTGAAAGAAACAAAATGGATGACTTCCCCAAGTTCATGTCTCCTCTGGCTGGGCAGAGCTCAAGGAACAAAGGAAGCATGCTTTGAAACTCACCAAACTAGAAAAGGTGCTAATTGGAAAGTCATTAACCTAATCAAGGAATGGCACCGGCCCTTCAGATAGACACATGTATGAGGAGAAGCCAATCAGGAACGGCCCTGGAAGCAAGACCCAATCCTGAGGCTTTCTGAGAAACTATGGCCTTAAGGGGTATAAAAAGTCAAGTCAAAGATTGCTGGGTCTCTCTCTTTTCTTAAGCACATGGCAAAAGCAGGACCTTCCTCTATAGACAAAGAAGCAGGCCATGTGCTTTGCCAGAGGGATGTAAAGTATACCTTTTTATAAATCATTATTGTAACATCATTGTATCTGTTGTAACTAAGTCGATCCGTAGGGTAACTGATGACTGCTGATAAATGTGCATGTGTGTGTGTTTAATAAACTATTCCAAATTGTTTTAAAAGAATCAGTCTTGCTGTCAATTTAATGCCAGAGATTTAGATGGAAATTGAAATCATCAAGGATGAGTTGTCGCTGAATATAGAGGCTGAGGGAGAAAATCTCAGGGAGAAACTTGGAGTGTGGATTGGGATATTATAACTAAGGTCGTCAAGCTGTGTTTCCAGGGTGGGAGGGGTTTAAAGGGCTCTCAGCTATCTCCTTAAAGGGAATTCCCCTTGGGGAGTCACTGAGGATGATGTTGCCTCAGGGAATTCCTCTCTGTCTGGCCTTCTTTGCTGAGGAGGAAAAGGAAGAGGAGCAGAGGGACCAGAGAAAGGCCTGACTGCACTGGAGAAGACTGAGGAGGCTCCGGAGATATCCAGCCATCAAACTATACAGAACAACTAACCTTTACCTTCGACAGTCTGGGGACCAATGCCTGAGGAGACTCAGATTTCCAACGGTAGTATTCCATGAGTTGGCAAGAATATTGGAACCAGACATCCTCACGGAATTACACTGTTCTGTCCTTGGAAGTGAAGGCATCCACAACACCAACATTCTATGCATCAGGATCCTTCCAGTTATGTGCATAGGATCTCTGCAACATTACACTCTTCATTACAGCCGGTCAGTTCATGTCATTTCCTGTGGGCGCATGTTCTCAGAGGGCATTGGGATGTTTCCAGGCTATCCAAGGTACAAGGGCTGTGGACTGCACTCATGTGGCTATTAGGTGCATCAGGAGAAGACATGGAAAAGGATACCATTACCTAAATGTTCAGCTAGTAAGTGACTACAGATACATGTCAACATAAGATACTCGGTTTATAATGGGGAAATCATCTGTACCAGCTCTTTTTGTTAATCAAAGGCAGATCACTTGATGACTTCTGGGAGATAAGGGATATCCTCTCAAATCGTAGATAATGACCCTGGTCAGGATTCCTCACAGTGAGGAGAGATAGAACAAGGCCCATTCAGCCACCAGTCATAAAACACAATTTTGGAATACTGAAAGCATAATT
Organism: Pristiophorus japonicus; assembly: GCF_044704955.1. NCBI lineage: Eukaryota > Metazoa > Chordata > Chondrichthyes > Pristiophoridae > Pristiophorus > Pristiophorus japonicus. The sequence continues at coordinate 370,312,344 of NC_091977.1, read as the reverse complement.
TGGCTATGTGAACTGGTTTGGTGGTACCCTAAAATTTACTCCACCACGAGTATCTAGAATTGTCATCACCGATTGCATCCTAAATAATTATGCACTGGAGAAAGGAGTCCAGCTGCAGGGAGTGAAGGGTTATGGGGAACAGGCAGGGAAGTGGAGCTGAGTCCAAGATCAGATAAGCCATGATCTTATTAAATGGCGGAAGAGGCTCGAGTGGCGAAATAGCCTATTTCTGCTCCTATTTCTTATGTTCTTAAGGGGACGAGCCATCTTGATAAAGGAAGGGGGATCTGGAAGGAGACAATTATAAACAGGAGAATGAGGAAAATCCAAAGGTCATCCTGTGCCTGGGCAAGGACTGTTAGAAGTGCTCCGATACAGGAGACACTCTCCTGAAAATAAGTTACTCATCTGCATCAGGGTCTTAAGAGAAATGGCAGAGATAGTGGATGCATTGGTTGTAATCTACCAAAATTCCCTGGATTCTGGTGAGGTCCCAGCAGATTGGAAAACCGCAAATGTAACGCCCCTATTTAAAAAAGGAGGCAGACAAAAAGCAGGAAACTATAGACCAGTTAGCCGAACAACTGTCGTTGAGAAAATGATGGGAGTCCATTATTAAGGAAGCAGTAGTGGGACATTTGGAAAAGCATGATTCAATCAAGCAGAGTCAGCATGGTTTTATGAAAGGGAAATCATGTTTGACAAATTTGCTGGAGTTCTTTGAGGATGTAACAAGCAGATGGATAAGGGGGAACCAGTGGATGTGATCTATTTGGATTTCCAGAAGGCATTCGATAAGGTGCCACATAAGAAGTTACTGCACAAGATAAAAGCTCATGGGGTTGGGGGTAATATATTAGCATGGATAGAGGATTGGCTAACTAACAGAAAACAGAGAGTCGGGATTAATGGGTTGGCAAACAGTGACTAGTGGGGTGCCGCAGGGATCGGTGCTGGGTCAACTGTTTACAATCTGTATTAATGACATGGATGAAGGGACCCAGTGTAATGTAGCCAAGTTTACTGATGATACAAAGATGGGTGTGAAAGCAAGTTGTGAGGAGGACACAAAAATTCTGCAAAGGGATATATCCAGGCTAAGTGAGTGGGCAAAAATTTAGCAGAGTATAATGTTGGAAAATGTGAAGTTATCCACTTTGGCAGAAATAATAGAAAAGCAAATTATAATTGCTTAAATTGCTTAGAAAAAATGCAAAGTGCTGCAGTACAGAGAGTCCTGGAGGTCCTTGTGCATGAAACACAAAAAGTTAGTACGCAAGTACAGCAAGTAATCAGGAAGGCAAATGGAACGTTGGCCTTTATTGCAAGGGGGATAGAGTATAAAAGCAGAGGAGTCCTGCTACAACTGTATAGGGTATTGGTGAGGCCACACCTGGAGTACTATGTAGAGTTTTGGTCTCCGTATTTAAGGAAGGATATACTGGCATTGGAGCCTGTTCAGAAAAGGTTCACTAAGTTGATTCCGGAGACTTATGAGGATAGGTTGAGTAGATTGGGCCTATACACATTGGAGTTCAGAAGAATGAGTGGTGATCTTATTGAAACTTATAAGATAATGAGGGGGCTCGACAAGGTGGATGCAGAGAGGATATTTCCACTCATAGGGGAAAGTAAAACTAGGGGACATGGTCTTAGAATAAGTGGCCACCCATTTAAAACTCAGATGAGGAGAAATTTCTTCTTTCAGAGGGTTGTAAATCTGTGGAATTTTCTTCCCAGAGGGCTGTGGAGGCTGGCTCATTGAATATATTTAAGGTGGAGATTGACAGATTTTTGAGTGATAAGGGAGTAAAGGGTTATGGGGAGTGGGCAGGGAAGTGGAGCTCAGTCCATGATCAGATCAGCCATGATCTTATTGAATGGCAGAGCAGGCTTGAGGGCCCAAAAGGCTTACTCCTGCTCCTATTTCTTATGGTCTTATCATTACCATGGACAGCCAGATCCAATATCTGATCACCAGCGAGTCCACACGACATCGCAATCTTACATCTAAAATTTCTTGCAACTTCCCAATAACACACCAGTCTATTGTCCTCCAATCCTAATGTAACTGAATGTAGAGGTTGTTTCTATTCGTCTAAGACGGTTGTGGTCCTGAGAAGGGCTAATTGCAGGTTGGATCTCCAGATCAGACACTGGGGCAACCTGGCCCCACTGCCACAAACCAGCATGTTCAAGGTAATCTAATAGAGAGGCTCACTGGACCTGGATTCCCGAAAGAGTTTTAGATCATGTGAAGCATTGCCAGCTAGGCCCCTGATGCTGGATATATTCTCCTCCGGGTCAGTGATTGATGGTAAGGCAGACCAAATGGTCCTAATTGGAGTTATAAAACTATGGCAGCAGTCTGAGTTGCCTCTCAGGAACTTCACATTGCTCCAGTGATCTCATTCAGAGGTGCATGCTCTGAAGATCTTCCTTGAGTTGCCACCGTCTCCTGGGAATGCTGCAGTGAGAAGCAACATTCCCAATGGTGCTGCGCATGCTGGTGATGGATTCCTCCAGTAGACAGATGCAGAATCTTCTAGCAGGTAGTCTGCAGTGCCTGCACATGGGCTAGATGCTCTATTTAAAAGCAGAGTTCATGCGATCTGTATCCTGAAGCTCCCCAGATAACGTACGAGGCTCTGATCAGAGTGCCTTCATCATTTTCTTCTATCCCACCTATATCCTGACTTGCCACCTACCAGTCACTGCCACCTACCCATTGATGTTTCTATCTCAAATTCCTTCTGCCATTGGATGATCTATGATTGAGAGTGCCTCCTTCCCACTGGGGGTCAACTTGTGTATATCTGCCAATCCCACCCCCACCTGCCACCCCGCTGGTGCAATTTTGCTCCTTGACATTATGCACTGCTTTTACCTGGAACAAAGATCAGTCATATTCTGCTAGTGTGGTGATTTGGAACGAGACCGAGGGACTGCATGCAAACTGGAAAGCTCAAGACTGCAACACAAAGGGGCTGGCACTGAAAGTTTCAGTAGGGAGCATGAGATCATGGAGACCATGCAAACTCTTGCAGTGGTATCAGTGATCTGGCAACTGCGGGTGTATGCATTCTATGACCCAGAAGGTCAAGAACATAAAAAATAGGAGCAGGAGTAGGCCATGTGGCCCCTCAAGCATGCTCCGCCATAAGATCATGGCAGATCTGATCTTGGGCTCAGCTCCACTTCCCTGCCCGTTCCCCATAACCCTTCACTCCCATATTGTTCAAAAATCTGTCTATCTCCACCTTAAAAATATTCAATAACCCAGCCTCCACAGCTCTCTGGGGCACAGAATTCCACAGATTTACAAGCCTCTGAGAGAAGAAAATCCTCCTCATCTCAGTTTTAAATTGGCGACCCCTTATTCTGAAACTATGCCCCCTCCTAGTCTAGATTTCCCCACAAGGGGAAACATTCTCTCTGCATCTACCTTGTCGAGACCCCTCAATATCTTATATGTTTCAATAAGATCACCTCTCATTCTTCTAAACTCCAATGTGTATAGGCCCAACCTACTCAACCTTTCTTCATAAGTCAACCCCTCCAACTCAGGAATCAACCTCGTGAACCTTCTCTGAACTGGCTCCAATGCAAGTATATCCCTCCTTAAATAAGGAGACCAAAACTGTATGCGGCACTGTATGTGTTGAGAATGTGTAAAAGGGTTGCGAAAGTGGTAGATGGATAGAGAAGATGGCAAAAGGATGGAGATAGGGAATCATGGGAAAATAGCTAAAGAAATGTCAAGATGCAGACAACTGCAGAATCAACAGAAAAAAAAGGGGTTACCAAGAGTTGAAGTTGAGGTTAGACACGGGTCATGAGAAAGCCCAAGGCAGCACAAAGAAAGAAAGCAATCCTAGATAGGAAGGGAAAAGTAATAGCTTCTACTGATAAGGAGGAAGGGAAACTAATTGGGTTCTTTATTGATAAGGGAAGACAGTGTAGCAAAGCTATAACTAACCTGACCTGACACCAGCCCTAATTGGGAGACTTTCTTGCCTGCCATTGGACGTACTCGGGAGGGGAGGCAGAAAGGGATTGGATAGACCAAGTGCTAATCAAATGTGTTCTGTTTTGAAAATGTATATCTACTGTGCTTTTCGCGCTGAAAAGGGCTTATCCAGGGAAAGGTAAACAGGCTCTGATTGAGAGTGTCCCTTTGTCTTGACAAGTCCCGGCCGGAGAATCTTCAATAAAGGTCTTTTACAGAAAAGGCAAAGAGGTGTTCGCATGTCAGTGTATTCGCTGAAACAGATTGAGGGAAAAAGAATCCGTATTAACAGTGTGGCCTCACCAATACCCTGTACTATTGTAGCTGGACCTCTCTTCTTTTATATTCCATCCCCTTTACAATAAAGGCCAACATTCCACTTGCCTTCCTGATTACTTGCTGTACCTGCATACTAACTTTTTGTGTTTCATGCACAAGGAGCCCCAGGTTCCTCTGTACTGCAGTAATTTGTAATTTTTCTCCATTTAAATAATAATTTGCTTTTTTATTTTTTCTGCCGAGGTGGATAACCTAACACTTGCCCACATTATAATGCCAAATTGTTGCCCACTCACCTAGCCTGTCTATATCCCTCTGCAGATTTTTTTTGTGTCCTCCTCACAACTTGCTGTCCCACCCATCTTTGCATCATCAGCAAACTTGGCTACATTACATTCGGTCCCTTCATCCAAATCATTAATAGAGATTGTAAATAGCTGAGGCCCCAGCAGCGATCCCTGTGGCACCCCACTAGTTACCGTTTGCCAATCAGAAAATGACCCATTTATCCTGACTCTCTGTTTTCTGTTAGTTGGCAAATCCTCTATTAATGCTAATATATTACTCCCAACCCCGTGAACTTTTATCTTGTGCACTAACCTTTCATGTGGCAGCATATCGAATGCCTTCTGGAAATCCAAATACACCATATCCACTGGTTCTCCCTTATTCACCCTGCTTGTTACATCCTCAAAGAAATCCAGCAAATTTGTCAAACATGATTTCCCTTTCATAAAACCATGCTGACTCTGCTTGACTCTATTATGCTTTTCCAAATATCCTGCTACTGCTTCCTTAATAACGGACTGCAGCATTTTCCCAGTGACAGGTGTTAGGCTAACTGGTCTATAGTTTCCTGCTTTCTGTCTGCCTCCTTTTTTAAATAAGGGTGTTAAATTTGCGGTTTTTCAATCCGCTGGGACTTCACCAGAATCCAGGGAATTTTGGTAGATTACAATCAATGCATCCACTATCACTGCAGCCACCTCTTTTAAGACCCTAGGATGCAAGCCATCAGATCCAGGGGACTTGTCCACCTTTAGTCCCATTATTTTACTTTTTCTTTAGTGATAGTGTTTGTTTTAAGTTTCTCCCTCCCTATAGCCCCTTGATTCTCCATTATTGGGATGTTTTTAGTGTCTTCTACCGTGAAGACTGATACAAAATATTTGTTCAAAATCTCTGCCATTTCCCTATTTTTCACTATTAATTCCCCAGTCTCATCTTCTAAGGGACCAACGTTTACTTTAGCGACTCTCTTCCTTTTTATATACCTGTAGAAACTCTTGCTATCTGTTTTGATGTTTCTTGCTAGTTTACTTTCATAATCTAACTTCCCTCTCGTTATTATGTTTTTAGTCGTCCTTTGCTGTTTTTTTTAAGTTTCCCAATCCTCGGCCTCCCACTAATCTTGGCCACTTTGTATGCCATTGTTTTCAGTTTGATACCATCCTTTACTTCCTTAGTTAGCCACGGATGGTTCTCCTTTCTCGTAAAGTCTTTCCTTCTCACTGGAATATATTTTTATTGAGAGTTATGAAATATTTCCTTAAATGTCTGTCACTGCTTATCAACCTTCTTACACTTTAATGTATTTTTCCAGTCCACTTCAGCCAACTCTGCCTTCATACCTTCCTAATCTCCTTTATTTAAGATCAGGACACTGGTTAGAGATCCAACTTTCTCACACTCCAACTGAATTTGAAATTCACCATCCACCTTCTGTAGCAGATCTACTATCTTCTTAATGGTGCTCCACAAATTGAGCTATGTATGGTACAGGGGGAAAAAACTTTTTCTGAGAAAGAAGTGGTTTGAAGTAACATTTCAACTCTCAGATGATGCTAATTTGATTCCTGTTGTTTTCTGCGATTTGAAGAGACGTTTAAAAATGAACCTACAGGTGCAGCGTATAAAGTCCAGAACCCTTGGGACCGAGGCTGTTACGGATTCCGGGCTTTTCCGGACTTTCGATGTGTTTTCTGACGTCACGAATCCGGAAACACCCGAGCCCAGGTACGGATATTTACGGATTTTGGAACATCAGAAAGGGAGGGGGATTCCTGCCGAAGATCTGTTCCGGCCGTTCAGCCACGCCAAGGGAGATGTTGTTGGGCGGGCCCAGCCAAGCTGGTTGTCGGGCTGGGCCCCGCCGAGGTGAATATTGTCGGGCGATCCCGCCGAGGTGAATATTGTCGGGCGGGCCCCGCCGAGGTGAATATTGTTGGGCGGGCCCCGCCGAGGAGGATATTGTCGGGTGGGCCCCGCCGGTGAGGATATTGTTGGGCTGGGCCCTGCCGAGGAGGATATTGTCGGGCGGGTCCCGCCGAGGTGAATATTGTCGGGCGGGCCCCGCTGAGGAGGATATTGTTGGGCTGGGCCCTGCCGAGGTGAATATTGTCGGGCGGGCCCTGCCGAGGAGGATATTGTCGGGCGGGCCCCGCCGGTGAGGATATTGTTGGGCGGGCCCTGCCGAGGAGGATATTGTCGGGCGGGTCCCGCCGAGGTGAATATTGTCGGGCGGGCCCCGCTGAGGTGAATATTGTCGGGCTGGGCCCTGCCGAGGAGGATATTGTCGGGCTGGGCCCCGCCGAGGAGGATATTGTCGGGCTGGGCCCTGCCGAGGAGGATATTGTCGGGCGGGCCCTGCCGAGGAGGATATTGTCGGGCGGGTCCCGCCGAGGTGAATATTGTCGGGCGGGCCCCGCTGAGGTGAATATTGTCGGGCGGGCCCCGCTGAGGTGAATATTGTCGGGCGGGCCCCCGCCGAGGAGGATATTGTCGGGCGGGCCCCGCCGAGGTGAATATTGTTGGGCGGGCCCCGCCGAGGTGAATATTGTCGGGCTGGGCCCTGCCGAGGAGGATATTGTCGGACTGAGCCCCGCCGAGGTGAATATTGTCGGGCTGAGCCCTGCCGAGGAGGATATTGTCGGGCGGGCCCCCGCTGAGGTGAACATTGTTGGGCGGGCCCCCGGTGAGGATGTTGTCGGGCGGGCCCCGCTGAGGTGAACATTGTTGGGCGGGCCCCTGGTGAGGTGAACATTGTTGGGCGGGCCCCCGGTGAGGATGTTGTCGGGCGGGCCCCGCTGAGGTGAACATTGTTGGGCGGGCCCCCGCTGAGGTGAACATTGTTGGGCGGGCCCCCGCTGAGGTGAACATTGTTGGGCGGGCCCCCGGTGAGGATGTTGTCGGGCGGGCCCCGCTGAGGTGAACATTGTTGGGCGGGCCCCCGGTGAGGTGAACATTGTTGGGCGGGCCCCCGGTGAGGATGTTGTCGGGCGGGCCCCGCTGAGGTGAACATTGTTGGGCGGGCCCCCGGTGAGGATGTTGTCGGGCGGGCCCCGCTGAGGTGAACATTGTTGGGCGGGCCCCCGGTGAGGTGAACATTGTTGGGCGGGCCCCCGGTGAGGTGAATATTGTTGGGCGGGCCCCCGGTGAGGTGAACATTGTTGGGCGGGCCCCCGCTGAGGTGAACATTGTTGGGCGGGCCCCCGCTGAGGTGAACATTGTTGGGCGGGCCCCCGGTGAGGATGTTGTCGGGCGGGCCCTACCGTGGAGGGTACTGTCGGGCGGTCCCCCGCCAAGGATGTCGTCGAGCGGGCCCCCGCTGAGGAGGTTTTCGGGCAGGCCAGCAAGGAGGCCCCGAGGTAAGGGCAACGGCGGTGGTGTGAGGTCGGGCAGCTGCGGGGCCCCGAGGTCAGCAGGGTGTCGGGTCCAGATTCTGGAACATTTTACGGATTCCGGACGACCCTGCCACCAATCGGTCTGGAATCCGGATTCTGAAACTCCGGATTCTCGACACTGCACCTATTACAGTGAAATGACTTAGAAGCCTGCTGCTTACCATTTGCATTCCTTATTGCCTGCTGTACCTGCATGTTAACTTTCTGCGATTTGAATACAAGAACACCCAAATTCTTCTGTATACCAACATTTGCCAGTCTCTCACCTTTTAAAAAATATTCTGCTTTTCTATTCTTCCTAACAAAGTAGATAATTTCACATTTCCCCACATTAAATCTGCCACCTTCTTACCCAATCACTTAGCTGTACTATATCCCTTTGCAGCCTCTTTGCTCCTCGCAGCTTACTTTCCTACCTACATTTGTATCATCAGCAAACTTGGATAAATTATACTCAGTCCCTTCATCTAAGTTATTGATATAGATTGAAGCTAAAGAGCAGAGCTACATGGTAAGCAAACTCTTGCAGGTACTTGGCATTCAGACAACGAATACTGATTAAGAACCCACCATCTATGATAAAAAAGACAGATCAAGAACATTCAGTTGTGTTTTAGCTGGTTTACGCAAAACTAAGTCCCACTTACCCCAAAAATTCTTGCAAATAATCAAGAGTCAAATGATCAAGGTTACACAAACAAACTCCGCAGCAGACTCCACCCTCTGGTACAATGTCACCAGCTGGTCATTCATTGTTGCCTAAAGAGTGAGTTTTGTGAAAAAGTATTTGCTTGCAACAAAACAATACGTTTGAGAAACAAGATTGAATGACCTAAGGTCCAGCAAAACCAATCATTACACTGTGTGTGTGATGTTACCATGACTAAAATAAAAGGGCTACTTCCGATACAAATTTTAAAAAAGATTTGTCAAACACTTGTTAATGTAGACATTGTCCCTTCAAGTAATTAATATTCACTTTGTTATTCCTCCTGCCTTGTTACACTTAATAACTTTTGTTAGCCGTTTTAATGAGAAACAACAAATTGAACCATGATAAAATCCTAACAGGCCAGCCTTTGCAGGTTCAAATTCAGATCAAATCATAGCTAAATGCTACCAATACATGTTTACCTCTTTATTTTTCCTTCTATTGCTTTCTGTCTCCCTTCAAAGTTACAAGTTAAATCTGTACAAATGTTCAATCTTCTCTTTTTCTCCCTGTCTTGCTGTTAATGCACTATACTTTGCTGCTGCACAGAGAAAAGCTCTTTAATGTTTTAACAGTTCAACCAAAACAACCATACAATTTGCCATGACAACTGAAAACGAAGCAAAAAATGGCCCTATTGGAAGAAGCCTGTTCTTGAGGGAATGCAGTGCTCTGCCTGATAAACAGCTCTGTTCATGCACAGTAACAGATCACTCCAACCCTGCCATGAACCAGTTTTGATTAGGCAGCTGCCTTTTGCATGAATGTTCAGTTATAATTTTGATGATCATTGCTTGTCTTGTATTACTGATAATGTTGAGGCTTTTGCATGTATTCTTTTTGAATTCTAAATGTTTTATTTATTAATTTATCAAACCCCAGATATGAGCAATCAGCCCAAAATATAACAAACTGAAATATGGCTTAAAATATACTGACAAATTTCCCGTAATTAAAGGTTATTTGATGAATTTGCATGGATTGCTCCAAAACTGCCACTCCTCCAATAGGGATGCATTGTGTTCTGCTGTTCAACATTGTCAAAAAACACAGAAATCCACACTTAGAAAAATCAGTTTTTCCTGCATCTCAATGATATAAACTATTATAAACAGATGAGTAGGAGAAAATGCAGGGCTTTAATCTCATCCTATCTTCGGCTTTGCTCTCAGTTTCTTGACATTAGCTGAACCCCTTGTACCTAATCCCAGCAAATTATCTGCAAGATATTTTATTTAAACCTTAGTGGGGGACTATTTCCTCTGTGCAGTATCACAAACCCTTTACGAAGGGTGCACACAATCTCTAATATTTACCACACTAACCATACAGTCATATAGTGTACGATTGTTTACATTAACGTGTCCATACAAACTGGCACTTAATAATGTATCTAATATCAATAATGTACCAAAATGGATTTGTGCTTCTGTATTTATAATGTTTCATTGCTTCATAGAGCAAAGGGAATCCACTGGATCATAAGGCTCACTCAAAAAACACCACACACCTGAGACTAAAATCAGGCGGCAGAAGCCACTGCCAGGGTTCCAAGGGAATGGTCCCCAGCACAAGGTAAGTGCTCCAGCAGGAGAATCCTGGTCAGGGAGGGAGGGGAAGCCTGGGGCAGGGGAGGCCCAAGGTTTACTTGTGGAGATCAGAAGCACACTCCTTCTCCCCCTGGCTCACAAGAAAACCTTTAAAGGATTTTTAAAACTCACCTTACTGGCCTCTTCTGGCCTTAGCTGCTGTTCCCAGCAGATTTTGCCTGGTGGAGATGCCACCACGATTCCCTCGCTGAGGTCTCAGGTTAACATAGCAGATTGGACCCCGATGACATCATCAGAGCTCAATCTGCATATTTAAAGAGAACTCTTGGGGCAGGTGCTCTTGCTGTCTGCAATGTAAAATTGAAGTTGGTCAGGTTGGGGTGGGAAAGGAGTGGGTATGTTCCCGCTCCATTTTAACTGGCCTGCCCCCAACCACCTGGTTTCCACCAGCGGAGGGAGATAAAACTGATCCCTATGAGTTGTCTGCAACAGAAGATAACAAGAGCTAGTATAAGAGGTTATAGTGGGAGACAGACCTTTGCAGAAATGCTTTCAAATAGAGGCTGTTGCAGCAACAACACTGTACTGTGGAGTCACCTGATTTAATGCCTACTATACGGAAGGTGGGTAGGGTACTGTGGGGATTTGCAACACTCATAAGTACAACCGTGTGCCACAAGATTGATGTCATGGAGCACCAGTTGCATGCACTGCAGTCTGCCATCGAGCATGTGTAGACAACAAAGGGGAACTGCAGTTTTGCAGGAAAATAAGAGCATCTCTCCTGAATGCTCCCACGATTGCCATGGATGCTTTGAGATCCAAACTCCAGGATTCAATCATTGTCTCACTTATGTCACAGGACTCAAATTTCCTTATTAAAAGGGGCTGATTACCTGAAACAGACTAGACGGTAGGCCTGTTTTAAAATGGAGCCGACCGCACTGCCGGTATTAATGGGGTGGTAAGGCTACCAACCCCATTTTGAGGCCATTACTTTGGTAATCGCTAGGCTAGGACAGTGAAAATCAACACCTAAGAGTGGGAGGTACGATGCTCCTTGCACTACAATCCACATAATCATCAATACTGCTACTTGCAGTTTCCGCAATTGACCTCGATACACTTACAATGTGCAAGCACTTCACAACAATACTTATCTATACCTGAGCTTTAGAAAAAGTGAGAAATTAAATTAAATTACATTGTTAAACTAATTTTTAAACAGTAATCAAGAGCACCATGTTACAGTTTCCGTGTAAAATATACACATAATCATGGAATGGGGGTTACGCTTGAACTGTATAAAACTGGCCACAGCTGGAGTACTGCATGCAGTTCTGGTCACTGCAGTTCTAGTCACTGCATTACAGGAAGGATGTGATTGCACTAGGAAGAGTACAGAGGAGATTTACGAGGATTTTGCCAGGACTGGAGAATCTTAGCTATGGGAACAAATTAGATAGGCTGGAGTTATTTTCATTGGAACAGAGGAGGCTGAGGGGAGACCTCATTGAGGTGTATAAAATTATGAGCGGTCTAGATATAGTGGATAGAAAGGGCCTATTTCCCTTAGCAGAGGGGACTAAAACCAAGGCACATAAATTTAAAGTAATTGGTAGAAGGTTTAGAGGGGATTTGAGGGGAAATTTCTTCACGCAGAAGGTGGTGGGGGTCTGGAACTCACTGCCTGAAAGAGTGGTAGAAGCAGAAACTCTCACCATATTTAAAAAGTACTTGGATGTGCACCTGAAGTGCCGTAACTTACAGGGTTACAGACCTAGAGCTGGAAAGTGGGATTAGGCTGGATAGCCTCTTATTGGCCGGCATGGACACGATGGGCCAAAATGGCCTCCTTCCTGTTATGTATGTATGTAAACCTTACCAAAATGTAAGACTTGCCACTAGGGGGCACACCTGTGGGAGACCTAAGGGTCACCTGTTGACCCCGGGACAAGCAGGTATAAAAGGTGACTCACCATGCTGCTTCCTCACTCTGGAGTCTGAATAAAGAGACCAAAGGCACAACAGTTTGAGCTTGCAATTTAGTCCTGTGGATTTATTCGGAACGTAACACTTCCGTGCTGTAAACTTCTATGATTCTATGAGTCTGAAATTTTCACTAATATTTTACAACACTGATAAAACCACAATTTAACTATCCTGAGCAAGGTCACAGAAGCTGCACTAATGAATACATAGGAGGAGGTAGGTCAGCATATACAGAAGTCATACTTTGTTACAAAAGCAAGTTAATCCTAAAATGCTGAGTGTTTTTCAATCTGAAACTGACAAGCATTTTCCAACCTGTAAAGTTACATGTTCAAACAACAATTAAGATTTGGTGACCTCAGACTGTACTTGCTTTAGCAATTAAGAGTTTTTTGCCTTAAATCAGAAAGGGCACCTTCAACACAGCTCCACCTCAGCAGCAAGAAATATATGTATTGCGCATTTTCTATTATAAGATTCTTGTCATCATAAACCAACACACCATTGTGAGCAATGATGTGGGAGATCATACTTATATACTATAAAAACAGTTTGTCAGTTCACATTTCCTGTCCGGCACACTTTGGGCATCACATTTGGCACATGCAAATATTTTGCCACTTTGACTGGCTCAAAGTTGGCATTCAAAGAACAGCAACAAGTCAGAACAATGAGCAGTGATGGAACCCCTTCCATAAACTGAACCGATCAAAATTCCCAGAAGAAAATCACTAAAAATAGCACTAACATCACTTTAATGATGTTCTGTTCACAGTGGAAACTGTCTTTGAATATCACAGAGGCTAGATGCCCATATGGGCTCCTCACAGGGCTTTTACTATGGAAAAAAGGGGCTTTTATAGTAGGACCTGGAGCTGGAAAGTGAGATTAGGCTGGATAGTCTCTTTTTGGCCGGAACGGACATGATGGGCCGAAATGCCCTCTTTCCATGCTGTAAAGTTGGGTGGCAGTGTGAGCTGCGAGGAGGATGCTATGAGGCTGCAGAGCGACTTGGATAGGTTAGGTGTGTGGGCAAATGCATGGCAGATGAAGTATAATGTGGATAAATGTGAGGTTATCCACTTTGGTGGTAAAAACAGAGAGACAGACTATTATCTGAATGGTGACAGATTAGGAAAAGGGGAGGTGCAACGAGACCTGGGTGTCATGGTACATCAGTCATTGGAGGTTGGCATGCAGGTACAGCAGGCGGTTAAGAAAGCAAATGGCATGTTGGCCTTCATAGCGAGGGGATTTGAGTACAGGGGCAGGGAGGTGTTGCTACAGTTGTACAGGGCCTTGGTGAGGCCACACCTGGAGTATTGTGTACAGTTTTGGTCTCCTAACCTGAGGAAGGACATTCTTGCTATTGAGGGAGTGCAGCGAAGGTTCACCAGACTGATTCCCGGGATGGCGGGGCTGATCTATCAAGAAAGACTGGATCAACTGGGCTTGTATTCACTGGAGTTCAGAAGAATGAGAGGGGACCTCATAGAAACGTTTAAAATTCTGACGGGGTTAGACAGGTTAGATGCAGGAAGAATGTTCCCAATGTTGGGGAAGTCCAGAACCAGGGGACACAGTCTAAGGATAAGGGGTAAGCCATTTAGGACCGAGATGAGGAGAAATTTCTTCACCCAGAGAGTGGTGAACCTGTGGAATTCTCTACCACAGAAAGTTGTTGAGGCCAATTCACTAAATATATTCAAAAAGGAGTTAGATGAAGTCCTTACTAGGGGAATCAAGGGGTATGGTGAGAAAGCAGGAATGGGGTACTGAAGTTGCATGTTCAGCCATGAACTCATTGAATGGCGGTGAGGCTAGAAGGGCCGAATGGCCTACTCCTGCACCTATTTTCTATGTTTCTATGTCTCTATGTTTCTATGTAAATTTCTATGATTCTATTATTCTATAAATTCCTGGTATTCCATTCCCAAATGCCGCTAGATTCCAAAATCCTCCTATTTTCCACAGATCACCACTGCACACAGCCCAATGCTAGTACACTCCAATACCCAAGCTCTCAATGCTCCCCACTTCAACCTTCCCAGCACAACTACACCCAAAATAGGGAAGTATTCCAAAATCCAAATATCACACCCAGCACAATCTTTGCTGTATTACCACAAGCAGGAACCACCATTTTATCACTGTCACAAACTACTCAGACATGAACTCTTCCACTATTCCCATACCCCACTATAGTCATCCTAGTGCTCCCACACCCCATTATACCTCACACTGATAACTAACTCCAACATGACCCCGCCCCACCACATCTTTGAAAACAAATCTTCCAAGGGACAGGTTTTAAGATGTCACATGACGGGAGTGATAATCAGAATATCAGGTGTAAAGCTTAGCCTACACGATTTGCCATTTATGCAATTTTCTGCCCATTGAAATTATAGGATGGAAAGTGAGCAGGCCACAAAGCAGGTACACTAATCCTCTTATCCTATTCTGAGTAGCATTCTCATCCCACAATGATCGTGCCAGGATTGCCACATTATAAAATAAGCACCTTTGCCCTAACTTCCAGCCTTGTGACACACTCACTCTTGACCAACACAATCTTCTGCCCATTACACAAACTGGCAGTCACACAAGTATAACATTCCAGGAGTAACTTTAATTTGGGCACTGCACTTTAGGAAGGATGTGAAGGCCTTAAGAGAGGGTTCAGAAAAGATTTATACGAATGGTTCCAGGGATGAGGGACATCAGTTACGTCGATAGACTGCAGAAGCTGGGATTGTTCTCCTTAGAGCAGAGAAGGTTGAGAAGAGATTTGATAGAGGTGTTTGAAATCATAATGGGTCTGGACAGAGTAGATAGAGAGAAACTGTTCCCATTGATGGAAGGGTCGAGAATCAGAGGACACAGAATTAAGGTGATTGGCAGAAGAACTAAAGACGACATGAGGAAAAACGTTTTTTATGCAGTGAGTGGTTAGGATCTGGAATGCACTGCCTGAGAGGGTGGAGGAGGCAGATTCAATCATGGCTTTCAAAAGGGAACTGGATAAGTGCCTGAAGGAAAAACAGTTACAGGTCTATGGAGAAAGGGCGGGGGAGTGGGACTAGCGGAAGTGCTCTTGCAGAGAGCTGGCATGGGCTCGATGGGCCGGATAGCCTCATTCTGTGCTGTAACCATTCTATGATTCTATGATGCTATCCATATAACATATGCTCCATACAAATTATACTGAATACACCTATCATACACTAACAGTTACTCCAGACAAATTACTACCGTATCAAATCTCCCATGATGCTGCTCAGGGCAAGTCAGAGAACCAACCCCACTCCTCACTCTACAGTCTCTGTCTCCCCTCCTGGTCTCTTTTTATTTCCAGATATCGGTGTCGTCCCCCTGGTCACAATCTCACTTTCCCCCTCCATTCCTGCACCCCCCACATCCCCACCGCCATCTCTCCCTCCTCTGATCTCTCCGCCATTCCACTTAATGTCCTCTTTGGGAATGGCCAGAGAGCTGTGGGAAAGCCAGGATAGCCTGAAGGATATTGAATTGACTGACTTCCCCATGAGTTCGAGTGAAACAATGAAAGAAGGAAATAAAATATTGAAAGAATTTACATTTTTTAATTTATACTGAAGATTCAAAAATGACCGATATATCTGGTCATCTATTTATTTATCCAGGTGTAGTGGGCAAAGGAAGCACTTGCTTTACTGTATCTGCGCATAACACTAATAAACTTTTTTCTCATTTCTATCACTGCAGGAGTTTTCCCTCGCTTCTTTCACACATCTGCAGAGACTTCTGACTCATCACGAATGATGCCATAGAAAATGTTATATTACATTTTTCAGTGATGATAAGTGTGAAATGAAAAAAGAATATATCCTTCACCAGATTGTGATCTTCCAGAAAATGTTGCCACTTTGGATGCCAATAATATCAATAAGATACGAAACCATATGAAGTGCAGAAAGAAATAAAAACATAAAGCATTTTTAGATTTGTATTTTTTTCAAGACTTGGACTCGGGCAACACACACAGAAGCGCTATCTAATTTCTGTGTGCTATCCATGCTAAACCCCTTATAACACTATGATGGATATACTGCTAATGGATTATTAAAAGTAGAAACTGACTATTAATATTGGAAGGCATATACCCGCGTGATGTGACATCATTACACATCACATTTTCTCTTGCCTTTGAAAACAGCAGGCATTCATTGTCTTACTTTCATCCCAACAATCATTAAGCTCAGGATTCTCAAACTTGCGATCTGTCAAGTTACGCCTTGATAGATGATCTATACCACCTTGGAAATCCCAATTGCTAGTGCAGAGTTCGGCTAATTGCCCACCAACTACCCAGTAATTATGTACGAAAATGTTATGGTTGATGCAAACAGGTAGAAGGCCTGTTTGTATCAGCGTAAATGGTGCAAGCTTGAAGGGCCGAATGGCCTACTCCTGCACCTATTTTCTATTTTCTATGAGATAGAGACAGTTACTCATTCTATTAGCTCTGGAATGAATTGTAACTGTTCAAAACACCTCCAATGATTAAAATACAGATTTTTCAGATCTTTGTTTGTGCTCTGTTGTATTTATGTTTGTATCACAATTTCATGTTATTTTATATGAAATTTCATAGAGCTTGAATGATTTATCAGAACTCTAATTCCTAAATTAGATATAAAAATTAATTCCCAACTAAATTTTTTAGGTTGGTCTGTGGTGTGTGTGTGTGTGAGAGAGAGAGGATCATTTTGGAACTATTTATTCTCCTATTCCTTATAATTTATTCTGAAAATACATCGAGTGAAATGCAATATAATGAAAGTTACCAGTATTGGAGAGAGACACTTTCCCTTTGGTGTACTGATTGGAGCACCAGGCCCACGTGATCACAGGTACACTTCCGCACACACTGCGTCCCTGGGATTTGTGGGCCATTACGCTGCCCTCTACTACGCAGCATCAGAAAGCAAGTTCACGAAGGAGGGCCCCATCAGATAAGTTTGTATTGTCTTCGGATTCCACAAAATCTGCCCCATTAAATTCTTTCAACTACATCATTATCGTAGCTGGCAGTCTGCAACCCGAAAGCTATCATGTCTCGCTCCCAGATACTGTTCTCAAACAGACTCCACTCTAAAAACATTCCATCCCATCTTCAATACTGCCTCTGGCCTGAAAACTCTATTCCATACTATGCTCTTAAGTAATGTGATCAAGATTACGCCATTGTATAAGTTCCCCTAAAAGGAAATAATTATTTAATCAGCCATATCAAATCTTTTCAATTTCAGTAAATGTTATTACAATGATCATTCCGGTTTGTAATGATCATAATCAGGAAAAGTTATATTTGACATTGTTTACCATACTATTTACTGTGCCCTTTTTACAAATAATCAACATACAATGAAGGTCTAGATATGTTATGCCAAGCATCCAAGTTTACAAAGCCACCATGACAGTACTAAAGCTAGAGAATAGCACATAATACATAAAGTAGTTTTATATTCCATGCAACGCTCAAGTTGGGGACATCTCAGCTGTTAAGATATATGCGGGCCGTAATTGCCCCTTTTGATAAGGCCTCTGACCGTCAGAAAGTGGCGGCTATGGGGCGGCGTGGAATAGCCGCCGACTCTCCATGGAGGGGCTGCCATTTTAGAAATTGCCATTCCTCAGGAGCGGAGCCATGTCTGGGACTGCTCCTCCTGTTTTCCCGCCGCGGCGTGCACGCACAGACCCCTTACCGTCTGGCGGGGACCACCTCACAAAATTGCCCCTTACCTGAAATTGACCCGTGGGAGTGGCCCCGCCTCCGGCCGGTGCCCCCGACTGCTTTTTCTGTCGGTGCACTCTCTGTGAAATGGCGGCGCGACTGCTCTTAAAGGGGAGGGCACACTGCCACAGTCACCATGTTATTTTTTTTTGTCGGCCGACTGCTAGGTCGGGCCGACAATTATGCCCCGGGTTCAGCCAGGCCACCACCCTCCTCCTGGGTGCAAGGCCGCTGGCCCGGCTAAAATGTTCCCTGGTGGCCCAGTGGACCGAACTAAAATGAATGCAGACTTCGCAGCGGCTCTCCCCTTTAACTGATGGGGAGAGACGCTGTGACGCGCCAGCACGATGACGTCATCAGCGCGGCCACTCTGTCCCGCCCCCACTTCCGCCCCGCTAGTGACGGCCTCTCCGCTTCGCTCCCACTTCTGCCCCCATGATGATCCATTTCCGCCCCAGAGCTGAATTTCGCCGGATAGGCCGCCACATCCATTGTGGCAGCCAGAACACTTCAAAAATGGTAGATACGCCACGTTTCCGGCAAAGGGCAATTTTAACTCCATCCTATTATTGTTTAAATGTTGTCAACAAATTTAAATAATAGTTCCTTACCTGGCTGCACCAGACATGACTTTTGCTCCCTCTTGTGTCTAATGTGCTGAAAGTTCCACTCAGTTACTGTTCCAGATTTCAGTTTCCTTCCACTTTCTTCTTCCTCATTCACCGTAGGAAATGTTAACAGACTATTGGCTGACTTAGAAGGGGTTTTAACTGGAGACACCGACTGGCTGCTGGGACATCCTGTGTCATCTGCTCAACGAAGGCAAAAAAGAAAATGATGATGACACGCATGCTGGATGCAAGTTAAGTAAATTTTTTTGACTTTCCAAAGCTCTACATTCAAATTATAAACTATACCAAACAGTGGTTAAATGAAGGATAAAGGAGAACATGGTAATAAACTTTAGAGCGTTATAGCCCCAATTTTAACTGCCTCCACCTGGCAGAAACGGGCAGCACGCGAGGGTGGGGACAGTTAAAATAAGTTGAGTCATTTACCCCCTCCAATCCCCTGCCTTCCCACTGTGGCCCGATATTAACCTGCTCTTTTGAGCAGGTGAGCAGGACAACCGCAGGAAGCGGGGACATACTTTAAATATGCAGACAGGGTCTGATGATGTCATTGGGATCCAATCTGTAATTTTAACTTGAGGCCTCAGCGGAATGGGGGGGCACTGTCGGCTCCCCCATCAGGCAAATCTGCCTGGAGCTGTATCCTGAGCCAGAAGAGGCCTAGAAGGTAAATGTAAGTTTTATTTTAGGCTTCTTTATGGGCCAGGAGCAGCAGGAATGCTTTCGATCTTTGCTAGAGTCTCCAGCATCCCCATGCATTAACTGTCATGGATCATTCCCACGGGTCCCCGACTGCGGTCTCCTGCCGCAAATTCCCGTTCCTGCCCGCCGGCCATGTAGTCAATCTGTCTGGGTGACAGGCAGGACTGTGAAGAGTTTTATTTAAATGAGGCCCAGCCATATACAGCCTTGCCGCTCCCTCACACCCTTCCCATCCTCCTGTGACAATCGAGGCCATTACCTTCCCACCTTTTCTGTGTGATGATTTCTAGAAATATTAGCAACCCCTTGCCAGGAATCCCTGTTCTACTTTCCAAAAGACAGTTAACTACTGAAGAAAAGGCAGCACAGTCACTGCAGAAAACTGGTTTTATTGCATATAACAACCAAAATAATATGCAAGGTTAACAACTACAAAATAAAACAGATTCTGATCACCCGAGAGACCCCCTGAAGTCCATGGACTGCAGTTTGAAAATCTATATCCTGGAGAACTATTTTAGAAAGGCTATGCATATGAGTAAAGAGACAATAAATTATTCATCTACTGGTGTATTATTGCTGTATTTTCGGAACATTAGATTTGCAGATGTTAGAGTTGCAGCTTTAAAGTCAAGACCCATTTTGAATTACGAAACACTAATTTTGTTCGTTATTCAATTGCATCATGAATAAAAATAATGTTTGGGATAGTCTCTTTGGAGTTTGTAGCGTGCAAATGCAACATTTTAATTGAACTACTGTTAATAATGCAGAAGCTTTGGTACTTTCATAATTTTGAATATATCTTGCTTTTTCTTCCCTAGGGTAAACAGCTGAAGATAGGGTTGAGACACTGTGAAAATAAATTTCCACTTTAAAATCCCCAAGTAAATACTGTGTTGGCTTTTACTGCTGGCATGAGTGGTTTTTTAAACGTTACATCTTTTAACATGGGGTACTAAAAATGAAAATCCTGGATTGTTATTTTACACTCAATCTGATGCTCATGGTATACTGATTAATTTCCACAGCACTGCTTGTGATAGGACATCTGCGCTGCATTGATGATACCTCACTGCACTTCGAACAACTGTATATATTAAGTTATCTTGCATTAATTTATAAAGATAATGATGACTGGATCTTAAAGCATTGAGCTGTAAAGAGAGGCTCATTATTTAAAAGATTAAAGGCGAGATGGAGAACAACAGCATTTTTTAAATCACACTGTTTATGAAGATGATGGCTGCGATAAAAGTTTAGCTGCGATAGTATAGAACCAAGAACACGATTAAGAGATAAATAAATAAAGATCAAAATACTAATTTAAGGAGTAAGTTTTACAATTAACTGTTAACTTAAAGAATTGACCACCGTCTACAGCAGCAAATGCTGACTTGAGTTCAGAAAGGAAATGGATAAATTTCTCTTTCAGTAGTGAGTAGGATACAGGGTTGGTGTCACAGGTAGGCAAGAAATGAAGAACATATCATATTAAATGCAAATGAAATGCATTAGTTGAATTGAATAACTTATTTTATTAGGACCACTGCTTTTTTTGATATATAATGACCTGGACTTGAATATATAGGGCATAATTTTGAAGTTTGCGGATGACACGAAACTGAGAAATGTAGTAAACAATATAGAGGATAGTAAGAGACTTCAAGAGGGCATAGGCAGACTGTTAAAATAGGTAAAAAGCTGGTTGGAGAAATTTAACGCAGAAAAGTGTGAAGTGATACATTTTGGTAGGAAGAATGAGGAGAGGCAATATGAACTAAATGGTATCAGTTTACGAACAATTGAAAGGTAAAGACCCTCTAGCCCATCGAGCCTGTCCCACACAATTGCGATACCTTGTGTATCACAACATAACACTTCACCCCATCAGAAACCATGTGATCTCCTGGGAGAGGCAAAAAAAAGATTAAAAATCCCAGGCCAATTTGGGGGAAAAAAATCTGGGAAATTCCTCTCTGACCCATCTATGCAATCAAAACTAGTCCAGAAGATCACTCTGGCCTTGAATTCCCTGCAGTACTTACCTTCTGTAAGAGGTGATCTCTGCCGCAGCCAGAAACAAATCTAGCTTTCACTTGAAGGAATTCAGCGAGTCTGCTTCCACCACATGAAACAGCAGCTTGTTCCAGAGATGTACTATTCTCTGGGAAAAGAACCAACTCCTGACGTCTAACCTAGATCTAGCCCTATACAACTTAAATTTGTGACCCTTGATCCTGCCGAACCTATTTAATTGAAATAAACTTTGGAACACCATCTATGCCCTTCATTATCTGAAAACCTCAATCAGATCCCCCCTAAGTCTACGCTGCTCTAAGGTATAGAGTCCCAACTCTTTTAGCCTATTTTGATAACGAAGATGCTTTAGGAATTAGTCTAGTGGCCCTCTTTTGTACCCTTTCCAGAGCCTCAATATCACTCACCATGTGAGGAGACTAAAACTGGACACAGTATTCCAAGTGCGGCCTGACTAAGGTCTTGAGCAAGGACAAAACAGTACACCTTGTCTTATACTCAATTGTCCTATGGATGCACCCCAGCACCCTATTTGCTCTGGCTATCACTGCATGGCATTGCTCATGTACCTTTAAGGATGTATGCACTAGAATGCCCAAATCTCTTTTTATATCCACCATCTTGAGCCCAATCTCCCAACACATTAAGATCTGCATGAAGCAGACAAGCATCTTCTATAGTTCTAACACTCACACAGATCTTGGTATCATCTGCAAATTTGCAAGTTGTGCCCCCAACCCCAAAAGTCAGATCATTAATAAAAATAGTAAAAAGCAACGGTCCCAACAGTGATCCCAAGTGACCAGTGAACGTTCTCCAAACAGATCCAAATCCATCTATAACTACTCTTTGCTTGCATCCTAACAGCCAGTTCTGAATCCAACTCAATATATTTCCACAAATACCCGAGGCTCCAATCTTATAGAGAAGCCTCTTAGGTAGTACCGTATCATTTTAAAGGGGGTGCAGGAACAGAGACCTGGGGGTGTATGTACACAAATCTTTGAAGGTGGCAGAACAAGTGAGAAGGCTGTTAAAAAGGATATGGGATTATTGGCTATATTAGTAGAGGAATACAGTGTAAAAGCAAGGAAGTTATTCTAAACCTTTATAAAAGACTGGTTAAGCCTCAGCTGGAGTATTGTCTTCAATTCTGGGCACCACACTTTAGGAAGGATGTCAAGGTCTTGAAGAGTGTTCGAAGAGATGAACTAAAATGGCACCAGGACTTCAGTTATGTGGAAACACTGAAGAAGCTGGGATTGTTCTCCTCAGAGCAGAGAGCGTTAAGAAGAGATTTATTAGAGGTGTTCAAAATCATAAATGGTTTTGATAGAGTAAATAAGGAAAACTGTTTCCAGTGGCAGAAGAGTCGGTAACCAGAGGACATAGATTTAAGGTGGTTGGCAAAGAACCAGAAGCGACATGAGGAAAGATTTTTTTACATGGCAAGTTGATGTGATTTAGAAACATACAAACAAAGAAAATAGGTGCAGGAGTAGGCCATTCGGCCCTTCGAGCCTGCACCATCATTCAATAAGATCATGGCTGATCATTCCCTCAGTACCCCATTCCTGCTTTCTCTCCATATCCCTTGATCCCTTTAGCCGTAAGAGCCATATCCCTCTTGAATATATCCAATGAACTGGCATCAACAACTCTCTGTGATAGGGAATTTCACAGGTTAACAACTCTCTGAGTGAAGAAGTTTCTCATCTCAGTCCTAAATAGCCTACCCCTTATCCTAAGACTGTGACCCCTGGTTCTGGACTTCCCCAACATCGGGAACATTCTTCCTGCATCTAACCTGTCCAGTCCCGTCAGAATTTTATGTTTCTATGAGATCTCCTCTCATCCTTCTAAACTCCAGTGAATAAAGGCCCAGTCGATCCAGTCTCTCCTCTATGTCAGTGCAGCCATCCCGCGAATCAGTCTGGTGAACCTTCACTCCCTCAATAGCAAGAATGTCCTTCCTCAGATTAGGTGACCAAAACTGAACACAATATTCCAGGTGAGGTCTCACCAAGGCGCTGTACAACTGCAGTAAGACCTCCCTGCTCCTGTACTCAAATCCCCTAGCTATGAAGGCCAACATACCATTTGCCTTCTTCACCGCCTTCTGTACCTGCATGCCAACTTTCAATGACTGATGAATCATGACACCCAGGTCTTGTTGCACCTCCCCCTTTCCTAATCTGCCGCCATTCGGATAATATTCTGTCTTCGCATTTTTGCCGCCAAAGTGGATAACATCACATTTATTCACATTATACTGCATCTGCCATGCATTTGCCCACTCACCTAACCTGTCCAAGTCACCCTGCAGCCTCTTAGCATCCTCCTCACAGTTCACACCGTGACCCAGTTTAGTGTCATCTGCAAACTTGGAGATATTACACTCAATTCCTTCATCTAAATCATTAATGTGTATTGTAAAGAGCTGGGGTCCCAGCACTGAGCCCTGCGGCACCCCACTAGTCACTGCCTGCCATTCAGAAAAGGACCCGTTTATCCCGACTCTCTGCTTCCTGTCTGCCAACCAGTTCCCTACCCACGTCAGTACATTACCCCCAATACCACGTGCTTTGATTTTGCACACCAATCTCTCGTGTGGGACCTTGTCAAAAGACTTTTGAAAGTCCAACTACACAACATCCACTGGTTCTCCCTTGTCCACTCTACTAGTTACATCCTCAAAAAATTCCAGAAGATTTGTCAAGCATGATTTCCCTTTATAAATCCACGCTAACTTGGACCGATCCTGTCACTGCTTTCCAAATGCGCCGCTATTTCATCTTTAGTAACTGATTTCAACATTTTCCCCACTACTGATGTCAGGCTAACCGGTCTATAGGTACCCGTTTTCTCTCTCCCTCCTTTTTCAAAAAGTGGTGTTACATTAGCTACCCTCCAGTCCATAGGAACTGATCCAGAGTCGATAAGACTGTTGGAAAATGATCACCAATGCATCAATTATTTCTATGGCCACTTCCTTAAGTACTCTGGGATGCAGACTATCAGGTCCCGGGGATTTATCGGCCTTTAATCCCATCAATTTCCCTAACACAATTTCCCGCCTAATAAGGATATCCTTCAGTTCCTCCTTTTCACTAGACCCTCGGTCCCCGAGTACTTCTGGAAGGTTATTTGTGTCTTCCTTCGTGAAGACAGAACCAAAGTATTTGTTCAGCTGGTCTGCCATTTCTTTGTTCCCCATTATAAATTCACCTGAATCTGACTGCAAGGGACCTACGTTTATCTTCACTAATCTTTTTCTCTTCACATATCTATAGAAGCTTTTGCAGTCAGTTTTTATGTTCCCGGCAAGCTTCCTCTCATATTTTATTTCCCGCCTCCTAATTAAACCCTTTGTCTTCCTCTGCTGAATTCTAAATTTCTCCCAGTCCTCAGGTTTGCTGCTTTTTCTGGCCAATTTATATGCCTCTTCCTTGGATTTAACACTATCCCTAATTTCCCTTGTTAGCCCACAGTTGAGCCACTTTCCCCATTTTATTTTAGACAGGGATGTACAATTGTTGAAGTTCATCCATGTGGTCTGTAAATGTTTGCCGTTGCCTATCCACCGTCAACTCTTTAAGTATCATTTGCCAGTCTATTCTAGCCAATTCACGCCTCATACCATCGAAGTTATCTTTCCTTAAGTTCAGTACCCTAGTCTCTGAATTAACTGTATCACTCTCCATCTTAATAAATAATTCTACCAAATTATGGTCACTCTTCCCCAAGGGGCCTCGCACAACAAGATTGCTAATTAGTCCTTTCTCATTACACATCACCCAGTCGAGGATGGCCAGCCCTCTAGTTGGTTCCTCGATATATTGGTCTGGAAAACCATCCCTAATACACTCCAGGAAATCATCCTCCACTGTATTGGTTAGCCCAATCTGTATGTAGATTAAAGTCGCCCATGTTAACCTTTATTGCACGCGTTCCTAATTTCTTGTTTGATGCTTTCCCCAACCTCACTACTACTGTTTGGTGGTCTGTACACAACTCCCATTAGCGTTTTCTGCCCTTTAGTATTCCACAGCTCCACCCATACAGATTCCACATCATCCAAGCTAATGTCCTTCCTTACTATTGTGTTAATGTCCTCTTTAACCAGCAATGCTACCCCACCTCCTTTTCCTTTCTGTCTATCCTTCCTGAATGTTGAATACCCCTGGATGTTGAGTTTCCAGCCTTGGTCACCCTGGAGCCATGTCTCCGTGATGCCAATTATATCATATTCATTAATTGTTGCCTGTGCAGTTAATTCGTCCATCTTATTACGAATATTTCTCGCATTGAGGAACAGAGCCTTCAGGCTTGTCTTTTTAACACACTTTGCCCTTTTGGAATTTTGCTGTAATGTGGCCCTTTTTGATTTTTGCCTTGGGTTTCTCTGCCCTCCACTTTTACTTTTCTTCTTTCTATCTTTTGCTTCTGCCCCCACTCTACTTCCCTCTATCTCCCTACATGGGTTCCCATCCCCCTGCCATATTAGTTTAACTCCTCCCCAACAGCACCAGAAAACACTCCCCCTAGGACATTGGTTCTGATCCTGCCCAGGTGCAGACCGTCCGGTTTGTACTGGTCCCACCTCTCCCAGAACCGGTTCCAATGTCCCAGGAATTTGAATCCCTCCCTTCTGCACCACTCCTCAAGCCACGTATTCATCTGAGCTATCCTGCGATTCCTACTCTGACTAGCACGTGGCAATCCTGAGATTACTACCTTTGAGGTCCTACTTTTTAATTTAATTCCTAGATCCCTAAATGGACCTCATCCCATTTTTTACCTGTATCGTTGGTACCTATATATACCACGACAACTGGCTGTTCAACCTCCCACTCCAAAATGTCCTGTAACTGCTCCGAGACATCCTTGACTCTCGCACCAGGGAGGCAACATACCATCCTGGAGTCTCGATTGCGGCCGCAGAAACGTCTATCTATTCCTCTTACAATAAAATCCCCTATTACTATAGCTCTTTTTCCTGCCCTCCTGTGCACTCACAGTGCCATAGACTTGGCTGCTGCTGCCTTCCCCTGATGAGTCATCCCCCCCAACAATACCCAAAACGGTGTATCTGTTTTGGAATACACTGCCTGAAAGGGTGGTGGAAGCAGATTCAATAATAACATTCAAAAAAGAATTGGAAAACTACTTGAAGGGAGAAAATGTTCAGGTTTATGGGGAAAGAGCAAGAGAGTGGGATTAACTGGATAGCTCTGCCAAAGAGCCGGCGCAGGCTTGATTTATTACCTTATTTCTTATAAACATAATAGTGATGACATCACGTCACCAAAATGGGCCAAATGAAAAGAGGACAAAATTCAAATTAATTAATAGTTCATCACATAACTCACCGATGTTCGAGGCATGACATTTAAATTTCCATCCGGGGGATGGAGGAGGGAATGTGGGGGGTGGGGTAGATAAGAGATTTTCTCTGTGCGTTATGGTGAATAAAATCATAACGAAGTTTATAAATACATCATGATTTTGTCATGGAGAGAGCAGAGATAATTCCCTCTTCTTACAATTTAACAATATTGTAGCTTTATTCAAAACACTGTGCAAAATTACAATGAAAAATAGAACAAAGAATTTACTGAAGAAATAAGTGTCTTTGATTTAATTTTGCCCATCAATGTCCTATATTTATAAAATCACTTAACATTGGAACCATTTATATGAAAACAGTGATGCCAAGTTAGCTACTTCAAAATAACGGTGGAATAAATAGACGATATACAATAGGCATTGTTTTGATAGATGGCACTATTTCTGTTGTTATCTTGCTTATGCTGCTCATCATGCAATACTAAGGCCTATTTAAAATGTTTTAAGTACATTTTTATTTTGAGGGGGGAGTGGGGAGTGGGGCTGGTTCCCAAATACATGATTAAAAACATGAGCCGTGGTGCGTGTCTGAAATAGCTGCAGATAGTCAGTGACAGAGATCAAGGGAGATACATGGTCAGACAAAGCAGCAGGAAACAGGCACCTCATGGGGAATGATACTGCACAAAAGAGCATGGCACAGTGCCATGGAGAGAACTAAGGAAGCAATCGAAGGGAATGTATTGCTAGTTTCAGAAATAATAAACCATAAATGAGCCAGTGCATTGATTCCTCATGTGTGGCACAATCTTAATTATTAAACTAACCTGTTTATTTACAATCTTTATATTGTCAAATAATCTTGAACAATATTCTCATTTCAAAACAGTCTGAATCAAGAGGCTGATAACATGCTTCTAGCACGAGAGTCATATGTACTTATGCACAAATAAGCTGACATCACCAGATCAAACAAGGTCAGCCAATTTGCATAATTTATTGGTTCTCCAAGCGCAGTTCAATGAAGAGCTAGGAGTGTCAAGATTCCATTATCTTGCACCAGCAATGAAGGTTGGCTGTCTTTGTGTGGTGCACTTTCCCTGCTTGGCAGAAAGGGCACTAGGCATTGCGGAGTTGGGATATGGGTTTGGGGGAGAGCAGGCAAGGGGATCATGAGTAGGGTAAGGATAAGGAACCCAAATTAATTTATTTAACAAATGGAATGGTGCCCCGTTCCCCTCAGCACCTGTTTCAAAAGCTCAGGTGTTCCGGCTGCATTATGGGGCATCCACTCGACTTACACTCTGTCATGTATGTACTTTTAGGATCACTAGCCAATAGATGGCGTCATTGTTGGCGGCCATTGGGCTGTATGCACGTGTGTGCAGCCCAAGTATAAAAGGCCAGCCATTTTGTATATTAGTCACTTTGGGCCTTAATAAAGCAGAACCAAGGTTATACCTCTTGGAGTTAAACAGTACTCAGTCGAACAGTTATTGCATACACAACATTTGGCGACGAGGCAACAAGAACCGTTGCATGCAAAAATAAGCACAATTGGATTGTTGGAAGGAGAAAACTGGGCAGACTTTGTGAGCAGTTTGAGACAGTTCTTCATGACCAACAAAATGGAGGAGGTCGGCGACGCAGATTGGCGCCGGGCGGTGTTCCTCACGGTTTGCGTCCAAAAATTTATGGTCTGATAAAGAACCTACTCCTGCCTGTGAGTCCAACAGAGAAGACGTATGAAGAATTGTGTACACTGGTACAGGACCACCTTAAGCCAGATGACGGCATCATCATCTTGAGATACAGATTTTACATGCACGTTCGCTCAGAGGACCAGAATGCGGCATAATTCGTTGCCGACCTGAGACATCTAGCGGGATTGTGTAAATTTGGGGCTGTGTTGGCAGACAGGCTGTGGGATTTCTTTGTAATTGGCATCAACCACGAGGTGATCCTGCGTAAACTACTGGCGATGGAGACGTTGGACTTGAACAGGACCATCACGATCGCTCAGCCATGCATGATGATGGATAGAAGTCTAAAGCAGGTATCAGTGAAAAATCGAAACTCGGCAAGTACTGTAAATATGATTGATTCGGCGTTCGACAGAGCAGCAGATGGCAGAGCCTACCTGATTGCGTACGTGAAACCTGTGGCTGCCCAAAGTTCACCAGCGGGAATGCATCCGATTTCTCCGTGTTGGCGTTGTGGGGGAAATCACCGGCACCAGCAGACCCGATTTAAGCAATATAGTTACAAAGGCTGTCTGAGAGTGGGGCATCTCCAGCGCAAGTGTTCACAGATGAGCAAGCGTGCTGCAACACACCATGTGGAGGATGATGGTCAGATTAGCGCGGATCCGGATAAGCAATCTGAGATACCAGAGGAGGAAGTGTATGGACTGTACTCGTTCCTAACTAAGAGCAAACTGATAATGATCAATGTGAAATTTAATGGGGTGCCGGTATCGATGGAACTGGACACGGGGGCGAGTCAATTGATAATGAGCCAGAGAGCATTCGACAAGCTGTGGGATACTAAGGCTGTGAGGCCCAGGCTGAGTCCAGTCAATGCCTAGTTGCGCACGTACACCAAAGAACTCATAACGGTGATTGGCAGTGCCACAATTAAAGTGTCGTATGATGCTGCAGTTCATGAGTTACCGCTATGGATTGTTCCAGGCAATGCCCCAACGCTGTTCGGCAGGAACTGGCTTGAAAAAATCAGATGCAATTGGAACGACATCAAGGCATTGTCATCGGAGAAGAATACATGTGCCCAAGTACTGAGCAAGTTCCCCTCGCTGTTTGAACCAGGTATCGGCAACTTCACGGGAGCCAAGGTGCAGATCCCTGTGGACTCGGGTGCAAGACCTGTCCATCATTAAGCTTGGGCAGTTCCATATATGATGAGGGAGAAGGTCGAAATCGAACTGGACAGACTCCAGCGTGAAGGCATCATATCACCGGTTGAATTTAATGAATGGACCAGCCCCATTGTTCCTGTGCTGAAAAAAGATGGCACAGTCAGAATCCGTGGAGACTACAAGGCTACGATCAACAGGGTTTCAAAACAGGATCAGTACCCGTTACCGAAGGCTGATGACTTGTTTGCAAAGCTAGCGGGGGGAGGAAATCATTCACCAAACTGGACTTGACGTCGGCCTACATGACACAGGAGCTGGTCGAAACGTTGAAGAGACTTATGTTCATTAACACGCATAAAGGACTGTTTATTTATCATAGGTGCCCTTTTGGAATTCGTTCGGCTGCAGCAATATTTCAGAGGAACATGGAGAGTCTACTGAAGTCTGTTCGCAGAACCGTCATGATCCAAGGTGACATCCTGATCACAGGTCGTGACCCCGAGAAACATGTGAACAATCTGGAAGAGGTTCTACATCATCTGGACAAAGTGGGACTCAGACTGAAATGCTCAAAATGCGTCCTCATGGCACCAGAGGTCGAATACCTGGGAAGAAAAATTGCTGCTGATGGCATCAGGCCCACGGACACGAAAACCAAGGCCATCAAGAATGCACCCAAGCCACAGAATGTGACGGAGCTGTGTTCGTTCCTGGGTCTACTCAACTACTTTGGTAACTTCCTACCTAAATTGAGCACCTTATTAGAACCGCTGCACATGCTGCTAAGAAAATGCGACAACTGGGTGTGGGGTGCATCTCAAGACAGAGCTTTTGAGAAAGCTACTAATCTGTTTTGCTCTAACAAGCTGCTGGTACATTATGACCCATGTAAACGTTTAGTATTGGCCTGTGATGCTTCGTCATATGGAATTGGTTGCGTACTCCAACAAGCTAATGAGTCGGGTAAACTTCAACCAGTCGTGTATGCTTCAAAAAGTTTGGCTCAAGTGGAAAGAGCCTACAGCATGGTAGAGAAAGAAGCATTAGCCTGTGTGTATGGGGTTAGAAAATTGCATCAGTACCTGTTTGGTCTTCGGTTTGAACTGGAGACAGATCACAAGCCGCTCATTTCACTGTTCACTGAAAACAAAGATATCAATACCAATGCTTCATCCTGCATCCAGAAGTGGGAGCTGACATTATCCGCTTATGATTATGTCATTCGCCATAGACCTGGCACCAAGAATTGTGCCGATGCTTTGAGCTGTCTGCCGTTGCCCACACCGGAGGTGGAAACGCCACAACTGGCGGACCTATTGTTAGTTATGGATGCTTTTGAGAGTGAAGGAATCCCTGCCACGGCTCAATAAGTTAAGACCTGGACCAGCCAGGTCCCGATATTATCGGTGGTGAAGAGTTGCATCCTCAAAGATGATTGGTCTGCCATACCCAAGCAAATGTGCGAGGAGACCAAACCTTACATTCGTCGCAAAGGTGAACTGTCTATTCAGTTGGATTGTATACAGTGGGGCAATCGTGTTGTTATGCCCAAGAGTGGGAGAGAGAAATTTGTACGTAAGCTACATAGCACACATACTGGCAGTGTAATGATGAAAGCCATCGCCAGGTCTCATGTATGGTGGCCGGGAATTGACTCTGAGCTGGAAGCATGTGTGCATCAGTGCAACACTTGCATGCAGCTCAGCAAAGCACCAGCGGAATCGCCGCTGAGTCTGTGGTCGTGGACGTCCAAACCTTGGTCCAGGATCCACATAGACTTTGCAGGTCCCTTTCTGGGGAAGATGTTTTTAGTTGTGGTGGATGCATATTCGAAGTGGATGGAGTGTATAATCATGTCAACCAGCACATCCACAGCTACCATTGAGAATCTCAGTGTCATGTTCGCGACACATGGTCTGCCTGACATCGTTGTTAGCGACAATGGATCGTGCTTCACCAGTCAGGAGTTTCAAGAGTTCATGAAACTCAATGGTA
This sequence comes from Pristiophorus japonicus, assembly GCF_044704955.1. NCBI lineage: Eukaryota > Metazoa > Chordata > Chondrichthyes > Pristiophoridae > Pristiophorus > Pristiophorus japonicus. Next base: position 370,280,747 of record NC_091977.1, on the reverse strand, counting down.
TCAAACATGTAAGGTCAGCACCGTTCAAACCTGCATCCAATGGGCAAGCAGAACGTGCTGTCCAAATCATAAAGCAGAGTATGAAGGGAGTAACCCAAGGGTCACTGCAGACCTGCCTGTCATGCATACTGCTTAGTTACAGGACAAGACCACACACGCTTACCGGGGTCTTGCTTGCTAAACTAATGATGAAGAGAGGTCTTAAGACCAAGCTATCTCTTGTACACCCTGACTTGAATAATCATGTTGAATATAGAAGATAAAGTCAGCAAGGGTATCACGATCGTGCAGCTGTGTCACGCGATATTTCTGTAAATGATCCTGTATATGTTCTGAATTATGGTCAGGGTCCCAAGTGGATTGCTGATGGCCAAGGAGGGCAACAGAGTATTTATTGTCAAGCTCAAAAATGGGCAAACAGGCAGGAACCATATGGATCAGACAAAGCTGCGGCACACAGACGAACCGGAACAGTCGGAGGAAGAGACAATCGACAACCAACCAACCTACGCCAATCATCAGAGGACTCAGTGGTCATCAGTGAATCGGGACTTTCAATCACTGACATGTTCAATGAAAATGGACTTTCAATCCCTGACATGGCCACCCAGTCACAACAGACTCTGAACACTCACCCAAGGCTGGAGTTGAACTGAGATAGTCAACCCGGGAGCGTAAAACACCGGGCAGTCTCAATTTGTAAAAGACTTTGTTAATATCTCAGGGGGGTATTGTCATGAATGTACTTTTGGGATCACTAGCCACTAGATGGCGTCACTGTTGGAGGCCATTGGGCTGCACGCACGTGTGTGCAGCCCAAGTATAAAAGGCCAGCATTTTGTATATTAGTCACTTTGGGCCTTAATAAAGCAGAGCCAAGGTCATACCTATTGGAATTAAGCAGTACTCAGTCTAACAGTTATTGCATACACAACACACTCAAGTTCAGATTTTAATGAATGTGTGTGCATACTCCCAGAACCCTTTGCACTTTATATCTGCATTTGGAAGCACTAAGCAGCACAGGTGAAATGTAGGCCTCATAATTTTCTGAGGATGTATTATTGGCGCCCAAAAGTATGGATAGATTAAAGACCACCTTCACCACTTGGTGGGTAACCAACCCTTGTAGAATGTGCCTGACTTTCATTCCATTATAAATGTCTTAAAGTTAAAAGGAACCTAAACACATATTCCAGAAACAGTTTCCAGGCATCTGAATCTGCTGTCTAATAAACTGGATGATTTTCAAGTAGTGTTGATTTAGCTCACATAGTTTTCTATTTTCCATGGCAGATTAGTGAATAATCTGACCTGTGCTATGTTCGAAGATCTTGTAAACCAGACATTAGAAGTGGAAAATTAGTAAATAAATATGAGCAGGATGGATGCAGGTGTTTCCTGTTAATATCCTGCTCATTTTGTTGGTAAATGTGAGCTCAGCTGAGATTTCACACATGACAAGTTTCATATCATAGCTGTCAACAGGATGAGTTGCTTCTCACACAGAACTTTTGGAGGTACATGTGGGGGTGAGGAGGCAGAGTGGGGAGAACCACCTGCAGCTAACCAACCTCCAATCAATAGTTCAAGATTGCCACTGCCTTGGGCTTGGAAGTGGGGCCCTCACATAGCTTCTTAAACGGGGAATGATGTATTGTGTGGGGAAAGGGGCCCAAGAGGAGATTGCAAAGGTATATTGAAATCGAGCAAAAATTTTATTTTTCAATTGCCCAACATATGTGCGCTAGTTTAAAATGTTAAAATATAAATATAAATAACAGGATTGCTTTGTCTGCAAATCCTTTAATTAATAATTGAATAATTGTAATTGCACACATTGAAATATACACCCTCAAAAAAACAATTGACTGCAATGTTTTGAAAATAATTTTAGCCTGGAGAGAATTATAGATAAGGACACTAAGGTGTGATGCCCCCATAACTTTACTGTGCTGCCGGTAGGTTTATGTGGCCAGGTTCACACAGGAATGTCTTCAGTAAGTATATTTGTTTTTCATCAGCCCTTCCTGCTTCAACATATTCATACATGTCAGAGACTGGTTTGGTCATGTCTATAGATTGGGTTTTCAACCAAAGGACACGCCATTTTCTGAAAGTTGCTCCCACCTTTAAATGGGAAATGAGCACCAGGCGAAAGTAGTATTTTTAGGAAAATGGCACAGAAAATTAGGGAGGTTAGATTAGGTTAAAAAGGAAAATTAAAGTTTAATAAAAGTTAAAATTTAAATAGTGATAGAATAGGAATGATGAGATAAATGGTCTTTATTGTATTTGAACATTGTTTAGTTGTTTAAGATTAAAGATATTCCTGGCATTTGGGCAGTTTTATGTTAGTATTAGCTTCAGCTTCACATTGTCTGAGCTGTAACCTTACAAAACTGGCCAACCTAAGGAGACATTCAGTCTCTGTATCTGCTGAGTAGCTAATTACAAGCCAATGGTCTATATTTTATAATAAATATATTTATTGATAGAATAGTTCAGAACAGGATCTGTGAAACGGATGACATTTTAATAAAACATCTAAATAAAATAATCTGCTGATTTCAACGTTATGAGTCTCAAAATGATGTGTTTTTTTAAAGCAGCACACCCAAACATAATAATTAATTTAAATATATTTCCCATTGCTTTTGACCTCTGATGTCATGCAAATGACAGATGCTACTGAGATGCACATGCCTCAGATGTTGAGCCAATCACATTTTGGAATTGTACCTCGTCCATCTATGTTTCACAAAAGGTCCTGCTACTTGACATCTATCAACTGACAGTCATATCAGCAAAATAAGGTTATTCTCACATTCCTTAATATTTTAAATTCAAATTCCACTGATGTGTTTTTTAAGACTACACACTATTAAAATATCCCAATTCTAATGTCTTCAGCTGTTACTCACTAGTTGTTACTACTCACTATATTGCACAATGCATTGTGTACAATTATGGCACCACCACCTTAATGAATTGCTCAACATAGCTGTGACCAGTTAAACATTACCTATCTAGCATTAGGAGTTATGTCATTGAAAAAACTGAACCTGTTCACAAAATCAATTTCAAAAGTGCATCTAGATATAATGCATATTTCCCTAGTAGAAACATGATTCAGTTACATTTAAAATATTGGCACAGTGCAAATATTTCAATTTTTGGTATTGCAATAATAACTTCCCTAACCTGATTTCAATAGGCATTTATTTTCTTATGATACAGAATGGCATCACTTCAACCATATTTTGCATATCTATGTTTAGAGACAACTGGTACAAAGACGTTTCTATCATTTTATCAGAGTACCTTAGTGAGTAAGAGAGTTAGTCCCCACGCCTAAATAAAATCAGAAAATTTAAAGCCACTGAGGAAAATGGTGTTCAGAATCTATCCTCACACACAGATCAGATAAATTAATCTTCCAACAGCAGACATTATTTGTACTTTATGATAAAAGTGGTTGTATTTATATTGAAAAAGTGGGTTGCCATTTTGTGTCATTCAGAAACCGGATCAGCTGCTAGTGGGAGTGATAATGTGAAGAAACGAACAAATAAAGTTTGCCAAATAATTTCATGAAGACAGTGCCTATTTAAATGTGTTGTGGGAACCAGCGAAATGATACTGTGCGGCTGGGGAAAAACACTCCAGCGTCTCCAGATGTTAAACCCGGAGTCGTAACCATTAACATTTTACATCTGTATTCCTCCCTCTTTCGGAGCCATTCCAACGTTTTATCTGCTAGCACTTTATCTTGACCTTGGCAGTGGTCCTATGGACTGCAGAGACCGCAGTTGTCACAAAACGATACCTGGGAAAGCCGGTCAGCAAACTATAAACAAATGATGGGGAAAACAGGTCCCAAATAAACAAATGATTGTCATTTGCAATGGACTCGTACATTAGGAATATAAATTTTGCATATAAAATAACCCTTGGTGATCAGAGGTACCTGAACAGAAACTGATGCTGCTGAACGTGGTGGTGGATCTCCGTGACTGCCCAGAGCTCAGGTCGTAATCGCGGCTGTCTTCCTCGGACAGAGGGGATTCCGAAGAAGGCGATCCTTTCTGGGTGTGGGGGTAAGGGCGGAGAACCAGTATCGGGATGCGGCTGCGTGGAGTTCGCTTCTCTCGCACCTTCTGATCCTAGCCGACAGAAAGCGTGTGGGTTATTGATTTAGCCCAACATCTCAGCCAATAACCCCGCACCCCCACCCCGAACAAAAGCCGCCTTGAAAGAGCCACATACCTGTTCCATTGTGGCGGCGCCTGGAGCGCAGTACCAGCTAGCTGTGTTTGCAGCAGTGCCTGCCGCTCTCAGTTTCACCGTCAGACATTGCTGCGCCCAGCCCAAAGAGCCACAGCGCGACTTGCGCTCGCTGCCGTGCTGAATACAAATGTTTACCCCCCCCCCGCCGCCGCCGCCGATTGAACCGCAATAGCTTGGACAAGCCGCTGTTCCGTGACCTCATGGTTGCGCAACCCAACACGCAACCCGATCGCTGCCAAAAAAAACAGGTCATCTGTCCCACAAACTGGCATTTAAAATAACCTTCTCACCAAGATCATGAGTTGGCCAAAAATTGCAATCATCAGATATCAAATGCCCAGCATTTGTCCAATCGCTTTCTCTTGTTTTTTTTAAACATAGAATTGAACCCCAGTTTGCATTTAGTTCATCATCACCCCCTTGCCACCCTCTCCCCTCCTCACATTAGGGGGCATGATAAAGCGACATTACCTTGTAATGCTCATTAAACGGTCCCATCCCGCCTCTTCCTCCTGGAACCTGTCATTTGGGATGAAAAGAGATACATTAGGCGCATGCGTGCTGCTGCAGCGGTTGACAGCACACGTGGCACGGCGGCTGGAGTGAGCAGGGAGGGTGAGCAGGGTGAACTTGCACTGGCTGTGCTCACCCCGGGCAGGCAGCACTCCTCACCTTCACAACAAATCCGCCCACATTCTTCTCAAAAGTACCCACATTCCAGTGAGTGAGGTCAAGCTCACTCATATTTATCTCAAACTCGCCCACCTTCAGGTCAAACCCGCCTACATTCAGGTCGAATTCTCTCAGACTCAGCCACTTTCCTGTTTAACCCAAGTGGATATCTTTTGTTTTTAAAACGAAACTGGTTTTATTTTCCAAAAGTCTACATTTACATATTTTCAGTTTCTCACAGTAATATATAAAATATATATACAGTAATATATATACAGATATATAAAACGGAAAAGAGTGACTAAAGTAAATGTTGGTCCCTTAGAAGATGAGAAGGGGGATTTAATAATGGGAAATGTGGAAATGGCTGAGACCTTAAACAATTATTTTGCTTCCGCCTTCACAGTGGAAGACACAAAAACCATGCCGAAAATTGCTGGTCACGGGAATGTGGGAAGGGAGGACCTTAAGACAATCACTATCACTAGGGGGTAGTGCTGACAGGCTAATGGGACTCAAGGTAGACAAGTCTCCTGGTCCTGATGAAATGCATCCCAGGGTATTAAAAGAGATGGCGGAAGTTATAGCAGATGCATTCGTTATAATCTACCAAAATTATTTGGACTCTGGGGAGGTACCAGCAGATTGGAAAGCAGCTAATGTAACGCCTTTGTTTAAAAAAGGGGGCAGACAAAAGGCAGGTAACTATAGGCCGGTTAGTTTAATATCTGTAGTGGGGAAAATGCATGAAACTATCATTAAGGATGAAATAGCGGGACATCTAGATAGGAATACTGCAATCAAGCAGACGCAACATGGATTCATGAAGGGGAAATCATGTTTAACTAATTTACTGGAATTCTTTGAGGATATAACGAGCATGGTGGATAGAGGTGTACCGATGATGTGGTGTATTTAGATTTCCAAAAGGCATTCGATAAGGTGCCACACAAAAGGTTACTGCAGAAGATAAAGGTACGCGGAGTCAGAGGAAATGTATTAGCATGGATAGAGAATTGGCTGGCTAACAGAAAGCAGAGAGTCGGGATAAATGGGTCCTTTTCGGGTTGGAAATTGGTGGTTAGTGGTGTGCCACAGGGATCGGCGCTGGGACCACAACTGTTTACAATATACATAGATGACCTGGAAGAGGGGACAGAGTGTAGTGTAACAAAATTTGCAGATGACACAAAGATTAGTGGGAAAGCGGGTTGTGTAGAGAACACAGAGAGGCTGCAAAGAGATTTAGATAGGTTAAGCGAATGGGCTAAGGTTTGGCAGATGGAATACAATGTTGGAAAGTGTGAGGTCATCCACCTTGTAAAAAAAAACAGTAAAAGGGAATATTATTTGAATGGGGAGAAATTACAACATGCTGCGGTGCAGAGGGACCTGGGGGTCCTTGTGCATGAATCCCAAAAAGTTAGTTTGCAGGTGCAGCAGGTAATCAGAAAGGCGAATGGAATGTTGACCTTCATTGCGAGAGGGATGGAGTACAAAAGCAGGGAGGTCCTACTGCAACTGTATAGGGTATTGGTGAGGCCGCACCTGGAGTACTGCATGCATTTTTGGTCACCTTACCTAAGGAAGGATATACTAGCTTTGGAGGGGGTACAGAGATGATTCACTAGGCTGATTCCGGAGATGAGAGGGTTACCTTATGAAGATAGATTGAGTAGACTGGGTCTTTACTCGCTGGAGTTCAGAAGGATGAGGGGTGATCTTATAGAAACATTTAAAATAATGAAAGGGATAGACAAGATAGAGGCAGAGAGGTTGTTTCCACTGGTCGGGGAGACTAGAATTAGGGGGCACAGCCTCAAAATACGGGGGAGCCAATTTAAAACCGAGTTGAGAAGGAATTTCTTCTCCCAGAGGGTTGTGAATCTGTGGAATTCTCTGCCCAAGGAAGCAGTTGAGGCTAGCTCATTGAATGTATTCAAGTCACAGATGGATAGATTTTTAACCAATAAGGGAATTAAGGGTTACGGGGAGTGGGCGGGTAAGTGGGGCTGAGTCCACGGCCAGATCAGCCATGATCTTGTTGAATGGCGAAGCAGGCTCGAGGGGCTAGATGGCCTACTCCTGTTCCTAATTCTTATGTTCTTATGTTCTATGTAATGAAAGGAAGGGCATAGAATTAAGCTGTACTTCCATCTATTGGCCTGTTACTAATGTTATTCATTTGCTACTGTATCTCATGCAAGTATTTTGAGCATTAATGTTGGTAACATTTGAATATTCCACTGGAATGACATTTGAGAAACAGCCTCTCAGGTAGCATCCAAACCTGTGAAATAAATAGCTTTACAGGGAAGTTTTACTGCTTCCCTTCTTCCCTTCCCCCATTCCGTGTCAGCTTGGCTTAGGTGTATCACTCTTGCATTAGAAGGCATGGGTTCAAGCTGCACTCCAGGATTTGCGCACATCATCTAGGCTGGCACTTCAGCACAACACTTGAGCGAGGACTGCACCGTCAAAGGTAATGTGTTTCAGATGAGACACTAATCTGAGATCCCATCTGCCTTAGGTAGATGTAAAAGATCCCATGACACCATGAAGAAGAGCAGTGTTGTTTCCTGGCCAACAGTTAATTTTAAAGCAGTACAGTAAAAACAGATTATCTGGTCATTTACTTTATTGCTGTTTGTGGGATATTGTGTGCAAATTGGCTGCTACATATTCCCACATTACAACAGTAACTGCTGTAAAGCACTTTGAGGCAACCTGAGGTCGAGGGGCTCTATATTAATGCAAGTTTGCTCTTTGATAATAAGTTACTGCACAATATACGTGTAAAAGACAGTATAATAATTTGGTACAACCTGGGCTTCCTATCTGTGTACCTCCACATTTGCTCAATAAGATACACAAGTTTTGCTACATTTTTTATTAATTATCTAATCTGTACTATTTTTGTGTGTATGTACAATACATTTCAGGGACTAACAGTTATTGGAAAATAAAGTAATGGCATTAACTGCATGACTCACAACTGGACTTGGTTATAGCGGGTATAATTTTAAAGTTTGCACATTGAAACAAAGCTTAGAAATATAGTGAACAGTAAGGAGGATAGTAGCAGACTTCAAGAGGCCATAGACAGACTGATGAAATGGGCATACACATGGCAGATGAAATTTAATGCAGAGAAGTGTGAAGTGATGTTTTTAAGAAGGAAAAATTAGGAGAGGCAATATAAATTAAATGGTACAATTTTAAAGTGAATCCAGGAACAGAGAGACCTGGAGATTCACATACACAAATCTTTGAAGGTGACAGGACACGTTGCTAAGGCTGTTAAAAAGGCATACAGGATCCATGGCTTTATAATTAGAGGCATAGAGTACAAAAACAAGGAAGTTATTCTAAACCTTTATATATCACTGGTTAGTCCACAATTGGAGTATGGTATCCAATTCTGGAGGGACACTTTAGGAAGGATGCTAAGGACTTAGAGAAATTACTGAGGATATTTACCAGAATAGTACCAGGGATAAGGGACTTCAGTTATGTGGAGAGACTACAAAAGCTGTGATTAATCTCCTCAGTGCAGAGAAGGTTAAATGGAGATTTAATAGAGATGTTCAAAATTATATGGGGTTTTGACAGAGTAGATAGGGAGAAACTGTTTCCACTGGCAGGCGGGTCAGTAACAGGTGACACAGATTTAAGATAATTGGTAAAAAATCCAAAGGATGACAAAGAGAATGTTTTTTACCCAATCAGTTCTTATGATCAGGCATCCATTGCCTGAAAGGGCGTGGAAGCACATTCAATAGTAACTATCAAAGGGGAATTGGATATATATCTAAAAAGGAAAAGATTGCAGGACGGTGGGGAAAGAGCAAGGGAGTGGGACTAATTGGAGAGCTCTTTCAAAGAGTCGGCACAGGCACGATGGGCCAAATAACATCCTTCTGTGCGATATGATTCTATGTTGTGTGAAAAGGCCAAGAATTAGTATCAAAAGCAAACTTTAAGATGGTTTTACAGTAAAAATATTTTTAAAGGGAGGTTTAAAAAAATCCTAAATATTGACAGTGAACAGGAAAATCAGACTTAATGACTTAAATGTACTTCTGGTCATTCTGTAGAGTAATTATATACATTTGAATTGAACCGGGGCAGAGAATGATCATTTATTTGAAACGTAGAAAAAAACATACAAAATGCAGGTGTTTTTGCCTGTAGTCATACTGCAACTCCCAGTCTGAGTTGGCATAGACAAACTTGAATCTCACTGATATGCAGTAACAGTGGTACTCTGTACTTCGATGCATGTGCAGAGTTGTATTCCTACAGTTGCTAATTTGAAATATTGGAAGAGTCTGTGCAAAATATACAAAACTTTCCTTTATTAGCCGAGGCATTGCATATAAGAGAAGGGATTTTATGTTAAAACTGTATAAAACACTAGTTAGGCCACAGCTAGAGTACTGCGTACAGTTCTGGTCACCACATTACAGGAAAGATGTGATTGCACTCGAGAGAGTACAGAGGAAATTTACGAGGGTGTTGCCTGGACTGGAGAATTTTAGCTATGAGGAAAGATTGGATAGGCTGAGATTATTTTCTTTCCAACAGAGGAGGCTGAGGGGAGATTTAATTGAGGTGTATAAAATTATGAGGGGCCTAGAAAGTGTGGTTAGAAAGGACCTATTTCCCTTAGCATAGAGGTCAATAACAAGGAGGCATAGATTTAAGTAATTGGTAGAAGGACTAGAGGGGAGTTGAGGAGAACTTTTTTCACTCAGAGAGTGGTGGGGGTCTGGAACTCATTGCCTGAAAGGCTGGTACAGGCAGAAACCCTCATTGCATTTAAAAAGTACTTGGCTATGCACTTGAAGTGCCTTAACCTACAGGGCGATGGACTAAGAGCTGGAAAGTGGGATTAGGCTGGATAGCTCTTTTTCGGCTGGCACAGACACAATGGGCTGAATGGCCTCCTTCTGTGCTACAAACTTCTATGATTCTATGATTTTAAGATCATCATTAAAATAATACAAATATACAAACTGTCAAAGGCTTACACAACTCTGCTCTACTTGTTCTCCAAGTAGTCTCAAAATAGCAATCCAGACTCTTCAAAATACACATAATTCCATCACAGTTAATGTCAGGCAGTATTCTTTATGGAAAGTATGGAGTACAGTTGTAAAAAAAACAATAAATAAGCAGCTATTCTTTTTCCTACCTTTGCTATTATACTGTATTATTAGAACATATGTTGTGGGTGGGCGGGGCAGCAGTAACAGAAAATAAAGAGCTTGGGTCATGGAATATACCTGCTGCATTAATTATGCAATCAATTATATTAGCTAGCATATTATCCATTAAGCCTGATATATCTTCACAATTATTATGTAAAGGTTCCAAGTACAAAAGCAGGACCAGTATTTTCATTGTTAACAATGACTGTGATGATGAACCGATCCTTTTGTTCATTTTATATCCAGGGGCAGTACCAAGTAATTCTGGATTATGTGTTGCTTGAGTCATGGTCATCAGAAGTGAGCTCCCTTTCAGATTGTTTCAGGAACACAACTCAAATGAACATTATAGATCAAATATACTGTGTAACATAATCAGAGCTTTGATCAGTTCTTGTCTCGTGTATTAAGCTACATTTTGTTCTTTTTGAAAAAAGTTGTGGAGGTCTCAGACCATACAATGAATTGCAAGAATTGATTAATAAGTAGGAAAGATTTAAGAGTCACAAATTCAATAGACACTAAAGGATTCCATACAGTAATTGAATTGTAACAGACATAAGTGTAATGCAGTTTCTAATAGAAAGTTCTGAAAGATGGTTTTATCATTTTGAAAAAAAATTCTAAAATACAAAAGAAATGTTTTCAAATGATAAAATAAACTTCCTTATTGTACTAACAATACTTCATTTCAGATATTCTCAATTCAGGATCTCTCATACAGTAAATAAGAATGCCAAATTGAGGTATTTTATAATTTTCTGTTCGTATTCGTAAGACTGCCGGGAGTATATGCCATAAACCTTAATACCAGCTAGTTGAACAAAATCACCTCATTTCACTGAGTTGAATTTAAGCTCACAGAAAGAGATGATGGGTGGTACTGAAAGATTAGTGTCACAACCAGCTGTGCACAATCTGTGTCAACATTTCACTGTGTTAATTGTGCATCTAACACAGCAAGGATTGGAAAACATGTAATTATATAAGTTGTCACTATGAGAATCCAGGCAGAAAACTTACTACTGCTTTACATTTTAACAGCAGAAATTATTGAATTAAAATATTATCGTCAGGATAATGTTTTCATTAGAGTAAACACTCTTCCTATACTACATCAATAATTCATACAATAATCACTGAAGTATGTGTGTACATCCACCCCAAATTAAAAATATAATCCAAGCACTTAAATTACTGTAGGAAATCCTTTAATTAAAGCAATATAAGACATTTTGTAATCTAATGGTTGTTGAACTATTCGTCTTCAGCTGTATTTCTTTTAGTTACAGTCAAATGCTGTCAATAATGAATGACATTGCATGTGTATACGACACCTTGTCGCCGATGTCCCACCTGGATCTCACTGTCTTCAAACTTAACCTGCTCTTCTGAGCATGCAGAAAAGGCACCCACCTGAAGCCGGCAGGGTCCTTCTTTAATGATGAGATTATTGGGCCCTGACTGCTATTTTAACTCTGACCTGAGTGAGCAAACCACTGCAGCTTTACCAGCCAGGTGAACTATAGTCAGAAGAGGATCGGAAACAGAGAGGCCCTTCAAGGTAAATTTCTTTTCATTGTGGGGCCAAGAAGAACAGGAATACTTCTCCAGGTCCCACAAGGGAAGTTTAGACCTCCCCTGTCCCAGACACCCCCCACCCCATCTAACTCAACCCCCCCAACCCACCAGAAACCCGGTCCCCATGCTTACTTGAGTGCTGTCAGATGATCAAATGCCAATCAAATTTCAACAAGCAGGCAGCCAATCCAGACAGGAAGTTGGTCAGCAGGATGTTAATGAGCCCCAGCGGTTATAATAGTTGTGGTCTCATTCTGCCGCTGACAGTTAAAATTCTCTCAACTTGACTTTTTAAAAGAAATCAAATTAGAATGAGGAAAGAAAATGCCTGTCTGCTCTTTTTTCTATTTGTGTCCTTCTGTCTGTATCTGTCTCTCTCCCTCTGTCTTATTCTTGTTACAAATTAACATCTCTGCCTTACATATGTAACCTTTTCCGACTGTCATCAAAACAGAAGTTGGTCATTAGCTGGCTTCAAAAAATAACTGCTTTTCCTTGAAAATTGAAGTAACTACATGAAAAAGACTAATTTTTTCTCTCCATTGCCCTCTCTTTATCTTTGCCTGTTTTTTAATTTCTAACATTTTACAGAAGATAAAACAAAGCCTACAACATTTTTGTCTGTCACAAACATCATCATCATCATCATCATAGGTGGTCCCTCGAATGAGGATGACTTGCTTCCACAAGAGTTCACAGATGTTTCAATGAAGGACCCGATGTTCCAGTCCTGAACTCCAATTGAGGGGGTGGAAGATGCCTGTGCGTGGATTTTTTTAACGTGTGGTGACCGTTGCACATCAGCCACCACAGGGCTCGACAGAGCTCGGCCTTTATCCAGTGGCAAGGGTTGAACCAGGACGACTGGAGACCTGCTCTGCTGCATGGACCTAGTGCGCACAAATATCACAGTGTGGGCTGGTCCGTGCTGCCCCTGGGCCCTCGGCTCTTCTGGGCCCCGTACCCTCATTCGCCGCACCTTCGTCCACGATGTTCCAGGGCCCGGCGCTCTGGCGTTCCAAGACTGAAGCATTTGAAACCACCTTCAGCCAGAAGTGCCGAGTGGATGATCCATCTCAGTCTCCTCCTGAGGTTCACACCATCACAGAAGCCAGAAGCCCGTATGCAGCAAAACCTGGATAACATTCAGGCTTGGGCTGATAAGTGGCAAGTAACATTCGTGCCATAAAAGTGGCAGGCAATGACTGTCTCTAACAAGAGAGAGTCTAACCACCCTTAGAATTCAATGGCATTATCATCACCGAATCCTCCACCATCAACAGCCTGGAGGTCACCATTGACCAGAAACTTAACTGGACCAGCCACATAAATACCTGTGGCCACAAGCGCAGGTCAGAGGCTGGGTATTCTGCAGTGAGTGACTCACCTCCTGACTCTCCAAAGCCTTTCCACAACCTACAAGGCACAAATCAGGAGTGTGATGGAATACTCGCCACTTGTCTGGCTGAGTGCAGCTACAACAACACTCAAGAAGCTCGACATCATCCAGAATAAAGCAGCCCACTTGATTGGCACCCCATCCACCACCTTCAACATTCACTTCCTCTACTGTAGTCCACGTGGCTACAGTGTGTACTATCTACAAGATGCACTGCAGCAACTCACCAAGGCTTCTTCGGCAGCACCTCCCAAACCCACAACCTCTACCTCCTAGAAGAACAAGGACAGCAGGCACATGGGAATACCATCAGCGGCAGCCTACAAAACAGCGTGAGACCCGACCCCAGCGAATGAAAATCAAGTGTGATGTTACAGGAAAAAAGGAAGTGATTGGCTGGTGAGTTTTTCTCTCTCTTCTGGGGCATTGGTTTGAATTAAGAGCTGGGATTAAAAACAAAATTTGAAAACTTAATGAATTAAATACATTAGTGATGGCAGGGCAGGCTATGAGTTTCTGCTGTTGCATGTGGGAGCTGGTTGACCCCATTAAGGTCCACAGCGATCACATTTGCAGCAAGTGTCTGCAGCTCAAGGAACTTCGGCTCAGTGTTGATGAGCTGGAGTTCGAGCTGCGAACACTGTGACACATCAGGGAGGGGGAGAGTTACCTGCAAGCTGTGTTCCAGGAGGCAGTCACACCCCTTAGATTAATTCATCCAAATTTGGTCCATGAACAGGGACAGGAGGGTGTGACTATGAGCGAGGCAGGTATGGAGACCCAGGAGATAGTGATGGAGGAGCCTCAGCCCTTGCTCTTATCCAGCCGTTCCAGGCTCTTACTCCCTGTGTGGACGAGAGCAGGGACTGCAGGGAGGATGAGCAAACTGATCACAGCACCATGGTACAGGGGGCCATTCATTTGGGGGGAGTAAAAAGAAATGTTATAGTGGTAGGGGACCGTATAGTTAGGAGGATAGATACTGTTCTATGCAGCTGGGAGCCCCGAAAGCTGTGTTGCCTGCCCAGTGCCAAGGTTAAGGACATCTCCTCTAGGCTGGAGAGGAACTTGGAGTGGGAGGGAGAAGATCCAGTTGTCGTGGTCCACATAGGTACCAATGACAATTAAAATCGCCCATGATTATTGCTGTACCTTTCTTACAAGCCTCCATTATTCGTTGATTTATACTCTGTGCCAGAGTGGCTACTGTTTGGGGGCCTGTGGACCACTCCCACCAGTTCTTTCCTTTATTACATCTTATCTCCACCCAAACTGATTCTACATCTTGATCTTCTGAGCCAATATCATTTCTTTCTACTGCACTGATCTCATCTTTTATTAACAGAGCTACCCCACCTCCTTTCTCTTTTTACCTATCCTTCCGCAATGGCAAATATCCCTGAATATTTAGTTCCCAGCCTTGGTCACCTTACAACCACGTCTCTGTAATGGCAATCTGATCGTACCCATTTATTTCTGTTTGTGCCGTCAACTCATCTATCTTGTTATGAATGCTTTGTGCATTCAGATATAGAGCTTTAATTTAGTCTTGTGTGCATATACTTTGTCCTAATTTGGCACACTCTGGTTATCATTACCCCAACGCTACCCTGCACTTTTGCCTTCTCCTTTCTCTTTGACTTTTTAAATTGCCGCTCACCGGATCCCTCCCCTCTCTTATTAATTTAAAGCCCTATCTACTGCCCTAGTTATTCGATTCGCAAAGGACACTGGTCTCAGCTTGGTTCAAATGAAGTCCGTCCCGACGGAACAGCTTCCTCCTATCCCAGTACTGGTGCCAGTGCCCCAATGAATTGAAACCCATTTCTCCCACACCAATCTTTCAGCCATGCGTTCATGTCTCTCATCCTATTTACCCAATGCAAATTTGCTTGTGGCTCAGGTAGTAATCCAGAGATTATTAATCTTGTGGTTCTGCTTTTTAATTTAGTCTTTAGATGCTCAAGCTCCCTCAGCAGAACCTCTTTCTTTGTTCATAGACATACACAAACATTGACCCTCCTGTCTGTACTGGCGCTGCACACCTATTGGGTGCGGGGTGGGGGGGGGGGCAAGGGGGCGAGCATAATTACAATGTGATAAGTTACATAGGCTGTTTCCATTATAAATGTGAACATAGGAATTTATAATGCAAATATGTAAAAATAAGAACAGAATATTTAACTTTAAAATGGGGACTGAATTATGTTTATGCACAGTAGTCTAGTAAGAACTCTCTAATGCCATTTTACATAAGACTGTACTAGGTAAGGACTCTCTGTGTAACAGCATGGGAGATTGACTAGTACAAATGGACTAAAAATTCGATAAAGCCCTAAAACGTGGCAGGGATCGCGGTGAGCGATCTCGCGCCCTTTGAAAGTAATGCAGGCAGCGCGTGACATTCGTTCTGCCTGCTAATTAACATGATTGATGTGTTCAGCCCAATGCTGAGAGCATTGCTGAGTGGATCTCAGTAGGGGGCACAAGTTCGTGGGAAGTGATCTCTATTTAAAGATAGAAACACAACACAGTCTGCACTTCTTAAAGGGGAGGTGCTTTCTGAAATAAGCACCTCATTGTAATTGTTGTCAGGCAACTGTAAGGTAGCTATGGCTCAACAGGACAAAGAAAAGGCACCTAGGTTCTCAGACACAGCAATTAAGCCCTTGGTGGCAGGGGGCTGAAAGTAGTAGACTGTTCTCTACCCACACGAGAACAGGAGGCCATTCAGACTGACTGTAAGAAGGTAGTGGGAGCAGATTGCTGAAGTGGTCAGTGCTAGCAGTCTTTCCCCCAGGAACTGGATCGAGTGTCGAAAGAAGTTTAATGACCTCCCATGAGTGGTCAAAGTCAGTGAATGCATCTTCAAATGCCATATCCCACCAACTGCACCACTAGCCTCACACACTGCTCAATGCACCACACCCCCATCACTCACCTACCAACAATATCTATCAATCGCGATTCATACCTCACAATCATAGCTTCTCCTCATCCTCAGACACTTACCACTGGTGCAAGCTTCACACCCGCATCTCACATCTTGCAAACACTGCCAGCTATTCAACCATGATAGGCACTTCATTCAAATGCATTGCACCACACTCACTGACACACTTCCTTTCTCTTGCAGGCCAAGGTGGCGCATAGCAGGAGAGAGCAGCAACCAACAGGTTTGGGACAGGCATGGCTGCATATCCTGATCCAGCTGGAGGAGACTGTGCTATACATCATTGAAGGGGCTGTCACTGAGGTCGTGATGATCGGCAGGGCTGAAACCATCGATGATGACAGTATGCACATACTTAATTCTCCTTTTCACATCCCACTTCCCCCGCATCTCACAATCTCTTCTCACTTACAAGCTGCTGATGGTGTAAGCGTGTCTACCTTGCTTCCCCTTTCCCCTCATCACAACCCTACCCTTGTACCTTTCACCTTTCAGATACCCAAGAACCTCAAGCTTCCCAGACAGTGGTGCAAGAGGAAGAGGGAGAGGAGAGTGATGATGAAGAAGAGACATCCTCACTCGATCTGACACCAGCTCAGAAACAGGTGGGATCTGCACGTGGTGCGTCACTGGACACAAGTGGCCTGCAGCAAGAAAAAGGGGAAAGGATAACGCAGGTGCCAGCTCCCGGAGGGTGTGGTTGCACACGTGTTCTGCTGCAGACGATTCAGATGAGGACTTCAATGGGGCGGCATTCAGAAGAAGGATGATGGGTATGAATCCAAAAATATTTGGTGCCTTGGCAGGCCTGGCAGGGAGCCTGTCATGGAGTATGGAGGAGTCTGGCTCCAACCTGCACAGGGGCGTGCAGAGCTTGGAGCCCATGATTTCCACAATATAAGTAATGGGCAACTCCATCAGAGCACTTGTGGACCCAACCATGATGTAGTCTGATGACCGATGTCTCACGTTCCATTGTAGCACAAGCGGAAGCGACCCAACGTCTGAGTGCTGCAGTGGAAGCTCAGACTGCTGTCATGCAGGCTCAGCTTGCTGTCACACAAGCTCAGATTGCTGCCATTGTGGTTGCGTTTACCAGTGTGGAAAGGGCCTTGCAGGGTGTTTCAGATGTCCAGCAATCTGCTCCAACAGATTACTATGATTGCTGATGTGTCATCCCTGGGGAGTGGCAGTGGATCCATGGAGCATGAACCTGCTGTCCGCTCCAAGGATGACAGCATTCGTACTTCCACCACTGTCACTCTGCCAGTGCCCTTACTGTTACCTGTCAGCCATGCAGCCCAGACTGCTGTTGCCCATGGTGAGGTGGTGCAGTCAACAGCTAGGCCTCTTAGATCCAGAGCAGCTCGAGGTTGTCCTGCAGTAGCCCCCACTGAAAGTCAGCAGCCTTCCACCAGCCATGCTGCAGCCATTGGGGTAGCACTTAGTAGGAGCACTGGGACAGGCAAAGGCACAAGGAAGACAGACACTAAGGGAATGCACAAGGGTGATTAGTTGACTTTGTTATGTAGTACTGGATTGAATGATTTATTAATTTGGTTTGGAAAGTTTGTTTTGTGGTGGCTTTCAATTCAGCATTGTGGCTAGAGGACAATGTGATGTTCCATGACAGAGGGAGGTAAGGTGGGGAAGTGTAGAGTAACGGGGATCTGGGGTTTCATTCAGGGGAAGTGGAGTCGATGATGCACTCACAGGTAGCTCGTCTAGAACATGGATTTTTAGGCTGCCTCCTCCCTTCCTCCTCCTTCTCATCTTTCTCTTCCTCCTCCTCCTGAGGTGTTCACGGAACCCGTTGAGGCAAGTACTGTGCCCTCATGATGACCAAGTTGTGAAGCATGCAGCAGATCACCACGAATTGGAGCACCCACTCATTCATGTACTCGAGGGATCCTCGCAAGCGGAACCATTGTTTGAGCACCCCGATGGTCTGCCCAATGACGTTCCTCGTGGCAGCATGGTTATCATTATATAAGTGCTGGCCACGAGCGATGGAGTTGCGGACAGGAGTCATCAGCCAGGTTTAGAGTGGATAGGCCTTGTCGCTTAGCAGCCACCCTCGGGTTCGACATGGTGGTTGGAAGATTGCTGCCACAGTCAACTGGCGCAGGGCGAAGGCATCATGACTGCTGCCAGGATACCAGGCATTCATTATCATTATGCGCTGGGCGTGGTCACACACCAACTGCACATAAGTGATGGCACCTTTTGCGGTTACGGAACAGCTTAGGATTGATATGCGGTGCCCGCAAAGCCACGTGTATGCAGTCGATGGTGCTCTGCGCCATGGGGAAGTCCGATATCCTGACAAAGCCACGTGCGCACTCTGTTTAGCGAGAACACAATCAAGTCCCTTCTCCTGGAGTACACAGCCTCTGTGACCTCCCGGATGCAGCGATGGTAGTGAACTGCGAAATGTTTGCTATGTTGCCTGTTCCAGCTTGGAAGGATTCACTGGCAAAAGATTTCAGGGCTACGGTGATCTTGAGGCCCTTGATGTCGTTGCCTCATGCTGATGCTGCAGGTCTGGTTCCAAGAGGTGGCAAAGCGGAGCCGCTAAACACACTGCTCCTGATTCAAGTACAGGTAGGAGAAGTGCTCCCTGAAGAACTTAGGTAGGTAAGGCCTCCTCGTCCTCCTTCTCTTCCTCCTCCTCCCTCCCTCTGCAAGCAGTTTGTCTTCTTTGCTGCCTCTGCTCCATTTCCCTGCTATGCTGCAGCGGAGGCAGACTGGAAATAGCACTCCGATGACTGGGAGCAGGGTGTGTAATCAGGATTTCCAGAACCAGCCAACGCCTTTCCAACGGCATTTCCTGCACACTTCAACAACTTTTCAAATGTCTTCAAATAATGCAGTATTTATACAAACACTGCAAGAGCCAGTACAAAAGCAATAAATCAACTTACCTGCAAGTTGGATGTATCCCTTGAAATAGCATTGGTGGTGGGGGTTCCCTCGTAGAGATGAACACATATTCAGCTGTGTGTGTTTAAGAGAGGCTGTTGAATGGCGTGGCGACTTCTAAAATGGCAGGTTGTGAGTCAAATCACCGTTACACGCTGACTGGCGTCACGATCTGCCGACTCTGTATACTGCCGTCGTGTGTACGTACGTACCGCCCGCCCTCATCAAGATGGCAAACAACGTGGGCCGCATCGAAAGTGAGTGGAAACATAGAAACATAGAAATTTACAGCGCAGAAGGAGGCCATTTCGGCCCATCGTGTCCGCGCCGACCGGAAGCGAGGTGGAAAACTTTTTTTAAAAAACAGTCAGAACTACCAGCGGTAAGGTGCTGAATTTCGCAGCCATAAGGGGAAAAATTGCCCCTTTTTATAGTCCTGTTAACGCCTCTGGGGGGGGGGGGGCAAGGCTGTTTTCAGGGGAGCGGGGCACTAATGCCTCCGGGGAAAATGCCCGAGAGGTTTGGGAGGTGTTGTTCCAGCAGTGTGTGCCCCATGCCGACTCTTTAATGCCCCGCAGGGGAAATTGCCCCGCAGACTGTGAGGCTGGCGTAGGCGGATGTCAACGGTCTCGGGTCGGTGATTAAAGGGGAGGACGCCATCTTTTTTTGTTGGCCACCTCTTGGGTCAACGAAGGCGACCCTAGCGTGATCCAGGCCACCATCCTGCAGCCCGGCACTCCGTCTTGGGTGGCAGGCCCGGTCGTACGCTGCCCTGGTGGCCTAGTTGTCGCCATTAGAGACCATGCAGAGTGCGCAGTGGCCCTCCCCTTTAATTGAAGGGGCGGGGCGTTGAAGCGCATCAGCTGAGCATTTCACCTCAGTCGTGCCCGGGACCCGCCCGTAAAAGAAGCAGAGCACATGAGATTGCACTCCGCTTCCTTTCAGGGACGGTAAGGGCAATTCTGCGCTGGGTGCTAAAAGACCCAACTTCGGAAGGTTACCACCCCTAATTGGGGCACGGGGCAATTTTGCCCCATAATCTTTTGTTCAGGATACATGGAACATGGCAAACATTTAAAGATCACATGGATGAACTCCAACAATTGTACATCCATGTATGGAGTAAAAATAAAACGGGGAAGCTGGCTCAACCGTGGCTAACAAGAGAAATTAGGGATAGTGTTAAATCCAAGGAAGAGGCATATAAATTGGCCAGAAAAACCGGAAAACCTGAGGACTGGGAGAAATTTAGAATTCAGCAAAGGAGGACAAAGGGTTGAATTAGGAGGGGGAAAATAGAGTATGAGAGGAAGCTTGCTGGGAACATAAAAACTGACTGCAAAAGCTTCTATAAATATGTGAAAAGAAAAAGATTAGTGAAGACAAACGTAGGTCCCTTACAGTCAGAATCAGGTGAATTTATAATGGGGAACAAAGAAATGGCAGACCAACTGAACAAATACTTTGGTTCTGTCCTCATAAAGGAAGACACAAATAACCTTCCGGAAGTGCAAGAGGACCGAGTGCCTAGCGAGAAGGAGGAACTGAAGGAAATCCTTATTAGTCAGGAAATTTAATTAGGGAAATTGATGGGATTGAAGGCTGATAAATTCCCAGCGCCTGATAGTCTGCATCCCAGAGTACTTAAGGAAGTGGCCCTAGAAATAGTGGATGCAACAGTCTATCGACTCTGGATCAGTTCCTATGGACTGGACGGTAGCTAATATAACAGCACTTTTTTAAAAAGGAGGGAGGAAGAAAATGGGGAATTATACACCGGTTAGCCTGACATCAGTAGTGGGGAAAATGTTGGAATCAATTATTAAAGATGAAATAGCAGCGTATTTGGAAAGCAGTGACAGGATCGGTCCAAGTCAGCATGGATTTATGAAAGGGAAATCATGCTTGACAAATCTTCTAGAATTTCTTGAGGATGTAACTAGTAGAGTGGACAAGGGAGAACCAGTGGATGTGGTGTATTTGTACTTTCAAAAGTCTTTTGACAAGGTCCCACACAAGAGATTGGTGTGCAAAATTAAAGCACATTGGTATTGGGGGTAATATATTGATGTGGATAGAGAACTGGTTGGCAGACAGGAAGCAGAGAGTCGGGATAAATGGGTCCTTTTCAGAATGTCAGGCAGTGACCTGTGGGGTGCCGCAGGGCTCAGTGCTGGGACCCCAGCTATTTACAATATATATCAATGATTTAAATGAAGGAATTGGGAGTAATATCTCCAAGTTTGCAGATGACACTAAGCTTGGTGGCGGTGTGAGCTGTGAGGAGGATGCTAAGATGCTGCAGGGTGACTTGGACAGGTGAATGGGCAAATGCAAGGCAGGTGCAGTATAATGTGGATAAATGTGAGGTTATCCACTTTGGTGGCAAAAACATGAAGGCAGAATCGTATCTGAATGGCAGCAGATTAGGAAAAGGGGAGGTACAACAAGACCTGGGTGTCATGGTAAATCAGTCATTGAAGGTTGACATGCAGGTGCAGCAGGTGGTGAAGAAGGCAAATGGCATGTTGGCCTTCATAGCTAGGTGATTTGAGTATAGGAGCAGGGAGGTCTTAGTGCAATTATACAGGGCCTTGGTGAGGCCTCACCTGGAATATTGTGTTCAGTTTTGTTCTCCTAATCTGAGGAAGGACATTCTTGCTATTGAGGGAGTGCAGCGAAGGTTCACCAGACTGATTCCCTGGATGGTAGGACTGACATATGAGGAGAGACTGGATCGACTGGGCCTGTATTCACTGGAGTTTAGAAGAATGAGAGGGGATCTCATAGAAACATATAAAATTCTGACAGGACTGGACAGGTTAGATGCAGGAATAATGTTCCCGATGTTGGGCAAGTCTAGAAGCAGGGGTCACAGTCTAAGGATAAGGGGTAAGCCATTTAGGACCGAGATGAGGAGAAACTTCTTCACTCAGAAAATTATGAAACTGTGGGATTCTCTACCACAGAACGTTCTTGATGCCAGTTCATTAAATATATTCAAGAGGGAGTTAGATATGGCCCTTACGGCTAAAGGGATCAAGGGTTATGGAGAGCTAGCAGGAAAGGGGTACTGAGGTGAATGATCAGCCATGATCTTACTGAATGGTGGTGCAGGCTCGAAGGGCTGAATGGCCTACTCCTGCACCTATTTTCTATGTTTCTATGTTTCTATGCTGCAATGACAGGGATCAGTACTGAACAAGTGTGAACATAAAAAATTATAATTGGACAAGTTGACCGGAAGTGCACACATATGCAAGCTTTCATGTTTCTATATATTATTCATATACTATATGAATATACAACTTGTTTATCTCCCATAGCATTGAACAAGTGTTATCTTCATGTGAAGTGGGGTTAGTGGCTATATGGCATCGGGACCAGGTTGCACAAACTTAATTCCATCCCCATTTTGAGGTCATACATTCTATACTTACTTTTATATGTCCATTATTAAATTCATATAAGAACATAAGAACTTAAGAAATAGGAGCAGGAGTAGGCCATATGGCTCCTCGAGCCTGCTCCACTATTTATTACTGTTGTGTCTCAAATAAAGCAATGTGACTGAGTACTGTAGGCGTGAGTAAGTGTGACCTTAGTCTCTTTATTCTGACTCCAGAGTGCTGGCACAGCATGGGAGGCCTGCTTATATACAGTGCTCCCAAGGGATGCTGGGATCCCTTGGGACTCCAACAGATGCGCTCTCTGCTGGCGGTAGAATGCTGGTTACAAGGTGTTGCATACATAACAATTACGATCATGGTTGATCCGCTCATGGACTCAGGTCCACTTCCCTGCCCGCTCCCCATAACCCCTTATTCCCTTATCGGTTAAGAAACTGTCTTAAATTTATTCAATGACCCAGCTTCCACAGCTCTCTGAGGCAGTGAATTCCACAGATTTTACAACCCACTGAGAGAAGAAATTCTTCCTCATCTCAGTTTTAAATGGGTGGCCCTTTATTCTAAGATTATGTCCCCTTGTTCTAGTCTCCCTATCAGTGGCACCATCCTCTCTGCATCCACCTCGTCAAGCCCCCTCATAATCTTATACGTTTCGATAATCAATATGTCTACAATGATACTGGAACCTGCCTATGTGAATTTATCATCCTGTAATTACACCCTCTTGGCAGTAGTGATTCTGTAGCAGCTCCATGGTAAGACGGCATAATTATAGCATGACGAGTTTACTAACAAAGTTTCCTTTATAAACGCAGATATAGGAATTTATCATGGTAAAACTTGACAGGAGGAACACAAAAATGAATAGCAGATCTGTAATTACAAAAACTAACTGTGAAAGTGGGAGTTAAAAATAAACAGCAAAGCTATACCTAAAAACATAAACCCTGGGGGAAACACTAAATAAAAAGTACACAAATACTGAAGCAGTATTAAAGAAACCACAAACACGAAGATAAAGACATCAAGAAAACCCAAAGAGCAGGACTGGAACTTAGAAAAATAAAGCTCAGGCATAGGAGTGAATAGGTTATTCTGGCCTGGTGTTTAGGGTCATACTTCCATTAATCCAATAGAGTTGAGCTCATAGCTGAAATATATAAACTACAATTTAAAATCAAGTTCAAGAACTAAGCTATGTTTGGAATAACAAATGTATTTACTCTTTAGCTTCTCCCTACAATAGAATTGGTTTATACTCTCTGGAGTTTAGAAGAATGAGATCTGATCTCTTTGAAACATACAAGATTCTGAGGGGATTGACAGGGTAGATGCTGAGAGGTTGTGTCCTCTGGCTGGAGAGTCTAGAGCTAGAGGGCACAGTCTCAGAATAAGGGGTTGGCCATTTAAGACTGAAATGAGGAGGAATTGTTTCACTCAGAGAATCTTTGGAATTCTCTAAACCAAAAGGGCTGTGGATGCTTAATCGTTGAGTATATTCAAGGCTAAGATAGATAGATTTTTATAGGATGTCTCCGCAAGATCCTACAAATCCCCTGGGAGGACAGATGTACCAACATTAGTGTCCTCGACCAGGCCAACATCCCCAGCATTGAAGCACTGACCACACTTGATCAGCTCCGCTGGGCAGGCCACATAGTTCGCATGCCTGACACAAGACACCCAAAGCAAGCGCTCTACTTGGAACTCCTTCACGACAAACGAGCCAAAGGTGGGCAGCGGAAACGTAACAAGGAACACCCTCAAAGCCTCCCTGATAAAGTGCAACATCCCCACTGACACCTGGGAGTCCCTGGCCCAAGACCAACCTAAGTGGAGGAAGTGCAACCGGGAGGGCACTGAGCACCTCGAGTCTCATCGCCGAGAGCATGCAGAAATCAAACGCAGGCAGCGGAAAGACTGTGCAGTAAACCAATCCCACCCACCTCTGGTGGCTGTACAAAGTATATACAAGTTTATGTGCATAACAACACTTCCCAACAATCTAGCTATTTAAGTGAGTCAATCTGGGGCCTTTCTTTCCCTGGTTGATTGTCTCGGTGTAAATGCTGGTTTTGGTGGATCATTTGTTGGGCCCTCGCTGGGCTTCTGTGCAGCTGGCCTTGCTGGGCTGCCTGGTGTGGTGAGTCCTGCTGTGCTGCTGCGGGTGATAGGTTCTGCTTCGTGGCCAACCGCGGTGTTGGTTGCCACTGGTGTGTATGTTGGGGGGTCAAAGAAGGTAGGGTCCAAAGTGGGTTGCTCAGGATAGTCCATGAATCTGAGTTTGATTTGGTCCAAGTGTTTCTGGTGAATGAGTCCATTTGAAAGTTTGACCCGAAACACCCTGTTCTCATCTTTGGCCACAATAGTGCCAGGAAGCCACTTGGGACCAGTTCAAACTGTCACATGTCAGAGAGTGGAGAGCACCAGTTCAAACTGTCACAGGACGGGAGAGTGGAGAGCACCAGTTCAAACTGTCACAGGAGCATCCAGTCATGCCCTGGTAACTGCCCCCAAAGGAAGTGGAGTGTGGGAAATTGCACTCCGCTTCCATTGAGGGGTGGTAAGGCCAATTCTGCGGTGGGAGCAGGACTTCCACGCTGGGGGCTAAAATTCCCTGCCCCAGAAGGTTACCGCCCCCAAGGTGGCAGAGGGAAGTGGAGGGGAAACGGGGGCGGGGGATGGAGGGGAGAGTGATGGAGGTGGGGGGCAGAGAAACCCAGGGCGGGGGACAGGAGCGGCCACATTGCAGTGAAGGTCTGGGGGGGGGACGAAGTGTGTTGGAGGGGCGGGCCTCGGGGCTCTGTGCCTCGGTGGGGGGAGTGTTCGGAGTGGGGTGGACGGGTTGACTGCGCAGATGGCGGTTGGTGGATGTGGTGTGATTGGCGTCGCGGGGGCATGGCTCCGGGGTGGCCGGGGCTGGGGGCTCGACATCCGGGGGTGTTCGGCATTTGGGAAGGATTCTGACGGAACGGGACGGGGCGGGGGGGGGGGGGGGGAGTGTTCCTGGTGTTGGGTGGGTCCGGAGCCGGGTGGAGGGGGGGGGGGCACGGTCTTGAGATGGGGGGTGGGCTGTTTGGTGCTGGGATTGGGAGAGACTTCTTCACTCGGGGAGTTGTTGGCCTGTGGGGTTCCCTGCCGCGGGGGGTTGTTGATGCCAGTTCGCTGGATGTGTTCGGGAGGGAGTTGGATGTGGTCCTTGCGGCTGGGGGGGGGGGGGTCAGGGGGTGTGGAGGGGGCGTGGGGGGGAGGTGCTGGGGTGGGTGATCAGCCATGATCTTGTTGAATGGTGGTGCAGGCTCGAAGAGCCAAATTGCCTACTCCTGCACCTATTTTCTATGAGCCCAAATTTCCACACGATAAAAAAAGGGCGCCCCTCCGAGCTGGGTGCCCGTTTTTCACGCCTAAAACGGCGCCGGAAAAAGAACTCGCGATTCTGGAGCGTTCTGCAGCTCCTTGTCTGTTTGGCGCGGCGCCCAGGGGGGCGGAGCCTACACTCGCGCCGATTTTGTAAGTGGGAGGGGGCGGGTACTATTTAAATTAGTTTTTTTCCTGCCGGCAACGCTGCGCGTGCGCGTTGAAGTGTTCGCGCACGTGCAGTGTGAAGTAAACATTGGCACTCGGCCATTTTTGTAGTTCTTTGTAGCTGTTTAATTTTTGAACATTTTTTAATAAAAGCACACTGCCATCAGCACATCAGCACTGAGGCTTCTCACTGTCTCCTTCCCCCCACCCCTCCGCGGGAAGAACGGGCGCCTCCTCCCACCCCCGCGGGAAGAACAGGTGCCTCCTCCCCCCCCCCACGGGAAAGAACGGGCGCCTCCTCTCCCCCCCCCCCCGCGGGAAGAACGGGCGCCTCAGGCTGACTGCAGCATTCTCCGTGCCTGAAGTACTTTCACACAGGTAGGAAGATGGTTTATTTAATCTTTTCTTTGCTTATAAATGTTTATTCAGGTTGGATTTATTTGTATAATATTTGTAGAAGTATAAATAAGGATTTATTGTAGAATTTAATGACTTCCCTTCCCCCCCCCCCCACCTCGTTCTGGACGCCTAATTTGTAACCTGCGCCTGATTTTTTAATGTGTAGAACAGGTTTTTTCAGTTCGACAAAAATCTTCACTTGCTCCATTCTAAGTTAGTTTGGAGTACGTTTTCACTGTGGAATCAGGCGTCAGTAGCCGGACACGCCCCCTTTTGAAGAAAAAATTCTGTTCCAAAGTACCTGACTAGAACTGCAGAAAAAAAAATGTGGAGAATTGCGATTTCTAAGATAGTCCGTTCTCCACCAGTTGCTCCTAAAAATCAGGCGCAAATCATGTGGAAACTTGGGCCCTATGTTTCTATATTTCTATGACATTGTCCATAATTCAATACAAATACAGGATCATTGATTTCAATTTCGCGTGAGACATTAGCACTATCATGATATGTATTTGTTGAAGCCGCCTGCTCTCTACCTGTTCATGTAGATCAGGGTGAACTAACGAGATCCTTGTCTTAAGTGCCCTTTTCATGAGAAGTTTGGCAGCTGGAATCCCAATGAGCGAGTGGGGTCTCGAGCGGTAGCTAAGCAGGACTCGGGATAGGCGAGTCTGCAGTGAGCCTTCAGTTACCCTCGTCAAGCCCTGCTTGAACGTTTGCAGTGCTCTCTCTGCCTGACCATTGGATGCTGTTTTGAATGGGGCAGCTGTAACATGTTTGATTCCGTTACGGGTCATGAACTCTTTGAACTCAGCATTGGTAAAACATGGCCCGTTGTCGATCACAAGGACATCAGGTAGTCCGTGCGTGGCAAACATGGCCCACAGGCTTTCAGTGGTGGCAGCGGACGTGCTTGCCGACATTATCGCACATTCAATCCATTTGGAGTACGCATTGACAACCACAAGGAACATTTTACCCAAAAATGGGCCTGCATAGTCGACATAGACTCTGGACCACAGTTTGGGGGGCCAAGACTATAAACTTAGTGGCGCCTCCCTGGGTGTATTGCTTAACTGCGAGCATGTGTTACATCTGTGCACGCAGGACTCTAAGTCCGCATCGATACCGGGCCACCACACGTGGGATCTGGCTATCACTTTCATCATTACGATGCCTGGGTGGGTACTGTGGAGGTCATTGATGAAGGTGTCTCTGCCCTTCTTGGGGACCACTACCCGATTGCCCCACAGAAGGCAATCTGCTTGTATAGACATTTCATCTTTGTGCCGCTGGTACGGCTTTATCCCTTCCTGTATTTCCACTGGGACACTGGACCAGCTCCCGTGAAGCACATTGTTTTTTACTAGGGAAAGTAAGGGGTCCTGGCTCGTCCAGGTTCTAATCTGTCGGGCTGTGACAGGTGATTGCTCACTCTCGAATGCTTCCATAACCATGACTAAATCTGCGGGCTGTGCCATTTCCACCCCCGTGGTGGGCAATGGCAGCCTACTGAGAGCATCTGCACAGTCTTCTGTGCCTGGCCTGTGGCGGATGGCTTGGTTGTATGCGGACAACGTGAGCGCCCATCTCTGGATGCGGGCCGATGCATTTGTATTGATCCCCTTACTCTCGGAAAACAGAGATATTAGTGGCTTATACTCGGTTTCCAATTCATATTTGAGCCCAAACAGATATTGATGCATTTTCTTTACCCCATAGACACATGCCAATGCTTCTTTTTCAATCATGCTGTAGGCTCTCTCAGCCTTAGACAGACTCCTGGATGCATAAGCAACCGGTTGCAATTTCCCAGATTCATTAGCTTGTTGCAATACACACCCGACGCCATATGACGATGCATCACATGCTCGTACCAAACGCTTACATGGATCATACAACACAAGCAATTTGTTTGAGTATAACAATTTTCTAGCTTTTACAAAGGTATTTTCTTGGCTTTTGCCCCATACCCATTCGTCCCCTTTACGCAGTAAGGCATGAAGTGGTTCTAACAGTGTGCTGAGACCCGGTAAGAAGTTACCAAAGTAGTTCAGGAGTCCTAGGAATGACCGCAGCTCCGTCACGTTCTGTGGCCTCGGTGCGTTCTCGATCGCCTCCGTCTTCAAATCGGTGGGCCTGATTCCGTCCGCCGTGATTCTTCTCCCCAGGAATTCCACTTCAGGCACCAGGAAAACGCACTTCGAGCATTTCAACCTGAGCCACACATGGTTGAGTCGACTAAGAACCTCCTCCAGGTTCCGCAGATGCTCGACTGTGTCCCGACCTGTAACCAAGATATCGCCCTGGAAGATCACCGTGCACTTGATCGACTTCAGTAAGCTTTCCATGTTTCTCTGGAATATCGCCAGCTTATTCAAAGCTTTAAATAGAAATCCCCAGAGACTACATAGCATGGAAGCGAAACAACAGGACGAGGACGTTTTAGAGCTACACATCATCAGGAACACGAGGTTAACTAACATCGATTCAAAAAGTATCATCATCCACACAGATGTTGCAGGAACCAAGATACCCATGGAAATCGACACTGGTGCATCCATGAGTGTAGTACCGGAGCCGCTATACCTCGACAAATTGCGTAATTTCCCACTGGAGAAATCCAAGATAGAGCTGCGAGGCTACTCGGGAGAGAAGATTCCTGTGGTAGGTTGTATCACCATACCGGTGAAACACAAGGATCAATTTCAGAGCTTGCCTCTATTAGTAGTGGCAGGAGACAAGCCTGCCTTACTAGGAAGAAATTGGTTGGGATCACTGAAGCTGGATTGGAGTGAAATTTTTCGTGTTGAAACGAGATTTGCATCAAAGGATGACGTCATCAAGAATTATCCGAAGGTGTTTTGCGAAACAGGCAGTCCGATCCAAGGCTTCAAGGCAAATGTCAGGATACAGAAAGACGCTAGATTGGTTTACTGCAAGCCACGTTCCGCACCATATGCACTCAAGGAGAAAGTTGAGCAAGAACTCAAAAGACTAGAGACTTGGAACATTATTTCTAAGATAGATCGATGTAATTGGGCTACACCCATTGTTGTTGTACCTAAGTCCGATGGTAAGGTAAGATTGTGTGGTGATTATAAAGTAACCGTAAACCAGGTTGTAGATGGTAATCTCCCCAATACATTGCCAAATGTAGAAGGTTTGTTCACAGCACTGTTAGGTGGTCAGATCTTCTCAAAGTTGAATCTTACAAATGCCTACTTACAACTTGAACTGGATGAAGAGTCCAAGTCATGCTTGACTATAAATACTCATCTAGACCTATATCAATTTAATAAGCTACCATTTGGAGTGTCTTCCGCCCCTGCCATATTCCAAGGGGTGATGAACCAGATTTTACAAGGTATTGAAGGGGTAGTATGTTATTTAGATGACATACAAATTTCAGCACCAAATAGGCAAATTCATATTAACATATTGAATGAAGTTCTCAAACGGCTAGAGAAGCACAGAGTAAGAGTATCTGCTTGCAAGTGTGAGTTATTTCAAAACTCCGTGGAGTACTTAGGGTACAGAGTAGACAAAGATGGTTTACATCCAAACAAGGGAAAGTCGGATGCAATGAGAAATGCACCCACTCCCAAGAATGTCACTGAACTTTGATCATTTTTGGGTCTTTTGAATTATTATGGGAAGTTCCTACCAAATTTGGCGACAGTATTACATCCAGTGAATGAATTATTAAAAAAACAAGTC
Source organism: Pristiophorus japonicus (assembly GCF_044704955.1). Lineage (NCBI taxonomy): Eukaryota > Metazoa > Chordata > Chondrichthyes > Pristiophoridae > Pristiophorus > Pristiophorus japonicus. The sequence continues at coordinate 370,250,663 of NC_091977.1, read as the reverse complement.
CATTGAAAGTGGTCAGAAGAATGCGATACAGCAGTCAAGGAGTGTAAAAGCAAATTGGTAGAGACCACCGTGTTAGTTTACTATGATGTATCTAAGGAGATCAAGCAATCATGTGATGTTTCTCTGTATGGAATTGGGGCAGTGATCTCTCATGTACTACATAGTGGGGAGGACAGACCAATTGCTTTTGCTTCACACATTCTCAGTGCCAGTGACCGTAATTATGCACAAATCGAAAGGAAAGCTTTGGCATTAATTTTGTGGGGTCAAGAAGTTCCACAAATACTTGTATGGTCGTAAGTTTACCATCATTATGGACCATATGCCCCTGACAGCAATCCTCCATCCAACGTCCCCAGTTCCAACATTAGCTGCAGCCCGAATGCAGAGATGAGCTTTGATTTTGTCAGCATATACATATAATATTGAATACAGACGATCAGCTGATCACAGTAATGCTGATGCTATGTCTTGATTGCCTTCCCCATCACAAGTTACACCCAATAGGAAAGAAGTGTTTTATTTTTCATACATTGATGAGCTGCCGGTCACAGCTGAGGAGATTGGTAGAGCAACCAAGTGTGACCCAGTTATGTCAAAGATGTATAAGTATATTGCAAATGGCTGGTCAAACCAGGTAACAGACAAAGATATTCATCCGTAGAAATGAATTATCAGTCGATAAAGATTATATCATGTGGGGTGCAAGAGTGGTTATACCAAATAAATTCAGGTCCAAATTATTAGGAGACCTCCATGACCAGCACCTGGGAATGTGCTTGACCAAGAGATTTGCACAAAGTTACTTATGGTGGCCAGGTCTAGATAAAGAGATAGAGTACTTAGTCAGTTAGTGTACGACATGTCAATTGGTAAGCAAGAAACCACCATTAGTACCATTACAACCATGGAAATGGCCTCCCAGGGTGTGACAAAGGCTACATATTGATTTTGCTGAGCTAGAAGGACAATTGTTCATTGTGATTGATAGCCATTCGAAGTGGGTCGAGGTGTTTCAATGTGGAAAATAACAACAAGTAAAACACTAGACATTTTACGAAGATTATTTTATTCATTTGGCCTCGCAGAAGAAATTGTTTCTGATAATGGACCACAATTTTGTTGAGAAGAATTTGCACAGTTTACCAGCAAAAATGGTGTGAAACATACCAAGGTTCCACCACACCACCTTGCTTCAAATGGTGTAGCACAGCGTACAGTACAAATTGTAAAACGTGCCCTCATCAAACAGATGGTGGATCCAAATCCAAAGAAACGACAATTGTCATTGGGCCACAAATTGGCTAATTTTCTAATTATGTATCGTAATACTCCTCATAAAATGACTGGTACAACACCAGCAGAGTTGCTTCTCAAACGACAGCCACAAACCAGATTCTCATTGTTAAAACCAAATTTGGCACACTCAGTTGAAGAGAAACAATTAAGACAAAAAGAGAATCATGATAGAGGTAGAGTAACAGAGAGAAGTGTGAAATTAAACCAGAAGGTGAGAGTGAAGAACCATCACCATAAATGGTTAAAGTGGTTACCAGGAAGAGTGGTGAAAATATGTGGTCCTCGCACATATTTGTTCAAGATGTTTGATCATGGACAGGTTAGGTTTGTTCACGTTGTTCATATTTTACCTACAGACATGGAAGGAGTTGAAGATGGGAATGATTCAATTATTTCTGACTCATCAGATAATTTTGATACACCAGTAGCAAATCCTACATCCAATGTACTGGAAACAAATCCAAGTCAAAGTCAGAATTGAAGTCTGAGTCCGAGTCAGGCAGCGAAACAGTCTGAAGTTACAGAGAGTACAAATGGAAATCAAGGGCATTTCTTGGAGGAAAACTTTCCTCAGGATCAGCCTCAAATGAGTTTAAATTCGACACCGTGTTTGGAAGGTTCTGTTCAAGAGCGAAGGTATCAATGAAACAGAAAACAAGTGGTGAAGCTTCATTTGTAAATATGGCAAAATAAGTCCATATCCTTTGTTATGTATCACCATGCAAGTTATGTATGATGATTATTTTGTTATAAGTACTTTTTCATTAAGAGAGAAGTGTAATATATATAGCTTTACCTGTGGACTACTGTGACACTACAGCCAGTGCTGTGTACAAATAAAGAGGGAACAGGTCACCTGACTAAAGTTCCGGATTGTTCTGCCATCTTAAGGCTGTGAGTGTGTTTGTGAGTTGTACTGAAGATATAACATCGCAGGTCACATTGACTGCAATAGTTGCATACATCATGCTGCGTGAAGCTTGGACTTGAAAGAGGCAGTGTTGTCTCCCATTACAATGTCCTTACAACGAAAGGTACCAACGATATAGGTAAAAAGCTGGATGGGGTCCTACAAGCTGAATTTAGCAAGCTACGAGTGAAATCAAAAAATAGGACCTCAAATGTAGTAATCTCAGGATTGCTGCCAGTGCCACGTGCTAGTCAGAGCAGAAATAGCAGAATAGTTAGGATGAATACGTGGCTTGAGGAATGGTGCAAGAGGGAGGGATTCAAATTCCTGGGACATTGGAACTGGTTCTGGAGGAGGTGGGACCAGTCCAAACCGGACAGTCTGCACCTAGGTAGAACTGGAACCAATGTCCTAGGGGGAGTGTTTGCTAGTGCTGTTGGGGAGGATTTAAACTTACAGGACAGGGGGATGGGACCTATGCAGGGAGACAGAGGGAAGTAAAATGGGGTCAGAAGCAAAAGGTATAAAGGAGAAAAGTAGAATTGGAGGGCAGAAAAATCAGAGGCAAAAATCAAAAAGGGACACAGTACAACATATTTATAAAAGGACAAAGAGTGTTAAAAAACAAGCCTGAAGGCTCTGTGTCTCAATGTGAGGAGCATTTGTAATAAGGTGGATGAATTAACTGCGCAGATAGCTGTTAACGGATATGACATAATTGGGATTATGGAGATATGGCTCCAGGGTGACGAAGGCTGGCAACTCAACATCCAAGCGTATTCAATATTCAGAAAAGATAGACTGAAAGGAAAAGGAGGTGGGGTAGCGTTGCTGGTCAAAGAGGCGATTAACGCAATAGTAAGGAAGGACATTAGCGTGGATGATGTGGAATCTGTATGGGTAGAGCTGCGGAACACCAAAGGGCAGAAAACATTTGTGCGAGTTGTGTACAGACCACTAAACGGTTATAGTGATGTTGGGGATGGCATCAAACAGGAAATTAGGCATCTGTGCAATAAAGGTATAGCAGTTATCATGGGTGACTTTAATCGACATATAGATTGGGCTAAACAAACTGGTAGCAATACGGTGGAGGAGGATTTCCTGGAGTGTATTACGGATGGTTTTCTAGACCAATATGTCGAGGAACCAACTAGACTGGGTGTTGTGTAATGAGAGAGGATTAATTAGCAATCTTGTTGTGCAAGGCCCCTTGGGGAAGAGTGACCATAATATGGTATAATTCTTTATTAAAATGGAGAGTGACACAGTTAATTCAGAGACTAGGGTCCTGAACGTAAAGAAAGGTAACTTCGACGGTATGAGACATGGATCGGCTAGGATAGACTGGCATATGATACTTAAAGGGTTGATAGTGGATGGGCAATGGCAGATATTTAAAGATCACATGGATGAACTTCAACAATTCTACATCCCTGTTTGGTGTAAAATAAAATGGGGAAGGTGGCTCAACCATGGCTTACAAGGCAAATTAGGGATAGTGTTAAATCCAATGGCAGCAGATTAGGAAAAGGGGAGGTGCAATGAGACCTGGGTGTCATGGTACATCAGTCATTGAAAGTTGGCATGCAGGTACAGCAGGCGGTGAAGAAGGCAAATGGTATGTTTGCCTTCATAGCGAGGGGATTTGAGTACAGGAGCAGGGAGGTCTTACTGCAGTTGTACAGCGCCTTGGTGAGACCTCACCTGGAATATTGTGTTCAGTTTTGGTCTCCTAATCTGAGGAAGGACATTCTTGCTATTGAGGGAGTGCAGCGAAAGTTCACCAGGAATGGCTGAACTGACATATGAGGAGAGACTGGATCAACTGGACCTTTATACACTGGAGTTTAGAAGGATGAGAGAGGATCTCATAGAAACATATAAGATTCTGATGGGACTGGACAGATTAGATGCAGGAAGAATGTTCCTGATGTTGGGAAAGTCCAGAACCAGGGAACACAGTCTTAGGATAAGGGGTAGGCCATTTAGGACTGAGATCAGGAGAAACTTTTTCACTCAGAGAGTTGTTAACCTGTGGAATTCCCTGCCACAGAGAGTTGTTGATGCTAGTTCATTGGATATATTTAAGAGGGAGTTAGATATGGCTCATACGGCTAAAGGAATCAAGGGGTATGGAGAGAAAACAGGAAAGGGGTACTGAGGGAATGACCAGCCATGTTCTTATTGAATGGTGGTGCAGGCTCGAAGGGCCAAATGGCCTACTCCTGCACCTATTTTCTATGTTTCTATGTTTCTAAGAGGCATATAAAGTGGACAAAAAAAAGCAGCAAACCTGAGGACTGGGAGAAATTTAGAATTCAGCAGAGGAGGATAAAAGGTGTAATTAGGAGGGGGAGAAAAGAATATGAGAGTAAGCTTGCAGGGAACATAAAAACTGACTGCAAAAGCTTCTACAGATATGTGAAGAGAAAAAGATTAGTGAAGACAAATGTGGGTCCCTTACAGTCAGAATGAGGTGAATTTATAATGGGAACAAAGAAATGGCAGACCAATTGAACAAATACTTTGGTTCTGTTTTCACGAAGGAAGACACAAATAACCTTCTGAATATACCAGGGAACCGAGGGTCCAGCAAGAAGGAGGAACTAAAGGAAATCCTTATTAGTCAGCAAATTGTGCTAGGAAAATTGATGGGATTGAAGGCCGATAAATCCCCAGGACCTGATAGTCTGCCTCCCAGAGTACTTAAGGAAGAGGCCCGAGAAATAGTGGATGCATTGGTGGTCATTTTTCAACATTCTATAGACTCTGGATCAGTTCCTATGAACTGGAGGGTAGCTAATGTAACCCCACTTTTTAAAAAAGGAGGGAGAGAAAACAGGGAATTATAGACCAGTCAGCCTGACATTGGTCATGGGGAAAATGTTGGAATCAATTATTAAAGATGTAATAGCAGCGCATTTGGAAAGCAGTGACAGGATCGGTCCAAGTCAGCATAAATTTATGAAAGGGAAATCATGCTTGGCAAATCTTCGAGAATTTTTTGAGGATGTAACTAGTAGAGTGGACAAGGGGGAGCCAGTGGATGTGGTGTATTTAGATTTCAAAAGGCTTTTGACAAGATCCCACACAAGAGATTAGTGTGCAAAATTAAAGCACATGGTACTGGAGGTAATGTACTGACGTGGATAGAGAACTGGTTGGCAGACAGGAAGCAAAGAGTCGGAATAAATGGGTGTTTTTCAGAATGGCAGGCAGTGACTAGTGGGGTACCGCAAGGTTCAGTGCTGGGACCCCAGCTATTTACATAGAAACATAGAAACATAGAAAATAGGTGCAGGCGCAGGCCATTCAGCCCTTCGAGCCTGCACCGCCATTCAATGAGTTCATGGCTGAACATGAAACTTCAGTACCCCCTTCCTGCTTTCTCGCCATACCCCTTGATCCCCCGAGTAGTAAGGACTTCATCTAACTCCCTTTTGAATATATTTAGTGAATTGGCCTCAACTACTTTCTGTGGTAGAGAATTCCACAGGTTCACCACTCTCTGGGTGAAGAAGTTTCTCCTCATCTCGGTTCTAAATGGCTTACCCCTTATCCTTAGACTGTGACCCCTGGTCCTGGACTTCCCCAACATTGGGAACATTCTTCCTGCATCTAACCTGTCTAAACCTGTCAGAATTTTAAACGTTTCTATGAGGTCCCCTCTCATTCTTCTGAACTCCAGTGAATACAAGCCCAGCTGATCCAGTCTTTCTTGATAGGTCAGTCCCGCCATCCCGGGAATCAGTCTGGTGAATCTTCGCTGCACTCCCTCAATAGCAAGAATGTCCTTCCTCAAGTTAGGAGTCCAAAACTGTACACAATACTCCAGGTGTAGCCTCACCAAGGCCCTGTACAACTGGAGCAACACCTCCCTGCCCCTGTACTCAAATCCCCTCGCTATGAAGGCCAACATGCCAGTTGCTTTCTTAACCGCCTGCTGTACCTGCATGCCAATCTTCAATGACTGATGTACCATGACACCCAGGTCTCGTTGCACCTTCCCTTTTCCTAATCTGTCACCATTCAGATAATCGTCTGTCTCTCTGTTTTTACCACCAAAGTGGATAACCTCACATTTATCCACATTATACTTAATCTGCCATTCATTTGCCCACTCACCTAACCTATCCAAGTCACTCTGCAGCCTCATAGCATCCTCCTCGCAGCTCACACTGCCACCCAATTTAGTGTCATCCGCAAATTTGGAGATACTACATTTAATCCCCTCGTCTAAATCATTAATGTACAATGTAAACAGCTGGGGCCCCAGCACAGAACCTTGCGGTACCCCACTAGTCACTGCCTGCCATTCTGAAAAGTACCCATTTACTCCTACTCTTTGCTTCCTGTCTGACAACCAGTTCTCAATCCATGTCAGCACACTACCCCCAATCCCATATGCTTTAACTTTGCACATTACTCTCTTGTGTGGGACCTTGTCGAAGGCCTTCTGAAAGTCCAAATATACCACATCAACTGATTCTCCTTTGTCCACTTTACTGGAAACATCCTCAAAAAATTCCAGAAGATTTGTCAAGCATAATTTCCCTTTCACAAATCCATGCTGACTTGGACCTATCATGTCAGCTCTTTCCAAATGCGCTGCTATGACATCCTTAATAATTGATTCCATCATTTTACCCACTACCGATGTCAGGCTGATCGGTCTATAATTCCCTGTTTTCTCTCTCCCTCCTTTTTTAAAAAGTGGGGTTACATTGGCTACCCTCCACTCCATAGGAACTGATCCAGAGTCAATGGAATGTTGGAAAATGACTGTCAATGCATCCGCTATTTCCAAGGCCACCTCCTTAAGTACTCTGGGATGCAGTCCATCAGGCCCTGGGGATTTATCGGCCTTCAATCCCATCAATTTCCCCAACACAATTTCCCGACTAATAAAGATTTCCCTCAGTTCCTCCTCCTTACTAGACCCTCTGACCCCTTTTATATCTGGAAGGTTGTTTGTGTCCTCCTTAGTGAATACCGAACCAAAGTACTTGTTCAATTGGTCTGCCATTTCTTTGTTCCCCGTTATGACTTCCCCTGATTCTGACTGCAGGGGACCTACGTTTGTCTTTACTAACCTTTTTCTCTTTACATACCTATAGAAACTTTTGCAATCCGCCTTAATGTTCCCTGCAAGCTTCTTCTCGTACTCCATTTTCCCTGCCCTAATCAAACCCTTTGTCCTCATCTGCTGAGTTCTAAATTTCTCCCAGTCCCCGGGTTCACTGCTATTTCTGGCCAATTTGTATGCCACTTCCTTGGCTTTAATACTATCCCTGATTTCCCTAGATAGCCACGGTTGAGCCACCTTCCCTTTTTTATTTTTATGCCAGACAGGAATGTACAATTGTTGTAATTCATCCATGCGGTCTCTAAATGTCTGCCATTGCCCATCCACAGGCAACCCCTTCAGTATCATTCGCCAATCTATCCTAGCCAATTCACGCCTCATACCTTCAAAGTTACCCTTTTTTAAGTTCTGGACCATGGTCTCTGAATTAACTGTTTCATTCTCCATCCTAATGCAGAATTCCACCATATTATGGTCACTCTTCGCCAAGGGGCCTCGCACAATGAGATTGCTAATTAATCCTCTCTCATTACACAACACCCAGTCTAAGATGGCCTCCCCCCTAGTTGGTTCCTCGACATATTGGTCTAGAAAACCATCCCTTATGCACTCCAGGAAATCCTCCTCCACCGTATTGCTTCCAGTTTGGTTAGCCCAATCTATGTGCATATTAAAGTCACCCATTATAACTGCTGCACCTTTATTGCATGCACCCCTAATTTCCTGTTTGATGCCCTCCCCAACATCACTACTACTGTTTGGAGGTCTGTACACAACTCCCACTAACGTTTTTTGCCCTTTGGTGTTCTGCAGCTCTACCCATATAGATTCCACATCATCCAAGCTAATGTCTTTCCTAACTATTGCATTAATCTCCTCTTTAACCAGCAATGCTACCCCACCTCCTTTTCCTTTTATTCTATCCTTCCTGAATGTTGAATACCCCTGGATGTTGAGTTCCCAGCCCTGATCATCCTGGAGCCACGTCTCCGTAATCCCAATCACATCATATTTGTTAACATCTATTTGCACAGCTAATTCATCCACCTTATTGCGGATACTCCTTGCATTAAGACACAAAGCCTTCAGGCTTGTTTTTTTAACACCCTTTGTCCTTTTAGAATTTTGCTGTACAGTGGCCCTTTTTGTTCTTTGCCTTGGGTTTCTCTGCCCTCCACTTTTCCTCATCTCCTTTCTGTCTTTTGCTTTTGCCTCCTTTTTTTCTCCCTCTGTCTCCCTGCATTGGTTCCCATCCCCCTGCCATATTAGTTTAACTCCTCCCCAACAGCACTAGCAAATACTCCCCCTAGGACATTGGTTCCGGTCCTGCCCAGGTGCAGACCGTCTGGTTTGTACTGGTCCCACCTCCCCCAGAACCGGTTCCAATGCCCCAGGAATTTGAATCCCTCCCTGCTGCACCTCTGCTCAAGCCATGTATTCATCTGCGCTATCCTGCGATTCCTACTCTGACTATCACGTGGCACTGGTAGCAATCCCGAGATTACTATTTTTGAGGTCCTACTTTTTAATTTAGCTCCTAGCTCCTTAAATTCGTTTCATAGGACCTCATCCCTTTTTTTACCTATGTCGTTGGTACCAATGTGCACCACGACAACTGGCTGTTCTCCCTCCCATTTCAGAATGTCCTGCACCCGCTCCGAGACATCCTTGACCCTTGCACCAGGGAGGCAACATACCATCCTGGAGTCTCGGTTGCGGCCGCAGAAACGCCTATCTATTCCCCTCACCATTGAATCCCCTGTCACTATCGCGCTCCCACTCTTTTTCCTGCCCTCCTGTGCAGCAGAGCCAGCCACGGTGCCATGAACTTGGCTGCTGCTGCCCTCCCCTGGTGAGTCATCCCCCCCCCAACAGTACTCAAAGCGGTGTATCTGTTTTGCAGGGGGATGACCACAGGGGACTCCTGCACTACCTTCCTTGCACTACTCTTCCTGCTGGTCTTCCATTCGCTATCTGGCTGAGGACCCTTCTCCTGCGGTAAGACCAACTCACTACACGTGATACTCACGTCATTCTCAGCATCGTGGATGCTCCAGAGTGAATCCACCCTCAGCTCCAATTCCGCAACGCGGACCGTCAGGAGCTCGAGGCGGATACATTTCCCGCACACGTAGTCGTCAGGGACACCAGAAGTGTCCCTGAGTTCCCACATGGTACAGGAGGAGCATAACACCCGACCGAGCTCTCCTGCCATGACTTAACCCTTAGATACACTTAAATTGGCAACAACAGTGCTAAAAGTTACTGACTGATATAAAAAAGAAAAAGAAAAACTACTCACCAATCACCAGCCAATCACTTAGCCCTAGGCTGTGACATCACCTTTCTGTTTCTTTCTACTTCTTTTTTGCCTTCTCCTTGTAGCTGCACAAGTACACCTTTTATAGGCCTCTGCTGATCCCCGGACCCATGCCTCACCAACAAACTCCCGACGCCTCTCGCGGCCTTTTATAGGCCTCTGCTGATCCCCGGACTCACGCCTCACCAACGAACTCCCGATACAATACAATATACATTAATGATTTAGACCAAGGAATTGAATGTAATATCTCCAAGTTTGCAGATGACACTAAGCTGGCTGGCAATGTGAGCTGTGAGGAGGATGCTTAGAGGCTGCAGGGTGACTTGGATAGGTTAGGTGAGTGGGCAAATACATGGCAGATGCAGTATAATGTGGATAAATGTGAGGTTATCCACTTTGGTGGTAAAAAAAGGAAGGCAGAATATTATCTGAATGGTGATAGATTTGTAAAAGGGGAGGTGCAACGAGACCTGGGTGTCATGGTACATCAGTTATTGAAAGTTGGCATACAGGTACAGCAGGCGGTGAAGAATGCAAATGGAATATTGGCCTTCAGAGCAAGAGGATTTGAGTATAGGAGCAAGGCGGTCTTACTGCAGTTGTACAGAGCCTTGGTGAGGCCGCACCTTGAATATTGTGTACAGTTTTGGTCACCTAATCTGAGGAAGGACATTTTTGCTATTGAGGGAGTGCAGCGACGATTCACCACATTGATTCTGGGGATGACAGGACTGACATATGAAGATAGAATATGGATCTCCAGACACCTTGATCCCTTTAGCCGTAAGGGCCACATCTAACTCCCTTTTGAATATATCTAACGAACTGACCTCAACAACTTTCTGTGGTAGAGAATTCCACATGCTCACAACTCCCTGAGTGAATGAGTTTCCCCTCATCTCGGCCCTAAATGGCTTACCCCTTATCCTTAGACTGTGACCCCTGTTTTTGGACTTCCCCAACATCAGGAACATTCTTCCTGCATCTATCCTGTCCAATCCCGTCAGAATTTTATATGTTTCTATGAGATACCCTCTCATTCTTCTAAATTCCATTGAATGTACAAGAGGCCAGAGCTGGAAGACCAAAGGACACAGGATAGGAAGTATGGCTGGAGGAGGTTACATAGATAAGGTGGTGCTAGTAAATGAAGGAATTTGTAAACAAGGATAAAGATTTGAAGTTTGATGCATTAGGGACAGTAAGTTGATGGAAGTCAGTGAAGGCAGGGAAGTATGCCAGGATGTGACAACATTTTAGATGGCATTCGAGCATGGCATTGGAGATGTTGAGTCTAAAGATAATGAAAGCATGTATGAAGGTTTCAGTAGACATGGTATTGGAGATAAAGGCAGAGGCAAATAGTGTTGCAGAGATGGAAGTAAGCAGTCTTGGTGATGGAAATAATATGTGCGCTTGAAATGTTTTGAAATTATTTATTTATTCATTTGGCTTGATTTGAGTAATTAAATATATATACCAGCTAGGTTCTGAGTCCATGCTTAAAGTATTTTAAATTATACATTTAGTTACATTTAATTAATTCTGAGTTCTTCTTTAAAATTAAAATTATTTATTGACAACAGCCCCATATTGAGTTCTGGCAGAGCTCTGCGGGGATCTTTTTTTTTTGAACAGTTGGCCCGAGTACTTGTCTCGTTGCAAATTCGGCAAAAATGAGGTTCCATGATCTTGGCGCAAAATCAAGGGCTAGACTTTCCACTTTCAGGCTAAGGCCGAAAAAAATGGGCCTTGTTCCAGCGATGCGGGACCTATCGCCCATGCCGATCGCCAGCTCAAGGCCCATTTTTTTTTTGTGATTTTCCACTCAGCCTTAGCCCAGCGATGTCAAATGGGCGATGTGATTTCTCGGCGATCTCCTGATCGCCCAAAGAAAACGGAAGTGAATGAAAAAAAAACTTCCCTAGCAACGCATTACTGCACATGTGCAGGTTGATTTTGTTTTCAGGTTGATGCTTCTTCCCGTGTTTTGAGAGGTCAAAGGTCTTCACACATGCTCAGAAGCTCTGGGTGGGTGTGGGAGAGAGAGAGAGAGAGAGAGAGGAGAAAGGAAGCAGGTCAGAAAGTCTTATCCAAATTACAGATAAATTTAAAGAATGGAGGGAGGTGCAGGAAAGAGAAGGGCCAAACCCTTCAGCGAAGAGGCAAATGAGGCCCTCGTAAATGCTGTCAGCTCCAGGTGGGAGGATCTGACTCGGGGTGGGCAGGAGAAACCTTCACCCCATGCATATCGCAGGAATTGGTCTGAAATAGCCGACGTAGTCACATCGGCCTCCAATGAAACGTGCACACCGGACCAGTGCCGCAAACGGTGGAACAGCCTACTGGCAGCTGCGAGAGTAGTTGAAATTTATATTTATGTATTATTTAATGATCTAAATAGTAACTAAAATCTGCAATGTTATTGGGTTACATTTAAACATAACTACATTTTACACAACCCAGCATAAAGTTAAATGTTCACTTGTTCACTTGTTATCATCACTGAAATGGTCACTTGTTCTGTAAAATGTTCAGTTCTTCTTCTTGTAACGTTTTGGGGATTTTGAGGAAAGGGTGGGTTGGTGCGGGGGTGGGGGGTTGGAGGGAGGGTGTTGTTCATTAGTTCTTTGTTAATAAAAAAAAAACATTTCTACAACTTTTGAACCTTCTCTCTTACTTACATAAGTTTTACAACGTACAGTTCTTCATGCAGATTTGTTTGTTTATTCTGTTTCCCCACAGAATATCATTAAATAACTCCACTATGTAAAAGCTATTTAATAATATAAAGTCCTGTCCCCTCAGTACAGATTCACACGAGGCATGTAGTGAAGTCAAGGTCACTCTGGACCTGCACCTTTATTTCACAGCTCTGGAATGCTGCACTTGCCTGAGACCTGTGCTTATATACCTGTCTCTTGCAAGTGCACCCCTGGTGGTAAGGTATGCTGGTGGTTACAGGTCATATCTTATTACAATCATGTATAGCATATTAGGATACAGTTATATATAATAATGTAAGATACATGACATCACCCTCCCCCAAGGTCTTATTGTCTTTATAGGTTCAGTCTCTCAGGTGGTCTACGCTCTCGCGTGGAGCGTCTGAGTTGTGGTTCAGTTGTTTGCCTTGGTGTCTGTTTTTCTTTGGGTGTGGTTGCTGGTATCTCGCCTGGGCTGTCTGTTTCGATTGGTGTGATTGTTGTTGGCTCGCCTGGGCTGTCTGTTGGGATTGCCCTTTCCTCAGGTTGTTCCCTCTGTCTGTCCACCAGGTGTGGTGCGAGTTCCACATTGTAGTCTGCCTCTGGTTCCGCATTGTTGTTGGTAAATCTGCTTTTGACTTGGTCTACATGCCTCCAGCAGGTTTTGCCATTGTCCATTTGTACTACCAGTAGCCTGTTTCCTTCCTTGCCCGTTACTGTCCCTGCAAGCCATTTGGGACCCCTGCCATAGTTTAGTACACTTTATCTCCTATCTCTCCATCTCCCCCTCAAATTTCTGTCATGGTACTCAGTCAGCTTACAGGGCTTTGCCTCAACGATTTCGTGCATGTCTGGGAGGATTAATGAGAGCCTTGTTTTTAAAGTCCTTTTCATCAACAGTTGCGCGGGGGGGATTCCAGTCAGTAAGTGCGGACGAGATCTGTATGCCAGCAGCAGTCACGACAGGCAACCCTGCAGCGTGGGACCTTGGATTTTAAGCATGCCTTGTTTAATGATTTGCACTACTCTCTCTGCCTGGCCGTTTCACAGCTCTGTAATGCTGCACTTGCCTGAGACCTGTCCTTATATACCTGTCTCTTGCAAGTGCACCCCTGGTGGTAAGGAATGCTGGTGGTTACAGGTCATATCGTATTACAGTCATGTATAGTATGTTAGGATACAGTTATATATAATAATGTAAGATACATGACAAATAAATAATTCCAATATATGCATAAATAAGGTGATAATACCTATTTATATTCCCTGTCCCAAATTTCTGAGTACAATTTGCATCAATTTTACTCTCTAAATAACTCAGAACAATTCTCCACCCTTCCTCAGAGGCTAAAAATGGCGTCCGTAATGCCCATTTTCCTCTCTAAGTCCCTGAAAAAGCAACTATTTTGAGCACTCTTTTGGGTCTTGCATCAGCCCAGTGAAGTGCATGCTAAGTGCTGAAACTTGGGATGGGCTTTGTGCGGGCGATCATTTGGGCGATCATCTCAGTGATCAAAGTGGAAACTTGGTGGCCTATTTTTCCGGCGATATTTTGGGCCTAGTTCCCACTTTTTGCTCAAAATGGGCGATAGAGGTCCATTTTGGGCCATAGATGGGCGATGTGAAGTGGAAAGTCTAGCCCCAAGTGTTGCACAAGGAAGCTTTTGCGCTCAGCCGAAAATCGCGGCATTAAAAAAGTTTTGGTGATTTAAGAACCTTCATTGTTGTTCAGTGCCCTGCAACATAACTTTGTCTATTGTATGGATTTCTTTTGGTGAGGGGAGTTTTTGTTACTCTGTTGCAGTACAATGTCTGTTTGATCCTTTGCCATTGGTGTCTTGTGTATCATTCCAACGTTCACCGGAGATGTGCACTTATGGGGGCACATGCATGCCCAGTATTAGCTCCATCCCTTAATTTCCTCCATGTAGGTGAACCGGTCCATTATGAGCAGGTGACGTGTGACTCTTGGTCCAGCAGATTCTCCATGCTGCCTCCCCCGTGGCTGATGTGGCTATCCAATGGGGGCCTCGCCAGGCTCCTCTTCATTGTCCTCCTGAAGTGGGCCTGCAATCCTCACTGGCAATGCATGGCCCCTCATGATGGCCAAGTTGTGCAACATGCAGCACACCACAATGAATTCGGATACCTGTTGAGGGGAATATTGAAGGCTGCCTCCAGAACAGTCCAGGTCTGCCTATAGGAGATGGCATATCTCTGTCAGCACTTCCTTTTGGAGCGCAGCTTTCTCACTCACTTCTCAGAGAGCTGGAGGTATGAGCATTGGCGCCTGTAAACCCATGGGGGATAAGCCCTCCTCCCCAGACGTCTTTGGCCTCTCCTCATCTGTGAGCCGACATGGCCAAGAGCCCTCTTTCTAGTTTGATGCCGCCTGGCACTAGCATGCAGCATGATACGCTCACAAACTAGTAATGCCCCCATTAAATTCTCTCACTGATGTTGTAGAAACATAGAACCATTGGAAATAGGTGCAGGAGTAGGCCATTCGGCTCTTCGAGCCTGCACTACCAGTCAATATGATCATGGCTGATCATGCAACTTCAGTACCCCATTCCTGCTTTCTCTCCAGACCCCTTGTACATTCCCTCCTCCCTCCGTTCTATCATCAATGGGAGGGCTAATCTCTGAAGCACTCTCTGTAAATCCTGCATACTTTGCTACTATTTACTGCGTTTTTAAAAGCTGCCTTCAAAAGCATCTCTTCACCCATGCTTTCAGTCATCTCTCCTAACTCTTCAACCTGTTTAATTTATCCTCTGTGAAGCACCATAAAAGGTGCTATATAAATGCAACTTGTTGCTTCTACAATTATGATGTACAGGTAGAACGTCCCAAAACCGGAAACATCGGGACCGAGGCCATTCCGGTTTTCGGGTTTTTCCAGATTTCAGGGAAGAAATCCGTCATCCCAAATCCGGAAACCCTTGGGCCTAGTTTTGGGTATTTCCGGATTTTGGAGCCGAAAATCCGACGTCCCGATTCCGGAAATCCCATGGACGATGTTCGTGTATTTCTGGATTTCAGAGCAGAATATCCGACGGCCTGAATCCAGCAACCTCGAGGCCGGGCCAAGCCGGGCTGCGCATATTTCCGGATTTATCTTTGAAAAGGTAAGTACAGCTTAAAATATACTTAAACTATGAAAAGGAATGTACTCAAAGCATGAAATATAATAAATAAAGGTTTTTATTTGTTAAACAGAGTACAGGTATCAAACAGAATACAAGTACTGTACCCTATAATGTATAAAGAATAATCTTCCTTCCTGTGATCCACTTCATAAGTAAGCTGCACAGAAATAGGTACAATTGGCTGGAGGTTGTGCTTGAGATTGCGTGCTCAGCTATGATGTCTGGGGCTGAAAATGGGCCAGCAATAGTGGAAATTGCTGGTTTGGTTGCAAGCTGTCGGTCTTGGGCAGTCGGCTGCGATACCCTTTGAAACGACTAATTTTAATTGTTTAAGTCATTTGGGCTTTTATTTGATGAATTTTTCCTGAATTTTATTCACCTGCATTATTTCCTCTTCACTTATGCAGTTTCGTTGCTCTCGGGCAGTAATTAATTCTTGTCAAAGATTGATTACTTTGTCAATGGCCACTTTTTTGACTTGATTATCAAGATCAGCATCGTCATCCTCACTGCTTTTATCCTTTTACTTTAGATGCAAAACCATGGCCATAATTTCTTCATGTGTCACTGCATGCATAACGGGAGCATCACTATCTATGTCCATGACTTCTGCGACATCGTCTTCATTCAATTTGTGCTCAGCTTCACAAGTCAGCCCTCTTGCGTATTCTAAAAGTTCAGCAATCATTTCCTTCTCCCTGGACATATAAAAGCCTTCAAAGGCACCATCATCATCATTATCATTGTCATCTTCACTAAACATAGTTGCTGGCCAGAGGTTATGCCAAGCATTGACCAAGGTGTCTCTAGTTACCTCATTCTACGTATTCACAGCTGCCCATATGGTGTCCTTCACAGAGAAACCTTTTGAGAATGCTTTTATTCCTATGCCTCTGTTCACAGCACGAAACAAACACCTCATTAATTCGTTTTTGTAGAGATACTTCATCGATCTCAAAATTCCTTGGTCCATTGGCTGTATCAGTGATGTTGCTTTTGGAGGCAAGTAGATTCCATGGACATTATCCTTTACTAAAAGCTCAGCATCAGGATATGCTGAGCAGTTGTCTAGCAGCAAGTATATTTTGTAGTTTTCTTCAAGGCCAGCTGCCGTGCAATGAACATGCGCCTGGGGGACAAAATGCTTCTCAAACCAGAGCCGCAAGATTTCCCTGGTTACCCATGCTTTCTTATTAATGCCCTGTTAATATTCTCACACTCTTGAAGCATCTTGGGTGCTGGCTTCTCCCGATGACCATAAGCTTGCACTTATGTGTCCCAGCCGCATTTGCACAAGCAAGCAATCTATCTTTGGCGTCTTTTACACCTGATGGCTGCCATTCTTCTGCTGTTGCTAATGTCTTTCTTGGTACGTAGCACCAAAACAGTGCTGTCTCGTCGGCATTATACATTTGCTCAGCTGAAAGGTTTTCATCAGCAATTAGTTTAACAAACTCATCTATATAACCTTCAACTGCCTCATGATCTGCTGAGGCTTTTTCACCACACACTTTCAATTGCCTGACGCCGTGATGCCTTTTAAATTTGGTTGACCAACCTGAATACTCGCATGGAGTTTCAATCTCCAGTTCTGCATGGAATATCTTGGCTTGTTGCACCACCATTAGGCCAGACAAACTTCTCCTCTGATGCCACTACTCCATCAATGCTCGATCCAAATCATCACTTTTAGGCTTATGCATAGTTTTTCTCTTACTCATTTCTTTCTGAACATCACTTTCTGCATAAAAATGCATGATCTGTTCTTTCTGTTTTTTTATATCATAAATGGCAGAGATTCCAACACTATACTCCTCACTCAATCTTCTCCCTGAACTACCTTTATCGAATCTCTGGAGTAACTCCACTTTCTTGGCAATTGACAATGAATTATGCTTCCTCTTTGCACTACCTGTTTTACCCATTGGGGTACCTGTTGGCCTTTTTAACATGTTGTTTGCAATCAATGGCAAACCTGTACAGACCTTTAAATCGTGAAGAACCACAGCAATTGAGTCAGCTTAGGTGAGGCCTGATCGAGGGGACACGTGGGTCAGGTGGGCAACGGCTCGGGTCACACGTGGGTTAGGTGAGCATTGGCTCGGGTCACACGTGGGTCATGTGGGCGTCGGCTCGGGTCACAAGTGGGTTTGGTCGGGTCGGCTCGGGTCACATGAGGGTTGGGTCGGGTCGGCTCGGGTCACAAGTGGGTTTGGTCGGATCGGCTCGGGTCACATGTGGGTCAGGTGGGCGTCAGCTCGGGTCACACATGGGTCAGGTGAGCGTCGGCTCGGGTCACATGTGGGTTGGGTCGGGTCGGCTCGGGTCACAAGTAGGTTTGGTCGGGTCGGCTCGGGTCACAAGTGGGTTGGATCGGGTCGGCTCGGGTCACACGTGGGTTGGGTCGGGTCGGCTCGGGTCACACGTGGGTTGGGTCAGGTCGGCTCGGGTCACACGTGGGTTGGGTCGGGTCGGCTCGGGTCACACGTGGGTTGGGTCGGGTCGGCTCGGGTCACACGTGGGTCAGGTGGGCGTAGGCTCGGGTCACATGTGGGTTGGGTCGGGTCGGCTCGGGTCACAAGTGGGTTTGGTCGGGTCGGCTCAGGTCACATTTGGGTTGGGTTGGGTCGGCTCGGGTCACAAGTGGGTTGGGTCAGGTCGGCTCTGGTCACACGTGGGTCAGGTGGACGTCGGCTCGGGTCACCTGGGTTAGGTCGGCTCGGCTCAGGTCACACGCGGGTTAGGTTGGGTCGGCTCGGGTCACACATAGGTCAGGGTAATGGGGCATTCCGAAAGGCTCAGGAGCAGGTCTATACGTATTTGTGTCGTTTAAAAAAAAAGTCTGTTTCTGGGAACAGATTTCCGGATTGCGGAGGACTCTTTACTTTCATGCGCCGTTAAAAAAAAGTCCAGTTTTTGGAACAGATTTCCGGATTCCGGATGTCAACTCCTGCGATCTGCACTATGTCCGGTTTTCGGACAATTACGGTTTTTAGAACTCCGGATTTCGGGCGTTCTACCTGTACTAACAATGATTTTTTTGAATTATTAATTTCAATCGTTTATTTTCCAGTTCTTGTATATTTTATTAAATTGGTAATAATAATTTTAGGACACTGTGGAACAATTGCAGATAAAATAGACTTCAAGTTAGAAATTCTACCCTTCAGTGGGAAGGTGGGCGAAATCCAAGCAGAGTTGTGACAGGTGGAGGGGGCTGGAATTGGAGCAGAACCCAGATTTGTTGGTTTGGTTTCATCCCATTTGTTAATATGGAAATTCCAATTTAGATGTCTGGGCACTTCTAATACCCACACCACTCAGTGTCCTAGCAATAGTTTGTGGGCGAGTCAGGAGACATTCCTGGGCCACTCTGGGAATTTTGCCCAGCTGTCTGGCCCAGCAGTTCGCAGAAAGATTTATCTTTTCAAAGCTTCTCCTCAGTTACCTGTGACCAATGCTGATTCTTTAAATCTTTTAATCCTGAGTCCAATAAGAGCCTTGAACTCCCCTCTTGGAGCAGCACTGAAATGGCAGAATGCCCTGGAATTTTGCAGAGTACTGAGAGACCAGATCAACAGGAAGAAGTCTCACCTTGCCCTCTTGCCAGTGTAATTAATTCAAAAGAGTTGCTACAAGTTGTAAAGACCTCAACCGTGGTGACTCTGAACTGGCAGTTGATAACAAAAATGAAAATTTCTCAAAAAATCTTTCAGCACAGTCGGGTTCTTCCATTAAAGGCTTGTACTGATCCCAACATTATCTAAACTAATAGATTAGAAGATTCCATAAGCTTACCTCAGCATTAGACATTTGTAATACTTCAAGCCTGTCACAGTTCACTAATCTGTAAAATACTGAGTGGGGAAAGATTTCCTTTGTGTCAACATGCAATAAAATCGTAAAATCATACTTTACAAAATGGGATAGTGATTTCTTTACACATAGATTACAGAGGAAATCTCATCTCCATACAGTTTTATTTTGAGATAACATTTTAGAATGTTGCATCAAGATACTTAGCTGCTGAATATGAAATCTTTTCCACAGTTGAGTTAATAAATGGGCCCATCATATGTAAAAAAAAGCATATTCAACAGAGAACTGCTGCATATTCCTGTTTCCACTAGGCATAAAATATTATGCTAAAAGCACAGACAGCACTTTAAGATTTAGACCACTGGTACTGTCCATATACATGCCCTGCCTGCTGATGCTGTAAAATAATAATGTTGCTAAATCTTGATCCTGTAATAAATCTTACTTTATGTTAATATTTTAAAGGTTTTAATTGAACTTTGTGTTTAAATATACTCATTATTCTTGATTTCCAACTATAAATTATATACCAACATTATTTAGTAATAAGGTTTGGCACGGTTAGAATATTTATATTTGTATTGCTGTTTTGACACAGGTTCAACATACCATTCACTGATAATCAGAACTGAATGGAGCTTCAACTACAAAAAACATGCTTTTATGTAAATAACTGTCTTTTCTATTTTCAGTAAATAAAATCAAATTTATTCTTGAATACAACACAATGGCTGGGAAATTGGAGCCGATTGTGTTGGTCGTTAAGGCCGGTTTGGAAGAAAATATGGCGGTAGCTTTGCTGCCGCCCGTTTCTGGCAGGCCCCGCAGCAGCCGCCATTTTGGGCAGGTCGGCAGTGCTGCTGTTGCCTGCGCTCGCTGCAGAAATGGAAATGAGGCAGATGCTGAAGTCAATGAGTGTACAACGCTGATTTGATGCATGGTCTGCTATTTTTGACATCGCCGCTCCAATTAATGCCCTCTACGAACTACGACCAGTTCAACATGCATTCAACAGCAGGAAGGACCCCCCTCCCCAACAGTGCTTTTTAAAGGGATCATCAAAAACTTGAAGCTGACTTTAAAAAATAATTCTACTGGCTCTGTGTAAGCTTGTTCATCTGTTTAGAACTTTCTACAGTTATTGAAAGCTGGTGAGGTGTCAGGGAGTGGTGCTGCAAGCGGAGAATGCCTTACTTCTCATTTAAAGGCTTCTGCTCTTGCTTCCAGTCATGGGGACTCTAATTGCAGTCCTCCTCATGTTGCAACATGACAGAGAGATGGAGGAGAGGCAGCAAAGAAGAGCAGATGCAAAGAGGAGGAGGAGGAGGAGGGGCAAGTGGGCTCTCAGCAGGAGGCCTTACCCAATTATGGTCTTTCAAGACCACTTCTCCTACATGCATTTAAGTCAGGAGCAGTGTATTAGACTTCACTTCACCAAGGAGGTGGTCATATAACTCTGCCACCTCTTTTAACCAGACCTGAAGCCTCAGAGTGGGGCGACGATGGTGCTACCAGTGGCCCTCAAGGTTAGTGCGGGCCTCGGTTTTTTTGCCACCGGAACTTTCCATTCTGCAGCAGGAGACATAGCTTGTCATGTGTTCAACCAGCAATGTAACCCATGTATAATCTGACCTAAGTTGTACACTGTGAGAACAATGACCACTAGGCGGTGAACTTGTGGGAGACACTCCTAACCTGGACGTTCAGGTATAAAAGGGGAAGCTCCACCCACCTTCATCACTTGAGTGCTAAGGAATAAAGGACAGGTCACAGACTGACCTTCTCTCAAGCATGGGCCTCGTATGTATTGATACTGTATAGTAAGGACGTATCAATGGCGACGAGAAACTGGGATTTAAACCACGCGAGCATGGCCACTAGCAGAACAGACGAGAGGTACTGTGTTATGGAATGGTTGGGACAGAGATTCAACATTGTTAAAGCAGCACACAGTTCTCCAGGCAGACAAGGGGAATCGGGCATGCCTCAACATGTAGTCGAACCCAGAGGGGGAGTTCGACAGAGACAATGGCAAGCTGAATGGCGATTCACGCCATTGCAAGGGACAATGCGGCCAGTAATGGGGCCATCAACACCTGTTAATGGCGCACTCAAGGACAATAACAGGGGCAGTCAGGGACGATCGACTGGCAAGGGACCTTTTGTTTTCAACAACAGCTCATGTTGGCGACGTGGAGGCATACATTCAGCCGGAGTTTGCAGGGATGAGCAAAATACCTGCAGAAATTGCAGAAATGAACGCTGGGGGAAATCGCTGGAAGCTGAAGTTCAGCGAGTTCAGGTGGAGCACATATACCGTTCATACACCAGGACGCCACCGATAATGATGAAAGTTCTCCGCAATGGCATCCCAGTATCAATGGAGCTAGACACGGGGGCCAGCCAGTCCCTGATGGGTATCAAACAGTTCGAAAAGTTGTGGGCGTCCAAGGCCAGGAGGCCAAAATTATCACCGATTGACGCATAGCTACGGACATACACAAAGGAGATAATTCCGGTGCTTGGCAGCGCCACGGTAGTCGTGACCCACAAAGATTCGGAGAACAGGTTGCCACTTTGGGTTGTCCCGGGGGACGGTCCCGCACTACTGGGGAGGAGTTGGCTTGCTGTCATGAATTGGAAATGGGGCGATGTCAATGCAATTTCCTCTGTGGAGCGAGTATCACACTCACAGATCCTGGACAAATTTGACTCATTATTTCAACCCGGCATTGGCACTTGCATGGGGGCCAAGGTAATGATTCACATAAACACGGACGCCAGGCCAGTACACCACAAAGCCAGAGCGGTGCCGTACGTGATGCGGGAAAAGATAGAAGGCGAATTGGACCGCCTGCTGAAGGAAGGCATCATCTTGCCAGTCGAATTCAGTGACTGGGTGAGCCCGATTGTGCCGGTGTTCAAGGCAGATGGGTTGGTCAGGATATGTGGTGATTACAAGGCCACCATCAATTGGGTGTCACTCCAAGACCAGTACCCACTACCGAGAGCGGAGGACCTCTTTTTTCAAAATTGGACCTGACCTCAGCTTACATGACCCAGGAGCTGGCGAATGAGTCAAAGAAGCTGACCACCATCACGACACACAAGGGGTTGTTTGAGTACAACAGATGTCCGTTCGGGATTCGCTCGGCCGCCGCGATCTACCAACGAAATATGGAAAGCCTCCTCAAGTCGATTCCTCGGGCGGCGTTATTTCAGGACGACATCCTCATTACGATACTGAAGAACACCTCCACAACCTGGAGGAGGTGCTACGCAGACTGGACCGGGTAGGGCTGCGACTGAAAAAGGTGAAGTGCGTCTTCCTAGCTCCAGAGGTAGAATTCCTGAGGATGAGGATAGCAGCAGACGGGATCAGCCTGACTGCATCCAAGACGGAAGTGATCCAGAGAGCACCCAGACCCCGTAACACGACGGAGCTGCGTTCGTTCCTGGGGCTCCTGAACTATTTTGGTAACTTTCTTCCCAAATTGAGCACGCTGCTAGAGCTGCTATACGTGCTCCTACGCAAAGGTCACGAATGGGTCTGGGGGGACAGCCAGGAAAGGGCTTTTAATAGAGCACGCAATTTGTTATGTTCCAACAATCTGTTAACGCTACATGACCCATGTAAGAAACTTGTGTTAACGTGCGATGCGTCGTCCTATGTTGTCGGGTGTGTGTTGCAGCATGTCAATGCCAAGGGTCAGTTACAGCCGGTAGCTTATGCCTCCAGAAGTCTGTCCTCGGCAGAAAGGGGCTACGGGATGGTAGAAAAGGAGGCGCTCGCATGTGTATATGCGGTAAAGAAAATGCACCAGTACCTGTTTGGCAGGAAATTTGAGCTGGAGACAGATCACAAACCCCTAACGTCCCTTTTGGCCGACAACAAGGCCATAAATGCAAACGCATCGGCCCGCATACAGAGGTGAGCACTCACGTTAGCCGCCTAGGATTACACAATTCGGCACAGACCGGGCATCGAGAACTGCGCCGATGCACTCAGCAGGCTCCCAATAGCCACCACTGAGGGGGCTACCGAGCATGCTGCTGAGATGGTCATGGCTGTTGAAGCTTTCGGAAGCGAAGGCTCACCCGTGACAGCCCGTCAGATTAAAGTCTGGACAAATAGAGACCCGCTATTGTCTCTAGTCAAGAAATGTGTCCTGAATGGGGACTGGGCAGCTATGTACAGGGCATGCCCTGAGGAATTTAAACCATTTCACAGGCGCAGGGATGAACTCTCGATTCAGGCCGATTGCCCACTGTGGGGAAACCGCGTAGTCATGCCCCAGATGGGCAGAGAGGTGTTCATCAGAGAACTCCACAATGAGCACTGGGGCATTGTCATAATGAAGGCAATTGCCAGGTCACACGTTTGGTGGCCAGGGATAGACACAGATCTGGAACTTTGTGTTCGCAGGTGCAACACGTGTGCCAAGCTGGGCAATGCGCCCAGGGAAGCCCACCTTAGCCCCTGGCCATGGCCCGCCAAGCCTTGGTCACGCATCCATGTGGACTAGGCAGGTCCTTTCATGGGAAAAGTGTTTTTGGTTGTGGTAGACGCCTACACCAAATGGATCGAGTGTGACATTTTAAATTCAAGCACATTCTCTGCCACGGCAGAAAGTCAATGGGCAATGTTCGCCACCCACGGTCTACCGGACATCTTGGTCAGCGACAATGGCCCGTGCTTCACAAGCACTGAATTCCAGGACTTCATGGCAGGCAATGCAATTAACTATGTCAGAACGGCACCGTTCAAGCCGGCCTCAAACGGCCAGGCAGAACGAGCAGTGCAGATAATAAAACAGGGGATGCTCAGAATCCAAGGGGGTTCCCTACAAAGCCGCTTATCACGCTTCCTGTTGGCCTACAGATCCCAACCACACTCACTCACAGGGGTTCCATCCGCAGAGCTGTTAATGAAAAGGACGCTCAAAACCCGGTTATCCCTTATACACCCCACTATGAAAGAAATTGTCGAGAGCAGGCGCCAGTCACAATATGACTACCATGACAGGAATGCAAGGGTGCGATGTATTGATGTAAATGACCCTGTTTTTGTCCTCAACTACGCTGCAGGGCCCAAATGGCTCACAGGCACTGTGATTGCCAAAGAGGGAAATAGGATTCTGGTAGTTAAACTTACCAATGGACAAATCTGCCGCAAACATGTGGATCAAACAAAAAGGAGGTTCAGCAACCCCATAGAAGAAGCAGAGGAAGAACACAATATAGAGTTCACTCCTCCACAGATGACCGAACACAGGGACCAAAGGGAGGAGAGCCCAGTCACTGTGGGCAGTCCGGATAGGCCTGAGGCACCGCAAACAGCAGACACTCAGGCCAGCACCCAACAACCAGAGCCCCAACTCAGGTGCTCTACAAGAGAGCGTAAACCACCAGAGAGACTCAACCTGTGATCCCAATAAGACTTTGGGGGGGAGGTGATGTCATGTATTCAACCAGCAATGTAACCCATGTATAACCTGACCTAAGTTGTACACTGTGAGAACACTGACCACTAGGTGGTGAACTTGTGGGAGACACTCCTAACCTGGACCTTCAGATATAAAAGGGGAAGCTCCACCCACTTCCTGCACTTGAGTGCTAAGGAATAAAGGACAGGTCACAGACTGACCTTCTCTCTTGCATGGGCCTCGTGTGCATTTATACTGTTATAGTAAGGACGTATCATAGCTGACCTTTCATTTCTCAGCTCGACATCCCTCACTGCATCCGGGAGGCTCTCTACTCCCAGATGAAGGGAATTAATTTTCTTCTCTCGGAACAGAGAGAAGCAGGAAGAGTGCGCATGTGGCTTTGCCAGGATATCGGGCTTCCCCATGGTGCAGGGCACCATTGACTGCACACACAAGGCTTTGCAGGCACCGCATACCAATCCTGAGGTATTCTGTCACCGCCAAGGCTACCATTCACTTTATGTGCAGCTGGTGTGCGACCACACCCAGCACATCACGATGCCTTCACCTTCACCTTGCACCAGTCCGGTGTGCCAGCAATCTTCCAGACACCAGACTAAACCTGAGGGTGGCTGCTTGGACACAAAGTTTATGCAGTCTGCATCTGGCTAATGACACCCTCCACAACCCCACCACTCGTGACCAGCAATCATATAATGAGAGCCATGCTGCCATGAGGAATGTCATCAAGCAGACCATCGGGCTGCTGAAACAATGGTTCCGCTGCCTTAACCACTCGGGAGGAGCCCTCCAATATACCTCGGAGCGGGTGTTTCATTTTGTGGTGGTCTGCTGTATGTTCCACAACGGCCATCAAGAGGGTGCAGCCCTTGCCACCACAGGTTCCTGGACTATCACAGGAGGAGGAGGAGGAAGAGAGGAGGCAAGCAGCAGATGTCCATTCCAGATGGGCTCTCTGTGAGTGCCTCATCAGATGCGGGTTCCAATGAATGAAAACCCAGATCCCTGTTACCACTTTGCCATCTTACCATCCCTCTGTCATGGAACATCACAGCACCACAGGTACAAAGCTGAAGTGAGAGCCACCACAAAACAAACATTCCAAATATAATTTATAAATTTATCAAATCCAAATCAGAACAACAACATCAAACAATCACACTTGTGTCTTCCCTGAGTATTTTTCTTTTGTGTTCCTTTACCTACTCTAGTGCTCTTATGAAGAGCTCCCCCAATGGCTGTAGCATGGCTGGTTGAAGGTTGCTGACTTTCAGTGAGGGAGACTGCAGATGGTCTTGGATGGTGACTCGAGCAGCTCTGGTCCTAGAAAGCCCGACTGTAGACTGCACCACCTCGGAATGGGTGGCAGCAGTCTGGGCTGGCTGGACAACTGGCAGCAGCAAGGGCACCAGTGGAGTGACAGTGGTGGGAGAATGAACTATGTCATCCTGAAAGAGGACAGCAGGTTCTTGCTCCACAGACCCACTGTCACTCCCTCATGGTGATGCCTCAGCATTTCTAGCCATCTGTTAGGGACAGATTGCTGGACTGCTGTGAGACCCTGCAAGTCCCATTCCACACTTGTAAACCCAGCCATGATGGCAGCAGTCTGAGCTTCCACTGCAGCATTAAGTTATTGGGTCGCTTCCGCCAGTGCTGCAATGGAAGCTGCGACATCGCCCATCACACGCAGTGTCATAGTTGGATCCACAAGGTCTCTCATGGTGTTGCAGGCCATTTCCATCCTGGAAATCATGGGTTCCAAGCTCCATGCAAAGCCCCCAGCAATTTTGAAGGCGGACTTCTCCATGCTCCTTGACACTGACAAGAGGCTCTCTGGCAGGCCTGCCATTACACCAAGCATTTCATTGTGCATACCCATCGCCCTTCTTCTGAAGGCCGGTCCATCGAAGTCATCATCTGTGTCCTGTGCAGCAGAGTTTGCCCTCCAGGGAGCTGGCACCTGAGCTGCCCTTTCCCCTTGGCCTGGCTGCAGCCCACTTGTGCCCGGTGTGTCAACCTATGCAGATCCAGTCTTTATTCTACTCTCGAAGGTCCACGCAGTGTCATTTTCTGAGCTGGTGTCTGTGAGTGTCAGATGCAATGACGGGGTGTCTTCTTCTCCTTCACTCTCCTCATCCATCACTTTGGGGACTGGTGTGCTGGTGGGACTTCTTGGGTATCTGAAAGGAGGAAGGCACAAGTGTTGGATGGTAGTGAGGGGTTGGGGAAAAGCAAGATATTCATGCATACACTATCAGAAGCTTGTAAGTGAGATGAGATTGTGGGAAGAGGGGGAAGTGGGTTGGGAGAAGAAGGATTATGTATGAGCATACCGTCATCATCAGCAACGCTTTCAAGTTCTCCGCTCGCTATGGATTCTGTGACGACCCCTCCAATGATGTCCAGCTCCATCAGGGTCTGCAGACAGTCTTCCCCTCCACCCGTCTACTGCTGCTCCCAGTGGTTATAAGTCACCTTTGTCTGCAAGAGAAAGGGAAATGTGTGAGTTAGTGTGGTGCAATGTGTTTGGGTGATGTGCCTGCCATGGTTGAATAGCTGGCAGTGTGTGCAAGGTGTGAGATTTGGGTGCGAGTCTTGCAGCACTGGTAAATTTGTGAGGGTGAAGTGAAGCTATGATTGTGAGGTATGAATGGTGACAGCTAGAGATTGTTGGTAGGTGACTGATGGGGGTGTGGTGCATTGAGCAATGTGTGAGGCTAGTGGTGCAGATGGTGGGCTATGGCAATGGAAGATGCAGTCACTCACCTTGAGCACTTGTGTGAGGTCAAGCTTTTTGCTGCACTGGATCCAGATCCTGGGACAACAATCGTTGCACTGACAGCTTCAGCGATCTCCTCGCACAGCCTTCTGCTATTCTGCGTTAAAGGACTCCTGCCCCCCCTGCGGGTAGAGGACTTGATGGCATCTTTGAATCACCAGGACCAAGGCCTCCAGTGCTACATCTGAAAATCTCATCACCCTTTTATTTGGCTGTTGGGCCATGACTCTCTCCACAATGACAATGAGGTACTATTGCAATAAAGCATCTCCCCTTTAAGTAGTATAGAGAGCCTAGTCCAAATGTTATTTGCCAGTAGACTACACCTGATATTGACCTCCCTGTTTAGCACTAAACCAGTCAGCAGTGTGTTTAGCACTGAGATCAGAGCTGCAATCATTATAATTAGCAGGCAGCACCACTTTGAACAGGTGCGAGCACATAGGGGTCGATATTCGGTACTGCCATTTTTGAGGCAGTGTCACTGCCTGAGTGCTGATTTTACCACCAGGCATTAGGTGCAGGCTCCAATTGCCAAATTTAGTTTTTATGCCCAAAGATGAGAGAGCAGCACTAAAAAGTGGCATCCTCGGGTGGGAGCTTCGGAGGCCGACTGGATTTCACATCGAGAGGCTAGCTAGAGAATGGGAAGAAAAGGGAAGAAAGAAAAAAAACCCTCACACAAACTTCCCCACTGTTAGAACTAATGAAAAAATGAAGAAATAAATAAAGAAAAAACCTACCTTGCTCTCTGGCCAATTCCGCCCGTGTTCCGCTGTTTAGCCACCTCTTTTTTCAGGCTGTACGGTCACCTGCTGGTACGGCAGTCGTACAAACCAAATATTGCGATAGAGACGTCAAGGAGGTGTTTCACGACGTCATGAATTCCAAGGCATTAGTTTTAACGTCCTTAAAAAATGACCACCGAATTTCATGTAGGGCATGGACACCACCTAGCGCCACTCCCTACCGCCTAAATCCTAGTTAACACCTAACACTGGTGTTATCAGCAGGCATTAGCAACCGTATTTCGACCCCATGGTGCAATGTGTTGCCTGCACCTGTTTTCAGGCCTTATTCTATTTCTAGGCTGGTATCTATAAAAAGAAACTGAAAAATACTGAAATCAAACTTATTTGAGGATTTATATGTTCTCACTGTTACGCTATTATCTATAAGACATTATTAAACATTTCAGAATGACTTATTAATTTGTATGTGCATTATTTTACTGCAATGTTTAGACTTTTGAAGATTCGTAAATGCTTTAATATTGGGTGTTTGGATAAGGTACTGAGTACATAAGAACATAAGAACATAAGAAATATGAGCAGGCATAGGCCATTTGGCCCCTCGAGACTGCTCCACTATTAAACAAGATCATGGCTGATCTGATCTTGGGCTCAGCTCCATTTCCCTGCCCGCTCCCCATAACTCTTCACTCCCTTATCATTCAAAAATGTGTCTATCTCCACCTTAAATGTATTCAATGACCCAGCCTCCACAGCTCTCTGGAGCAGAGAATTCCACAGATTTATGACCCTCCGAGAGAAGAAATTCCTCCTCATCTCAGTTTTAAATGGGCGACCCCTTATTCTTAAACTGTGCCCCCTAGTTCTAGATTCCCCCTGTCTGCATCGATCTTGTCGAGCCCCCTCAGTATCTTTTATGTTTCAATGAGATCACCTCTCATTCATGGTTGTAATTTACCAAAATTCCTAGGATTCTGGGGAGGTCCCAGCAGATTGGAAAACTGCAAATGTAATGCCCCTATTTAAAAAAGGAGGCAGACAAAAAACAGGAAACTATAGATCAGTTAACCTAAGATCTGTGGTTGGGAAAATGTTGGAGTCCATCATTAAAGAAGCAGTAACAGGACATTTGGAAAAGCATAATTCAGTCAGGCAGAGTCAGTATGGATTTATGAAGGGGAAGCCATGTTTGACAAATTTGCTAGAATTTTTTGAGGATGTAACGAACAGGGTGGATAAAGGGGAACTAGTGGATGTGGTGTATTTGGACTTCCAGGAGGCATTTGACAAGGTGCCACATAAAAGGTTACTGCACAAGATAAAAGTTCACGGGGTTGGGGGTAATATATTAGCATGGATAGAAGATTGGCTAACTAACAGAAAACAGAGAGCCGGGATAAATGGTTCATTTTCGGGTTGGCAATCAGTAACTAGTGGGGTGCCGCAGGGATCAGTGCTGGGACCCCAATTATTTACAATCTATATTAACGACTTGGAGGAAGGGACTGAGGAGGACACAAAAAACCTGCAAAAGGACATAGCCAGGCTAAGTGAGTGGGCAAAAATTTGGCAGATGGATTATAATGTTGGAAAGTGTGAGATTATGCACTTTGGCAGAAAAAAATCGAAGAGCAAGTTATTATTTAAATGGAGGAAAGTTGCACAGTTTCATGCAACTAAGGGTCCTGGTGCATGAAACACACAAGGTTAGTATGCAGGTACAGCACGTGATCAGGAAGGCCAATGGAAGGCCAATGGAATCTTGGCCTTTATTACAAAGGGGTTGGAGTATAAAAGCAGGGAAATCTTGCTACAGTTATACAGGGCATTGGTGAGGCCACACCTGGAATACAGCGTACTGTTTTGTTTTCCATATTTAAGAAAGGATATGCTTGCTTTGGAGGCAGTTCAGAGAAGGTTCACTAGGTTGATTCCGGAATGAGTGGGTTGACTTATGAGGAAAGGTTGAGTAGGTTGGGCCTCTACTCATTGGAATTCAGAAGAATGAGAGGTGATCTTATCGAAACGTATAAGGTTATGAGGGACTTTGACAAGATGCAGAGAGGATGTTTCCACTGATAGGGGAGACTAGAACTAGGGGGCATAATCTTAGAATAAGGAGCCACCCATTTAAAACTGAGATGAGGAGGAATTTCTGCTCTCAGAGGGTTGTAAATCTGTTGAATTCACTGTTGTAGAAGCTGGGTCATTGAATGAATTTAAGACAGAGATAGACAGTTTCTTAACCGAAAAGTGAATAAGGGGTTATGGGGAGCGGGCAGGGAAGTGGATCTGAGTCCATGATCGGATCAGCCATGATCGTATTAAATGGCTGAGCAGGCTTGAGGGGCCATATGACCCACTCCTGCTCCTATTTCTTATGTTCTTATTTTCATATGTTCTAAATTCCAATGAGTATAGGCCCAACCTGTTCAACCTTTCTTCATAAGTCAACCCCTTCATCTCAAGCATCAATCTAGTGAACCTTCTCTGAACTGCCTCCAATGCAATTATATCCCTCCTTAAATAAGGAGACCAGAACTGTATGCAGTACTCTAGTTGTGGTCTCACTAATACCCTGTACAGTTGTAGCAGGACTTCTCTGCTTTTATACTCTATCCCCCTTACAATAAAGTGTAGTGTATGAAATGATACAATGAACTCCATACTGTGAGCCAGTGGCTAGGTGTAACCTGGTCAGTCTATAATGGCTTCTAAAAGTAAAGATACAAACGTGAAGTTCAGGTTATATAACAGGCCCAGCACGAGTGTACCTATGGCTCTAGGACTCCGACGGTAGTGCCTCCCTAGTGGTGGGCAGACCTTATGTACATACATTACATAAAGGCCAACATTCCATTTGCCTTCCTGATTACTTGCTGTACCTGCATGCTAAATTTTTGTGTTTCATGCACAAGGAGCCCCAGGTTCCTCTGTACTGCAGCATTTTGTAATCTCTCCCCATTTAAATAATAATTTGCTTTTTTATTTTTCCTGCCAAAGTGGATAACCTCACACTTTCCCACATTATATTCCATCTGCCAAATGTTTTCCCACTCACTTAGCCTGTCTATATCCCTGTACACATTCTTTGGGGCTGAAATTCAGTAGCGCAAGAAAGCTGGCGCACATCTTGACTCTTTGGGGCCATCACGCCAAAATATTTTAGGCTGTGGCCCGATCAATTTTCAGCACAAAAAGTTGAAAAATGGGTTCCAGCGCTAATGAGCGCCTCCAAAGTGCAGTTTCCAGCAGTGTGGCTGTGTTAATTGAAGCGGCATCCCCACGAAGAAATTTAGCATGCTGGTAAAGTGTTTGTAACGAGTCAGCTGCACCCTGGCCTTCTTAAAGGTCAGGGTTTGCAGCTAGGCCCTGAGAGAGGAAGGAGTTTACCTTGAGGATGGCTGGTGTGAGAGGAGCAAGGAGGGCAAGCCGCTTCATAGATGTAGATCTGGACACCCTTGTGCAAGGTGTAGAGGGCAGGAGGAGACTGATGTATCTGGACGTGAGGAAACCAACTCGGCAGGTCTGAACTAATTATTGTGTTCCTAACACAGGTGAGACTGCACACAGGGAGGTTAAAGTAACAGTGACCTCAGTCTTTATTAAGACACTCCAGAGTGAGGAACAGGCCTTAGGGGCCGGCTTATATACAGTGCTCCCAAGGGATGCTGGGGTCCCTTGGGACTTCAGGGGATGTGCTTCCTGATGGTGGAACATGGGAGTGCATGCTTTACAGATACACAACATCACTCCCCCCCAAAGCCAAAGTGAAGACTATTTACAAGGTGAGGCAGTCGGGAGCCTTTCTTTCCCTGGTGGACCGCCTCGGTACAAATGTCTGTTCTGGTGTGTTGGCTGTGCCCTCGCTGGGCTGGTGTGTTGTTGGCCCTGCAGGGCTGCTGGGTGAGTCTGGCCTTGCTGGGCTGTTGGACGTGATGGTTTCAATTTCCTGGTCTGGGGTGTGTCGATTCTTTGGGTGTGTGTTGTGGGCTCAAAAAAGGTGGTGACTGCTGTGGGTTGTTCAGGGCAGTCTGTGAACCCCAGCCTAGTTTGGTCCAGGTGCTTTCTGCAAACTTGTCCATTGTCTAGTTTGACTACAAACACCCTATTCCCTTCTTTAGCTATCACCGTGCCCACGATCCACTTGGGACCATGTCTGTAGTTTAGCATATACACAGGGTCATTCAGATCAATTCCCGTGACACAGTGGCACGACCATCGTTTACATTTTGTTGCTGCCGCCTGCTCTCTACCTGATCATGCAGGTTGGGGTGAACCAGCGAGAGTCTGGTTTTAAGTGTCCTTTTCATGAGTAGCTCAGCCGGGGGCACCCCTGTGAGCGAGTGGAGTCTTGTGCGGTAGCTGAGCAGTACTTGGGACAGGCAGGTTTGGAGTGAGCCTTCTGTGACTCATTTAAGGCTCTGTTTGATTGTTTGTACTGCCCGCTCTGCCTGCCCATTGAAGGCTGGTTTAAACGGGGCCGAGGTGACATGTTTGATCCCATTGCAGGTCATGAATTCTTTAAATTCGGCACTGGCAAAACATGGCCCATTGTCACTGACGAGTGTGTCAGGCAGGCCGTGGGTGGCAAACATGGCCCTCAGGCTTTCAATGGTGGCAGTGGCAGTGCTTCACGACATTATTTCACATTCAATCCACCAGGAATTTTACCGAGAAACGGGCCTGCATAGTCGACATGGATCCTCGACCATGGTCTGGAGGGCCAGGACCACAAACTTAGTGGTGCCTTTCTGGGCGCGTTGCTCAACTGAGCACATACGCTGCATTGCTGTACACAGGACTCTAAGTCAGAGTCGATACCGGGCCACCACACATGGGATCTGGCTATCGCTTTCATCATTACTATACCCGGGTGTGTGCTGTGGCGATCTGAGATGAACGTCTCCATGCCCTTTTTGGGTAGCACTACGCGGTTACCCCACAACAAATGGACAGCTCATACTTTCGCCGTTGGAACGGCTTGATTAGCTCTCGCATTTCAACGGGGATGCTGGCCTAGCTGCCATGCAGTACACAGTTTTTTACTAGGGACAGCAGAGGATCTTGGCTGGTCCAAGTCCTAGTCTGGCAGGCCGTGACAGATGATTTATCATTTTCAAATGCTTCCATGACCATCAGCAAGTATGCGGGCTGCACCACCATCAACAAGTTTGCAGGCTGCGCCATTTCCACCCCCGTGGTGAGCAATGGTAGCCAACTGAGAGTATCCGCACAGTCCTCGGTGCCTGGCCTGTGGCGGATGTTATAGTTATACGCTGATAGCGGGAGTGCCCACCTTTGTATGCGGGCTGAGGCATTAGTATCTATCCCCTTGTTTTCAGCGAACAGGGATACGAGGGGCTTGTGATCGGTTTCCAGCTCAAATTTGAGGCCAAACAGGTACTGATGCATTTTCTTTACCTCGAACACACACGCTAATGCCTCTTTCTCAATCATGCTGTCAGCCCTCTCGGCCTTCGACAAGCTCCTGGAGGCATAGGCGACAGGTTGCAACTTCCTCGCAACGTTAGCTTGTTGTAATACACACCCGGCTCCGTACGACGATGCATCACATGCTAGCACAAGTCTTTTACACGGGTTATACAATACAAGCAGCTTGTTGGAGCATAAAATGTTTCTGGCTTTCTTAAAAGCAATGACTTGGTTTTTTCCCCATACCCAGTTCCCACCTTTAACACATGTAGGGGTTCTAAGAGGGTGCTTAACCCCGGTAGGAAGTTACCAAAATAGTTGAGGAGTCCCAGGAACAACCGCAGCTCCATGATGTTCTGTGGCCTGGGCGCGTTCCTGATAGACTCTGTCTTGGCTTGGAAATGGCTGAGACCTTAAACCATTATTTTGCTTCGGTCTTCACAGTGGAAGACACAAAAATCATGCCACAAATTGCTGGTCACGGGAATGTGGGAAGGGAGACAATCACTATCACTAGCGGGGTGGTGCTGGACAGGCTAATGGATCTCAAGGTAGACAAGTCCCCTGGTCCTGATGAAATGCATCCCAGGGTATTAAAAGAGATGGCGGAAGTTATAGCAGATGCATTCGTTACAATCTACCAAAATTCTCTGGACTCTGGGGAGGTACCATCGGATTGGAAAGCAGCTAATTTAACGCCTCTGTTTAAGAAAGGGGGCAGACAAAAGGCAGGTAACTATAGGCCGGTTAGTTTAACATCTGTAGTGGGGAAAATGCTTTAAGCTATCATTAAAGAAGAAATAGCGGGACATCTAGATAGGAATAGTGCAACAAGCAGACACAACGTGGATTCATGAAGGGGAAAACATGTTTAACTAATTTACTGGAATTCTTTGAAAATATAATGAGCATGGTGGATAGAGGTGTACCGATGGATGTGGTGTATTTAGATTTCCAAAAGGCATTCGATAAAGTGCCACACAAAAGGTTACTGCAGAAGATAAAGGTACGCGGAGTCAGAGGAAATGTATTAGCATGGATAGAGAATTGGCTGGCTAACAGAAAGCAGAGAGTCGGGATAAATGGGTCCTTTTCGGGTTGGAAATTGGTGGTTAGTGGTATGCCACAGGGATCGGTGCTGGGACCACAACTGTTTACAATATACATAGATGACCTAGAAGAGGGGACAGAGTGTAGTGTAACAAAATTTGCAGATGACACAAAGATTAGTGGGAAAGCGGGTTGTGCAGAGGACACAGAGAGGCTGCAAAGAGATTTAGATAGGTTAAGCGAATGGGCTAAGGTTTGGCAGATGGAATACAATGTCAGAAAATGTGAGGTCATCCACCTTGGAAAAAAAACAGTGAAAGGGAATATTATTTGAATGGGGAGAAATTACAACATGCTTCAATGCAGAGGGACCTGGGGGTCCTTGTGCATGAATCCCAAAAAGTTAGTTTGCAGGTGCAGCAGGTAATCAGGAAGACGAATGGAATGTTGGCCTTCATTGCGAGAGGGATGGAGTACAAAAGCAGGGAGGTACTGCTGCTACTGTATAGGGTATTGGTGAGGCTGCACCTGGAGTACTACGTGCAGTTTTGGTCACCTTACTTAAGGGAGGATATACTAGCTTTGGAGGGGGTACAGAGACGATTCACTAGGCTGATTCCGGAGATGAGGGGGTCACCTTATGATGATAGATTGAGTACACTGGGTCTTTACTCGTTGGAGTTCCAAAGGATGAGGGGTGATCGTATAGAAACATTTAAAATAATGAAAGGGATAGACAAGATAGAGGCAGAGAGATTGTTTCCACTGGTCGGGGAGACTAGAACGAGGGGGCACAGCCTCAAAATACGGGGGAGCCAATTTAAAACCGAGTTGAGAAGGAATTTCTTCTCCCAGAAGGTTGTGAATCTGTGGAATTCTCTGCCCAGGGAAGCAGTTGAGGCTAGCTCATTGAATGTATTCAAATCACAGACAGATTTTTAACCAATAAGGGAATTAAGGGTTATGGAGAGCGGGCAGATAAGTGGAGCTGAGTCCACGGCCAGATCAGCCATGATCTTATTGAATGGCGGAGCAGGCTCAAGGGGCTAGATGGCCTACTCCTATTCCTAATTCTTATGTTTTTATGTATGTTGGCGTCTGTGGGCCGAATCCTGTCCGCCGCGATCTTTCTCCCCCAAAACTCCATTACTGTTGCCATGAAGATGCATTTCGACCTCTTCAGCCGCAGCCCCTACGCGATCCAGTCACTGGAGGACCTCCTCCAGGTTTTGTAGGTGCTTGACGGTGTCCCGACCCGTGACCAATATATCGTCCTGAAAAACCACCGTGCGTGGGACCGATTTGAGTAGGCTCTCCATGTTTCTCTGGAAGATCGCTGCAGCCGACCGAATTCCAAATGGGCATCTGTTGTAGATGAACAGTCCCTTGTGTGTGTTGATGCAGTTGAGACCCTTCGAAGGCTCCTCCAGCTCCTGCGTCATGTAGGCCGAAGTCAGGTCGAGCTTGGTGAACGTCTTGCCTCCTGCTAGCGTCGCAAATATGTCGTCTGCCTTAGGTAGCGGGTATTGGTCCTGTAAGAAACGATTAACAGTTATTTTATAATCGCCGCAAATCCTGTCCGTGCCATCACTTTTGAGTACTGGAACAATCGGGCTGGCCCACTCGCTGAATTCCACTGGGGAGATGATGCCCTCGCATTGCAGCCTGTCCAGCTCGATTTCCACTCTCTCCCTCCTCATGTGGTGAATAGGTCGTGCCTCTGGGACCAAGTGGATCCACACCTTTGCCCCGGAAAGGTTTCCAATGCCTGGAATTGGAAGGAAATTTGTTAAGAATCTGGGTACATGAGGCTTCATCAACATGTGATAGCGCTCGGATGTCATCCCAGTTACAATGGATTTTGCCCAGCCAGCTCCTTCCAAGCAGTGTGGGGCCATCGCCCAGGACAATCCAGAGTGGCAGTTCGTGCAACGTGCCCTCGTAGCTGACCTTGACCATGGCGCTGCCCAGGACAGTGATAAGCTCTTTGGTGTACTTCCTCAGTTTCGTGTGGATGGGGCTCAGGGTTGGTCTGAGTGCCTTGTTGCACCACAGTCTCTGAAACATCTTTTTACTCATGATGGATTGGCTAGCGCCAGTGTCCAGTTCCATGGCTACGGGTAAACCATTCAGTTTGACATTACGTCAAAAATGTGTGCACCCTGTGTACTTCAGCATCTGCCTCCTCTCTCTGAGGCTCGAAATTGCTTTGATCCACCATGGACCGATCTTCCTCTGCCACATGGTGGTTAGCAGGTTTTGCAGAGCTTGCAGCTCGACTGCAAGCTCGTTGGAGGTGCCCCATTGTTCCACAGCTCTTGCAAACATTCCCTTTGAAGCAGCATGAATAGGCTGAATGGAAGCCTCCACAACATCAACAAGGTGTGAATTGCCTTGCATTCATCCTTTGTTGCGGACTCTGAGTCATCTGGGTCACCTGAGGCCTGCTGGCAGTTGCAGACTCGTGGTTTCTGCCCTGTACATTTCTGCTCACAAACACAGTTCCAGTTAATTTATGAACATTGCTCGCACTTGTGTGCTGAGAGATTTGTTTGGTGTTATCACTGGTGGACATTAACGCCTGTGCTATTGCAATGGCCTCACTGAGGGTCAGTGTCTCTACAGTCAAAAGTTTTTGTCGGATGGTCTCGTGGCCAATGCTCAGTACAAAAAAGTCTCTGAGCATCTGCTCCAGGTAGCCATCAAACTCACATTGTCCTGCAACTAGCCTTAGCTCGGCGACGTAGCTCGCCACTTCCTGACCTTCATATCGCTGACACGTGTAGAACCGATACCTCGCCTTCAGCACACACTCCCTCGGCTTAAGATACTCCCGAACCAGTGTAAACAGCTCCTCATACGACTTATCTGTGGGTTTCGCCGGAGCCAGAAGATTCTTCATCAGGCTGTAGGTCGGTGCCCCGCAGACCGTGAGGAGGACTGCTCTCCTTTTTGCAGCGCTTCCTTCTCTGTCCAGCTGGTTGGCTATAAAGTACTGGTGTCGTCATTCGACATAGGCTTCCCAGTCCTCACCCTCCGAGAACTTCTCCAGGATGCCCACAGTTGGCTGCATCTTTGCGTTGGATTCGTATACTCGTCGCCAGTTATTGTGTTCCTAACACAGATGAGACTGCACACAGGGAGGTTAAAGTAACAGTGACCTCAGTCTTTATTAAGACACTCCAGAGTGAGGAACAGGCCTTAGGGGCCGGCTTATATACTGTGCTCCCAAGGGATGATGGGGTCCCTTGGGACTTCAGGGGATGAGCTCCCTGGTGGCGGAACATGGGAGTGCATGCTTTACAGATACACAACACTAATGCATGGAGGGAAATAGCAGGGGAGGTCTCAGGCACCTCTATTTATCAGAGGATTCGCATGCAATTCAGGAAACGATTCAACGACATAATCCATCTAATGAAAGTGAGTACTTCTTCCAGCAACTGCTGACCTTGCACCTGTGAACCTCTCCTTCAACATTCTCTTATTTCCCATACTCACTGTTTCGTCACTCAAGCAGCATTTCATTGTTTGAGCCTCTATACATATATGTATGTGTTCTCACAATGGAGGTTCCCTTTCATCTCACACTTACAGCTACATGTCAGGGACAAACACTTGTGCACTCATTTCTGATTCGTCTTCACAGTGATGCTCACCACGAGAGATGTCGCACAGCTTTTGCAGGTCTGCATCACACCCTTCTCATCTTAAGCCCTGAAATCTCCGGTCTCAGCAGTGACAACATTGAAGGTTCAAGCCCTGCTGCAAGCATCCACAGCACTCTCTCGTTTGGGGATGTCACGGAGGAGGAAGAGGAGGACATTGATGGCACCAACGGGTCACTGCTTCCACCCACACGTGCCAACTCAGATACTGGGAGTGGACAGTGTGATTATAGATGAGGTGATACAGGGTCTGCACTGGGTGTTGCAGCAGGGTCTAGTGGGCTGCACCATAGTGACGGGGCTAGGTAATCTCATGTGCCATCTCTCCGGGGGGGGCGAGTCCGCACCAGAGTTCTGCCGACAAGGACTCAGATGATGCCACTGATGTGGCGGCATACAAATGAAGGGTGGAGACCATGCATTCCCAGATGTTAGCGGCACTGACAAGAGTGCTGTCGGAA
This sequence comes from Pristiophorus japonicus, assembly GCF_044704955.1. NCBI lineage: Eukaryota > Metazoa > Chordata > Chondrichthyes > Pristiophoridae > Pristiophorus > Pristiophorus japonicus. The sequence goes on along the minus strand of NC_091977.1, from coordinate 370,211,767 downwards.
GTGGTCAGGAGTGTGGAGTCCACCTCCTGATTAGTCGACAGCTCTGAGCACACCATGGAGCCCATCATTGCCAGTGTGCAGGCGATGGTGGACTCCCAGAGTGGCTGTGTGGATCCAGCTGTGATGATGTTGCAACCTGCAGGTGATGTGGCAGCTGCCATTTCGGCACAGGCGTAAGGGAACGAGTGCATCGGTGCTGGATTGGAGAGAATGGCTGCGACCCTGGAAACTCAGAATGCTCTTATGCACTCTGGGCAACAGGCCACGGAGCGTCTTGCTGCTGCCATGGAGCGTCAAACTGCTGCTATGTCTGCTGGCTTTGAGAATCTGGCTGCTCTCATGCAGTCTCAGCTCAATGCCATCCGATACCTCAGTGTTGCATTTGTGGCTGGGAACACCACGGCCATAGAGGACCTACCGGTTTCGGAACACATCACCGACCTGAGCTCCCTCAGCTTGGTGCTGGTGGTCGAATGCCTCCCCCGGTGAGTGACTCAGGCTCTCGGACCAAGATCCTGATGATGTGCGCTCTCAGGATCACAACATTCCTGGCCCCAGACCTGCCACTCCGCCAGTGCCTCCACGCATGGCATCACCCGAGCCAAGCCAGACTGCACCCTCCTAGGAGGGTGCTGGTCAGTCTGCACCCTGCCCTTCCAGGCCCAAACGTGTTCAAGGGCATCCGACAAGGACATCTCTAGCTCCTACACAACAATCCTACACAATCCTTCCCAGACCCATGATGCAGCCACAGGGTAGTGTTAGGATATGCATGCGTAAGAGGTGTTATAAAGAGATGCACAGGGGTAAAAAATGATTAACTGTGGTAGCTGATGGTTGTCTTTTTTGTTTCTGTTGTGTTTTTGCACTGACTTTGATCATTTCATAAATCTTTATTTTTGGCACATATATCTGGCCAGGTGTTTCATTTGGGAGTGGGCAATTCTGTGTGAAGGCACTCAGTGGAATGGTCATGGAAAGTGGCAGCTGAAGGGTCATGTGTGGATGAGATTATGTGAATCGTGCAGCTATCAGACGTAGCTGCACCTCCCTTGCAGGGTTGCGATGGCGGCGACGATGCCTCCTGGCTAGGTGGCAATGGGGATCCTCCTCCTCCTCCTCCTCATCATCAGGTGGTACTGCTGGCTCGACCTCCAGCGGCTGTCCCTTCATGAGGGCCAGGTTGTGCAGCATGCAGCAAACCACCATGAATATGGACACGCATTGCAAGGTGCCACCAGACTAGTTCAGGCAATGGAACCTCTGCTTGAGGATCCCAATACAGTGCTCGATGATGCACCTGATGCCAGAATGAGCATCGTTGTAGGCATGCTCTGCCACTGTACTGGGGTTCCGCAGTGGAGTGAGCAGCCAAGTGGACAGGGGATATCCCTTGTCGCCAAGCAGCCAAGCTGATTTGGGCCTGTGAAGAGGGCGGGCACACTGGTCTGGCGCAGAATGAATGAATCATTGCTGCTGCCTGGGTACCTCGCATCAGCTGCCTGGGTACCTCGCATCAACTGCCAGGGTCCAACGCTGGTAGTCACACACGAACTGCACATTGAGCGAGTGGAATCCCTTACGGTTGACAAATATCTTGGGGTGGTGTTGTGGCGCCTTCAGCCCAACGTGTGTGCAGTCGATCGCACCCTGAACCCTCGGGTACCCTATAATGCAGGCAAATACGGCCTGCCTGCCTGGCTAAATAAGGAAATAAAGGAGGGTATCAAATTGAAAACAAGGGCATACAATGTGTCCAAGACCAGTGCGAGGCCAGAGGATTAGGAAACTTATAAAAGCCAGCAAAGAACGTCTAAAAAATGATAAAAAGAGGAAAGTTAGATTGAGAGTAAACTAGCACGAAATATAAATACAGATAGCAAGAGTTTCTACAGGTACGTAAAAAGGAAAAGAGTGGCTAAAGTAAATATTGGTCCACGAGAGGATGAGACTGGGGAATTAATAATGGAGAACAAGGAAATGGCAGAGATGTTGAAGAAATATTTTGTATCAGTCTTCATGGTAGAAGACACTAAAAACATCCCAATAGTGGATAATCAAGGGGCTCTAGGGAGGGAGGAACACAATCACTACCACTAATAAAGTAGTACTCGGTAAAATAATGGGACTAAAGGCTGACAAGTCTCCCCGACCCGATGGCTTACATCCTAGGGTCTTAAAAGAGGTAGCTGCAGAGATAGTGGATGCATTGGTTGTAATCTAACAAAATTCCCTGGCTTCTGCGGAGGTCCCAGTGGATTGGAAAACCGCAACTGTAACACCCCTATTTAAAAAAGGAGGCAGACAAAAAGCAGGAAACTATAGACCAGTTAGTTTAACGTCTGTTGTTGGGAAAATGCTAGAGTCCATCATTAAGGAAGCAGTAGCGGGACATTTGGAAAAGCATAATTCAATCAAGCAGAGCCAGCATGGTTTTATGAAAGGGAAATCATGTTTGATCAATCTGCTGCAGTTCTTTAAGGATGTAACAAGCAGGGTAAATAAGAGGGAACCAGTGGATGTGGTGTATTTGGATTTCCAGTAGGCATTCGATAAAGTGCCACATGAAATGTTACTGCACAAGATAAAAGTTCACAGGGTTGGGGGTAATATATTAGCATGGATAGAGGATTGGCTAATTAACAGAAAACAAAGAGTCGGGATAAATGAGTAATTTTCCATTTGGCAAACAGTGACTAGTGGGGTGCCACAGGGATCGGTGCTGGGTCCTCAACTATTTACAATCTATATTAATGATTGGATGAATGGAGCCAAGTTTGCTGATGATACAAAGATGAGTGGAAAAGCAAATTGTGAGGAGGACACAAAAAATCTGCAGAGGGATATAGACAGGCTAAGTAAGTGGGGAAAAATCTGGCAGATGGAGTATAATGTGGGAAAATGTGAGGTTATTCACTTTGGCAGAACAAATAGAAAAGCAAATTACAATTTAAATGGAGAAAAATTGCAAAGTGCTGCATTAAAGAGGGACTTGGGGGCCCTTGTGCAAGAAACACAAAAAGTTAGTATGCAGGTACAGCAAGTAATCAGGGAGGCAAATGGAATGTTGGCCTTTATTGCAAGGGGGATAGAGTATAAAAGCAGAGAAGCATAGAAACATAGAACATTGAAATTTACAGTGCAGAAGGGGGCCATTTCGGCCCATCATGTCCGCGCTGGCCGACAAAGCTGCACGGCCCTTGTTTAGCCGCCCTGAAGGTTACATATAAACCTATGAACAATAAACAATGGTGGAAAGGTAAAGAGCGACCAGTCCAACCAGTCCGCCCCACACAATTGCGACACCCCTTACACTGAAGCATTCTACAGTCCACCCCAACCGGAGCTATGTGATCTCCTGGGAGAAGCAAAACCGAGATAAAAACCCAAGCCAATTTAGGGAAAAGAAATCTGGGAAAATTCCTCTTCGACCCATCCAGGTGATCGAAACTAGTCCAGGAGATCACCCGGGCCATATTCGATTCCCTGCAGTACTTACCATTATATCTGCACCGGCCAACAAGAGATTTATCCAATCTAATCCCAATTACCAGCCGTAGGTCCGTAACCCTGCAGGTTGCGGCACTTTTAGGGCCCAATTTTGGCCAGTACAAATTTCTGCTGCACTCACCAAAGGTCCACCGCTTTTGTGGAGCGATTAGGGCCCATTCTTCAGGCCCATTTTGGCCACTCACCAGCCTCTCCTCGATGGTGGCGCAGCGTGGCAACTCGATTCGGGGGCGGAGCCAGGTCCCAGCGCTGAAAACAATGCCGGGACCTTTGCACATGCGCGCTAGAGTGTCTGCGCATGTGCAGTAGCTCCTCGCAGCCCGACGCTGTGTGGGAAGGGCTGAAGCATGCCATCCCTATCCCGGGCCGAGTAGTTTGCCGCACACTCTGATATCGAAGGATCGCAGACTGGTGCGAGCATTGACTTGATGCAGAGCCAGGATGGCAAGGAGAATTCACAGGACACCGAAGAGATCATTGACAGCCAAAAGTGCCCAGTGTGTGAGGTCGTCTTCCCGCTCAACCTGGAGGACTTTGATTTTGAGCAGCACGTTGTGAAGCACTTTGTTTACGAGTATCCAGTGTGCCAAAGGACCTTTCCAGAGAACAGACAAGCTGCCTCTGAAGATCATGTGCAGTCCCATTTTATTGAGGCCAACTGAGGGGCAAACAACAAACCAGTTTAAGTTCTACTTTATAAAGATGCCACCGAGTCCAGCCTTTCCTCTCCCTCCCCCGCTCCCGACCCGACCCGCTGCCTTCCCCGGCCGATTTAATACAATTTTTTAATTGTTGTTCAATTGTTTATCCTATTTTTATGAAGTTATTTGAACTTTTATATTGAATGTTTGCTGCTTGGTGCTTGGTGCAGTTTGTTAACTGCCCGCAAGGTTTTTCAGAGCTGGCCACATACGCTGACCTAAGTGGATTTGGAGTAACTTTTAGCTGGCCAAAATGGAATAAATGGCTGTGATATCTTCACAGAGCACAGCACACACAGCTTTCTAAGATGGCGGGCTGCTCTCTCGGAACTCTCCGGAAAGCTGCCTGTTGTTTAATGATTAACTATGCAGCTGCAGTACACAATACGTCCACATCCACAGTGTGGCGCTACAAGCATTACAAGCTTACAGACTTTACACTTCTCCCTCCTTAATGAAAAAGCCATCATAACAAACATCATACATGACTTTCATGTTTATACATAACACTGGATAAAAACTTATTTTTTTCCTTATTTACAAATTTAACTTTACCACGTTTTCTGTTTTGAAGAGGATACCTTCGCTCTCGAACAAAACCTTTCAAACATGGTGTTGATTTCACACTCATTTGAGGCTCATCTTAGGAACATTTTCCTCCATGGAATTTCCTTGATTTTCATTTGCACTCACTCTAACTTCAGGCTCTTTGTTTTCCTGACGTGGACTCAGACTTTTATTCTGATTCTCGCCTGGATTTGGCCATCCATTTGCAATATACTCATACACCTTTGACATCACTGGGTCACGTTTGGTTGCTCTACCAATCTCTTCAGTTGTAACTGGCAGTTCATCAATGTATGAAAAATAAAACACTTCTTCCCTATCGCGTGTAACTTGTGATAGGGAAGACAATCTAGACATTGCATCAGCATTACTGTGATCAGCTGATCGTCTATATTCAATATCATAATGTATATACTGACAAAATCAAAGCTCATCTCTGCATTCGGGCTGCAGCTAATGTTGGAACTGGGGACTTTGGATGGAGGATTGCTGTTAGGGGCTTATGGTCCGTAACAATGGTAAACTTACGACCATACAAGTATTTGTGAAATTTCTTGACCCCAAAAATTAATGCCAAAGCTTCCCTTTCAATTTGCGCATAATTACTCTCACTGGCACTGACAGTGCGTGAAGCAAAAGCAATTGGTCTCTCCTGCCCACTACTTAATACATGAGAGATTACTGCCCCAACTCTATACGGAGAGGCATCACATGTTAGCTTAATCTCCTTAGATATGTCGTAGTGAACTAACATGGTGCTCTCCTTTTTACACTCCTTGAATGCGTTTCGCATTCTTTTGACCACTTCCACTGGACCTGTTTTTTCAAAAGTTCATTCAGTGGATGTAATACTGTAGCCAAATTTCATAGGAACTTCCCATAATAGTTCAAAAGACCCAAGAATGAACGAAGTTCAGTGGCATTCCTGGGAGTGGGTGCATTTCTAATTGCATCCAATTTTTCCATGGTTGGATGTAACCCATCTTTGTCTACTCTGTACCCTAAGTAATCCACTGAGTTTTTAAATAACTCACACTTACGAGCAGACACTCGTACTCTGTGCTTCTCTAGCCGTTTGAGGACTTCATTCAATATTTTATTATGAATTTGCCTATTTGGTGCTGAAATTAGTATGTCATCCAAATAACATACTACCCCTTCTATACCTTGCAAAATCTGGTTCATCACCCCTTGTAATATGGCAGGGGCAGAAGACACTCCAAATGGTAGCCTATCAAATTGATATAGGCCTAGATGAGTATTTATAGTCAAACAGGACTTGGACTCCTCATCTAGTTCAAGCTGTAAGTAGGCATTCGTAAGATCCTGTTTTGAGAAGATCTGACCACCTGTCAGTGTTGTGAACAAATCTTCTATATTCGGCAATGTATTTGGGACATTACCTCTCGAACCTGGTTTACGGTTACCTTATAATCACCACACAATCTTACCTTACCATCAGACTTAGGTACAACAACAATGGGTGTAGCCCAATTACATCGATCTATCTTACAAATAATGTTCTCAGTCTCTAGCCTTTTGAGTTCTTGCTCAACTTTCTCCTTGAGTGCATATGCTACAGAACGTGGCTTGTAGTAAACCGATCTAGCGTCCTTCTGTACCCTGACACTCGCCTTGAAGCCTTGGATCGGACTGTCTGATTCACAGAACACCTTCGGATACTGCTTGATAACCTCTTCTGTTGATGAAAATCTCGCTTCCACACAGAAAATCTTACTCCAATCCAGCTTCAGTGAGCTCAACCAATTTCTTCCAAGTAAAATAGTCTTGTCTCCTTTCACTACTATTAGAGGCAAGTTCTGAAACTTACTACAGGAATTTTCTCTCTCGAGTAGCCTCGCAGCTCTATCTTGGATTTCTCCAATTGGAAATCATGCAATTTGTCGCGGTACAGTGACTCCGGTATTACACTCACGGAGGCACCCGTGTCAATTTCCATTAGTATCTTGAATCCCGCAACATCTATGTGGATTTTGATGCTTTCCGAATCGCTGTCCGTTAACCTTGTGCTCCTGATGACGTGTAACTCTAACATCTCCTCGTCCTGTTGTTGTTCTTCCATGCTATGAAGTCCCTTTGCATTTCGACTCATAGCTTTGAACGCTGGACTCATAGCTTTAAAAACTGGTTTACCCTTCAGTCGGCAAGCCTTCGCAAGATGCCCAGTCTTTTTGCAGAAGAAACACTCTGCCTTCACGTATGAACAACTTTGAGCAATGTGTTGTCCCAGGCACCTACAGCACGACTTCGACGCTCTGATAGAATTTGCAGTTTCTGAGACTTTCGGCCCTGGCCGTCTTTTACTTTTACTTTGAACCTGCAGGTGATTTACCTCGGTTGACTGACGACCGTAATTATTATTTAATTCTCGGGAATATTGTTCAGCCATGCCCATCAACCTCGCTGTCTGCCGAATCCCGAAACGATAGCTTTCAGCAATTTCTAATGGTTTGGGATTATAGTGCTGCTCCAGCTTCATTAAAATCTCTTTCGGCGTTGTGTCCTTTGGCTTGTCAGGCACAAGCAGATTTACAAGGGTTTCGTATAATGCCGGACCTGCCACTGTTAAGAAAATCGCTTTCTTACGTTCCAACACAGTCCGGTTCTGGACTGCATTGTCTGCAACTTCGATTATGTTATTTGCAGTGAAATACATTTCTAGCCGATCTACATATGCTTTAAAACATTCCCAGTCGTGTCTATATTCACCCAAATATCCGAGTTTTTTACCTCGAATTTTGTAGCTTTTTTTGAAAAACAGAAACTTCCAAAGTCATCTGTCAACTGGCTGAATCCTTCACCAACAAAATTTAAGCTTTAAACATCCGAAAAATCTCATCCTCGGTCGCCAAATGTGATATCTTCACAGAGTACAGCACACACAGCTTTCTAAGATGGCAGGCTGCTCTCTCGGAACTCTCCGGAAAGCTGCCTATTGTTTAATGCTGCAGTACACAATACGTCCACATCCACAGTGTGGAGCTGCAAGCATTACAAGATTACAGACATTACAATGGCCAAAACTGGCATAAGTGTCTGGGAATGTCCCCTTTTGAAAAAAAAACTGAACTAAAAAAAAATCGTACCTAACTGACTTACTCTGGAGCAAATTTTTGGGGGAAAATGGCATTTTTTAACTTACGCCAGAAAAAACTTACTCCAAAAAAATTGATGCAAGCCATGGCCAAAATTGGACCCTAAGTGCCCATCCAACCATCTCTCAAAAGTGGTGAGGGTTTCTGCATCCACCACTCTTCCAGGTAGTGAGTTCCAGATCCCCACAAACCTTTATGTAAAGAAGCCCCCCCTCAAATCCCCTTTAAACCTTCCACCAACCACCTTAAAGCTATGCCCCCTTGTAATAGATCCCTCCACCAATGGAAATAGGCCCTTACTATGTCCAGGCCCCTCAATATTTTCTACACTTCAATGAGGTCACTTCTCAACCTCCTCTGTTCCAATGAGAATAAACCCAGCCTATCCAATCTGTCCTCATAACTAAGATTCTCCATTCTAGGCAGCATCATAATAAATCTCCTCTGCACCCTCTCTCGTGCAATTACATCCTTCCTATAATAGGGCGACCAGAACTGCACACAGTACTCCAGCTGTGGCCTAACCAAAGTATAATACAATTTAAGCATAACCTCCCTGCCCTTATATTCTATGCCTCAGCCAATAAAGGCCTGCTATAGTTGAAGTCCTGCTACAACTGTACAGGGTATTGGTAAGGCCACACCTAGTGTACTGCATACAGTTTTGGTTTCCGTATTTAAGGAAGGATAGGCTTGCATTGGAGGCTGTTCACAGGTTGATTCCTGAGATGAGGCCGTTGACTTATGAAGATAGGTTGAGTAGGTTAGGCCTATAGACACTGGAGTTGAGAAGAATGAGAGGTGATCTTATCGAAACATATAAGATAATGAGGGGGCTTGACAAGTTGGATGCAGAAAGGATATTTCCACTCATCGGGGAAACTAATAGGGGGACATAGTCTCAGAATAAGGGGCCGCCCATTTAAAACTGAGATGAGGAGGGATTTCTTCTCTCAGAAGGTTGTAAGTCTATGGAATTCTCTGCCCCAGAGAGCTGTGGAGGTTGGGTCTTTGAATATATTTAAGGCGGAGATAGACAGATTTTTGAGTGATAAGGGAGTAAAGGGTTATGGGGAGTGGGCAGGGAAGTGGAACTGAGTCCATGATCAGATCAGCCATGATTTTATTGAATGGCGGAGCAGGCTCGATGGGCCAAATGGCCTAATACTACTCCTATTTCTTATGTTCTGCTGCTCCATCTGCTTGTCCCTCGTCATTGGGAATGAGATGTACTCCATTCTTCTCCTGTACAGTGCATCGGTAACTTGCCAGATGGAACGATGTGCAGAGAATTGAGGAATGTTGCCAATGTCTGCAGTGGCAGACTGGAAAGATCCCGTCACTTAGAAGTTCAAAGCAATGGTGACCTTGGTCTCAATGGTCAGGGTGGTCCTGAGCCTTGTGTGAAGCTCGAGATCTTGCCGCAACATATTGCAGAGCTCCCTCAGTAACTCCTTTCTGAATCTCAGCCTTGGCAGGCATAGTTCATCACTGAGCTGGAGGAAGGAGAACTGAGGTCAGTAGACCCTTTGAGGGTAGGGCCTCCTTCCCCCATGGCAGCTGGATGATGGCCATCTCCCTGGTCCTCCTCATGGTCGCGCGCCTCTGCAGGCTGTTGCTGGCAAGACTCATGGCCCAATATGTGGTGGGGGGGTGGGGGGAGTCAAGGTGCCTGACCCTCCTCCTGACGCCATCTCCCTCCTGGACACCCTCTCTACGTGCAGGTCTGTGCACATCTGGAGGCCCTTCTGGATGTTGGGCATGCATGGCTGCTGGCTCCCTTGCCCACTGCCTCCCTGCACGTTGCTGATGGCACCGCCTTCTCCTGTATGCCGCCCTGAGACTTACAAGGTGTACCAGACATTCCTTGCCAATACTGATCCCATTGTGCTTGAAGACTGCACCCTGACAAGCAGGCCTCTGGAGCACAGAATGAGGCGTACTGGACTCCACTAATGAGTCAGAGCTCAAAGTCCTGAAAACTCTCCCAAAAATTCTAAATAGAACTCAGCAGATTCAACAGAAACAAAAAGCAAAGAGCAAAATTTATCAGCAAAAATACTCCCGGTCACGGGAATCCTCCGTTGTCCTCCTCCAGCAGTGTCGCGTATCATGGCAAAGTGTACCGACCCAAAAAGCTGGCACTATTCAAAAAACCCTCCCTTTTTAAAGATCAATATGGGTGTCGTGGCCACGTAGCAGCGATGCGCACCCGGATGATGTCACCGCGGCCGCAAGTCCTTTACCAGGGCTTCAGTCGGCCGATTCCGGCGGAAGTGCTCACCACTGAAAGCCCCCCAGTGCTGAATATGCATTGACGGGGCGGGGAGTTAATACAGCAGAACGCGTTGGCAAATCGATTTTGGCGATTGGCCGCCAAAGACCCACGGTAACGGTCCCTCCTAGGACACTGAAGTTCATCCCCTTTGTGTCCTTCTCAAAACTTGCTTTCCCACCCATCTTTGTATCATCAGGAAACTTGGCTAGATTACATTCGGTCCCTTCATCCAAGTCATTAATATAGATTGTAAATAGTTGATGCCCCAGCACCGATCCCTGTGGCACCCAACTAGTTACCGTTTCCCAACTGGAAAATTACCCATTTATCCTGACTCTTTGTTTTCTGTTAGTTAGCTAATATATTACCCCCAACCCTGTGAGCTCTTATCTTGTGCAGTAATCTTTTATGTGGCACCTTATCGAATGCCTTCTGGAAATCCAAATACACCACATCCACAGGTCCCCCTCTTATCCACTCTGTTTGTTACATCCTCACAGAACTCCAGCAAATTTGTCAAACATGATTTACCTTTCATAAAACCATGCTGACTCTGCTTGACTGTATTATGTCCTGCTACTGCTTCCTTAATAATGAGCTCCAGCATTTTCCCAACAACAGATGTTAGGCTAACTGGTCTATAGTTTCCTGCTTTCTGTCTGCCTCCTTTTTTAAATAAGAGCATTACATTTGCAGTTTTCCAATCTGTTGGGACCTCTCCAGAATCCAGGCAATTTTGGTGGATTGCAACCAATGCATCCACTATCTCTGCCACTTCTTTTAAGACCATAGGATGCAGGCCATCAGGTCCAGGGGACTTGCCCACCTTTAGTCCCATTATTTTACTGAGTACTTTTTGATTAGTGATAATGATTGTTTTAAATTACCCCCTCCCTATAGCCCCTTGATTACCTATTATTGGGATGCTTTTAATGTCTTCGACCGTGAATAGAAAATATTTGTTCAAAGTCTTTGCCATTTCCCTGTTCCCCATTATTAATTCCCCAGTCTCATCCTCCAAGGGACCAACATTTACTTTAGCTACTCTCTTCCTTTTAATATACCACATTTACTCTGAGATCATTTATTAATCCTGTCTCATTACACAGTACCAGATCTAAGATAACCTGCTCCCTGGTCGGTTCCACAATATCTGTATAATCTATTGATCTATTGTTCCTCATCTACATGTTGCCCCTCAGCGATATAAGCTGAACCACATGTACGCTGGCGTGACCCAGCTCTACTTCACCACGACCTCTTTCAACCTTTCCACTGTCTCTGTATTGTCAGACTGTTTGTCCGACATCCAGTCCTGAATGAACCAAACTTTTCTCCATTTAAACATTGGGAAGACTGAAGCCATTGTCTTCAGCCCCTGCAACAACTCTTGAAAGATTCTGGGCTTTTGATATGAACTTTGGTGACTGCTCTTAAGAAGAATTAAGTAAGGCTTGTGATGCAGAACCATCAGTGCGAAACTTAGCCAGGAACCATGTGAAGGACAATGGAGTATGAAACCTTGAGAAAAAGGGTGTCATCTCGGTTAAAGCACAGGCAGCCAAGGTGGAATAGCTTGCGTGCAGCCAGTGCAATCGGAACAAAATTACAGATAGCCTAACTCGGGATCAACTGCCTACCGACAAACAGATCGATTGCAGTGATATACCATTCACGCAAGGGCTTCTGGGCCGTAATTGTCAGCTTGATTAAAGTTAGAAATGATGCTGAACTTGTTTTACTGCTCACGCTACAGTGCGGAATGCAAGTTTGGTAGTACTAACTGACTTGCTGAATTGTTCAAGGACAAAACCTGTTCAAGCTTACTTGTGTTTGCAAAAGGAGATAAATGAAGAGATAGCCCAGATGCTGGTAATTGGAAGCAGAGAAAGACAAGTGCATATTTGGCTCTTATTCCCAGCAACGGACTCAAGAACACAAAGAGATAGATAAAGGTATAAAACACCCAGGGCTAGAAATTCATCTACTCACTGCCACTCCATAGCCATGACATAGCGAAATAATAGCGCTGCTGTTCTTTTTGCCAGCTGGTGGCGGGTCCTGCAGCCACCGTCATTTTCTTCCCTCCCTTCGCGCTGCCGGTAGCTGGCAGCGCCCTGGAAAAAATATGGCAGCGTGGTGACGTCAATCGGTGTGCAACACCGAATTAATGTCACCACTCCAAACTTTGACCCGAACGCTGAATTCAGCACTGGATCCTAAGCACGCCAGGTGATGTCAGCACCTCTTAAAGGGATACACACATCTTTCAGGTAAGTTTCAATTTAAGGTTTTGGACTTGTTTTTTTTAGATGTTATTGAAGTAGTGGCTTGCTGCAATAGATGTTAAATGTTTTTTTAAGTGTGTAGGGAGTGCTGCTGGGTGCTTGCAAGGCCTCTGAGAATACAGAAAATGCTGCAAATACTCAGCAGGTCAAGCAACACCTGTGGAGAGAGAAACAAAATTCATGTCTCCGGTCGAGGTGCTGCCTGATCAGCTATGTATTTCCAGTATCTTATGGTGTCATTTAAGATTTACAGCATCTGATCGCAGAGGGAAGAGGAAGACACAGAAGGGAAGGAATCGGAAGGAAGGATGCAACCCAGACAGCCCCTTTCTGGTCAGGATATCTGGGATGGAATCATCTACCTGCAATACCAGTGACCGCAACCCCAATTCCCCTTTCAATATTTGTCCCAAATCTTACCTTTCCTCTGTTACTGACCATCACAGCATCCTCTTGGCCACACTGAAATAAAAGCCACCACAAAGCAAACCTTCCAATCCAACTTTATACATCTATTCATCCAATATATCAAGAAATCAACCCAGCAACCTTATGCATTCTCCTATTGACTGTCTTTTGTGTGACTTTGCCTATCCTACTGATGTCACGCAGCGCTACCCTAGTGGCTGCAACATGGCTGGTGGAAGGCTGCTGACTTTCAATGGAGATGTAAGCATCTGCTCCCCAAGGATTTGTTGGATATTATCTGGACATTGCATTTTAATCCCCAAGGATTTGTTGGACATTATATGGACATTGCGTTTTTAATTTTCCGGCTCACTGCAGAAAAAACTGGAAGCTGTTTATGGGAGGGGCCCACGTACTTCTCCATGTTGGACTTGGAATAATGAGCAGGTATGGTCTGGGAAGACAATGGCCAAGATAAGGCAATTCATCGCAGGTGATGGGCAAAAGAAGGGTCCATTGTTAAGCAATGTGAACTTGTCAAAGGTAGATCAGATGAACTGATCAGTGATCAAGCCATTACCTGGATGAGATAAACCGCGAGGAGGGAATTACCAGAACAATAGAAAGCCATTAAGCCCAGACCGGTTGGAAGTGAAAACCCATGACTGGCAAAACAGGAAGCCTCAAAACAAAGGAAAACATTTATTGGGCCAGAAGAAGACACACAAACAGGAAGCTTCGGAACAAGAACAAACTTTATTCGGCCTGAAAAGGCAAACGAACTGGGGGTATAAATGAGGCTATGTGGCTACACATCTTTCTCTCTTGTTCTTGCTGCTTCACCTCTACAAGAACCGAACCCTCCTTGTGGGATGGAGAGAAGAAACCAGAAGAGACACATTTTGATCAGGAGAAGCAGCGAGTAAGCCAACAAATCAGTGAGCATCATCTCTGCACACGCTGTGAAGGGGTATCGTGTGTTCTCCCAACCAAATCTTAGGGGTTTTCAGGGGAGGTTTTAGACGTGGGTACTTTGCGATAGGGGCCTATTTAAATGGGCCAGACTGTGTGTTGTACTGTATTTGTTTGTTTTACACACCAGGTTGTGTGTAGTTTTACTGGGTGCAGGTGTGTGCTTTAACTTTAATAAAAGCATTGCTGGTTGAGATCAAGGTATTCGTCCCTGACTCATTCATCTGTTCAGTACAGTAATCACTCCCAGCTCTAGAACTATTGTAAAGTGGGGATGCGTCGAAAACACTTAAGGGAAACCATTTACAGAGAACACTGCAAATGGCCTTGCAGGTCGACCTTGAGCAGCTGGTGGCTAGGAATGTTAAATCAAGTGATTCTTCTTCTTCTTCTTTTCTCTCCTCTCCTTCTTCTTGGTCAACCACTGGTTGGGGAGGCTGTATTTCTTGGCTGTGTGAAATGAGGAAGGCACAAGAGTGGAGTTGTGGTGATGGGAGTGCGGAAAGCAAGAGGTGTATGCGAAAAGGAGTTTAATGTATGAGGATACCAGCATCTTTTATCCTTTCAGTCCCGCCGCTGGCCAAGGTCTCAGCCATGCACCTGCCAGGAATGGCCATCGCCGTCTCCTCCAAGGGGGTGAGGTGAGGCTAGGAATGGGAGATTGCCTCGTGTTTGGTACAGATTGTTGCTAGGTGAGTAATTGGCGGGGCTGGGGGGAGTCATGCATTTAGTAGTGTGTGAGGCTAGTGGTACAGTTGGTAGGAGACAGCTTTTGAAGATGCATTCACTGACCTTGACAAGTAGTCTGACATCACAAAGCTTCTTTAGGCACTGGAGCCAAGTGGAGGGGGCGACACCACATTGGTGATGTAGTCCCACATCCTTCTTTCTGGAGGACCTCCTGGCCCCTGTGGGTAGAGGACCTGTCTTGCAGTGTTGACCCCCTGCACAAAGCTGGAGTGCTGCGTGTGAGACCCTGGATGCCCTGTCCCTGCCTTGCTGAGACCTTTGTGTTAGTGCTGAAGCAGTTTTCCTATTTTTTTGAGGTTCGGAAGGAAATTCAGCTTAAGAGCTGAATAATTGCATTCAGGACTTCTTTTTAATATTAATTTGTTTTTGAAAGGGAGTAATAGTCAAAACTGCATTTTTTCACTCCATTTTAATTTGTATTAATTCTGAGTGCATTGCCCCTTTAATTCACAGCCCTTTCAATTGTCCACAATTCCTTTCAAGCTCCACAGCCTCGCTCCCAGAGGCTGTGCGAAACTCGAGCGCCACTTCAGGATGGGATTCCGGCACCAGTAAGGTATGGAATGTTAGTGCTGCGCCACCAATCTTCAGCCACCCAGATTAATTTATTCTCCATAGCATTGTGACTATTTTCAGTGCCTTTAACTCCAGTTGCCAGTGACACTGACAACTTTCATGGCGAATATGAATTTCTAGGCCCCAGACTTACAGCGATCACGAGGAGAAATACTAGCAACATTCAAAGGAAGACATGGCCAGGTGCCTCCTCAATTGTCCCAGGACAAAGAACTTGATCACTCTTGGTTGTGAGTTGTTCTCCCCAGAGTAAGGTTGTATTTATTAATACTTTATCTGTTAAAACTGCCAGTTTTGAAGGTCAATAAAATTATTAAAATTATAAAGTCTTGGTTGATTCTTGATCTTTCATGTCAGGAAATGAAAACCCTACACTCCGATCACTAGCCACCAATTTCATCACCTGCCCCGACCACTATTTCTGTCCATAAACTTGCCATTGGTTTTCACCCCGATGTCAGCTTCCAACCCCATATCCTCTCCGTCTCCAAGATCTCTTACTTTCACCTGTGTAATATCGTCCGCCTCCCACCCTCCCTAAGCCCATTTGCTGCTGAAACCCGCATCTGTGCTTTTTTTACTTCTAGACTCGACCTAGCCTGCTCTCCTGGCCAGCCTCCTTACTTCCACCCTCATTTTAACATAAGCTAATTAAAAATTCTGTCAAAATATAGTGAATGCTTATCATTTTAAAAGTCATGGTTTGACTATATTGTCCATTCTTGTTGCCAAGAGATGCTCTTAAAATGAACGATCGTGCCTTGGAGCATCAATATGTAACACTATGGAATGGAAGATCAAGGGTTCAAGCCCTATCTCTGCTAAGTTTACATTTCAGTTTCTACTTATAGAGATCAGGGAATATCAGAGGTGTCTTCACCAAACAACTGTTGTGCTCATTATGATACTCAGCAAAGAGTGACATTTGCAGTGGCCTGAAGAGATATGACAGAAGCAGAACCCAGGAAGGATCTATAAAGGGAGCAAAAAAAAGGGAAAGAAAATGTACACTCTAACTGAAAGATAACATACTCTCAAAAAAACCCTCGCTGATCCACTTAACCCTGCCAATATTCCCCCTGATCTTGCTTCTCCATCCCTATCGATATGCAATACAGTCCCTCCCAATATTCTGGCTTGAAACTACTGTAGTTTCCCTGCTCTCTATTACTGCAAGGGAGTTAGGAAAATATATCAGGGAGTAGGACAATTTCATCATTCATGGCCTGGTGGTGCTGATCTGTTGTCTGTAGTTAGAATTGTGAGGGACGGGAGAGCAGACCAGTAGAATTAGAGCAGTAAGATTCGGAGGGAAGATTGATAGCGGTACTGAATACACATATACACACATATCTAGCAGTGTAAAGATGCTTTTCATCTCTCTTCCAATAACATTTCATGGAAACAACACCATATTTGAATATAAAGCACATTATAAAGGAACAAGATACTGTCACTAGAACCAGTCCACAATCCACATGCCAATATATTTTGCTTCTAAACTGAATGCGTTTGAACAACTGGGTAATAAAGTGAGCTCGACACCAGCATTTCACCTCTGGGATCTGAATTTAAAACCAGCCAAGAATGATGACATGAAAGTTTCCTCTGTCTGCTATGTGTAACAAACGTATATGAGATTATTCTGGGCAGTCTGAATCCAGTTACCAATGTGCATGGACCCAGAGCACAAATTTGGCACTCAATTGGAAATCTCATTCAGAGAGGCCACAGAATGGAAGGAATGAGAAATGGAAAATGTAATACTGCTGCAATAGTGGGCTGAGCTTTTCTGAGGTTGAGATTGAGGCGCACTGCTGGGGGAGTTTGGAGGTAGCTTTACGTTGCAACTAACCATTCTGTACATGACCTGGATGTGTCTGATGCTGACACTGGGTGCTTGAAATGAACAGTGTGCCATTCCACAACACTAACATCCTTGTTGTGCATGATTTTCAAAAAAATAAAAAAAAATGTTTGTCTTCAATATTTATAATTTTAATGACTTTACTTCTGTGTAGGACAGGATCCATTTTTCCCTCACTGCGCTGACCTTAATTAGTGATCTATAAAGTGGAGAGTGATTTTCAAGTCAGGCAACTTATGGGATAGGAATAATGATCCACAGGTCTTCATAACACATGCTCTTTAAATTTCATTAGACAAGCTTAAATGTCTAACTCTGTGACTTATTTGGAATGTACCTACTGAAAATTGTTAACAATTTAAAGTGTAATCTCAGCTGTAAGTATTTAATAATGGGATATGCCTCCTCTTTAGTTTTGTAATGAGCCATCTCCCATGGTTTGCTACTGACCAACTGGCAAGCAAGTCCCAATTACCAGTAAGTCTGCAATGCTGAAATGTATTCATTTTTAAAATAGAACCTTACCAATGCAGGCTACAGATTGAACTCTAAAGTAGTTCATTGAAAAAAAACAGAAATACAGAATATAGAAATTGCAATGGCAATCTGGTGTCACATTGCACCAAAATTAGGATTGATCCCCCTTCTGATGTTTGAAATCCAGTAATTTTATCAATGGCAAGAATCCAAATATTATTAACTCTGCCTTGACTAAAAGTACTCTCCAACTGGGAAAGCTACCTGGGCAGAGCAGTTTGGATTTAATTCCAAGACAGTACGCGTCTACAGCACAAGATAGCAATTCCGTACAGTTTGGGAAACATACATGTCACATGATCAACATTTGGAGGTGGTTTCTGATGAGAATTATGAGCACAGTAGAGAGATTATAGGGGGAGCTTTTCCCTACAGGCTAGCCTTGCTAGGCTTAACCTTAGAGTATCTGATCCCGACAATGGGTTGAAAAGCTAAGAGGTTCTGCTTCTCAATAGTAACATACATTGTCTTGACGGCAGAATGCAGTGATTAAATAAATTGGTCCCAGAACCTGCAAATGAATATATTATGCAAATAACGCACTGAAGTAACACATTTATTCTACTCTGTACATCCATAGTTGCACAAATTACAAGCAGGATAACAAATCATGCATGTAATACAACGCGATAGCTCACTGACGGATTGCGATAACATTAGCAGAGCAAGTGATTTGCTATCAGAACTGACATCTGCACTGCCTCCGGGACATTTGATATACACTTATGGTACGTGGGCAGCTGACCGTGTTAAATGTACTAAGCGCAGAAATTTCCAGGATTATTGTGATAAATCACTAGCCCTATCATAAATTGCGAGAATGAAGCTCAGTTTAAAAACCCAAAGCAGGCTCCATTCGTGTTTATATATCAGTAATTTCTTACGTTTCCTTTTGGATATGAGTGCCAGGACAGTCGATTCCCGCAGTCACATTATATGAATGGGATTTATTTTACTGACAGGTAGAGGGGAAAATCACAACTTCTGCACCGCACACTAAAAATAAACCCTCCAGACAAATAAATAACAAGCAGACGCCCATCTCAGTGACACATTTCAGATCTTTATCCTCTCAATAAAAAGGTGCTACAAAGATGCTCTTGGCCGTGCTTGCATTAACCGAGGTTAAATTGTCTCTAGATTTTATACATGACACAAGTGCGATGAAAAAAACGACTTGCCTTGAACAGTAAGTGAAGAAGAAATCCGTCCTCCTGCCCCCAAATAATGAAGCCCCCGATCGCAGGAGACTGAGGCACTCAAATACACCAAACCGCAAGAGAAAAAGTTCCACAGTGTGAATGTAAAAAGTCGGTTTTTGAACAGGGAATAAATGAAGCGAAGGAAGGAGCGGACTCCGGAGCCCGGGCCGCTGGTGCGGGAGAGCGAGGGGCGCAGGCTCGGATCGGGACTGACAGTCTCCAAATAGGAGGGAACGGAAACTGCTTCCTCTTCGCAGCCAGCCCTGACCGACTGCAAAACAAAGGCAATGTGGCAACTGCAGGAGCTTTAGAAACGTAACCACCTGGGGGGACGGACTATGCTGAGAGGCGGCCTGTCAAGTTTATTTACCTCAGAAAACCGAACTATCAGGATCCCCTCAAGGAGCGCTGCTACCCACAGCAAGCTGAGTATTCTGCCTCATCTATTACATTTAAAGACATTCATTCCTGGCTGAGCAAATATTGGTTTCTTTCCTGAAATAAAAAAAAATGTAGGCTCTGGCACATTCTGATTTCTCCAACTGAGTCCTTGAGCCAAATGCACATTTTTTGACAATGGGGGTTAGTTATGTTCAATCATTCCAAACCTCCACTCAAACCTGGTGTAACGCTGCCAGGAAAATTGAAATGAATAAACAACCAGCCTCCCCTCTCAGTTAATCAAAAAGCAAAATAAGGCACATTCTGGAAATTTGAAAAACAATCCAGAAAATACTTCAGAAGCTCAGCAGTTCAGGTAGCATCTGTGGGAAAAAGGGGTAAAAAGCTAATGTAACATTTCCTCTCAGTTTATTGAGGCCCAGAATTTGCTTAAGCGGTGCGTGTGCTGTGAGTTGGATTTTTCCCCTCACCCTTCTGCTCCATTTCAAATGCTGGAAGTGCGAGTTGATAATGGCGCGGCGAGGTCAACAGGGCATCTGGGAAGCTGGTGAACGACGGGACCAATAGTCCATCTCCTTAACATTTAAAGTCAGTGAAAAAACATGCGAATGACAGAGAAGGAACGAGACTGAATTAGAGGTAAATTAGATACAGAAAGAGAAATAAAGAAAGATTGGATTACAAGAGAGAGAAAAAGACACAGGAAGGAAAAGTAAGAAAAAATTAAAATTTTAAATGTAAAAAATCTCTACAAATAATTTACTACCTGCAGGAGTGAGACTCCACAGTTTCAATTGTTCCCTTTATGGGCCACGCGAGTCCCATGAGTTCAGGCCTACCTCAGGCTTCCCACCACATCACCCATCGGCGATGGTGACTGGACCTCCGGAGGAGAGACCTGGACCTGGCTATCGGGCATCCACCACTCCCCCCAGCGGCGATCAGAGCACCTGCAGCGACGGCAGATGGATCTCTCCTCCACGACGGAGTCTGGGCTTCCTCGACGACAGCTGGACCTCTCGTGGTGACAGATGACCTCCTCCTCAATAGCGACCGGGTCCTCCTCTCTTACGACAGCGACTGGCCTCCCCTCTTCCTCCGGCGAAGGCTGGAGCTCTCCTTCCCCACTGGTGACCTGGACTTTTCTCCTGCTCCAACACGTGGTGAGTACCATGACTGTGATCCCCCTGCCCTCTCAATCTGAACCCCAATGGGCTACTGACCTTCCGAATGCCTGCCCCCAACCAAGCCTCGGACCACCTACCATCAAGGGCGCTACTCAGTGTCAAACCTGCGGCCAAAATTTTGCCGTAGGCAACTAAGCCCATCCAGTCATCTTGGACGCCCTTGCCACTAGATCAAGACCTCGCTCAGCTAAGCCTGTGTGATAGCCGGTGTGCAACGACCACCCCACGTTAAAAGAACTCACGCACAGGCATCTTCCACTCCTCTAACATGAAGTTCGGGACCTGGAACGTTAGGACCCTCATGGACAACTCCAACAGCGACAAGCCGGAATGCTGCACCGCCATAGTTGCCCGGGAACTTAGATGCTTTGATATCGACATTGCCACCCTAAGCGAGACCCGGCGGGCAGGGGAAGGCCAGCTCAAGGAACAAGGTGGAGGTTACACCTTCCTCTGAAAAGGGAAACCAGAGGAAGAACGCTGCCTCCATGGAGTTGGCTTCGCCATCACAAACGAGCTGGTCAACCGCCTCAAAGACTCCCCTTGCAGGACTAACAAATGCCTCATGACTCTTCGACTCACCCAATCCTGGAACCAGTGCGCCACAGTCATCAATGCGTACGCCCCAACACTTGATGCAACAGATGAGGCCAAAGAGGGTTTTTACTCCAACCTCGAAAAATCCCTGTCCTGCGTCCCCGCGGGCGACAAGCTGATCCTCCTTCGTGACTTCAATGTCAGGGTCAGCAAGGAGAGAGGCCTCTGGGGTGGCATGATTGGCAGAGAGGTGGTAGGGAAAGCCAACTCCAGCGGTACCCTACTCCTGACAAAATATCTAGAACATGAACTTGTCATCACCAACACCTTGTTCCGCCAGAGGGACAACACCCTCGCTCCAAACACTGGCACCTGCTCGACTATATCACCGTCCGAGCCAGGGATCGCAAGCATGTGCGCATCACCCATGCCATGACAGGAGCTGACGACTGCTAGATGGACCACCGCCTAATCTAATCCATTATTGACATCAACATAGCCCCAAAGCAGAGGGACCAGCAGAAGCAGTGCCGCAAAAAAAATCAATGCCGGGACACTTAAGGACCCAGCTAAGAGAGCCCTATACAGTCAGCGCCTCACAGCTAACCTGGCGTGCCCTGATGACCCCAAGATGCAGAATGCCCACAGCGCTTGGTCTGCCCTCCAGGCCTCCATAACCAGTGCCTGCAAAGAGACGCTCGGTCACTCAACCAGGAAACACCAGGACTGGTTTGATGAGAATGATCAGGAGATCCAAGAGCTAATAGATCGCAAGAGCAGGGCATTTCTGAGCTTTAAACAACAACCCAACTCGGGAGCAGCAAAGCAGCATTACAGATGGCTCAAGGCTGAGGTTCAACAAAAAACCCGTGAGCTAAAGAACAGGTGGTGGATGGAGAAAGCACAGGAGATACAGCAGCTGGCCGACAGCCATGATGTGCGAGGATTCTTCATCGCAGTCAAGGCCACCTACGGTCCAAACACCCAAGGTCCCACCCCACTGCTGGCCAAGAATGAGGAAATACTCAACAAGGACACTGAGGCAGTCAGGGCCCGTTGGAAGGAGCAGTTTGAAGATCTCCTCAATCGAGACTCTGTCTTTGACTCGAGTGTTCTCGACTCCATCACGCAGCATGCTATCCGTCATCACCTCAGTAAGACCCCAACACTGCACGAGATAGAACAAGCCACAAGACAGCTAAAAAACAATAAGGCTGCGGGTGCAGATGGAATTCCTGCTGAGGCACTGAAGTATGGTGGAGAGGCACTGCTGGCGCGAATACATGACCTCATCTCTCTCATCTGGAGGGAGGAGAGCATGCCGGGAGATCTCAGAGATGCAGTGATCGTGACCATCTTTAAAAAAGGGGAGAAGTCTGACTGCGGCAACTACAGAGGAATCTCCCTGCTATCAACCACTGGGAAAGTCGTCGCTAGAGTCCTCCTCAACTGTCTTCTTCCTGTGGCCAAGGAACTCCTCCCGGAGTCACAGTGTGGATTTCGTCCCGTACGGGGCACAACGGACATAATTTTTACAGCGCGACAGCTACAGGAAAAATGCAGAGAATAGCGCCAGCCCTTATCAATGGCCTTCTTCGACCTTACAAAAGCCTTTGACACTGTCAACCGCGAGGGTCTATGGAGCATCCTCCTCCGTTTCGGATGCCCCCAAAAGTTTGTCACCATCCTCCGTCTGCTCAACGACGACATGGAGGTCGTGATCCTTACCAACAGAGCCATTACAGACCCAATCCACGTCCGGACCGGGGTCAAACAGGGCTGCGTCATCGACCCAACCCTCTTCCCACTCTTTCTGGAGTGGAACTAAACTACAGAACCAGTGGGAACTTGTTCAACCTTTGCCCTTCTCCAGGCCAGGTCCAAGACCACCCCAACCTCTGTTGTCAAACTACAGTACGCGGATGAAGCCTGCATCTGTGTACGTAGAGGCTGAACTCCAGGACATAGTCGACTTATTTACTGAGGCGTACGAAAGCATGGGCCTCGCGCTAACCATCTGTAAGACATAGGTCGTCCACCAGCCTGTCCTCGCCGCACAGCACTGCCCCCCTAGTCATCAAGATCCACGGCGCAGCCCTGGACAATGTGGACCAGTTCCCATATCTCGGGAGCCACCTGTCAACAAGAGCAGGCATTGACGACGAAATCCAACACCACTTCCAGTGCGCCAGTGCAGCCTTCGGCCGCCTGAGGAAAAGAGTGTTTGAAGACCAGGTCCTCAAAACTGCCACGAAGCTCATCGTCTACAGGGTTGTAGTAATACCCGCCCTCCTGTATGGCTCAGAGACATGGACCATGTACAGTAGACACCTCAAGTCGCTGGAGAAATACCACCAACAATGTCTCCACAAGATCCTGCAAATCCCCTGGGAGGACAGACGCACCAGCATTAGCGTCCTCGACCAGACCAACATCCCCAGCATTGAAGCACTGACCACACTTGATCAGCTCTGCTGGGCTGGTCACATAGTTCTCATGCCAGACACGAGACTCTCAATCAAGTGCTCTATTCGGAACTCCTTCACAGAAAACGAGCCAAAGGTGGGCAGTGGAAGTGTTACAAGGACACTCTCAAAGCCTCCCTGATAAAGTGCGACATCCCCACTGACACCTGTGAGTCCCTAGCCAAAGACCGCCCTAAGTGGAAGAAGTGCATCTGGAAGGGTGCTGATCACTGAGTCTCATTGCCGAAAGCATGTAGAAATCAAGCGCAGGCAGCGGAAAGAGCCTGCGGCAAACCTGTCCCACCCACCCCTTCCCTCAACGACTATTTGTCCCACCTGTAACAGAGTCTGTGGTTCTCGTATTGGACTGTTCAGCCACCTAAGAACTAATTTTAAGAGTGGAAGCAAGTCTTCCTCGATTCCGAGGGACTGCCTATGATGATGTTGATGGTTATGGACCAGAGAGGTTGAGTTGCATTGCAGGAACATATATCTCATCATTAAAAGGGTCATGAAATACCAGCCCTAACTTTCAGTGGTGAGTTTAATTTATATTTACAGCACAGTGAACAATCACCCCTCATCTAGTTTGTTAAACAAATTAGGTATCTAAAAAATTTTACCTTGTCTTATCTTTAAATAACTATTCCCCAAATCAGTTCAAACAAGAAATAACACATGCACTATCTGTTTATAGCAGCTGTCACAAGATCTTAGTCTTCATCATAAGATAGCTGCCGAGATCATCTTGACCTTCTGCCATTTTCCAACTTGTGTTTTTGGAGCAAGGATTTAATGTATTTCATTGGGTGTCAATAGAAAAGAGGTTTAAGTTTGCGCACACACAAATTTGCTATTTTTGAGATCAACAGTGGTGGTCTGAGGTTTGTTACATTATTGTTCATTTTACTGAAACGTCTTTTAAATTTACACAAGCGATTTAGCAGTGTCAGGTGAGGTTTTAAATCTCTGGGCTCATTCTCCCCTATATGTGTTCTCCATAAAGTCCCAGATGCCACTTGCTGAACAGCTAATCAGAAACATTGACAAAGGTGGCACACTTCCTTTTTAACCATGTCGGATGTATAAGACAAAAGTCCATTTGCTGGGCTCTTCGATATTCAGGTCTGCTAGGACCACAGTGGGAAGTGCTGGAGACAGGCAGCAGGTGCCCTGTGTTATTTTTGAGACTTTGTAGGAACTGTCCCTTATAAAAGCTCCTTAGTTTACAATTTGGCCTGAAAGAAACAGAGCACAATTTCCCCAAGTATTTGGCTTTCTAAGCATCCTCAGACTTGCTCCTGGTTTGTCTTTAAAGGACTCCAAGACTCTCACATTGCTTTTAATTAAATGTTCTGCATGGGGTAACATCATGGAATGGGTTTAAGGCTCCTCTAACAGATTGGACAGCTCCTGTAGCACATTGTAGAGCAGACCAAGGTCACACAGGAACTCTGGGCTAACGAGGTAGGCAGCCAATCTCGCAAACTTCTTTTACACTCATTCTGTGATTCATCTTCAGCAGCATGATTGAAATGATGGAAGAGGCTACAGGATACCCACACAGATTGCAATGTTCTGAAGCTAGTTGTTAGCCATGATCTTATTGAATGGCGGAGCAGGCTCGAAAGGCCAAATGGCCTACTCCTGCGCCTATTTCTTATGTTCTTATGTTACCCAACACAAGTCCAGGATGTACCTAATATGTTAATCTTGCATCCCCAACTCCATAGATGCTTTTTTTTAAGCTCATGCAGGTCCTTGCTGGTTCATTGTTGATGCTGTCCAAAAACTCCTTGAAATGGTTAATGTACCACAGGTACAGCATTGATCACTATAAGCTAGCAGTTATGGTTTAGGTACTACCAGGCAAAGAGAAGTGGATATTGTTCACAAAACTGTGAAGACCTTCTCCCCGACATGATACGTGAGAGCATTACAGGAGGCCGAGGAACATAAATACAGCAGAGGCACGGCGAGAGTGGCAGAGAGCATCACAAGACAACCACAGGGAAAAAATCTGAAGAAGTGATGTCACAACCAGTGCCTCCCTGGTGCCAGAGAAAAGAACATCACTGAAAGCGTGCAGAACATTTTGAGGGGGGAGCGAGAACAGCCAGAAGCCGTGGTCCATGTGTGAAACAATGATTTAGGAAGGAAAAGGGTTGAGGTCCTGGAGTCCGAGTTTCAGGATCTTGGGAGGACCAGTGTCACTGTGGTTCAGTGGGTAGCACACTTGCCTCTGAGTTAGAAGGTTGTGGGTTCAAGTTCCATTCCAGGGACTGGAACATATAAATCTAGGCTGACACACCAGTCCAGTGCTGAGGGTGTGCTGCACTGTCTGAGGTGCCGTCTTTCGGATGAAACGTTAAAACGAGACTCCGTCAGCTCTCTCAGGTGGACGTAAAATATCCCATGACACTATTTCGAAGAAGAGCTGGGCTGTTATCATTGGTGTCCTGGCCAATATTTATCCCTCAATGAACATAACAAAAAAAAAACAGATTATCTGGTCATTATCACATTGCTATTTGTGGGAGCTTGCTGTGCACAAATTGGTTGCTACGTTTTCCACATTACAACAGTGACTTTACTCCAAAAGTACTTCAATGGCTGTAAAGTGCTTTGAGATGTCTGGTGGTTGTGAAAGGCACTATATAAATGCAAGTCTTTTTTCTTTAAAAAGCAGGACCTCACAGGTCGTAATCTCGGGATTACTCTCAGTGCCACATACTAGTGAGTATACGAAGAGTAGAATAAGACAGGTTAATGTTTGGATGGAGAAATGGTGCAGAAGGGAGGACTTCCGATTCTTAGGGCATTTGGGGCAGAAGGGATTTGTTCAAGATGGACGGGCTGCACCTCAACAGAGCCAGGACCAATGCCCTCAAGGGGCTGGTGCTGTGGGGGAGGGTTAAATCTAATTTGACAGGGGGATGGGAACCAAGATGAAAATTAGAGAGGAGAGACAAGGTGCACAGAGGACTGGGAGAGATAAATAACACAAGAATAAAGAATAGTTCAAAAATAGGAGTGATCAGACAGGGGAGGGGAAGGTGGGGGTAAATGCAACGCAGTCTAAGATGGGTTTGAAGGGCATGTGTGTAAATGCACGTAGCATGGTAAGCTAAAGGCACAAGTCGCCACATAGGACTCTGATATGGTGGCAATAACAGCGACCTGGTCAAACAAGGGGAGGACTGGGAACTTAATATTACATAGGATTACGTAGGATATACGGCACAGAAACAGGCCATTCGGTACAACCAGTCCATGCTGGCATTTATGCTCTACTCAATGGCTACAAGGTATTCAGGAAAGATAGGATAGGTAAAAAGGACAGTATTGATCAAATAAACTATTATAGCACTGGAAAGGATGAGAATTAAGGAACAATGAAAGAGCTATTATGCGACTGGATGTATAGTATAGGGTACCAAGTAGTGGGAAGGGGAGAGAGGAGAAAATTTTCAGGCAAATCACAGAAAGTTGCAAGAACTATAGAGTAGCAATAATGGGGACTTCAATTATCCTAATATAGACTGGGATAGTAACAGTGTAAAGGGCAAAGATAGGGAGGAATTCCTGAAATGTGTAGAAGAGAACTTTTTTGATAAGTATGTTTCTAGCCCAATGAGGGAGAAAGAAGTGCTGGATCTAGTTCTGGGAATGAAGTGGGGCAAGTGGAACACATTTCAAAGGAGGAACATTTGGTGAACAATGATCAGAATATCATCAGGTTTTAAAAAGTTATGAAAAAGAACGCAGAGCAACCAAGCGTAATAATACTTAACTGGAGCAGGGTCAATTTCAGTGAGTTGAAAAAGGAATCTGGACAAAGTGGATTCGAAGGAAAGATTAGCAAGTAAAACTGTAAATGAGCAATGGGAGACCTTCAAAGAGGACATAGTTTGGGTACAAACTAGATACACTTCCATGAGGGGGAAAGGAGGGACATCCAAACTGGAGCTCCCTGGATGACTAAAGATATAGGTCACAAAATTGGAGCCTTAGTGCTGGCCATTAAGGCCAGTTTGGAAGAAAAAATGGCTGCCACCTCGCTTCCGTCTGGTTCTTGTGGGTCCTGCGGCAGCTGCCATTTTGGGCAGTCCAGCAGCACTGTCATTGCCTGCACTTGCTCCAGAGGTAGATTGTGATGTCAGTGTGCAATGCTGATTTGATGCATGATCTGCCAATTTCGACATTGCCACTCCATTAAACGCCCTCTCCTAATCACAACCAGCTGGCCATGCATGCAGCAGCAGGAAGGACCTCCTGGCAGCGCTATTTAAAGGGATCATTAACAACTTGCAGCTGACTTGGTTTTTCAGTTCTGCTGGCTCTATGTAAGTTTGGCAAATGTTTGGAGCTTTCTAAATTATTTAAAATTGCTGAGGTGAAAGGGAGAGCTGCTGCAATTGGAGAATGCCTTCTTATTTAAAGGCTTCTGCTGACAACGCTTGCTCACAGTCATGGGGGCTCTACTTGCAGCTATCCTAGCGCTCGAGAATGACAGGGAGATAGAGTGGAGGCAGCGAAGAAAAGGACAAGATGCTCACAGAGGGAGGAGAAGGAGGGGCATGTGGATTAGCAGGAGGACTTCCAAGAATACTTCTTCTATCTGCACTTAAGCCAGGAGCAATGTATTAGGAGGCTTACTTCATCATTGAGTTGGTCACAGAATTCTGCCATCTCCTGTAGACTTGTAACCTCAGAGCAGGGCAATGATGGCCCTCCTAGTGGTTCTCAAGGTCACTGTAGCACACAATCTTTTTGTGACTGGATCCTTCCAGTCTGGGGCAGGAGACATAGCTAACATCTCCCAGTTTGCTGTCCATCGCTGCATCCGGGAGGTCACAGAAGCTCTCTACTCCAGGAAAAGGGACTTCATTATTGTCATGTATGTACTTTTGGGATCACTAGCCACTAGATGGTGTCACTGTTGGAGGCCATTGGGCTGCATGCACGTGTGTGCAGCCCAAGTATAAAAGGCCAGCTATTTTGTATATTAGTCACTTTTTGGGCCATAATAAAGCAGAGCCAAGGTTATACCTCTTGGAGTTAAACAGTACTCAGTCTAACAGTTATTGCATACACAAGATTTGATGACGAGGCAACAAGAACCTTTGCATGCAAAAATGAGCACAATTGGATTGTTGGAGCAATTTGTGGAAGGAGAAGATTGGGCAGACTTTGTGAGCCGTTTGAGTCAGTTCTTCATGGCTAACAAAATGGAGGAGGTCGGCAACGCAGATTGGTACCGGGCGTTGTTCCTCACGGTTTGCGGTCCAAGAATTTATGGTCTGATAAAGAAAGAATCTACTCCTGTCTGTGAGCCCAACAGAGAAGACGTATGAAGAATTGTGTACACTGGTACAGGACGACCTTAAGCCAGACGAAGGCATCATCATCTCGAGATACAGATTTTATACGCACGTTCACTCAGAGGGCCAGAATGCGGTGGAATTCGTTGCCGACCTGAGACGTCTAGTGGGACCGTGTAAGTTCGAGGCTGTGTTGGCAGACATGCTGCGGGACTTCTTTGTAATCGGCATCAACCACGAGGTGATCCTGCGTAAACTACTGGCGGTGGAGACGTTGGACTTGGAACAGGGCCATCACGATCGCTCAGTCATGCATGACAATGGATAGAAGTCTAAAGCAGATATCAATGCAAAATTGAAACTCGGCAAGTACTGTAAATATGATTTGGCGTTCAGCAGAGTGGCACATGGCAGGGCTTACCCGACTGCGTACACAAAACCTGTGACTGCCCAAAGTTCGCCAGCAGGAATGCATCCGATTTCTCTGTGTTGGCGTTGTGGGGGAAATCACCGGCACCAGCAGTGCTGATTTAAGCAATATAGTTGCAAAAGGCTGTCTGAGAATGGGGCATCTCCAGCACAAGTGTCTGCAGATCAGCAAACGTGCTGCGACACACCACATGGAGGATGATGGTCAGACTAGCACGGATCCGAATACGCAATCTGAGATATCAGAGAAGGAAGTGTATGGACTGCACTCGTTCCTAACTAAGAGCAAACTGATAATGATCAACATGAAATTTAATGGGATGCTGGTATTGATGGAACTGGACACAGGAGCAAGTCAATCGATAATGAGCCAGAGGGCATTCAACAAGCTATGGGATACTAAGGCTGTGAGGCCTCAGCTGAGTCCAGTCAATGCCAAGTTGTGCACGTATACCAAAGAACTCATAACGGTGATTGGCAGTGCCATAATTAAAGTGTCGTATGACGGTGCAGTTCACGAGTTACCGCTATGGATTGTTCCAGGCAATGACGCAGCGCTGTTCGGCAGGAACTGGCTTGAAAAAATCAGATGCGATTGGAACGACATCAAGGCATTGTTGTCGGAGGAAGAGACATGTGCCCAAGTACCGAGCAAGTTCCCCTCGCTGTTCGAACCAGGCATCGGCAACTTCACAGGACCCAAGGTGCAGATCCACGTGGAGTCGGATGCAAGACCCGTCCATCATAAAGCTCAGGCAGCTCCGTATATGATGAGGGAGAAGGTCAAAATTGAACTGGACAGCCTCCAGCGTGAAGAGATCATATCATCGATTGAATTTAAGGAATGGGCCAGCCCCATTGTTCCTGTGCTGAAAAGTGATGGCACAGTCAGAATCTGTGGAGACTACAAGGCTACGATCAACAGTGTTTCGAAACAGGATCAGTACCCGTTACTGAAGGCTGATGTTTTGTTTGCAATGCTAGCCAGGGGGAAGTCATTCACCAAACCGGACTTGATGTTGGCCTACATGATACAGGAGCTGGTCGAGACGTTGAAGAGACTTACGTGCATTAACACGCATAAAGGACTGTTTATTTATCACAGGTGCCCATTTGGAATTCGCTCGGCTGTATCAATATTTCAGAGGAACATGGAGAGTCTACTGAAGTCCGTTCCCAGAATCATCGTGTTCCAAGATGACATCCTGATTGCAGGTCGTGACTCCGAGGAACATCTGAAAAACCTGTAAGTGCTTCTACATCATCTGGAAAAGTGGGACTCAGACAAAAATGCTCAAAGTGTGTCTTCATGGCACCAGAGGTTGAATTCCTGGGGAGGAAAATTGCCGCTGACGGCATCAGGCCCACAGACGCGAAAACCAAGCCCATCAAGAATGCACCCAAGCCGCAGAATGTGACGGAGCTGCATTCGTTCCTGGGTCTACATAACTACTTTGGTAATTTCTTACCTAAATTGAGCACCTTATTAGAACCACTGCACATGCTGCTAAGAAAAGATAACAACTGGGTGTGGGGTGCATCTCAAGACAGAGCTTTTGAGAAAGCCACTAATCTGCTTTGCTCTAACAAGCTGCTGGTACATTATGACCCATGTCAACATTTTGTATTGGCCTGTGATGCTTCGTCATATGGAATTGGTTGCGTTCTTTAACCAGTCGCGTATGCTTCAAAAAGTTTGTCTAAAGCGGAAAGAGCCTACAGCATGGTGGAGAAAGAAGCATTAGTCTATGTGTATGGCATAAAAAAGATGCATCAGTACTTGTTTGGTCTTCGATTTGAACTGGAGACAGATCACAAGCCGCTTATTTCACTGTTCTCTGAAAACAAAGGTATCAATACCAGTGCTTCATCCCGCATCCAGAGGTGGGTGCTGACATTATCCGCTTATGATTATGGCATTCGCCATTGACCTGCCATCCGAGAATTGTGCCGATGTTTTGAGCATTCTGCCGTTGCCCACGTCGGAGGTGGAAACGCCACAACCGGCGGACCTATTGTTAGTTATGGATGCTTTTGAGAGTGAATGAACCCCTGTCACGGCTCAACAAGTTAAGATCTGGACAAACCAGGACCCAATTTTATCAGTGGTGAAGAGTTTCATCCTCAAAGGTGATTGGTGTGCCATACCCAAGCAAATGTGCGATGAGACCAAACTTTACATTCGTTGCAAAGACGAACTGTCTAATCAGTCGGATTGTATACTGTGGGGCAATCGTGTTGTTATGCGCAAGAAAGGGAGAGAGAAATTTATAGGTGAGCTACATAGTACACATGCTGGCATTGTAATGATGAAAGCCATCACCAGGTCTCATGTATGGTGGCCGCGAATTGACTCTGAGCTGGAATCATGTGTGCATCAGTGCAACACTTGCAACTCAGCAAAGCACCAGTGGAATTGCCGCTGAGTCTGTGGTCATGGCCGTCCAAACCTTGGTCCAGGATCCACATAGACTTTACAGGTCCCTTCCTGGGGAAGATATTTTTAGTTGTGGTGGATGCATATTCGAAGTGGAGAGAGTGTATAATCATGTCAACCAGTACATCCACAGCTACCATTGAGAATCTCAGTGTCATGTTCACGACACATGGTCTGCCTGACATCGTTGTTAGCGACAACAGATCGTGCTTCACTAGTCAAGAGTTTCAAGAGTTCATGAAACACAATGGTATCAAACATGTAAGGTCAGCACCGTTCAAACCTGCATCCAATGGGCAAACAGAATGTGCTGTCCAAATCATAAAGCAGAGTATAAAGCAAGTAACCCAAGGGTCATTGCAGACCCGCCTGTCATGCATACTGCTTAGTTAGAGGACAGGACTATACATGCTTACCGGGGTGTCGCCTGCTGAACTAATGATGAAGAGAGGTCTTAAGACCAAGCTATCTCTTGTAGGCCCTGACTTGAATAATCATGTTGAATATAGAAAACAAAGTCAGCAAGGGTATCACGATTGCGAAGCTGTGTCACGCGATATTTCTGTAAATGATCCTGTTTATGTTCTGAATTATGGTCAGGGTCCCAAGTGATCGCTGGAACTGTCATGGCCAAGGAGGGCAACAGAGTATTTATTGCCAAGCTCAAAAATGGGCAAACATGTTGGAACCATATGGATCAGACAAAGCTGCGGCACACAGACAAACCGGAACGGTCGGAGGAAGAGACAATCGATGGCCAACCAACCTACCCCCAGTCATCAGAGGACTCAGTGGTCATCAGTGAATCAGGACTTTCAATCATTGACATGTTCAATGAAAATGGTCTTTCAATCCCTGACATGGCCATTGCCACTCCCACCAGGTCAGCCACCCAGCCACCAGTCACAACAGACTCTAAACATTCACCCAAGGCTGGAGTAGAACTGAGACGGTCAACCCGGGAGCATAAAACACTGGGCCGTTTTAATTTGTAAAAGACTGTTAATATCTCAGAGGGGGGTATTGTCATGTATGTACTTTTGGGATCACTAGCCAAAAGATGGCGTCACTGTTGGAGGCCATTGGGCTGCATGCACGTGTGTGCAGCCCAAGTATAAAAGGCCAGCCATTTTGTATATTGGTCACTTTTTAGGCCTTAATAAAGCAGAGCCACAGTTATACCTCTTGGAGTTAAACAGTACTCAGTCTAACAGTTATTGCATACACAACAATTATCTTCTCTCTGAACAGAGAGAAGCAGCACGAGCACGCATGTGGCTTCGTCAGGATAGTAGGGTTCCCCATGGTGCAGGGTGCCATCGGCTGCACACATGTGGCTTTGCGGGTACCACATATCATTCCTAAGATGTTCCGTAACCGCAAAGGCTACCACTCACTTAATCTGCAGTTGCTGTGCTATCACGCCCATGATGGTGAATGGCCGGTATTCTAGCAGCAGTCATGATGCCTTCATCCTGCGCCAGTCTGTTGTGCCAGCAATCTTACAACCACCATGTCAAACCTCAGGATGGCTGGTAGGTGACAAGGGCTATCCACTCTAAACTTGGCTGATGACTCCCCTCCGCAAACCCACCACTCATGGGCATTACTCATATAATGACAGCCATGCTGCTGCAAGGAATGTCATTGAGCAGACCATTGGGATGCTCAAGCAATGGTTCTACTGACTTGACCACTTAGGAGGACCCACCAGTACATGCTGGAATGTGTGTTCCAATTCACGGTAGTCTGCTACATGCTGCATGCAGTTCCTAGGGCCAAGAGTCATCGCAGTGCTGGCTTTAGCAATCTTCTCCCACAACCTTCTGGTGTTCAGCCTTGAAGGTCTCCTACCCTGCTGCAGGTAGAGGACCTCACAACATCTTTGGATCCCAAGGACCGAAGCCACCAGTGTCGCATCGGAAAATCTTCTTGCCCTTGCCCTTGCCCTTGCCCTTGCCCTTGCCCTTGCCCTTGGCTGTTGGAGCATGACTATGTTCAGACTGACAATTGAGTGCTTCTGCAACAAAGCATCTCCCCTTTAAGTAGTGCAGAGATCAGAGGCCAAGCTTTATTGGCTAGTAGACTGCACCCGTTATTGGCTCCCCTGTTGAGCGCTAAACCAATTAGCAGTGCGTTTAGTGCTGAGATCAGCATTGCAATCATATAAATAAGCAGATAGCACAAATTTTGCGTGCTGCCTGCACCACTTTGAATGGGTGCAGGCACATATAGCAGTGAGATGCCCCCGACCGTTTTCGGGCCTTTTCCAATTTCTGGGCCATAGAGAATAAAATGAAACAGAAAAGGGAGGCTTGATGGCAAATGTAAGGTTCATAATACTATAGCAACCAAGCTGAATGCAGAAAATACAGAGGAGATCTAAAAAAGGAAATTAGAAGAGCAAAGCGAAAGTATGAGAATAGATTAGTGGGAAACATAACAGAAAGAAATGAAAGCCAAAAGTCTTTTATAAACACATAAATAGTAAAAGGGTAATCAAAGGAAGGGTGGGGCTGATTAGAGACCATAAAGGAGATCTTCTTGTCGAGTCAGAGGGCTAAGCTGAGGGACTAAATGAGTATGTTGCATCTGTCTTCACTGGCGAAGAAGATGCTGCCAATGCAGTAGTAAAAGAGGAGGCAGTAGCAATATTGGACAGGATAAAAATAGATAAAAAGGAGGTATTTAAAGGTTGGCAGTGTTCAAAGTAGAAAAGTCACCCGATCAGAATGTGTGACACCTTACTTAAGGAAGGATGTACTAGCTTTGGAGGGGGTACTAGGCTGATTCCGGAGATGAGGTGGTTACCTTATGATGATAGATTGAGTAGACTGGGTCTTTACTCGTTGGAGTTCAGAAGGATGAGGGGTGATCTTATAGAAACATTTAAAATAATGAAAGGGATAGACAAGATAGAGGCAGAGAGGTTGTTTCCATTGGTCGGGGAGACTAGAACTAGGGGGCACAGCCTCAAAATACAGGGGAGCCAATTTAAAACTGAGTTGAGAAGGAATTTCTTCTCCCAGAGGGTTGTGAATCTGTGGAATTCTCTGCCCAAGGAAGCAATTGAGGCTAGCTCATTGAATGCATTCAAATCACAGATAGATAGATTTTTAACCGATAAGAGAATTGAGGGTTATGGGGAACGGGCGGGTAAGTGGAGCTGAGTCCATGGCCAGATCAGCCATGATCTTGTTGAATGGCGGAGCAGGCTCGAGGGGCTAGATGGCCTACTCCTGTTCCAAATTCTTATGTTCTTATGTTCTTATGTGTATCGTAGGTTACCGAGGGAAGTAAGGGTGGAATTTGCAGAGGCTCTGGTCACAATCTTCGAATCCTCTTTAGATATGGGAGTGGTGTAAGTGAACTGAAGGATTGAAAATGTCACACCCCTGTTCAAAAAAGGGAGAGGGATAAACCTGGTAATTATAGGCCAATCAACCTAAAGTTGGTGGTGGGGAAACTTTTGGATACATTAATCCAAGACCAGATTAATTAGCACTTGGAAAAGTATGGGCTAATAATTGAAAGCTAGCATGGATTTGTTAAAGGCAAATCGTGTTTGACTAACTTGATTGAGTACTTAATGGGCGTGACCGCAAGAGATATCAAATGGGCAGTAGCGTTTACATTTTTAGCCGTAATGTGTGGCCATCCTTAGCAACGGCATAGCAACGCTCGATTCCCGCGATTCAGGAGGACATGCGCCGAAGAGGAAATAGAGAGAGAGGATGCTCAGAGGCATTGAAAGCGTGTATGGTTGTCATGTGTGCTTGTTTGGCTGTTGTGGGAGGAACGACGGAGATTCACCACCAGCAAAAAGCCCACTAAGCACCAAGAATATAGTTGGCACCGAGCTTTTCTCCAACAAATAAGATATAACATGGAAGGGATGGAGGAGGCCCTGGAGCTGGTAGCCAGGAACACTGGTGGCAGAGGGCTCCCAGTGGCCCCAGAGCGCCGCACTGCACCCCAAAGTGACGTACCCTCATTGCCAACCACACATGAGAGCCAGCAGCAACATCTTGCTTATGGCTCGCTCCCACCTCGGGACTGTCCTCTTCTGTATCTGTCCAAGCAGTGCTTTGGCCGTCACCGCACCCCCCCCCCCCAATGAAGCATTACCTGAGGTCCTCCTTGGCCAGGTGGCTTAGAGTCAGGAGGGTAAGGGGAAGGGGTAGAGGTGGGGAGGAGGGGTGGGCGGGGGGGGGGGAAAGGAAGTGTTGGTTTGTACAGAAATACTGATGATTTCAGACTAATGTTCGGTTTAAATGTTTTTTATTTAACAAAACCTTGTAGCACATTGGCTCAGATAGCTGCACCATTACACGCTGGTGATTCCTTAACATCAAAGGATATAATCACACTTAACTTCAATCAACTTAAACTTTAGCTGTCACCAAGGTGATGCCCACCATTGATGTATTTGACCTGCACACGCAACAGTGTGTCAGCCTTGTAAATAATACCAACGTTCTTTCAGGCAAAGCGATCATTGATGAGCTCCTGACATAAGGCTCTTGAGCTATCATGCCACCATGGGCCCTTTCATGCGGTCTACAAGGGGGCGGAGGCATGGCTTCAGCGTCAACCTGATTGTCTGGCCCAATATTAGCATCCGCCTCCTCGTCCTCCTCTTCCTCTCTCTGGTGATGTGGACTGTCAGACTCATCAGGCAATTCTTGTCCCCTCCTGATAACCAATTTGTGTAGCATGGAGCACACCACCATGAATTGAGCTACCTGCTCAGGGTGGTATTGGAGTTCACCTCCTGAGTGGTCCAGGCATCTAAACACTGCTTCAGCACTCCAATGCTTTTCTTCACGATATTGCTCTGTGGCTCTCGTTGTATCGCCTCTCGGCCTCGGTGTGGGTGTCACGCAGGGGCATCATCAGCCAGGTGGCGAGGCCATTTCCTTTGTTCCCAAGCATCCAGCATTGACCTTGTGGCTCATTGTTAAACAAGTCAGATACAGTGTTCTCACGCAGAATGTGAGCATCATGGATGCTGCTCGGAAATTGAGCATTCACTGCCAGTATAATTTGCTGGTGGTCGACAACCAGTTAGACATTCAGGGAGTGGAATCCCTTGCGGTTCCTGAAAACCTCAGCATCTTGAAAAGGTGCCCGCATCGCAATGTGCGTACAGTCTATTGCTCCCTGCACCTTGGGGAAGTTTGCATTTCTGGAGAATCCTAAAGCCCTCTCACTCTGTGCCTACCTGGTCATAGGGAAGCTGATCAAGTCCATCTTGCGTGAGTACAGAGCTTCAGTGACCTGCCTAATGCAGCGATGTGTGGCATGCTGAGAAAGTCTGCAAATATCACCAGCTGTGGCCTGAAAAGAACCCGAGGCATAGAATGACAGTGTCACGGTGACTTTGACCTCGACGGACAGTGCAGTTTTGATGGTGCTGGCAGGCTGCAGATCTGCCCTTATCAGCTGGCATACCTCAGTGATAACCTCTTTGTAGAAGCGCAGTCTCTGAAGGCAGGTGGTGTCAGGCAAGTCGAGGTAAGAATGCTTCTCCTTTTACTTGCGGGGGGTGTAATGTCTGGTCCTCCTCATCTGTCTGTCACTTCGTACATTGGGCACGTAATGCAGTGGAGCGTTCATGCGGTGATGTCGCGACAGCTGCGTGTATTTGGTCACCAAGAGAGGGTGAGAAAAGACAGGCCCCATTCCAGGAGCTCTCTGTTTTTGCCGATGGCTCACAAACAAAGAATGTCCTGACGAACACACCTCTTCAATTCCAATCGGTCACAGTGTGGTCAAGATGTTTTTAGAGATGTTCACATCAACTCCAATGACTGCAGAGTACATCCGAACTCTGCCGAGATTGAAGCACAGCAGCCTTTTAAAGGACGCGATACGTGATCTACAACATGGCATCCATAATGCTGTGATTCAACCCGGTTAGTTCCACTTTTTGTGGGCGGTTTTTTGAGCGAGCGATATTGTGGGCGATATGTGTGCAAGGTGGTGAAATTGACGATGGCTGATCTCCATGGCCACTTGTTTGGGTAAATATGTTCTTTACGACAAAAAACCGTGGGCAGGCATTAATATTGAATCTCGGCGTTAATTCCACGTGGAAAGTAACATTCAGCGATATTATGGGCGTTGAATTTGCCCATTCTGCTGATTCCGCCCCCAAAAAGTGGCGGGCGGTAATATTTTTTCTCGGCGTTAAGCGCATGGGGAAAGTAACGCTCGGCGCTAAGTTTCTGAAAAATGCCCGCCAGTTTCCATTTTGTGCCAAAATGGGCAATATATGGGCATTATACATCATTTCAATGGTAAAATGGGCGTTAAGTGGGCGTTAAGCAGGCAAAACAAGTAGAAGTTCTAACCCATAGACTGGAGGGAAGTATACAGTAGTATTCCCCAGGAGGCGTTATTAAGAGCACTATTCCTTTTGATATAAGTTAACATTTTGCAGATGACACAAAACTCAAATATAGTAAACAGTGAGGAGGATAGTAACAGACTTTAGGAGGACATAGACAGACTGGTGAAATGGGCAGACGCATGGCTGATACAATTTCATGCAGAGAAGTGTGAAGTGATTCATTTTGATAGGAAGAATGAGGAGATGAAATATACGTTTTTAGATGACAAGAAACTCAGAAATGTAGTAAACAATGAGGAACGATAAGAACATAAGAAATAGGAGCAGGAGTAGGCCATACGGCCCCTCGAGCCTGCTCCGCCATTTAATATGATCATGGCTGATCCGATCATGGACTCAGATAATAACAGACTTCAGGAGGACATAGACAGGCTGGTGAAATGGGTAGACACATGGCAGATGAAATTTAATGCAGAATAATGAACATGATACATTTTGGTAGGAAGAATGAGGAGAGGCAATATAAACTAAATGGTACAATTTTAAAGGGGTGCAAGAACAGAGATCTGGGAATGGGCACACACAAATCTTTGAAGCTGACAGGACAAGTTGAGAAGGCTGTTCAAAAAGCACATGGGATCCTCAGCTTTATTAATAGTGGCGTAGAGTACAAAAGCAAGGGAGTTATGCTTAATCTTTATAAAACATTGGTTAGACCTCAGCTGGAGTATTGTGTCCAATTCTGGGCACCACACTTAGGAACGATGTCAAGACCTTGGCGAGGGTGCAGCAGAGATTTACTAAAATGGTGCAAGTGGACTTCAATTAGGGGTTGTTCTCCTTGGAGCAAAGAAGGTTAAGAGGAGATTTGATATAAATGTTCAAAATCATGAAGGCTTTTGATAGAGTAAATAAAGAGAAACTGTTTCCAGTGGCAGAATAGTCAGTAACCAGAGGACAGAGATTGAAGCTGATTGGTGAAAGAACCAAAGGTAACATAAGAAAAAAATGTTCTACGCAGCAAATTGTTGTGATCCAGAATGCACTGCCTGAAAAGGTGATGGAAGCAGATTCAGTAATAACTTTCAAAAGGAAATTGGATAAACACTTGAAGGGAAAATATTTACAGGGCTATGGGGAAAGAGCAGGGGAGTGGGACTAATTGTATAGCTCTACCAAAGAGCCAGCACAGGCATGATGGGCCGATTGGCCTCCTTCGGTGCTGTATCATTTTCTGATTCTATGATGCAGTTGAAAATTGTACAATTTTTAGACAGATTGAGAGCATTCATAAAGTGACTTGAGCAGTTCGTGTCTCAAGTTCAGTGAGTCGAGGAATATAAAGATAGAGATTTACACTTTACACTGCAGTCTTTACATACATTATTAGCACTGTCTTTTTATTTAGAGTTGTTGATTCTCAATCAGAACTGACAGCTTGATTTTCCTCCTTGTTTTAGCTGCAGTGTGGTTCACAATAGAGGCTGCATTGTCATGTGTGCAAGATGATTCCGAGATTAACAACAACAACTTGCATTTATAGAGCACCTTTAACATAGTAAAATGTCCCAATGCGCTTCACAGGAGCATTACGAAACACAATTTGACACCGAGCCACATAAGGAGATATTGGGACAGGTGACTAAAAGCTTGGTGAAAGATGTAGGTTTTAAGGAATGTCTTAGAGGTAGAGAGGCTGAGAGGTTTCGTGATGGAATTCCAGATCTTAGAGCATAAGCAGCTGAAGGCATGGCCACCAATTCAGTGCACAAATTCAGTGATGTGCAAGAGGCTAGACATGGAGGAGTGCAGAGGCCCCAGAGGGTTGTAGGGCTGAGGGCGTTACAGAGATAGGCCATGGAGAGATTTGAAAGCAAGGATGAGAATTTTACAATCGAGGCCAATGACATCGACCTTCCCTATATTTAATTGGAGGAAATTTCTGCTCATCCAATACTGGATGTCAGACAAACAGAGGCAGTAGAACGGTCAAGAGAGGTGGTGGTGAGGTAGACCTGGGTGTCACCAGCGTACATGTGGAACCTGACTTTATTTTTTTTGGATGATGTTGTTGATGATGAAAAGTAGGAGGGGGCTAAATATGGATTCTTGGAGGGCTCCAGAATTAATGGTGTGGCAGCAAGAAGAAAAATAATTGCAGGAGATTTTCTAGCTACGACTGGGAAAGTGGGTATGGAACCAAGCAAGTGCATTCCCATCCAGATGGGACTCTTCAGCTGCTGTAGCTCAGCATTTTTCTCATAGTCAGTGAATGATCAGCTGTACTTTGCAACGTTGTAAGCAATCCTGAAGACCCCATGCCAGATAACAGTGATGGGTTAATTTGCAACACCAGGCTGGGTGAATTGTACCTATAAGGATGCTTCAGTGGCATCCAACCCGAATTGTTGGCTAGAGGTACCTCATGGTGCTGCTGCAATGGTGGAGAGGAGGATTAGTGAAGCTCTGAAGCAAATCCTCTTGTTCACACCTTTTTCTCTGAAAGGAGCAAACAAACCTCGTGGGGAAGGGAATCGATACACTCCAGGATCAGTCAGGTTTCCCCAGAAAGGGTTTGGGGCCCTCAGCAAGAATATCCTCAGCAAGAATCTCTGAATCCTGGAGTTGGCATAAACAACAGAATTCACGGTTCCTTCTGTGCTGTATAATTGTTTCCACTAGCAAGAGAGTCAGTAACCAAAGATGGAAACAGTTTCTCCCTATCTACTCTGTCATAAACGCTCATAATTTTGAACACCACTATTAAATCTCCCCTTAACCTTCTTTGCTCTAAGAATAACCATCCCAGCTTTTATAGGTTCTCCGCATAACTAAATTCCCTCGTCTGGTATTATTCTGGTAAATCTCCTCTGCATTCTCTCCAAAGCCTTGACATCCTTTCCAAAGTGTGGTGCCGAGAATTGGACACAATACTGTAGCTGAGGTCTAACAAGTAATTTATAAAGGTTTACCATAACTTACTTGCTTCTGTACTCTATGCCTCTGTTTATTAAGCCAATGATCCTGTATGCTTTTTTAACAGCTTTACCAACTTGTTCTGCCACCTTCAAAGATTTGTGTATGTGAATCCTTAGGTCTGTCTGTTCCTACACCCCCTTTAAATTGGTACAATTTAGATGAACTGCCTCTTCTCATTTTTCCTTCCAAAATGCATCACTTCACATTTCTCTGCATTAAATTTCATCTGCCATGTGTCTGCCCATTTCACTATTTGTGATTTTAACATGAACACTTGTACCTGTTATCATAGGTGAAAATGTTCTGCTAATTTATAGAGTGGTTTCACTTCTGCTAGGGAATGTGAATAACAGCAATGTCCATTTCAATTTACACAGCAAAATTGATCAACAGCTACAACAGAGTGGAACTGGTGTTAAATAAAATGTAACTATGTAGTAGTCAATCTAAATTGGTTATCACCCCTTAATTCCATAACATTGTGCGATGCAATATTAATCTATTTTGACTGAATCAGCTTTTTGCAGGTTCTGCATATTCCCATCAGGAGCAGAATCTGCATCAGAGTGTGTGAAAGAGGATGTTATTTATAAAAGGAAGAATGCTGCTCCTGCAATAAGTAATCTTCTTAAATCATCCCCTAAACACAGTTGGATTCCTATACAGTACTAGATTGGTAGATGGAATAATAGAAAAAAATCAATTCAATAAAAAAAGTGACTAATTAAGTATTATGGACTAAGCCTTATCCTGGAAATAATAAAATCCAACAAAAAAAGTTCTCTTGCATTTAACATTTTTAATAAAAATGCCCTTAATTGACTTCACAGAGAGATTCATTGTTCCAGTGTCACAGAGACGTGATAGGAGAAGCTGGCATTCTAACTCCTAGTCATATTGCAGTACAGAGCCATATACTTCCAGCCCTGCCCACTGCTCAGCAGTAGTATTTCAAATGCAGCGTCTCTGACACTGAATAATGTGAAGAAACCTTTCAAGAGATTTCCAGGTAAGATAGTGGAGGATACCTGAAGAGCTGGGCCGGAAGATTCTTCGGATCTGTTTTCACCCCGCCACCCTTCCAGTGAAGTTACTACAGTGAAGTAGGGGCAGCTCCGAGGAAATTCCTATCTTTGGAATCCTTTAAAATGGGAATGTCCAACATGTGGCCGATAGGCCAAATCTGGCCTAAAACTTCCCTGCAGGACTTGAAAGTTAACCTACCCCCAAATTTGGTCTCAAGAACTGGAAAGGACTCCTTGCTGATTGATGGATTTAGACCAATTAGGGAGCAGCAATCAGGAATTAGTCTTGACCAACTCCCAGGCCTGGATAGTTTAATAAGCTGGGAGTGAAGCTACCAAGTATTTTGTTTAAATTTGGTTGAAACTAAGGAAATGAAGCCAATGAAAATGAAAATTGGGAGAGAGATTTATAATGATCTGATATCTCTTGTTTTACACTATTGTTCAAAGCCAAACTTACCCCCATTGAGTCTAGAGGTACCAAAGATGTCAGTAAGGATTTTGGCAACAGTGAGGCTGAAGTAAAGGTGAAGGCAGCTGATGTTGCAATGGTGGAAGTGAGGATCTGAGTGATAGCTAAAATAATAGGTTTGAATCCCAATTCTGAATCGAACAGGATGCCAAGTTTTTGTGTAGCCTGATTCAGCCTGAGTGAGTGGTCAGATGGGGGATGAAATCAGTGACAAGGGATTGAAGTTACATTGGGGTTGAAAATGGTGCCTTTAGTCGTCCCAATGTTGAGAAGGAGTAAATGTTAATTCATTCATGACTGAATGTCAGTCAGGCAGGCTGACAAAACAGAAGTGGTTGTGGAATTGAGAAAAGTTATGGAAATATAAGGGTCTGGTGGGAAGCCAGTGGAAGTGGGCAGCAATCTGGCACGAGTGTTTGAGTCGGAGGTGCTGTCGATTTTAACTGCCGGTCCTCATTTGAATCCCACTGGTCAGTTGCTTGGCAGTTTTCTAGGGGGAAGGAGACAGACGGTTGGTTAAAATGGCAGTCAGGTTCTACCTGCTGTATGTCTGCCATCATTTTAACCACTGGATTTCTGGCCCGTCAGTGTCTCCTGCCAGGCCATCACTTTGCTGAACACCTCCGTTCAGTCATGAGTATGATCCGGTCACTTTAATTCTCCATCCCGTTCCCACTCTGATCTCTGTCCTCGGCCTCCTACACTGTTCTAATGAAGCTCAACGGAAGCTCGAGGAACAGCACCTCATCTTTCAATTAGGCAGTTCACAGTTTTCTGGACTCAACATTGAGTTCAACAATTTCAGATCATAATCACCGATCCCATCTTTTCGGACAGCAGGTGCTATTAATGATTCTGCTGTTGGCATTTACATCTCCTCTGGACCCATCTTTTGTTCCTTTGTCCCATTACCACCGCTTTTGCCTTGCACTATATTTCCCTTTTTCTCTTTTAATCATCCTGCCTTCCACCCTTTCACAGATCTTTTCTTTTGTTCTTTCCTCCCCTACCCCATTTTACCTGCCTCTGTACTTGCTTAAAACCTATTACATCTCTAACCTTTTCCAGTTCTGACAAAAGGTCAGAACTGAAAAAGGTTTCTCACTCCACAGATGTTGCCTGACCTGCTGAGTATTTCCAGCATTTTCTTTTATTTAAATATTGGGGTTTGATGATGTCACTCAGATCTAGATGTGATCTTAACATCGATGCCGCTCAGAAGCCGACCCGCTTGTGAAACTGGCAGCAGGCAGCATCGTGGCTCTTGCCACCCAAAATCCTACTCTCACTCACTGGCCAAGTAATGATTTCTGCTGGGTTTGGGTGGGAGTCTGATTTCAATCACAAACGAATGGATGGTTTGCTGCCCGCCTTAGCCACTGCATCGTGCACTTATGCCCTGAGTTCAAATTATGGCTGTAGAAGTGGAAACGATAAAAGGCAGTCCAAGTTGGACAACAGAGGAGAGGTAATAGAGGAAAATTGTATGTCTGGCGTTGTTGAATGCTGCGAAGAAGTCATCGAGGACAAAATTGCAGACATAGATGATTTGATTTGTGACTGGCCGAGGTGATCTCAATGCTGTGAATGGAATGTAAGCCAAATTGACGGGGTTCAAACAGAGAGATTTGCTAGAGATAGTATGGAGCTAGGAAGTGTCACCAGATTTAAGGAATTTGGAGAGAAAAGAGAAGTTAGAGATGGAACATTCGTTGAAGAAGATATTGCTGATGAATGCGGTTTTGAAAGAAAGAGGAATAATATTTGAGCAAAGGGAGCCACTAACAATATGAGGGGCAGAAAAGGTAATTGAGTGGTTAGGCATTGGGTGGGCATTGATGGAGCAGGAAGTGGATCTCATGAGAATGATAAGTTTAGAAAGGGCAGGGGGAAATATTGCACATTGCAGATGGTTCCCAGTATCCATGCAGCCATATCCCAGCATGAGTGACCATCTTCAGAAGATGAAAGGAAAGTTAAGTTTATAATGCCAAATGGGATGTGTGATGCTGAAGAATGAAATCATATCAACTGAATCCTGTCATGTCAGTGGATGATGGAATTATTTTAATGACCATGCTTTGCTCCAGGGTTTAAAATTAAAATATACACTTGAGATGCACTGACCTAGATATTGCATTCACGGTTTGGTGCCTTCTAACTATA
This sequence comes from Pristiophorus japonicus, assembly GCF_044704955.1. Classification (NCBI taxonomy): domain Eukaryota; kingdom Metazoa; phylum Chordata; class Chondrichthyes; family Pristiophoridae; genus Pristiophorus; species Pristiophorus japonicus. Next base: position 370,167,217 of record NC_091977.1, on the reverse strand, counting down.
CTACTTTCTGACAATTATGTTAAGCTCTGAAGTCATCTGTTTAAATTAAACTTTCATGATGTTATGTGGATATATTTTTTTAGTAGAATATAGAAAACAACTTTCTAACCGATAATACATATTTAAATATTTATGTAATAGAATTTTCAAAAGCCATTAATTTTAATTAAATATTGGTCTTAAATTTCCTGGGGGTCTGAATAAAATAGTCATATTCATAGAATCATACCTATCAATCAATGTTCCAGACTCCTATTTTAACAGTCTTGGGTCTGTCCTGTCCAACCAGCAGGACAGACCCTCTCGAGGTGGGGGCACAGTGGTATACAGTTTGGAGGTGAGGAAGGGTGATGTGGCCTTGCGAGTTCTCAACATTGACTCTGAACCCCATTAAGTCTCAAGGTTTTAGGTCAAACACAGGCAAAGAAATTTCCTGCCGCCCTCATTCATCTGATGAATCAGAAATTCTCCATATTAAGCCTCATTTGGAGGAAACACTGAGAGCGGCAAGGATTCTGGCTTGGAGAATTTAATATCCATCACCAAGAATGGCTCAGTAGTAACATCAGTGACCAAACTGGTCGAGTGCTGAAGGACATAACTGCCAGACTGTGCTTACGGCAGGTGGTGAATCAACACGTGAGAATAATCTACTTGACCTAGTCCTCAACAATTTAACTGTAGCAGATGCGTCTGTCCAGGACAGCATTGCTACGACCACACAATCGTTGTGGAAACCAAGTCCTGCCTTCACACTGAGGACCAAGCAGCCCTAGTAAAACTGAAGTCAATGAAGAACAGGAAGAAAACTCTCCTAGCTGATGTCATACCTAACACAAAGGAAGATGATTGTGGCTGTTGGAGGCCAATCACCTTACCCCAAGTAATATTTGCGTCATGCAAGTGCCAGGCAATGACCATCTCCAACAAGAGAGGACCTAACTGTGGTGTATGAAATGATACAATGAACTCCATACTGTGAGCCAGTGACTAGTTGTAACCTGGTCAATCTTTAATGGTTTCCAGAAGATACAAAGGTGAAGCTCAGGTTATATACCGGGCCCAGCACGAGTGTACCTATGACCCTAGGACCTCCGACGGTACTGCCCCCTGTTGGTGCGCAGACCTTATGTACATACGTTACATTATTCCCCCCCCCCCCCCCAGTTCTTGGCACAAGTCCATATTACAAGTTCAGACGGTCCGGAGCCCTTCGCTCCCTGGTTGACTATCTCAGTACAATCCCAGTGCTTTCCGAGACTCTCATAACTAGGGGCTGGGCGTTGACCACAGTGGGTTCTTCTGATGGCTGGACGTGAGTTGGTTGGTCGTCTAAGCTCGCGGTGTCTTCTTCCAACTTTTCTGGTTCATCAGTGTGCCTTAGCTTGATTTGATCAATGTGTTTCCTGCACATCAGCCATTCTTGAGCTTAACCATAAACACCCGGTTACTCTCCTTATCCGTAACATTGCCCGGGAGCCACTTGGGCCCTTGACCATGGTTAAGTACATACACTGGGTCATTTACAGATAAATCGCGTGACACTGTGGTGCGGTCGTGATACCACTGCTGCCGTTGACGTCGGGTTTTGACATGATCGTTAAGGCCAGGATGGACTAGAGAGAGCCTGGTTTTGAGGCCTCTCTTCATCAATAGTTCCGCAGGCGGGACCCCAATGAGCTGGTGTGGCCTTGTCCTGTAACTGAGCAGTATGCATGACAGGCGTGTCTGCAAGTAACCGTGAGTTACGCATTTCAGGCTCTGCTTGATGGTTTGAACTGCTGCTCCACTTGACCATTCAACGCGGGTTTGAACGGGACTGACCTCGCGTGTTTTATGCCGTTGCGTTTCATGAACTCTTGAAGCTCCAGCCTCGTGAAACATGGTCCGTTGTTGCTAACAATGATGTCTGGCAGACTATGTGTGGCAAACATGGCTCTCAGGTTCTCAATGATGGCAGTGGAAGTGCTGGATGACATGATCACACATTCTATCCATTTGGAGTATGCATCCACCTCAAAAAACATTTTACCGAGGAAGGGGCCCACAAAGTCGATGTGGGTTCTAGACCACGGTTTGGATAGCCATGACTACAAACTGAGCGGAGCTTAGTTTGGGGCATTGCTTAGCTGCATGCAAGTACTGCATTGATGCATGCATGACTGCAAGTCTGATTCAATGCCAGGCCACCAAACATGGGACCTGGCGATGGCCTTCATCATGACAATACCGGGATGCGTAGTATGTAACTCCCGTACAAATCTCACCCTGCCTTTCTTGGGCATTACAACATGATTACAACCCCACATTAAATAGTCGGACTGGATGGAAAGCTCATCTTTGGTTTCATCACCCATTTCCTTGGGGATGGTCGACCAGTCCCCGTTAAGAACAGAACGTTTTACAACCGATAGGGTCGGATCCTGTCTTAACTTGTTTGAGCAGTGACAGGCGAACCTTCACTCTCAAAATCATCCATGAGCATGAGTAGCTCTGCAGGCATTGGCGTTTCCACCTCCGGTGTGGGCAACGGTAACCGGCTCAATGCATCAGCGCAGTTGTCGGTGCCTGGTCTATGGCGAATGACATAATCATAGGCAGATAATGTCAGCGCCCACCTCTAGATGCGGGACGACGCGTTGCTATTGATACCGTTATGTTCCGAGAACAACGATATAAACGGCTTGTAATCGGTTTCCAGCTCGAAGCGAAGCCCAAACAGGTACTGGTGCATTTATTGTTACCCGTTAAACATATGCTAAAGCCTCTTTCTCTACCATGCCGTAGGCTCTTTCTGCCTTGGACAGGCATCGAGACGTGTATGCAACTGGTTGTCGTTTGCCTGACTCATTGGCTTGCTGGAGAATGCAGCCGACCCCATAGGGCAATGTATCACAGTTCAAAATTAGATTCTTGCATGGGTCATACAGTACCGGTAGCTTGTGGGAACACAACAGATTTCTAGCCTTCTCAAAGGCTCTGTCTTGAAGTTCACCCCACACCCAGTCATCTCCTTTCCTGAGCAGCTTGTGCAAAGGCTCGAATACTGTCTCAATTTGTGTAAGAAGTTACCAAAGTAGTTGAGAAGATCCAGGAACGAACGCAGCTAAGTCACATTCTGGGGCCTGGGCGCATTTTTGATGGCCTCTGTTTTCGCGTCTGTAGGCCTGATTCCATCTGCAGCAATCTTTCGTCCAAGGAATTTTCGACCCCTGGTGCCATGGAAATGCATTTCGAACATTTGAGCCTGAGTCCCACTTTGTCCAGACGACGCAGAACCTCTTCCAGATTGTGCAGGTGCTCGGCGGTGTCACGTCCTGTGACTAGGATGTTGTCTTGGAATACCACGGTCCTGGGGACGAATTTCAATAGGCTCCCCATGTTTCTCTGAAATATGGCTGCCGTCGAACGAATGCCAAAAGAGCACCTGTTGTAAATAAACAGTCCTTTGTGCATGTTGATGCATGTAAGTTTCTTTGATGATTTAACCAGCTCCTGTGTCATGTAGGCCGATGTTAGATACAATTTGGTGAATGATTTTCCTCCGGCTAGCGTTGCAAACAGGTCATCAGCTTTCGGTAGCGGGTACTGATCTTGTTTCGAAACTCAGTTGATCGTGACCTTGTAGTCTCCACAAATCCTGACCGTGCCATTGCTCTTTAACACTGGAACAATGAGGCTGGCCCATTCATTAAATTCGACCAGTGAGATGACCTCCTCGCGTTGTAGCCTGTCCAATTCGAGCTCGACCTTTTCTCTCATCATGTGCGGGACCGTCCTGGCTTTGTGATGGATGGGCCTTGTGTCTGGACCTAGGTGAATCTGCATCTTGGCTCCCGTGAAGCTGCCAATTCCCGCTTCAAACAGTGAGGGAAATTTGCTCAACACTTGCGCACACAAATCATCATCCGCTGATGACAAAGCTTTGATATCGTACCATTTCCATTACTTTCTCGAGCCAACTCCTGCCAGATAACGATGGGCTGTTGCCCGGGATATTCCACAATGGGAGATCATGAACTGTTCCCTCGTACGACACTCTTACTGCTGCATTACCGATCATTGGTATGAGCTCTTTGCTGTAGGTATACAACTTCGCATTTATCGGCCTCAGCTTGGGTCTCTCTGCTTTGGTCTCCCATAGCTTTTTGAAAGTCCTCTGGCAGCAGCATAGAGTGGGAGTGCAGCAGCATAGAGTGGCATTTGTGAGTTTGGTAAGTGGGTGAGTTCGGCAAGCGGGCGTGGCAGGTGCTGTTTTGTCTTGTTTTTCCTACCAGTGCTGACACTAGAGCAGCTGATCAGGAGTGCAAGAGTAGGAGATGGAAGCCCAAAGGCCAGCCCAACCAGCTGCAGACAAAGATAGAGGGGTGCGAAATCGAGAGGTGACGTCACAGCCAAGCTGGTAAGTGGTTGGTTGTTTGACTGGTAAGCTTAACTCTCTTTTAGACTGACTTTTAGATTGGTTTAATTGGCAGAAAACTACTAAGTAGCTGTTTGGTGTTTAAGTAAATTTTAGTAAGTAAATTAATTTAAGGGTTAAGTCATGGCAGGAGAGCTTGGACCTGTGTCATGCTCCTCCTGTGCTATGTGGGAAATCAGGGACTCTTCCAGTGTCCCTGACTACTATGTGTGCAGGAAGTGTGTCCAGCTGCAGCTCTTGACAGACCGCATGATGGCACTGGAGCGGCGGATGGTCTCACTCTGGAGCATGCACGATGCTGAGAATGTTGTGGATAGCACATTTAGTGAGTTGGTCACACTGCAGGTAAGGGTTAGGACAGATAGTGAATGGGTGATGAAGAGACAAGGCAAGAGCAGGAAGGTAGTGCAGGAGTCCCCTGCGGTCATCTCCCTCCAAAACAGATATACTGTTTTGGATACTGTTGGGGGAGATGACTTACCAGGGGAAGGCACCAGCAGCCAGGTTCATGGCACCATGGGTGGCTCTGCTGCACAGAATGGCGGGAAAAAGAGTGGGAGAGCTATAGTGATAGGGGACTCTATTGTAAGGGGAATAGATAGGAGTTTCTGCGGCCGCAACCGAGACTCCAGGATGGTATGTTGCCTCCCTGGTGCAAGGGTCAAGGATGTCTCTGAGCGGCTGCAGAGCATTCTGGAGAGGGAGGGTGAACAGCCAGTTGTTGTGGTACATGTAGGTACCAACGATATAGGTAAGAAGCGGGAAGAGGTCCTACAAGCTGAATTTAGGGAGCTAGGAGTTAAATTAAAAAGTAGGACCTCAAAGGTAGTAATCTCTGGATTGCTACCAGTGCCACGTGCCAATCAGAGTAGAGGGAGCAGGATAGTTAGAATAAATATGTGGCTTGAGCAGTGGTGCAAGAGGGAGGGATTCAAATTCCTGAGACATTGGAATCAGTTCTGGAGGAAGTGGGACCTGTACAAAAGGGACAGTCTGCACTTGGGCAGGACTGGAACTGATGTCCTGGGGGTAACATTTGCTAATGCAGTTCGGGAATGTTTAAACTAATATGGCAGGGGGATGGGAACCTATGCAGCGAGACAGGGCGAAGTAATATGGAGCCAGAAACAGATGGTAGAAAGGTAAAAAGCAATAGTGGAAGGCAGAGTAAACAAAGGCAAGAAACAAAAAGGGCCACACTACATCATAATTCTAAAAGGACAAAGGGTGTTAAAAATACAAGCCTGAAGGCTTTGTGTCTTAATGCAAGGAGTATCCGTAATAAGGTGGATGAATTAACTGTGCAAATAGATGTTAACATATATGATGTGATTGGGATTACAGAGACGTGGCTCCAGAATGATCAGGGCTGGGAACTCAACATCCAAGGGTATTCAACATTCAGGAAGGATAGAATAAAAGGAAAAGGAGGTGGGGTAGCATTGCTGGTTAAAGAGGAGATTTATGCAATAGTTAGGAAGGACATTAGCTTGGATGATGTGGAATCTATATGGGTAGAGCTGCAGAACACCAAAGGGCAAGAAATGTTAGTGGGAGTTGTGTACAGACCTCCAAACAGTAGTAGTGATGTTGGGGAGGGCATCAAACAGGAAATTAGGGGTGCATGCAAGAAAGGTGCAGCAGTTATCATGGATGACTTTAAAATGCATATAGATTGGGCGAACCAAACTGGAAGTAATACGGTGGAGGAGGATTTCCTGGAGTGCATAAGGGATGGTTTTCTAGACTAATATGTCGAGGAACCAACTAGGGGGGAGGCCATCTTAGACTGGATGTTGTGTTACGAGAGAGGATTAATTAGCAATCTTATTGTGCGAAGCCCCTTGGGGAAGAGTGACCATAATATGGTGGAATTCTACATTAGGATGGAGAATGAAACAGTTAATTCAGAGACCATGGTCCAGAACTTAAAGAAGGGTAACTTTGAAGGTATGAGGCATGAATTGGCTAGGATAGATTGGTGAATGATACTTAAGGGGTTGACAGTGGATGGGCAATGGCAGACATTTAGAGACCGCATGAATGAACAACAACAATTGTACATCCCTGTCTGGTGTAAAAATAAAAAAGGGAAGGTGGCTCAACCGTGGCTATCAAGGGAAATCAGGGATAGTATTAAAGCCAAGGAAGTGGCATACAAATTGGCCAGAAATAGCAGTGAACCCAGGGACTAGGAGAAATTTAGAACTCAGTAGAGGAGGACAAAGGGTTTGATTAGGGTAGGGAAAATAGAGTATGAGAGGAAGCTTGCAGGGAACATTAAGACGGACTGCAAAAGCTTCTATAGATATGTAAAGAGAAAAAGGTTTGTAAAGACAAATGTAGGTCCACTGCAGTCAGAATCAGGGGAAGTCATAACGGTGAACAAAGAAATGGCCGTCCAATTGAACAAGTACTTTGGTTCGGTATTCACTAAGGAGGACACAAACAACCTTCCGGATATAAAAGGGGTCAGAGGGTCTAATAAGAAGGAGGAACTGAGGGAAATCCTTATTAGTCAGGAAATTGTGTTGGGGATGTTGATAGAATTGAAGGCCGATAAATCCCCAGGGCCTGATGGACTGCATCCCAGAGTACTTAAGGACGTGGCCTTGGAAATAGCGGATGCATTGATAGTCATTTTCCAACATTCCATAGACTCTGGATCAGTTCCTATGGAGTGGAGGGTAGCCAATGTAACCCCACTTTTTAAAAATGGAGGGAGAGAGAAAACAGGGAATTATAGACCGGTCAGCCTGACATCGGTAGTGGGCAAAATGATGGAATCAATTATTAAGGATGTCATAACAGCGCATTTGGAAAGAGGTGACATGATAGGTCCAAGTCAGCATGGATTTGTGAAAGGGAAATCATGCTTGACAAATCTTCTGGAATTTTTTGAGGATGTTTCCAGTAGTGTGGACAAGGGAGAACCAGTTGATGTGGTGTATTTGGACTTTCAGAAGGCTTTCGACAAGGTCCCACACAAGAGATTAATGTGCAAAGTTAAAGCACATGGGATTGGGGGTAGTGTGCTGACGTGGATTGAGAACTGGTTGTCAGACTGGAAGCAAAGAGTAGGAGTAAATGGGTACTTTTCAGAATGGCAGGCAGTGACTAGTGGGGTACCGCAAGGTTCTGTGCTGGGGCCCCAGCTGTTTACATTGTACATTAATGATTTAGACGAGGGGATTAAATGTAGTATCTCCAAATTTGTGGATGACACTAAGTTGGGTGGCAGTGTGAGCTGCGAGGAGGATGCTATGAGGCTGCAGAGTGACTTGGATAGGCTAGGTGAGTGGACAAATGCATGGCAGATGAAGTATAATGTGGATAAATGTGAGGTTATCCACTTTGGTGGTAAAAACAGAGAGACAGACTATTATCTGAATGGTGACAGATTAGGAAAAGGGGAGGTGCAACGAGATCTGGGTGTCATGGTACATCAGTCATTGAAGGTTGGCATGCAGGTACAGCAGGCAGTTAAGAAAGCAAATGGCATGTTGGCCTTCATAGCAAGGGGATTTGAATACAGGGGCATGGAGGTGTTACTACAGTTGTACAGGATCTTGGTGAGGCCACACCTGGAGTATTGTGTACAGTTTTGGTCTCCTAACTTGAGGAAGGACATTCTTGCTATTGAAGGAGTGCAGCGAAGGTTCACCAGACTGATTCCCGGGATGGCGGGACTGACATATCAAGAAAGACTGGATCAACTGGGCTTGTATTCACTGGAGTTCAGAAGAATGAGAGGGGATCTCAGAGAAACATTTAAAATTCTGACGGGTTTAGATAGGTTAGATGCAGGAAGAATGTTCCCAATGTTGGGGAAGTCCAGAACCAGGGGTCACAGTCTAAGGATAAGGGGTTAGCCATTTAGGACCGAGATGAGGAGAAACTTCTTCACCCAGAGAGTGGTGAACCTGTGGAATTCTCTACCACAGAAAGTTGTTGAGGCTAATTCACTAAATATATTCAAAAAGGAGTTAGATGTAGTCCTTACTACTAGGGGGATCAAGGGGTATGGCGAGAAAGCAGGAATGGGGTACTGAAGTTGCATGTTCAGCCATGAACTCATTGAATGGCGGTGCAGGCTCGAAGGGCCGAATGGCCTACTCCTGCACCAATATATTATGTTTCTCTGTTTCTATGTTTCATTGTCGGTTGACTCACACCCGTGTCTAATTCCATGGATACCGGCACGCCGTTTAATTTTACTTCCATCATTATCGGTTGGCTCTTTTTTAGTAATTTTACCTCCATCATTATCAGTTGGCTCTTTGTTCGGAACGCACGTATGCTGTACACTTCTTCCTCGGAGCTCTCAAATGCCTTGGGCTGCATCACCAGATCCACGCTGGATTGATCATCATCCACGTGGTGTGTCACAGCTCGCTTGCTCTGCTGTGGACATGTCCGCTGAAGATGCTCCGTCTTCACACACCCTCTGCATACATACTGCCTGAAGCGGCACTGATGGGGTCGGTGATTGCCCCCACAACGCCAACATGTTGAGCTCGGATTTGCGCCTGATGGCAGGCTTTGAGTGGCACTCGTTCTCGCATACGCAGTCAAGTAGGCCCTCGATGGTGAACTTTGAGCAGCTCCCGTACTCGCATACGCAGTCGAGTAGGCTCTCAATGGCAAACTTTGAGTGCTCCCGGTCTTGCAGATGCAGTGTGCAACTCTGCCGGCCGTCGATTCAATTTTGTACACAGCACTTGCCGTGGAGTTCTTGTTTTGTCGCGATATCTGCTTCGTGCTTTTCTGTGTGGACATGCAAGCCTGGGCGATGGTGATGACCTTGCTGAGGTCCAGTGTCTCTGCAGCCAGCAGCTTACTTAAGATCGCCTCATGGTTGATCCCAATCACAAAAAAGTGACGCAGCATGTCTTCCAACGCAGGCCCAAATTTGCAAGGCCCTGCAAGACGTCTGAGGTCAGCAACAAATGCCGCTACGTCCTGGTCTTCTGGACGAACGTGGATATAGAAGCGATATCTGGATATGAGGATTCCTTCCATGGGTTTAAGGTTTTCCTGAACTAGAACACACAGTTCTTTGTAATCCTTTTCTGCAGGAAGAGTGGGTGAGAGCAGATTCTTGATGAGTGCATAGATCTTGGGGCCACATACGGTGAGAAGAACTGCCCTGCGCTTCTCTGCATCCTCATCTTTGTTTAGGTCATTTGCCACGAAATACTGGTCAAGACGATCCGTGAAATCTCCCCAATCCTCTCGATCATTGAATCTCTTGAGGATTCCAACAGTACTCGATCGTGCTGTGTTCGCCATACTTTTGCGTGGGTTCGTATTTGCCTCGTGGTGTATGAACTGATACAATGAACTCCGTACTGTGAGCCAGTGACCAGGTGTAACCTGGTCAGTCTTTAATGCCTTCCAGAAGTGAAGATACAAAGGTAAAGTTCAGGTTATATACCGGGCCCAGCACGAGTGTACCTATGACCCTAGGACCTCCGACAGTAGTGCCTCCTGTTGGTGGGCAGACCTTATGTACATACATTACACTAACCTCCTTCACTTGATATTCAATGGCATTACCATCGTCCCCCACCATCAACATCGTGGGGGTCACCATTGACCAGAAACTCAACTGGACTAGCCACATAAGTGCCTACACTATTAGAGCAGGTCAGAGGCTGGGAATTCTGCAGCGAGTGATTCACCTTCTGACTTCCCAAAGTCTTTCCATCACCTACAAGGCATAAGTCAGGAATGTGATGGAATACTCGCCTCTTGCCTGAATGCGTGCACCACCTAGAAGGACAAGGGCAGCTGGTGGATGGGAACACCATCAATATTCCCTTTAATTTTTTTTGTGTGTGTTGTCCTTTAATTGGCAGCGCAGCCCATTCAAAATATCGCAAATGTGTGTTTTTTCCTATTCAAAAGTCGTTGAGCTGGCTGTGCAGGAGCTGCAGAGCACTGCATGGCCGCGCAGCTTGAAGGCAACGTTGAACACCATCATCTCCAAGTTACCCTACAAGTCACACATTATCTTGACTTGGACTTATAGCGTCATTCTTTCATCATCGCTGGGTCAACATCCTTGAACTCTCTACCCAATAGGATTGTCGGAGAACCTTAATCACATGGACTGCAGCAGTTCAAGAAGATGGCTCACCACCTTCTCAGAACAACTAAGGATGGGCAATAAATGCTAGCCATGCCAGTGACACCCATATCCCGAGAATGAAAAACCAGTATCCAAGATAGACTTCACGCAATGCAGTGCACCTTGAGTGGGTGGTGGCACCAGGAACATCAGCATCCACATTTCTGACAGTGAAGCCTCCAGAACACTCAGTGCTTTCAAAGTGAATGCTTTGACCATCAGCCTTCAGGCATTGGGGGGACTGTTCAGCGAAATTATGGGAAATGGCTTCCAAGAGCTTTTCACTGCCATCTGTCAGGACCTACAGGGTCTAACTGATACACTTAGGACTGTCCTCTTCCTGATCAGTGGGCACTTAGATTCAGGACCCACCACAGGTAGCAGGGCTGGGGACCTCTCTGCTGATGATAGATCATTTCCAGCCAGCTCTCTCGGATGCCTGCTCATGTAAGTGTGAGGATATAGGACCAGGCTGCCATTTATTTACAGTGGAAACAAAGCCTGGTGAAGAGTGCTCCAGGGATTCAGAAGCCATGAGATGATGGCCACCTTGGTCCCAAGAGGCTCATGATACTACTGACACCCATGATCTCAGGTAACACCTTGGCGCTGCATCAGAATAGGTTTAACAACATGACAAAGAGGCACCAGTGTGGTAATCCGATGCACTTGCTATAAATATACATGGTAAAATCACTTTGTGATATGGAGTCCAGTGTTCCAAGGTATGTCTGTTCTTTATTTGTTTTTGGTGTTTGAGAGCATGTTTGGAGGTCAGTTTGCAACGGGATACACAGTTATGTTTATGCCACCTGACTGAACCATTGCGTCTTTAAGCAAATTTCATCAAATACATTCTCGTAGCCTTATTCTTTGGCCTCTCTTATTTCCTCTTCGGCTCCTGTTCGTCTGCCATCAATAGGACATGTATGGAAATGGTCAGAGTGAATTCCATGCTGAGGGTTCCATGATAAAAAGGTAGGAAGAAAAAGATTTTCCTGCCTGAAACTGCTGAAAGGCAGTTTGCAGAATTCTTTTTTAGCAGCAGAGCTGAAGAAAGATTTTTCTAATTGTTCCAGTCAAAGGTGATAACCCCAATTTTAACCTGAGCAGAAATTGGAGTTGCCGGAGCTGCAGAAGGCAATTATCCACCCAGCACAGATTTTAACGCCTGAGCCTATTTGAATGTGCCGACACTGACTCCTGCCTGAAGCTGGCAGCAATGATGTCAGCGGGTGTTGGTAGAAATTTGTAGGAATCAGGCCCTCGCCAAGATCTCATGGAAATGGTCGCTGGCAAGGCAGAGTAAGTGAGGAATGGAGCTATTGACAAAGTTCGCGATTGTGGGAGGGAGAGAAGCCCAGGTCAGGGGAGGCCCAAGGTCTCCGTGCCTGATTTCAGATAAGTTAAGATGGTGGGGTGGGGTGGGGGAGGGGGCAGGGGAGTGGCAGGAATGTATTGGGAATGTGGCATGAGCCCCACCCCGCCATCTTAATGACCTGTCCGCACCATACAGGAGGTGTTCATAGAGTGCATAAGGGATGGGTTTCTTGAGCAGTGTGTAATAGAACCAACCGGGGGGAAGCTATCTTAGATCTGGTCCTGTGTAATGAGACAGGATTAATAAACAATCTCCTAATAAAAGATCCCCTCGGAATGAGTGATCATAGCATGATTGAATTTCAACTTCAGATGGAGGGTGAGAAAGTTGGATCTCTAACGAGTGTACTAAGCTTAAATAAAGGAGACTATGAAGGTATGAGGGTAGAGTTGGGTAAAGTGGACTGGGAAAATAGATTAAAGTGTAGGACAGTTGATGAACAGTGGTATGCATTTAAGGAGATATTTCACAACTCTCAAGAAAACAATATTCCAGTGAGGAGGAAAGGGTGTAAGAGAAAAGATAGCCACCGTGGCTAACTAAAGAAATAAAGGACAGTATCCAACTAAAAACAAGGGCATACAAAGTGGCCAAAACTAGTGGGAGGACAGAAGACTGGGAAGCTTTTAAAAGCCAGCAGAGAACGACTAAAAAAATGATTAGAAAAGGGAAGATAGACTATGAAAATAAACTAGCACAAAATATAAAAACAGATAGCAAGAGTTTTTATAGGTATATAAAAAGGAAAAGAGTGACTAAAGTAAATGTTGGTCCCTTCGAGGAGGAGACTGGGGAATTAGTAATGGGGAACATGGAGATGGCAGAAACTCTGAACAAATATTTTGTATCAGTCTTTACAGTAGAGGACATTAACAATATTCCAACAGTGGATAGTCAAGGGGCTATAGGGGGGAGGAACTTAACACAATCACAATCACTAAGGAGATGGTACTCAGTAAGATAATGGGACTAAAGGCAGATAAATCACCTGGACCTGATGGTTTGAATCCTAGGGTCATAAGAGAAGTAGTGGCAGGGATTGTGGATGCATTGGTTGTAATTTACCAAAATTCCCTGGATTCTGGGGAGATCCCAGCAGATTGGAAAACAGCAAATGCAATGCCCCTATTTAAAAAAGGAACCAGACAAAAAGCAGGAAACTATAGACCAGTTAGCCTAACTTCTGTGGTTGGGAAAATGTTGGAGTCCATTATTAAGGCAGCAGTAGCGGGACATTTGGATAAGCAAAATTCAGTCAGGCAGAGTCAACATGGATTTATGAAGGGAAAGTCATGTTTGACAAATTTGCTGGAGTTCTTTGAGGATGTAACGAAGAGGATGGATAAAGGGGAACCAGTGGATGTGGTGTATTTGGACTTCCAGAAGGCATTTGACAAGGTGCCACATAAAAGGTTACTGCACAAGATAAAAGATCACAGTGTTGGGGGTAATATATTATCATGGATAGAAGATTGGCTAACTAATAGAAAACAGAGAGTCGGGATAAATGGTTCTTTCTCGAGTTGGCAACCAGTAACTAGTGTGGTGCCACAGGGATCAGTGCTGGGACCCCAACTATTTACAATCTATATTAACGACTTGGAAGAAGGGACTGAGTGTAATGTAGCCAAGTTTGCTGACGATACAAAGATGGGAGGAAAAGCAATGTGTGAGGTGGACACAAAAAATCTGCAAAGGATATAGACAGGCTAAGTGAGTGGGCAAAAATTTGGCAGATGGAGTATAATGTTGGAAAGTGTGAGGTCATGCGCTTTGGCAGAAAAAAACCAAAGAGCAAGTTTTATTTAAATGGAGAAAGATTGCAAAGTGCCGCAGTACAGCGGGAACTGGGGTACTTGTTCATGAAACACAAAAGATAGTATGCAGGTACAGCAAGTGATCAGGGAGGTCAATAGTATCTTGGCCTTTATTGCAAAGGGGATGGAGTATAAAAGCAGCGAAGTCTTGCTACAGTGAAGGCAGTTCAGTGAAGGTTCACTAGGTTGATTCCGGAGATGAGGGGGTTGACTTATGAGGAAAGGTTGAGTAGGTTGGGCCTCAACTCATTGGAATTCAGAAGAATGAGAGCTGATCTTATCGAAACATATAAGATTATGAGGGGGTTTGACAAGGTGGATGCAGAGAGGATGTTTCCACTGACGGGGGCGACTAGAACTAGAGGGCATGATCTTAGAATAAGGGGCCACCCACTTAAAACAGAGATGAGGAGAAATTTCTTCTCTCAGAGGGTTGTAAATCTGTGGAATTCACCTCCTCAGAGAGCTGTGGAAGCTGGGACATTGAATAAATTTAAGACAGAAATAGACAGTTTCTTAAACGATAAGGGGATTAGGGGTTATGGGGAGAGGGCGGGGAAGTGGAGCTGAGTCCATGATCAGATCAGCGATGATCTTATTGAATGGCGGAGCAGGCTCAAGGGGCTGTATGGCCTATTCCTGTTCCTATTTCTTATGTTCTTATACCCGCCAAGTGGGAGTTGGGGGGCTGGGGAGGTATCTAAAATACTCCCTGATGTTTCAAACAAAGTTTATGAACACTGAAAGCTTGTGAAATCGACCAATTCCTTGTTTGACAAGCCATACAAGTAATTGTCCCCGCTTTTCTACAGGTTTAAGTTAAATCATGTGCAATTCTGGTGTAAATGTTTCTTGGACAACAGCTTTTGCCTTCATCATCCTGTCATTTGCATATACACAGCACTTGGGGGTGGATGCATTTTCAGCCAGCAGCCTCTTTTACTGGAATTAGCAAATATTTTAGAACAAGCAGAGACCCAAAAACATTTGCTGTCAAATTAGTATCTTTATTGCAACAGTGCTTGTTTAAACTGTTATCCCCTTCTTCGTTTATAGAATCAATGCCAATGTCCTCCCTCTCTCTGTCCCTCCCCACGCTCCCTCACTTCCTCTCTCCCTCTCTCTCTCTCTCTCTCCCTTCCTCTCTTGCCTTCCCTGCCCTTCTCCCTTTCTCCTTCCCCCTCTCCCTACCCCTCCCATCCCCTCCCTCCCTCTCTCTCCCCCCCTCCCTCCGTCTCTTTCTCTCTCCCCCTCCCACCCTCCCCCTCTCTCTCACTCTCTCTCCCTCCCATCCTCCCCCTCCCCCCTCCCTCTCTCCCCCTCTCTCCCCCTTTCTCTTTCTCTTTCTTTCACCCGCTGCTCCTGCCACCGTTGCTCTTGGCTCTATGGCAATGCCCAGGGAGGCCCAGCCCCCCCGTGCCCGCACCCATTTGCCCCGCCACATCCACTGGCATATCAAACCTATTCCCCTTGGGCCCAGAAAATGGTGGAATTCCAGGCCTGTGGTATTATGTAATTAAGGAGCAGATTTTGGTCTTTAATATTTGGATGTTAAACAGTGCCTGAGTGGAGCGCAGAGAGGATCATTTTGCAAGGATGATCTCATGCCAGTGGCACAGCATTTCCTTCCATTGAAATGAATGGGGGACAAAAGGACAGGCTCTGCAACAGGATTATAAATCTCCCCACTCGATTTTCCCATCTGCGCTCTGCCCAGGTGACACTTAACGTCCAAACAGTAAAGGTCAAAATCCACCCCTAACAACTTTGGGGTGAATTTCTGCAGCAGTTGCGTGCTCTGTAACTTCAGTGGAAGACCAGCACAAACCTCAGAAAAAGATTGTCAACGATGTTTATGCTTTATTTCCAGGTTTCCCACAGCTCTTCCGCTGAATTTATAGTCTACAAGCAGGAGAATTCCGGTGAAAATTCACCCCTTTTATTTATTTTAAACTGATGAAGCGTAATAGCTACTGATATTTTCAGATGATTAATATATATAATATATATAGTATATTAATACACATCATCATCATAGGCAGTCCCTCGAAGTGAGGATGACTTGCTTCCATGCCAAAAAAGGATAAGTTCGCAGGTGTTTCAATGAAGGACCTAATATTCCAGGTCCTGAACTACATCCTGAAGGGTGGAAGATGCCTGTGCGTGGATTTTTTTAACGTGTGGTGGCCGTTGCACACCAGCCACCACACGTGCTTGACAGAGCTAGGTCTTGGTCCAGTGGCAAGGATTAATCAAGACGACTGGAGACCTGCTCTGCTGCACGGACGTAGTGCGCACACATTGTGGGCTAGCCCGTGCTGACCCTGGGCCCCTGGCCCCGAACTACGCCTCTCCTGGGCCCCGATCACGTCCCTCTACAATCTCTTGCCGCTCCTTCACCTCGACCTCGCCGCTCCTGCTGTATCTGCCCATGCTCCAATCACCGACCTTGATGATGTCACTCTTCACTGCCGTCGCTCTTTTGCACCAGCTCGTGCTGCTCCCTAAAGTAGTACATCTCCCCACTTCTCCCGAGGCCTCCACGCCGCTCCTTTTATGGTCCCGACCTGCTGCTGGTGTTCTCACATAGGTTGGGGCCTCCACGCTGCATTAATACACATAATACACCAACCACAACATTTCCTGGTAATTAATTAAGAATAATTTTTTCATAAAGTTGCAATAATTTCATTGCAGCCATTTATCCTGTAATATGAAAATTGTCATGCTTGAACAGCAAGGAGCACAATAATAGTTTGTGTCAGCACTGACATCTGCTATTGGCAAACAAGCTCTGTTAGCATAATCCAGCACGAATAAGAAATAAAACTGTAACTGTGGAAATACGAATAAAATCAGTTAATAGATAGTGATTTCAAGGAAGCAATCTAATTGCAAAGCTTTACTCTCGGTTTATGTCATCTGAACCCCTCGACTGAAATGCTGATAGGCATTTGTTATTCCCTATAGAATTAGGATGTTTTTGTCCTGATTTTATCCAATCCTGATAACTTATATTGGGCACAGTTCCACAGTTACCAATCATCTTCCAGTATATCCCTAACTGAGCTATTTTTCAGGAGTGAGCTGAGATACCAAGCTGACCCAAACCTTGTTCTCACCAACATGCACATATGGACCTTTCCAGCAGTCGTCATTAGCTGGCAATCAGAATGGGATACCTGCTGACCTTCTTGCTTCTTAGCCCAGGAATGTGGCGCTCCTGCTGTCACTTTAGCTAAAAACAACTACCTCAACTGTGACAGCCATGGCTCCATTGGTAGCACTCTTGCGGGAGGTGGGGCGGGGGGATGCGGGTGGGGAGGCTGGTGGTGGGGAGATAATTTGCCCTGCACCTGATGTATTTGTAGATCAGATGGAGACATTTAAATCAGTCAGGAGGTGCCATTCCTGGTCTCCCATCTCAGTTCCAACTGTGAATGTTTGCTGGATGCCTCATCAGAGGGGAATCCAGAAAAAATGTTGCTGCTATTTTTCCCAAACCCCAGTCGGGTTTGCAGGGGTCCTGGGGTTGATCTGAAGAATAAAAGGTCGGCCAATAATTAGATTTTTAGGAGTACCTCCCCAACTTCCCCAAGTTTTCCAGGCGCTATGACTGGTTCTAAGCCCTGCCAAGGGGTAGGACTACAACCCCGGTCCTGACTCCAGGTCATTTTAAGGGTCTGGGACAGGAAATTCAGGTGCTCCCAGGCTGTTGGTAAGTAGTTCCTATTTAACACCCAGGAAGGGGAACACAGGAAAATTGGGTCCAATGTGTCATCTCTGTACGGGCTGGAAATTCGTTAGCGCCCAAATTTTGAAAAGTTGAAAAAGTATCTCCAGACGCTAATTATTCTCTCCTCCAGTGATATTCAGTTTTAGCATTCCAAGAGGGAAGTGGAACGCTAAACCAAGCACTAACCGCTTCTCTTAGGGTGCTAAAGTCTGAGAGCAGGGCGGTAGCAGCAGAGCAGTAAACAATTTTGAGCGCATTGGTAATGGCATGAGAGGCTACTTCTGTCGCTAAAAGGGAAGGGCCAATGATGCTGCACAAGCTAGTTGTCGGCTGTTCTGTTTTGCAAGGCGATCTGCGCATCTGCCACTACAACCCCAAACACTCACAAAATGGAAGGCTTGGACATCTTGCAAACTTTGTGCAGGCACAAAAGTGGTGCAAGTAATAAAGATTGCGCTAGCTGCAAACCATTGCCTTACATACCGCTCTCCAAGCGGCCAGCCGAGTTCACAACCACTCCTCTTGCTGGTGTTGTCGGCGTGAGGCGATACAGCAGGGGGCAAGAGTCAGTTTTACATCGGGGCGATAACGGGGCACACTTTATGATGTTATAATCTGCGAGGTGTTTGAAGCTAAGGCTCTAGCTAAACCGGCACTGAAGTTCACAGGTGTCGCTGCATTCGCCGTGCCTAGTTGCTAACCCCTTAAGGCCCCGTTAGTGCCCTCCCTGACGCTAATGGGAGACGCTAACCTACCGAATTTCTAACCCTTTGGAAATTGCAAAAGTGGCATAAACAGTCTAAGCATTGTAAGCCAATGTATAAAGTTTACCATGGCATGGGTTTGTATTTATCTGGCCTTTTGGTGGTTCAGGGAAAATGCTAATGAAGGTAAAATGCAAATTGATTCAAACTGTGAATTATGAACAATAAAGTAAATTCAATTTAATCCAACTTGACCCAGTTTGGATAAATCTCAATTCAAATCAAATTTTAAAATTCATCCTTGCTTCAAGTATCTGTTTTTGACATTGTTGGAGTGCAGATTTGTATTTGTAAAGGTTCCCAGGTGGCTTGAAGTTTCCAATTGTGTATTTTACACTGTGTTTGCATCTAGCTCCCTCACAAATCAAAGCCTTAAAAGGGGCTGCTCCTTTGCAAAATCCAGGTCCATTCAATGGTGCCGATATATTCTTCTGAAAAGCTATTGGCTGGTAGTGCACTTCTTCTTGAATGATGCCTCCACTCCCTGGAATCCAGAAGTGCATCATGTTCATCACATTCATCCTTCTCTTCTTCCTCCAAATAAAACAGGTATGGTGGCATCCCAAAAGGGACATCTATTTTGATGAGGATAATTGCCTGCAAATACTCCACAAAATTCCACAAATCAGCTTTTCACTACATCCTATCTCTTCTTTTAAAATGACTGCCAGTGAAATACAGCCTCAATGCCCACTTTTTATGGGACAGCCTGCACTTGACTTCCAATCAGTGGAAGCAGAGGAAAGTTGGTTATAGGCTAAGATGACGTAATGTTTTAGGCACAACAAAACACAATCTTGAAAGAAATTTATGAATGAGGGAATATTTTCAACCTGTGTGCCCCAAAGTTGGTACATTTATTGTTGGCACAACAGTTATTACAAATGTTGCTGAACATCAAAGTACAGTGGGGTTGAATTCTGCGGATTCTCCTGATCGTAATTTTGGCAGAAGATCAGAAATCTGGAGAAATTACGTAACGACTGACGATTGCATAAAATGCCGCAGAAATTCAAGCCCCACTATTTTGTAACATATAACACAGCAATATTTTTTCCTTCATATACAGTCACTTTTTTCATACAAATTTAAATTTTATGTTACCTATAATGGGAATTTGGTTGGAAAAATGGAATCATATATCTTGTCAGAAGGTTCGAATTGAAAAGCATAATTAGTTAGATTTATCAGTGCAATAACCTTCCTGTTATCTTTCTGCCCCTCTGTTGTCCTTGCATTGACAGCTCTGTAAAATGGCCATCTCCATCCTGACTATACTCATTCTGTTCAAAAGTTACACCTGAAATGGAAATTGATTTTACTCTTTCAGACGCTGATTGATTTGCCATGCATATTGCAGATATTTTGGGTTTTCATTTTGGATTTCCAGCATTTGTTTTCTTTTTCCCTTACTGTCTAGTTACTGCAAGAGAAGCTAACAGAAGGTCACTGCAGTCAGATGCAGAAATGAGGATGTCAGTAAGTATTAATACATTCTTACTGCTGTCTTGACAAAATCCATTCTAATTTCGCAGTTACATCTTTCATGACATGAGATGCAGCTCATATGCCTGAATGAAGTTCCTAAGGGCAGAAGCGTGAAGCATGCTGCATGAATACATGTGTCTGCTTAATACCATAACAAAAGACTCAAAAGCACAAAAGGTACAGCAATAATAAAGGCTGGTTTTCAGCAAATAGCTACCTTTACATTCAAATCCAAAACTCTAATAGTAGGCAGCATTCATCTGCATAAATTCTGCCTGTATCTGAGCTTCTTATCTTAATGCAAACTGTAGATATTAAAAATTAATACTAGTGGATCGCACAAGGCTACTGATTTATGGTTTCAACTGAAAAGCAGACAGAATCATAACATACATTCCCTGAAACACTGCAAATTCTGTAAATCCTTGGAATATAAGCAGAATTGATTCCGTCATCATGAATGTAATCCCCAAATCACTTGTAAAAATGTTATTAAAATAGAATGTAATTTATTCAGTGACTGCAAAAGGTATGTTGTGCTTGAGGGTTCAAATCTGGCCTTGAAATTGGATAAAGACATGAAATGGGCAGTGTTAAGCTGCGCCACCTGAAAATGATCTAGTTAGCACGCAAAATTCATGCTTGCTCTTCATTAGCATGATTATAGTCATGATTTTAATGCTAACAGTGATGCGCATTGGCTTAACACTCAGCAGGTGGACTTATCGGGGCCAGTCTAATTCACAATCGTGTTTGGCATAGGATTTTCCCACTGCTTAAAGGGGAGATGTATTAATGCTGCAGCACCTCATTATCAGAGCAGTTGGGTTTGCAGCTTCCCCAACAACCTGAAGGAGATGCTCAAGGACAAGCAAGAGTTATGTAGACATTGAGATGGCAGATTGTCACACCAGGGAGAGAGCCCAGAGAATCTCTGATGAAAATCACCCAAACACAGTGCACCACACTCACTCAGACATGTCTCTTTCTCTTGCAGGACAAGCTGGCACATAATCGCCGGGAGCAGCAGCAGACAGGTGGGGGCCAGGCAAACATACATGGCTTGAGAACTGGTTGTCAGACAGGAAGCAGAGTAGGAGTAAATGGGTACTTTTCAGAATGGCAGGCAGTGACTAGTGGGGTACCGCAAGGTTCTGTGCTGGGGCCCCAGCTGTTTACATTGTACATTAATGATTTAGACGAGGGGATTAAATGTAGTATCTCCAAATTTGCGGATGACACTAAGTTGGGTGGCAGTGTGAGCTGTGAGGAGGATGCTATGAGGCTGCAGAGTGACTTGGATAGGTTAGGTGAGTGGGCAAATGCATGGCAGATGAAGTATAATGTAGATAAATGTGAGGTTATCCACTTTGGTGGTAAAAACAGAGAGACAGACTATTATCTGAATGGTGACAGATTAGGAAAAGGAGAGGTGCAACGAGACCTGGGTGTCATGGTACATCATTCATTGAAGGTTGGCATGAAGGTACAGCAGGCGGTTAAGAAAGCAAATGGCATGTTGGCCTTCATAGCGAGGGGATTTGAGTACAGGGGCAGGGAGGTGTTACTACAGTTGTACAGGGCCTTGGTAAGGCCACACCTGGAGTATTGTGTACAGTTTTGGACTCCTAACTTGAGAAAGGACATTCTTGCTAGTGAGGGAGTACAGCGAAGGTTCACCAGACTGATTCCTGGGATGGCGGGACTGACATATCAAGAAAGACTGGATCAACTGGGCTTGTATTCACTGGAGTTCAGAAGAATGAGAGGGAATCTCATAGAAGCGTTTAAAATTCTGACGGGTTTAGACAGGATAGATGCAGGAAGAATGTTCCCAATGTTGGGGAAGTCCAGAACCAGGGGTCACAGTCTAAGGATAAGGGGTAAGCCATTTACGACCGAGATGAGGAGAGACTTCTTCACCCAGAGAGTGGTGAACCTGTGGAATTCTCTACCACAGAAAGTTGTTGAGGCCAATTCACTAAATATATTCAAAAAGGAGTTAGATGTAGTCCTTACTACTAGGGGGAATCAAGGGGTATGGCGAGAAAGCAGGAATGGGGTACTGAAATTGCGTGTTCAGCCATGAACTCATTGAATGGCGGTGCAGGCTCGAAGGGCTGAATGGCCTACTCCTGCACCTATTTTCTATGTTTCTATGTTTTCAGCCAGCTGAAGGAGCGAGTACTCCAGATAATTAGGGGCCACGTGTTAGAGTCCATGGCAACAGGTGTGGTTCAACCCCTTGGAGACAACAACAGTATGTTCATTTCTAATCCTTCTCACATCCCATTTCTCCCTTAGCCCACAATCTTGTCTCACATTCAAGCTACACATGCTTAATGCATGCTTTTCTGGCTTCCCCGCCCCCCTCAACATAACCCAACTCTTGTGCTTTCTGCTTTCAGATAATCAACAAGCCCCCGAGGGCATCGCAGAGAGCGAGGGGGGAGAAGAAGGGGAGGAAGAAGACACATCGTCACTGCATCTCTCACTCATAGACACCAGCTCAGAAACTGGCACTATGTGAACTTTAGAGGCTAGTGTAGAAGCGCAATCTGCTCAGAATGAGGCACCAGACATGAGTGAGCTGCAGCAAGGTCAGGGGGAAAGGGAAGCTCAGGGGCCAGTCTCCTGGAGGGCGAGTTATGCTGCACAGGTCTCAGATGAGGACCTCGATGGAGAGGCATTCAGAAGAAGGGTGATGGGCATGCAGACCAAATTGCTGGGTGCAACGGCAAGCCTGCCAAGGAGCATCTTGCAATGTCAAGGAGCATGGAGAAGTCCGTCTCCAACATTGGCCGGGGCTCTGAGCACACCATGGAGCCCAGGATTTCTGGCCTGGAAATGATGGTACATTCCCAGAGAGACAGTGGTGACCCAGACGTGATGGTGGGTGCGATGGGCGATGTCGCAACTTCCATTGCAGCACAGGAGGAAGGGGGAAATTATCGACCGGTTAGCCTGACATCAGTAGTGGGGAAAATTTTGGAATCGATCATGAAGGATGAAATAGCAGCGCATTTGGAAAGTGGTGACAGGATCGGACCAAGTCAGCATGGATTTATGAAAGGGAAATCATGCTTGACGAATCTTCTGGAATTTTTTGAGGATGTAACTAGCAGAGTGGACAAGGGAGAACCAGTGGATGTGGTGTATTTGGACTTTCAGAAGGCTTTTGACAAGGTCCCGCACAAGAGATTGTTGTGCAAAATCAAAGCACATGGTATTGGGGATAATATACTGATGTGGATAGGGAACTGGTTGGCAGACAGGAAGCAGAGAGTCGGGATAAATGGGTCCTTTTCAGAATGACAGGCAGTGACTAGTGGAGTGCCGCAGGGCTCAGTGCTGGGACCCCAGATCTTTACAATATACATTAACGATTTGGATGAAGGAATAGAGTGTAATATCTCAAAGTTTGCAGATGACACTAAACTGGGTGGCGGTGTGAGCTGTGAGGAGGTTGCTAAGAGGCTGCAAGGTGACTTGGACAGGTTAGGTGAGTGGGAAAATGCATTGCAGATGCAGTATAATGTGGATAAATGTAAGGTTATCGATTTTGGGGGCAAAAACACGAAGGCAGAATATTATCTGAATGGTGGCAGACGAGGAAAAGGGGAGGTGCAATGAGACCTGGGTGTCATGGTTCATCAATCACTGAAAGTGGGCACGCAGGTACAGCAGGCGGTGAAGAAGGGAAATGGTATGTTGGCCTTTATAGCTAGGGGTTTTGAATATAGAAGCAGGGAGGTCTTACTGCAGTTGTACAGGGTCTTAGTGAGGCCTCACCTGGAATATTGTGTTCAGTTTTGGTCTCCTAGTCTGAGGAAGGACGTTCTTGCTATTGAGGGAGTGCAGCGAAGGTTCACCAGACTGATTCCAGGGATGGCTGGGCTGTTATATGAGGAGAGACTGGATCAACTGGGCCTTTATTCATTGGAGTTTAGAAGGATGAGAGGCGATCTCATAGAAACATATAAGATTCTGACGGGACTGGACAGGTTAGATGCAGAAAGAATGTTCCCGATGTTGGGGAAGTCCAGAACCAGGGGACATAGTCTTAGGATAAGGGGTAGGCCATTTAGGACTGAGATGAGGAGAAACTTCTTCACTCAGAGAGTTGTTAACCTGTGAAATTCCCTGCCACAGAGAGTTGTTGATGCCAGTTCACTGGATATATTCAAGAAGGAGTTAGATATGGCCCTTACGGTTAAGGAGATCAAGAGGTATGGAGAGAAAGCAGGAAAGGGGTACTGAAGGAATGATCAGCCATGATCTTATTGAATGGTGGTGCAGACTCGAAGGGCCGAGTGGCCTACTCCTGCACCTATTTTCTATGTTTCTATGTTTCTATGACCCAATGTCTGAGTGCTGCAGCGGAAGCTCAGACCACTCTCATGTAGTCTCCAGTTGGTGCCATCGAAACACAGACTGCTCTCATACAGTCTCAGCATGATGCCACCCAAGTTCAGACCACTGCCAGACAGTCTCAGCTTGAAGCCACCCAACCTCTGACTGTTGCCATCGTGGCTGGGTTTACCTCTGTTGATTGAGGCGTTCAGGGTGTCGCAGCAGTCCAGAAATCTGTGCTTTAACAGATTGCTGGGAATGCTGAGGCGCTGCCCCAGGAAAGTGACAGTGGGTCAGCGGAGCAGGATCCTGCTGTCCTCTCTCAGGATGACAGCATTCCTGTTCCCACCTCTGCCACTCTGCCATTGCCCTTGTCACTGTCTGTCAGCCAGCCAGCCCAAACCGCTGCTGCCCAAGACAAGGTGGTGCAGTCTGTAGCCAGGCGTTCAAGGGCCAGAGCTGCTCGAGGTCATCCTGCATGGCCATCTGAAGTCTCCTGCACAGAAACTCAGCAGTAATCCACCAGCCGTGCTGCAGCTATTGGGAGAAAACTTTGTAGGAGCACTAGAGTAGATAAAGCCACACAAAAGATAGGCACTACGGGATTGCACCAGGCTGATTATTCAATATTTTTCATGTAAATATGTGTAAAGTGATTTGTGATAAATGTATTAATTTTGTTTGGAATCCTTTGTGTTGTCCCTCATTTCAGCTTTGTGCCCAGGAGGACGCTGTGATATTCCGTGAGACCGGGATGGTGAGCAATGAGGATCCTGGTTTTCAGTCATTGGAATCAGAGTCGGATGACCTTTTCATGGACAGCCCGTCCGAAAGGGAGATTGGCTGCCTGCCTCCTCCCACCCTCATCTCCCTCGTCCTCTCCCTCCTCCTCCTCCTGAGGTGGTGGTGCAATCCCTGCTGGCAAGGGCTGCGCCCTCATGATGGCCAAGTTGTGAAGCATTCGGCAGACCACCACGAAATGGGATACCTGCTCTGCCAAGTACTGGAGGGCTCCCCCCCAAGCGGTGAAGGCAGTGGAACCATTGGTCTGCTCGATGATGTTCCTGGTGTAAACTCGGCTCTCAGCACGCTCATCCTGATTCTCCCTGTTCAGAGAGAAGATAATTCATTTCCTTCTCCTGGTGTAGAGAGCCTCAGTGACGTCCCGGATGCAGTGATGGATGGCAAACTGTGAGATGCTGCAGACTAATAGGATATGCTGGAGAAGAAATTAAGGGCCATGGTGACCTTGACTGCCACTGGGAGAACCATGGTCGCCCTGCTCTGAGGCTGCAGGTCTGGTTGCAGGAGTTGGCAGAGTTCTGTGACCACCTCCTTGGTGAAGCGCAGCTTCCTAATACACTGCTCCTCACTTAAGTGGAGGTAGGAGAAGTGCTGTTGGAGGACCCTAGTTGGGTAAGCCCTTCTGTTGAGAGCCCTCATGGCCCTCCTCCACCTCCCTCTGCGAGCATGTATCCATTTTCCTCACTGCTTTCGCTCGCTGTGCTGAAGATCCAGGGGCAGGAGATCGACTGCCAGTAGAGCTCCCATGAATGTGAGTAAGTGTTGTTAGCAGTAGCTTTTGAAACATGATGATGGCAACAACATTCCCTGTTACCTTAGAACCTTAAAAGAAGTTAATAAAGCTGGTGGAGTTGCAGAAGGTAGCACAGAGCCTGTCAAACAGCATAACCATCTCAGGTGCAGAACATTCTGAGGGGGGAGGGTGAATAGCCAGAGGTCGTGGTCCATATCGATACCAACAACATAGGTAGAAAGTGGGATGAGATCCTTCAGGCAGATTTTAGGGAGCTAGGAAAGAGATGATAAAGCAGGACCTCAAAGGTAGTAATCTCTGGATTATTCCCAGTGCCACGGGCTAGTGAGTATAGAAATAGCAGGATAGAGCAGATAAATGCGTAGCTAGAGAGATAATGCAGGAGGGAGGGCTTCAGATTCCCGGGGCATTGAGATCGGTTCTGGGGGAGGTGGGACCTGTGCAGGCCGGTCAGGTTGCACCTCAACAGGACCGAAACCAATATCCTCGCAGGGAGGATTGCTCGTGCTGTTGGGGAGGGTTTAAACTAATTTGGCAGGGGATGGGCAACAGGATGTAACATTAAATAGGGGAAATAAAGTGCTCAAATGATTGGGAGAGGCAGAGAGCACTTAAGTAAGAAATAGTAAAGTATTAGGTAGGGTCCAACTAAGAGAGAATACAGGATGGTCTAAAATGGGTTTACAGTGTATGTATGTGAAAGCAGGAAGTGTAGTAAACAAGGTAAGTGAGCTGCAGGCAAAAATAGCCACATGGGGCATTAACTGAGACCTGGCTCAAAAACGAGCAGGATTGGTTATTAAATATTCCTGTTTATAAGATATTCAGGAAAGATAGGGAAGGAATGATAGGAGATAGTGTGGCAGTATTAGTTAAGGAGAATGTTACAGTGCTGGAGAGAGAGGATTTCCTGGATGGGTCAAGGGCAGATTTTATATGACTAGAGTTAAGAAATAACAGAGGTGCCATTACACTACTAGGTGTATTCTTTAGACCACTAAATAGAGGAAAAGATATGGAGGAGAAAATATGCAGAGAAATTACAGAGAGGTGCAAGAACTACAGGGCTCAATTTTCCCCAAGCCCGTTTTCTGGCTTTTGCCAGTTACGCCCGATTTTCTAGGCCAGAAATGCTCCAGAAATAATTTGCCAAAGTTTCCCCGATGTATAATTCGAATTTGGCGCCACGCAGCGTGTCCAGTTGCCTCGGGGGGTGGAGCCTGCTGTCTGCGCCGAAAAACAAAACCGCACCTTCTGCGCATGCACGGAAAAAAAAAGTTACGTTTTTGATGTTGTTCCAATGGACGAACATGCGCAGTACAGCTCAGATTGGCAATCGGCCATTTTTAAAGAGCCAGTTGTGTGTGAGAAGCAGTACTGTGTGAGAGCATTTGGAAAATCGCAACTGCAGCAATACAAGATGCAACGCAGAGCAAGGACCAAGAATTTCTTACAGGAAGAAGTGGAGGCACTAATTACTGTGATTGAGAACAGATGGCAGGAGCTGGACACCAGCAGAAGTCACATAAAGGTACTACCCAAAGAAATGAAGAAACACTGGAACCAAGTTGCAGAAGATTACTGTGCAGTGGTGACCACCACGTGATCTGGAGGCCAGTGTAAAAAGAAATGACAGTATCTTGGTCAAGTAGCAAGTGTAAGTAATATTTTCAATTATTCAATGGAATTGCAATTGCAATTGTAAATGTGACCAGCTATATATGTCCCACCCAGCAGAACGACACCCTCTCTAAAAAGTTGCATTTTCATCTTTGCAGAGGAAGGTGGCACATAATAAAAGGGAAAGAACTCGAACAGGAGGAGGCCCGGCAAATCTGCACCCACTGACATCCTTGGAAGAGAGGGTCGCTGCTTTGATGGGTCCTGCCTGGAGAAAAGCAATCAGTACATCACAAGCTGGGCCCACACTCGAGGGAGAGGGTAAGTCCTGCAAATTCATTGTGGCCCTTCAAATCAGCCTGCTGCCTGGCCTGCTATGTGTGAGCCTACTCATGCCACCCATCCTGCCCCCTCCTCTGCTGCTAACCATTTGACTGTTCTGTTATATTTTGCAGAACTTGGGGCCAAACCTGATGATACAGAAGAAGATTCAGATGCGGACGAGCCTGAAGAGAGGAACATCTTCCAATCCACCCATGGGAGTGAGTGGGAGGGCATGGAGCTGGATGAAGCAAACCACGTCACTGACCATGAGGGAGGCAATGTTGCGGGTGGTTCAGACAGTTTTGCTCAACATGAGGGAGGGAATGTTGCAGGTCATTGAAACACTGTCAGGGCGTATGAGGGATGGCATGTTGGAGTTAGCTGCTGCAATAAGGGAACACGCCCAGACCCCGTGTCCATTGACACTCCCACTCCAATCCCCACACCAGTCTCTGAAGAGCCCAAATCCGGGCCCTCCAACTTGCCGCCTGATGCTGATGCCCCCCACCCTCAAGAGGTGTGCAGTACCCGAGATGTTAGAAAGAATAACCTTGGTATCAAGCCCAGAAACACTACGCCACTGTCTGTGGGCAATGGTGGTGGAGTATCCAAGACCAAATGCAGCAGGTGGTCTTAGAATAAGGGGAATGAGAGATGGGTTATGTATGTAAACCTGCATATACCATGTCTAACCGCTAGAGGGCCTATCCCCTGGAGTCCCAAGGGATCCCACAATCCCTTGGGAGCACCTGTATATAAGAAGGTCTCACAGGCTGGAGAGGCACTCTGAGATCTGTAATAAAGGACTACAGTCACACCTTACTTTGAGCTCGCAGTATCTAGTCTGACTCTTTATTCAAGACATAACAACTGGCGACGAGACACAAATGATGAACCCCACCGCAACAATGCAGAGAACTGTGGGCATCCTGGAGAAATTTTCGGATGGAGATGATTGGGAAACCTTCATGGAGCGACTCAACCAATACTTCGTGGCCAATGAGCTGGAAGGAGAAGCGAACACTGCCAAATGAAGAGCGATCCTCCTCACCGTTTGTGGGGGACCAACATATGGCCTCATGAAAAATCTGCTCGCTCCAGTGAAACCCACAGACACGTCATATGATGAGTTGTGCACACTGGTCCAGGAGCATCTAAACCTGAAGGAAAGTGTTCTGATGGCGAGATATCGATTCTACATGTACAAGAGGTCTGAAGACCAGGAAATGGCGAGCTACGTCGCCGAGCTAAGGTATCTTGCAGGACATTGTAAATTTGAAGAACACTTGGAGCACATGCTCAGGGACTTATTTGTACTTGGCATTGGCCATGAAGTAATACTTTGCAAACTTTTGACTGTAGAGATCCCAACCTTGAGTAAAGCCATAGCGATAGCCCAGGCGTTTATCGCCACCAGTGACAATACCAAACAAATTTCTCAGCACACGAGTGCTGCTGCAAGTACTGTGAACAAAGTAATGTTGTCTTCTAATCGAAATGTACAGGGCAGGACTTACATGCCTGCAGCTGCACGTCCGCAGATGACTCAGACTCCACCATCAAGGGAGGTGAATACAAGGTCATTAACACCTTGTTGGTGCTGCGGGGCTGATCATTGTTTCCATTCATGCCACTTCAAAAGATACGTTTGCAAGGGCTGTGGAACAATGGGATACCTCCAATGTATGGGCAGGTAAGCTGTAAACCCTGCTAATCCTGCAAACCACCATGTTGCAGAGGAGGACAGATCCACAGTGGATCACAACGAACCAGAGCCTCAGATCGAGGAGGCAGAGATATATGAGGTGCACACATTTACCACAAAATGTCCCCCGATAATGCTGAAGTTTGAATTAAATGGACTCCCGGTGTCCATGGAGCTGGACACAGGTGTAAGCCAGTCCATAATGAACAAAAAGACTTTCGACAAATTGTGGTGCAGCAAGGCCTCAAGGTCAGTCCTGACTCCCATTTGTACTAAACTGAGAGTGTACACAAAGGAACTGATACCCGTAATCGGCAGTGCTACTGTAAAGGTCTCCTACAACGGAGCGATGCACGAGTTACCACTCTGGGTGGTACCAGGTGATGGCCCCACGCTGTTCAGCAGGAGCTGGCTGGGAAAGATACGCTGGAACTGGGACAACGTCCGAGCGTTTTGGTCCGTCGATGACACCTCATGTGCCCAAGTCCTAAACAAGTTCCCCTCGCTGTTCGAACCAGGCATCGGAAAGTTGCAGAAGTTTCGGAAAGAGCAAAAGTGCAGATCCATTTGATTCCGGGGGCACGACCCACCCATCACAAGGTGAGAGTGGTACCTTACATGATGAGAGAGAGGGTGGAGATCGAGCTGGACAGGCTGAAACGAGAGGGCATTATTTCGCCGATCGAATTCAATGAGTGGACTAGTCCAATTGTTCCAGTCCTCAAGGGAGATGGCACAATCAGAATCTGTGGTGATTACAAAGTAACTATCAATCGTTTCTCACTGCAGGATCAATGCCCGCTACCAAAGGCAGACGACCTATTTGCGACGCTGTCAGGAAGGAAAACATTCACGAAGCTGGATTTGACCTCGGCCTACATGAAGCAGGAGCTGGAGGAATCATCGAAAGGCCTCACCTGCATCAACAGGTCTCTTTATTTGCAACAGATGCCCGTTTGGGATTCGATCGGCCGCGGCGATATTCCAGAGGAACATGGAAAGCTTGCTGAAGTCGGTCCCGTGCCCCATGGTCTTCCAGGACGACATCTTGGTTACAGGTCGGGAAACTATCGAGCACCTGCAGAAACTGGAGGAGGTTCTTAGTCGGCTTAATTGTGTGGGGCTCAGGCTAAAATGCTCGAAGTGCATTTTCTTGGCACCTGAAGTGGAGTTCCTGGGAGAAGAATCGCGGCGGATGGCATCAGGCCCACTGATTCGAAGATGGAGACAATCAAGAACGCACCGAGACCACAGAACGTGATGGAGCTGCGATCGTTTCTAGGACTCCTGAACTATTTTGATAACTTCTTGCCGGGTCTTAGCACATTGTTAGAACCCCTACACTCTTTACTGCGTAAAGGAGATGAATGGGTATGGGGTACAAGCCAAGAAAATGCCTTTGAGAAAGCTAGGAAGCTGTTATGTTCAAACAAATTGCTTGTGTTGTACGATCCATGTAAACGTTTGGTACTAGCATGTGATGCGTCGTCGTACGGCGTTGGATGTATATTGCAACAAGCTAATGAATTTGGGAAATTGCAACCGATTGCTTATGCATTCAGAAGTCTGTCTGAGGCCGAGAGGGCCTACAATTTGATCGAAAAAGAAGCGTTAGCGTGTGCTTACAGGGTAAAGAAAATGCATCGATATCTGTTCGGGCTCAAATTTGAATTGGAAACCGACCATAAGCCATTTACATCCCTCTTTTCTGAAAGCAAGGGGATAAATATGAATGCATCGGTCCACATCCAGAGATGGGCGCCCACATTGTCTGCATACAACAACGCCATCCGCCACAGGCCAAGCACAGAAAACTGTGCCGATGCTCTCAGTAGGCTGCCATTGCCCACCACTGGGATGGAGATGGCACAGCCCGTAGAATTAGTCATGGTAATGGATATATTTGAGAGTGAGCAATCACCTGTTACCGCCCGACAGATTAGAACCTGGATGAGCCAGGACCCCTTACTGTCCTTAGTAAAAAACTGAGTGCTCCACGAGAGTTGGTCTAGTGTCCCGTTAGAGATGCAGGAAGAAATAATGCCGTACCAGCGGCGCAAAGGTGATATGTCTATACAGGCAGACTGCCTCCTATGGGGTAATCGGGTAGTGGTGCCAAAAAAGGGCAGGGACACTTTCATTAATGATCTCCACAGTACCCACCCAGGCATCGTAATGATGAAAGTGATAGCCAGATCCCACGTGTGGTGGCCCGGTATCGATGCAGACTTAGAGTCCTGCATGCACAAATGTAATACCTGTTCACAGTTAAGCAATGCACCCAGGGAGGCGCCACTTAGTTTATGGTCCTGGCCCTCCAAACCGTGGTCCAGGGTCCATGTCGACTATGCAGGCCCATTCTTGGGAAAAATATTCTTAGTTTTTGTAGATGCATAATCCAAATGGATTGAATGCGTGATAATGTCGGCAAGCACGTTTGCTGCCACCATTGAAAGCCTACGGGTCATGTTTGCCATGCACGGCCTGCCTGATGTTCTTGTAAGTGACAATGGGCCGTGCTTTACCAGTGCCGAGTTCAAGAGTTCATGACCCACAATGGGTCAAACATGTCACATCTGCCCCGTTTAAACCAGCGTCCAACGGTCAGGCAGAACAAGCAGTTCAAACAATCAAGCAGAGCTTGAAAAGGGTAACTGAAGGCTCACTGCACACTCGCATATCCCGCATCCTGCTCAGTTACCGCACCAGATACCATTCGCTCACTGGAGTCCCTCCCGTTGAATTGCTCATGAAAAGGGCACTTAAGACAAGGCTCTCATTAGTACACCCTGATCGACACGAACAGGTAGAGAGCAGGCGGCTTCAACACAATACATATCATGATCACGCAAATGTGTCACGCGAAATTGAGATAAATGATCCTGTATTTGTGTTGACCTATGGACAACATCCCAAGTGGCTTCTTGGCACTGTTTTGGCCAAAGAGGGGAGTAGTGTTTGTGGTCAAACTCTCAAATGGACTCACCTGCAGGAAACACTTTGACCAAACCAAACTCAGATTTACAGACTATCCAGAACAACCCACAATAGACTCCACCTTTTTCGACCCTCCAACACACACACAAGTGGCAACCGACATTGTAAATAGTTACACTATTGACTTTGGCGGGGGTCAGTGTTGTTATGTATGTAATCCTGTAAATACCATGTCTAACCACCAGGGGGCCTATCCCCTGGAGTCCCAAGGGATCCCACAATCCCTTGAGAGCACCTGTATATAAGGAGGCCTCCCAGGCTGAAGAGGCACTCTTGAGATCTGTAATAAAGGACTATGGTCACACCTTACTTTGAGCTTGAAGTATCTAGTCTGACTCTTTATTCAAGACATAACAGGTGCAGCCTTTCTTTGCTGCTGTTGTTATTATTGTTGCTGTTGTAACTGTTCTCAAATTAAAAGTTTTTTGTAAGTTATGTAAATTTACAAATTTATAAGTAATCTCAAAGATTTTAAGTGATCTTAAAGAGTGATATTAAAGGAAAGTTTGATACAAGAATCATTTTATTCAAGTTAAGTTAAGTACATTGTAAACTTTTGAATAAAATATATTTTACATTAAAACTGAATCATGTTCCATTAACACAACACAACATTATGGAACAGCTCCAAACAGTAAACATGTCCATGTGGAATAATTGTTGCTGAGCCCTCAGGTTCAGTAAAGCGTTCACGGATGAGCTGCTGGCGCAAGACTCGAGCAATCTTTAAAGGGGTACGATAGCCCGCCCTCCTCCACCGTCGTGCTCCGGCCTCAGGCACTTGCATGGCTTCCTCATCTTCGTCGCCCTCCTCCTCCTCCTTCTGCTCGTCACCTACATCTTCCACATCATTATCATCAGCCACTCTCACCCAGTTTTCCACTACCAGATGCTGCTGCCCCATGACGGCTAAGTTATACAGCATACAACAGTGAACTGACCGACAATCTCAGGAGATTACACCAAGTAGCCTCCGGAATGGTCCAGGCATCGAAAATGCTGTTTCAAGATGCCAATGGCCCTCTCTATGATGCTGCTGTATTGACGGTCAGCCTCTGTACGGGTTACGCGAAGGGGTGTCATGAGCCAGGTGGCAAGGCCGTAGCCAGCTCTGCCCTTCTGACTGCTGCTGCTGAAACATGACAGATATAACAATGTCACAGGATGAACGCATCATGGGTTGCTGCCAGGGTATCTTTCATCGACTGACATGATATGATGCATGTCGTCACACATAAGCTGCACATTAATGGAATGAAAGCCTTTTCTGTTCCTGTACATCTTGGAATCCTCCAAAGTTGCTTGCTAGGCGACGTGGGTACAATCAATGCAACCCTGTACCTTTGGGAAGCCAGCAATCCTGGAGAAGCCCACAACCCAGTCATGGATTGCTTGGGCAGTCATGGGGAACTTTATGAAGTCATTCCTATGCGCAAGCAGTGCAGCCGTGACCTGGCGAATGGAGACATGTGTTGCATGTTGAGAGATGGTACACACAGCCCCTGTTGTAGCTTGAAACGATCCAGAAGCATAGAATGAAAGTGCAGTTGTAATCTTCACTTCAACTGACAAAGCCATCCTCCTGATGCTTCTAGGGTGCAGGTCTGCTTTGACCAACTTCACTTACAACTTATTTGCGGAATTACAGCCTTCTGACACAGTCTGCATCACTTAGGTGGAGGTACGAATGCCTGTCTTGATATACCCAAGGTGAGAAGGCCTCCTGCCCAGCACCCTACGGGCTCTGATGTTCCTGATGTGATGAAGTCGAATCAATTGTCTCCTATGTAGCACCATGATGCAGAAGGCTCACACAAAGTATGTCATTTTCAGTATTGCCCCCATACTTAAAATTAACCTTTGACAGAAGCTCAAAACGGCAGGAAAGCAGGCAGCACAGTTTCACAGTTGTATCTCTCCGGGTCTGTAAGGATGGACCACACCCAAACGTCTTGTGACTTCTCTCCACGCCCCCCCCCTTGAGTCTTGTGACTTCTCTCTCTCCCTCCCCCTCCCCGGGCTCCAAGCCTTCTGATAGACACCTCACTCTCTCTCCCCTCTCTTTCCCCCCGCCTCCTCCGGCTGCCCCCAACGCTTGTTTTGTAGCCGAACCCCGAGCTGATGTGTCCAGGCGCGAGGCGATTCTGCTGGCTGCACCTGTGACCCCCCGGCCCTGCTTCAAGACATTCGCTGGTGGCGTGTGAATGAGTAAAAAAATGAGAAAACTTCTGAAATCCAACAAATTTACACTTCTATGTTGACAGGTTAAAAAAAAGTTGAACTTTATTATTGATTTTGACAGTGTTCTTGACTCCCACCAAAATATTCAATTTAAAAACATGGTGCCTTTCAGCGCAGATTTGTGAATGTGCGCTGGTTTTCTTAACTCACCAGAATGTTTTTCGGGAGTGGCCAGATACGCCAACGTAATAGAAAAAAATGTTGGCCAAACTGCGAACAATTGAAAAAAATGGCGCAGACATGAGGGAACAATGACGTCAAAAAAGACTGGCCTAGAAAAATCGTAACTAAGTCAGTTACACCAACGCAGATTGCAGGGGGAAACTTGGAAAAAAATAAATACGGCAGAAAAAACAGTGCGCGCTAAAAAAGCAGCGCCAATTACCGGGGAAAATTGAACCCATTCAGTGGTAATAATTGGGGACTTCAACTATCCTAATATAGAGTGGGATCGTGACAGTGTAAGGGGTAGAGAAGGGGAACATTTTTTGAAGTGTGCTCAGGAGAACTTTCTTGATCATTATGTTTCTGGCCCGACGAGGGAGGAGGCTTTGCTGAATCTGATCCTGGGGAATGAGGTAGGTCAAGTGGAGCATGTGTTAATAGGTGAACCTTTAGGGAACAATGATCACAGTATCATAAGGTTTAGACTAGCTATGGAACAGACAGGGAGCAATCTAGAATAAAAATGTTTAATGGGGGTAAGGACATTTTCGATAGAATGAGAACGGATCTGGCCTGGGTAAACTGGAATAGACTGGCGAATGATACCTAAAGGGTTGATGGTAGATAGGCAATGGCAAACTTTTAAAGATCACATGGATGAACTTCAACAATTGTACATCCCTGTCTGGAGTAAAAATAAAACAGGGAAGGTGGCTCAACCGTGGCTAACAAGGGAAATTAGGGATAGTGTTAAATCCAAGGAAGAGGCAAATAAATTGGCCAGAAAAAGCAGCAAACCTGAGGACTGGGAGAAATTTAGAATTCAGCAGAGGAGGACAAAGGGTTTAATTAGGAGGGGGAAAATAGAGTATGAGAGGAAGCTTGCTGGGAACATAAAAACTGACTGCAAAAGCTTCTGTAGATATATGAAGAGAAAAAGATTAGTGAAGACAAACGTAGGTCCCTTGCACTCAGAATCAGGTGCATTTATAATGGGGAACAAAGAAATGGCAGACCAATTGAACAAATACTTTGGTTCGGTCTTCATGAAGGAAGACACAAATAACCTTCCGGAAATACTAGGGGACCAAGGGTCTAGCGAGAAGGAGGAACTGAAGGAAATCCTTATTAGTCAGGAAATTGTGTTAGGGAAATTGATGGGATTGAAGGCCGATAAATCCCCAGGGCCTGATAGCCTGCATCCCAGAGTGCTTAAGGAAGTGGCCCTAGAAATAGTGGATGCATTGGTAATCATTTTCCAACAGTCTATCAACTCTGGATCAGTTCCTATGGACTGGAGGGTAGCTAATGTAACACCACTTTTTAAAAAAAGAGGGAGAGAGAAAACGGGGAATTACAGACTGGTTAGCCTGACATAGAAACATAGAAAATAGGTGCAGGAGTAGGCCATTCGGCCCTTCTAGCCTGCACCGCCATTCAATGAGTTCATGGCTGACATCAGCAGTGGGGAAAATGTTGGAATCAATTATTAAAGATGAAATAGCAGCTCATTTGGAAAGCAGTGACAGGATCGGTCCAAGTCAGTATGGATTTATGAAAGGGAAATCATGCTTGACAAATCTTCTACAATTTTTTGAGGATGTAACTAGTAGAGTGGACAAGGGAGAACCAGTGGATGTGGTATATTTGGACTTTCAAAAGGCTTTTGACAAGGTCCCCCACAAGAGATTAGTGTGCAAAATTAAAGCACATGATATTGGGGATAATGTATTGATGTGGATGGAGAACTGGTTGGCAGACAGGAAGCAGAGAGTCAGAATAAATGGGTCCTTCTCAAAATGGCAGGCAGTGACTAGTGGGGTGCCGCAGGGCTCAGTGCTGGGACCCCAGCTATTTACAATATACATCACTGATTTAGATGAAGGAATTGAGTGTAATATCTAAAGTTTGCAGATGACACTAAGCTGGGTGGCGGTGTGAGCTGTAAGGAGGATACTAAGAGGCTGCAGTGTGACTTGGACAGGTTAGGTGAGTGGTCAAATGCATGGCAGATGCAGTATAATGTGGATAAATGTGAGGTTATCCACTTTGGTGGCAAAAACATGAAGGCAGAATATTATCTGAATGGTGACAGATTAGGAAAAGGGGAGGTGCAAGAGACCTGGGTGTCATGGTGCATCAATCATTGAAAGTTTGCATGCAGGTACAGCAGGCATTGAAGAAGGCAAATGGCATGTTGGCCTTCATAGCTAGGTGATTTGAGTATAGGAGCAGGGAGGTCTTACTGCAGTTGTACAGGGCCTTGATGAGGCCTCACCTGGAATATTATGTTCAGTTTTGGTCTCCTAATCTGAGGAAGGACGTTCTTGCTATTGAGGGAGTGCAGCGAAGGTTCACCAGACAGATTCCGGGATGGCAGGACTGACATATGAGGAGAGACTGGATCGACTGGGCCTGTATTCACTGGAGTTTAGAAGAATGAGAGGGGATCTCATAGAAACATATAAACTTCAGACGGGACTGGACAGGCTAGATGCAGGAAGAATGTTCCCGATGTTGGGAAAGTCCAGAACCAGGGGTCACAGTCTAAGGATAAGGGGTGAGCCATTTAGGACCGAGATGAGGAGAAACTTCTTCACTCAGAGAGTTGTTAACCTGTGGAATTCTCTTCTGCAGAGAGTTGTTGATGACAGTTTGTTAGATATATTCAAGAGGGAGTTGGATATGGCCCTTACATCTAAAGAGATCAAAGGGTATGGAGAGAAAGCAGGAAAGGAGTACTGAGGTGAATGACCAGCCATGATCTTATTGAATGATGGTGCAGGCTCAAAGGGCCGAATAGCCTACTCCTGCACCTATTTTCTATGTTTCTATGAATCAAAGATCGACAGGCAAAACTATAATGGAACAATGGGCTGCCTTCAAAGAGGAAATAGTTTGGGTACAGTCGTGGGGGAAAGGTAGGGCAACTAAAATCAGAGCTCCCTGGATGACAAAACAGATAGATAATATGATGAAGCAGGAAAAGAGCCCATATGACAGATGTCAGGTTGCAAATACATCTGAGAATCAGGCTATATATAGAAATGTCAGAGGAGAAGTAAAAAAGAAAATAAGAGGGGTAAAGACCAAGTATGAGAATAGAATGGTAGTGAACATAAAAGGTAATCCAAAAGTGTAAGGGGATAAAAAACGGTCACTAGAGTGGAGACAGATTAAGAGTCACGAATGGGGATACTGAAGGTTGTGAATTGATCTGACACGTAAAATGGTCCAGATTAAAGGGCTTATCAGTATTAGGAGGTTCTGAGGAATCAGGAGTTTCTCTGTCTTAAGGTAGGGATTGTAATATTGACCGATTATGTAAAACTTGCTTATGTATGTAAAGCACGTTCATACACTCGCTTCCATTGGGTTAAGAAGAGGGAAGCAGCAATGCTTGATGGTTAATGAACCATCCGTTGTATTAACCTTAAAACAGACTCATGGAAGCGTACTTATTCAGTACAGAACAAGGACACAGATGTTTGGGAACATAGATTGGTATGGACTGGTAGTTTTGACTAGAGTTCTTGGGAGAGGGATAAGGGGGCACCATCCTGAAAAACAAAGTTAATCAACATGTCATGAGAAACTGAAGCAAAATTGAACAATTCCAGAAGGGTGACATGTGATGGGAGATGGACAGGTGGAGGAGAACCACTCAGAGCCAATCTGAGCAGTAGGCAATCGATGGCTTTGTAGGAGGGTCACACATCTCGAAAAACTGTAGAATTGTAATTGTAAAACCTCTGATCGGAGAAGTGTTCATCGGATCCTTCCCAAGCATGCTTGAATAAAAACCGGTGAACCAAGGTTTCGTCTGAGTGATTCCGTGGTCGCTATACGAGAGAGGGCTGATGTCGATTCCTTATATCAGGGAGTCCACCTTGAGGAAGAGAAGTCTTCTTTTTACCCCAACAAAAAGTATTCTATAGGCATATAAATAATAAAAGGGTAGTAAGAGGAGGGGTGGGGCTGATTAGGGACCAAAAAGGAGACCTATGCATCGAGGCAGAGATTATAGCTGAAGTACTAAATGAATACTTTGCATCTATCTTCACCAAGGAAGGGGATGCTGCCATCGACACAGTGAAGGAGGAGGTAGTGGAGAAACTTAATCAGATAAAAATTAATAAAGAGGAGGTATTAGAAAGGCTGGCTGTACTTAAAGTAAATAAATCACCAGGAGTGGATGGAATGCATCTTGGGATGCTTAGGGAATTGAGGGCTGAAATCACGGAGGTAGTGGCCATAATATCCCAATCCTCCATAGATATGGGGGTGATGCCAGACGATTGGAGAATTGAAAATGTTATACCATTGTTCAAAAAAGGGAGTAAAGCTAAACCCAGCAACTAAATGCCAATCGATTTAACCTCAGTAGTGCGGAAGCTTTTAGAAACAGTAATAATCATGGCCAAAGTTAACAGTCACTTGGATAGGTGTGGATTAATTAAGGAACACCAGCCTAGATTCTTAAAGGCAATCGTGTTTAACCAACTTGATAGAGTTCTTTGATGAGGTAACAGAGAGGGTTGATGAGGGTAATGCGGTTGATGTAGTGTACATGGATTTCCAAAAGGCGTTCAGCAAAGTGCCACATAATAGGCTTGTCAGCAAAATTGAAGCCCATGGAACAAAAGGGACAGTGGCAGCATGGATACGAAATTGGCCAAGTGACAGGTAACAGAGAGTAGTGGTGAACAATTGTTTTTCGGAGTGGAGGAAAGTATACAGTGATGTTCCCTAAGGGCCAGTTCTAGGACCACTGTTTTTCTTGATAGATATTAATGACTTGGTAGGGTGTACAGGGCACAATTAAAAAATTTGCAGATGACACAAAACTTGGAAATATAATGAATAATGAGGAGAATAGCGATAGACATAGACAGGCTGGTGAAATGGATGGACACGTGGCAGATGAAGTTAAACGCAGAAAAGTGTGAAGTGATGCATTTTGGTAGAAAGAATGAAGAGAGGACATATAAACTAAAGGGTAGAATCCTAAAGGGGTGCATGAATAGATAGACCTGGGGGTATGTGCGTAAATCATTGCAGGTGGCAGGATAAGTTGAGATAGTAATTAAAAAGGCTTACGGGATCCTGGGCTTCATAAATAGAGGTATAAAGTACAAAAGTGTGGAAATTATGATGAACCTGTATAAAATACTGGTTCGGCCACAACTGTAGTACTGTGTCCCAGTCTTGGCACCACACTTTAGGAAGGATGTGAAGGCCTTAGAGAAGGTGCAGAATAGACTTACAAGAATTATTCTAGGAATGAGGAACTTCAGTTACGTTGATAGACTGGAGAAGCTGTTCTCCTTGGAGCAAAGAAGATTGAGAGGAGATTTGATAAAGGTGTTCAAAATCATGAGGGGTCTGGACAGGGTAGATAGTGCGAAACTGTTCCCATTGGCAGAAGGGTCAAGAACCAGGGGACACAGATTTAAGGTGATTGGCAAAAGAACAAAAAGCGATGTAAAAAAAAACTTTTTTACGCAGAGAGTGATTAGGATCTGGAATGCACTGCCTGAAAGGTGGAGGCAGACTCAATTTTGCCTTTCAAGATGGAGTTGGATAAGTATCTGAAGGGAAAAAAATGCAAGGTTACGGGGAAAGGGCAGGAGAGTGGGACTAGCTGAGAGCCGGCATGGGCTGTAACCATTCTATGATTCGAGATTCTATTTGCAACTGATTGCTGATTATTCCTTTAAATATCACTGATAGAGCCTCACGATACTTACTGACATCATAATCTGGTTCATTTCAATTCCTGCAGCGATTGAGTTTCGCAAAATGGTGGCCGCCATGGGACCTGCCACCAACTGACGGAACAGCGCCGGCCTCCGTTTTCTCGTCATTTCATGCTGGTAACGGGTGGTGTTAAACACCCGAATGTTTTGCCCAGAATCTATTTGGGTAGAGTTAAGGAGCAGATGAGGCGTTGTTAACACTCCTGGGTGTGTACTATACACCACCAAATAGTGGGAAGGAGATGAAGGAGTAAATTTGCAAGCAAATTTCACAAAGTTGTAAAAACAATGAAGAAGTGATAATAGGGGTCTTCAATTACCTAATACAGACTGAGATAAATACATTGTAAATGACAAGGATGGGGAGAAGGTAAATGAGAATCAGGGGGAAAACTCTCCACTGGCTGGAGCCATACCTAGCATAAAGGAAGATGGTAGTGGTTGTTGGAGGCCAATCATCTCAGCCCGAGGATGTCACTGCATGAGTTCCTCAGGGCAGTGTCCTAGGCCAAACTATGTTCAGCTGCTTCATCAATGACCTTTCCTCCATCATAAGGTCAGAAGTGGGGAAGTTCCATAATGATTACGCAGTGTTCAGTTCCATTCACAACTCCTCAGAAAATGAAGCAGTCCGTGCCCATATACAGCAAGACTTGGACAACATTCTGGCTTGGGCTGATAAGTGGCATGTGACATTCATGCCACACAAGTGCCAGGCGATGACTATCTCCAATAAGAGAGAGTCTGTTATGTCCTTGGATGCTCTAATAATGACTCCACGAGGCAATGTGTTGTACTTGAACTGTAGTGACCTTAGTTCTTTATTGATAACTCCAGAGTGAGGATCACACCTGGTGGCCTGCCTTTTATTCTAGGCCAGGTACACCTGTACAGGTAATCTGCAAGTCTCCCACTGCTGTGCCCTCTGGTGGCACACCTTGTAATTGTACAAATAGTAGCCATGTAGGATACATGACATCACTCTCCCCCAAGCCTTTAGTGCAAATCGCCTCTGCATTGACTGTGCTCTGGGCTTAGCTCTATCTGGTTGAACCTTGGCGGGTCGTTTCAATCTTGGGTGAGTGGTTGGTGTTTCATTGGCAGTAGAGTGCTGCTGGTTGCTGTTTGTGTGTGTCCTTGATCACTCCATTCTCCACCACCCCGCCCTCCCCCCCCAACATATAGATTAGGCCGGAGGCTCATTCCATTCATGTACATTCAAATCCAGAAAAACAAGTTTGCATTACATTTGTGGTACTTGTCAGTTGTGAGACAAGTATGTTAGACTGGTGAGATACATTATCGATGCGTACTGGGGATTGGTAACTAGTGTGTAAGGACAAGCTAGTTCCAGATCTGCTGGATGGTGTCCAGGTAGTCTGATGGCAGCGCGATGTCCAGTGCTGGCAGTGGGAACCCGGTTGGCTCAGGTTGCCTGCTCTTGGGCTGTTGCCGTTGCTCCTTGCGTCGGGCAGGTTCACAGATGCCTGTGACCTCCTTGTCCTTTCTTTGTGCCCTGGGTCGTTGCTGCTCCCTGAGGAGCTGTCATCTAGCAGTGCACAGGGAACCGCTGATTTGCTAGCCTGGGTTTAGTTTGGGAGCCTGGCTGGTCCCAGTCCCCGGAGGACTGTTACGGGTGACCCTTCATTCCTGGGTATGGCCTTGGTGGCGATGGGGTCTGGGGGCTGCGCCTTAGCATAGTTTGGTCTTTCAGGCTCGTGGCGGTTGGTGCCATCGGGTGCCTGAGAGGTGGAGCTGATCAGGGGCAGGGTATCGATACTAGTGCCGTTGCCCTCCTGAGATCGCTTGCTCTGCAGCTCGTGTGTATTGGTTGCTTGTGGCCACACTCCATGGTGCATAACTCTGGTCCCAGGGATGCAGGCTACAGCGTTGGGTAGCCTGCTGTATCTGTGTGCTCCCGATGGGTATTTTCCTGCTGCATTGGCTGTGTATAATTGAAATCCTACATCGCACAACGTTTCATTACTTATTGTGAATACCCTGTAGCTCCAATCATGATCGCGTGACTTTTCCTTGCTGTTTGTATTATGTATTTAACCCCTTGTAACCTGTATTACGCTACCACCAAAGGGCCTACCTTTTGGAGTCCCAAGGGATCGCAGCACCCTTTGGGAGCACGGTATATAAGCAGGTCACCCACGAGGTACTTGCACTTTGGAGTCTTATTAAAGGAGTTAAGATCACACTTGCTCATTGGACACAGTATTCAGTTTCATCCTTTATTGTGAACGAATCAATTGGTGACGAGGTAATGAATAACCGCGTGAAAATGCAAAGAGCAGTTGGTATCCTGGAGAAGTTTTCAGAAGGGGATGATTGGGAGGCCTTCGTGGAGAGACTCGACCAATAGTTTGTGGCCAACTAGCTGGAAGGGGAAGAGAACATTGCCAAACGAAGGGTGATCCTCCTAACTCTCTGTGGGGCAACAACCTATGGCCTCATGAAGAACCTCCTAGCTCCAGCAAAACCAAGAGCTAAA
Organism: Pristiophorus japonicus; assembly: GCF_044704955.1. Taxonomy (NCBI): domain Eukaryota; kingdom Metazoa; phylum Chordata; class Chondrichthyes; family Pristiophoridae; genus Pristiophorus; species Pristiophorus japonicus. Next base: position 370,124,256 of record NC_091977.1, on the reverse strand, counting down.
TCCTATGAAGAATTGTGTTAGCTGGTCTGGGAGCACTTATATCCTAAGGAAAGTGTTTTGATGGCGAGATATCGGTTCTACACGTGTCAAAAGTTGGAGGGCCAGGAAGTGGCGAGCTTTGTTGTCGAACTAAGGCGCCTCACAGGACATTGCAAATTTGAGGGATTCCTAGAACAAATGCTTAGAGACTTTTTTGTACTGGGCATTGGTCATGAGGTAATCCTTTGCAAACTGTTGACTGTTGAAACTCCGAATCTATATAAAGCCATAACGATAACCCAGGCATTTATGTCCACCAGCAACAATACCAAACCGATTTCGCAGAGTAAAGAAATTTCAGCCAGTACTGTGCACAAAGTAATGTTGTTTTCGAGTAGAAATATACATGGCAGAACGTATACGCCAGCTGCTGCTGCCCGACCTCAAATGACCCAAAGTCCGCCATCAATTGTTAATGCGAGGCAGTTAACACCTTGTTGGCACTGTGGAGGTGATCATCGGCCCCATCAATGCCACTTCAAGCACTATGTGTGCAACGGTTGCAGAACAATGGGACACCTCCAGCGAATGTGCAGGCGAGCTGTAAACCCTGTAAACCACCACGATGCAGAGGAAGATCGATCCACTGTGAATCAGGCTGAATTGGAGACTCGTACCGAGGAGGCAGAAGTGTATAGGGTACACACATTCACCACAAAATGTCCACCAATAATGTTGAAAGTTGAACTGAATGGAATTCCAGTATCTATGGAACGGGACACGGGTGCGAGTCAGTCCACAATGAGTAAAAAGGCCTTTGACAGGCTGTGGGGCAAAAAGGCACATAGGCCCAAGCTCAGCCCCATTCACACCAAACTAAGGACATACACCAAGGAACTAATCCCTGTAATTGGCAGTGCAGAAGTCAAAGTCTCATATGATGGAGCTGTATACGAACTCCCACTGTGGATTGTGCCAGGGGATGGCCCCACGTTGTTTGGCAGAAACTGGCTGGGAAAAATCCACTGGAACTGGGATGACATCTGAGCGCTTTCGTCCGTCGATGATGCATCATGTGCCCAGGTTCTGAGCAGGTTTCCATTGTTGTTCGAGCCAGGGATTGGAAGCTTCTCGGGAGCGAAAGTGCAGATCTATTTGGTTCCCGGTACGCGACCCATCTACCACAAAGCACGGGCGGTACCATATATGATGCGTGAGAAAGTGGAAATTGAGCTGTTTAGGCTGCAGCGATAAGGCATCATCGCTCTGGTGGAATTCAACGAATGGGCCAGTCCGATTCTCCCGGTAGTCAAAGAGGACGGCACGGTCAGAATTTGTGGGGACTATAAAGTAACGATTAACCGTTTCTCGCTACAGGACTAATATCCGCTACCCAAGGCAGACGACCTATTTGCGACCCTGGCTGGAGGGAAGACGTTCACCAAGCTGGACCTGACCTCGGCCTACATGACGCAGGAGCTGGAGGAGTCTTCGAAAGGCCTCACCTGCATCAACACGCACAAAGGTCTGTTTATCTACAACAGGTGCCCGTTCGGGATTCGGTCGGCCGCGGCAATCTTCTAACGGAAGATGCAGAGCCTGCTAAAGTCGGTTCCTCGCACTATGGTTTTCCAGGACGACATACTGGTTACAGGTCGGGACACCATTGAGCACTTGAAGAATCTGGAAAAGGTTCTTAGTCGGTTGGATTATGTGGGGCTCAGGTTGAAACTCTTGAAGTGTGTTTTCCTGGTGAAGGAGGTCAAGTTCTTGGGAAGAGGAATCGCAGCAGACGGCATCAGACCCACCGACGCCAAGACGGAGGCCATCAAGAACGCGCCGAGACCACAGAACATGACAGAGCTGCGGTCGTTCCTGGGACTCCTTAACTATTTTGGTAATTTCCTACCTGGGTTAAGCACCCTGGTAGAACCCCTACATGCACTACTGCGCAAGGGAGACGACTAGGTATGGGGGAATTCGCAAGAGCTGCCTTTAAGAAAGCCAGAAATCTGTTGTGTTCAAACAAACTGCCTGTCCTATATGATCTTCGTAAAAGATTAGTGCTAGCTTGCGATGCGTCATCATACGGGGTCGGGTGTATGTTACAACAGGCTAACGAATCGGGGATTTTGCAACCGGTCGCTTACGCGTCCAGGAGTTTGTCCAAGGTCGAAAGGGCCGATAGCTGATTGAAAAAGAGGCTCTGGCGTGTGTTTACGGGGTAACGAAAATGCATCAGTACTTATTTGGCCTCAAGTTTGAGCTTGAAACTGACCACAAGCCGCTCATATTGCTGTTCTCTGAGAGCAAAGGGATTAACACCAATGCCTCTGCCCGCATCCAAAGATGGGCACTCATGCTGTCGGCGTACAACTAAGTAATGCACCACAGATCAGGCACAGAGAACTGCCATTGCCCACCACCAGGGTGGAAATGGCACAGTCAGCGGACTTGCTCATTTAATGGATGCATTCGAAAACGAAAAGTCCCCCATTATGGCCCACCAGATCAGGACCTGGACCAGCCAGGATCCTTTACTGAACTTGGTAAAAAAACTGTCTCCTCCATGGGAGCTGGTCCAGCGTCCCAGCGGAGATGCAGGAGGCGATTAAGCCGTTCCACAGTTGCAAAGACAAAATGTCCCTGCAGGTGGACTGTCTGTTGTGGGGCAATCGCATGGTCTTGCCCAAGAAAGGCAGAGATACGTTCATATGTGAACTGCATAGCACCCACCCAGGCATCGTAATGATGAAAGCCATAGTCAGATCCCATGTGTGGTGGCCCGGCATCGACTTAGATTTAGAGTCATGCATGCGCCAGTGCAACACTTGCTCTCAACTGAGCAATGCACCCAGAGAGGCACCGCTAAGTTTGTGGTCGTGGCCCTCCAAACCGTGGTCGAGTATCCACGTGGATTATGTGGGCCCATTTCTAGGCAAAATGTTTTTGGTTGTCGTGGATGCTTACTCAAAATGGATTGAATGTGCAATAATACCTGTAAGCACGTCCACAGCTATTATTGAAAGCCTACGAAACATGTTTGCCATGCACGGCCTGCCTGATGTCCTAGTCAGCGACAATGGGCCGTGTTTCACCAGTGCTGAATTCAAGGAATTCATGACCCGCAATGGGATCAAGCATGTCACATCTGCCCCATTCAAGCCCGCATCCAATGCCCAGGCAGAACGGGCAGTTCAGACCATCAAACAAAGTCAGAAACGCGTGTCGGCAGGCTCCCTGCAGACCCGAATATCCTGTGTGCTGTTCAGCTGCCGCTTCAGACCCCACTCACTCACCAGAGTTCCCCCAGCCGAGCTGCTCATGAAAAGGGCGCTCAAAACAAGGCTCTCTCTTGTCCACACTGATCTCCATGATCACGTGGAGGGCAGGCAGCATCAACAAGATGTGTACCCGAACCGCACAAATTTGTCACACGATATTGAGGTCAATGATCCTGTGTTTGTACTCATTATGGACATGGTCCCAAATGGCTCACTGGTATGGTCATAGCCAAAGAGGGGAGTAGCGTGTTTCAAGTCAAATTGGCCAATGGACTAACGTGCAGAAAACATTTGGACCAAATCAAATTGCGGTTCACCAACAGCTACGAACAACCTGAAGAAGACAGCACCAACTTTGACCCTCCAACACACATACAAGTGGCAACTGACATCATGGTTGGCCACAAAGCCGAACTCACCATCCCCAGCAGCCCGGCAAGGCCGGCTGCCCAGCCGCCCAGAGAAGAGCTAACCAACTCACCCACACCCGCATTTGTATCGAGACAATCAACAAGGGAGCGAAAAGCCCCAGATTGTCTCACCTTGTAAATAAGTGTACTATTGACTTCACTGGGGAGTGATGTTATGTATTTAACCCCTTGTAACTTGTATTACACCTGACCACCAGATGGTCTACCTGTTGGAGTCGATCCTTTGGGAGCATGGTATATAAGCAGGCCACCCACGAGGTACCTACACTCTGGAGTCTTATTAAAGGAGCTAAGGTCACACTTGTTCATCGTACACAGTACTCAGTTTCATCCTATATTGTGAACGTATCAGTTTGCATGTACACAATTCTGATCATCAATTACACATTTTACATGATCGCAATCGCGTGACTTTTCCTTGCTTATTGCATGTACACAACTCTGATCATCAGTTACACATTTTATCTCTAACTCACAGTTACTATTACATTGCTTGAGTGTGTGGAACTGCCCCTTTAATTGTAGTGGATTGCGGGCCACCTTTTAGAGACCCTTGCTTTCTTTTCCCAATCCTCTTCTCCGTTCGGCACCACGTGTTGCTCCATCAGCGCTGCACTCCGTGGTCTGGCCATGGCTATTTTTTTTTCAGCGCATCACCTCGTGGTTCAGGCGCCATCTTTCCTCCATTCACGATGTCAACTGCGGTGATCCTCTTCTCCCAGGTTCTGCCTCCGAAGCTGGGAAGTCGCCTCTGGATCCGATTTTCTTTCTCCTGCCACGGAAGCCTGGAGGGTGCACTCGGTCGTCTCAGCTGGTTCATCTCCACGCAGTCGTGCTGGGCGGTCTGTGCCTCAGGTGCTGTGCTGATCTGCTCTCTGGTGCCGGGTCCACCCTCAGGTGAGTGTTTGCTTTGTCTCTGCCTGCGGAGGACGTTGATCGCTGGAAGGGTGAAGTCTTCCCACTTCCAATGGATCTTCTCCATCCACCTTCTTCCGAGTAGAGTTGGTCCATCACCTGCAACAATCCACAGAGGTAACTTGTGCACAGTGCCATCATGGAGTACCTTAACATCCGCACTACTGACGACTGGGATAAGTTCATCGGTGTAGGTGCGCAGTTTTGCCTGAACCGGGACCAACTTGGGTCATTCAGCTTGATTGTCCCATAGCCTCTCAAAGGCTTCTTGATTCATTACCAACTGGCTCGCTCCCATGTCCACTTCCATGAAGACTGGAACGCCATCTATCTTGACTTCCATCCTCAACAGGGAACACTCGGTGGTGAAGGTAAATATGCTATATACCACATTGTGGGGCTGAGCTACCTCTCTGCCTATCATTTCATAATCCACACTGGATTCATGGCCATCTGCAGACTCTTCATCGACACAGTGAGTCATATTTCTCTTACACATTCGCTGGAGGTGGCCCTTTGTGCTGCAGCCTTTACACACATAGTCTTTAAAATGGCACTGGTGAGCCTTGTGATTCCCTCCACAACGCCAGCATGGAGCTACTCGGTTAGCTCCCCTCGGCAGATTCTGAGTTAAGGGATTCAGGGGCCTGTTCTCTCTTCCCTGAGAAGGTTCACGTTCTACAGTCCAGCCTCTAAAATGCGCCACTCTGTGCACAGTACTTGCCAGGTTTGAGCCCTGAGGGTGAGTCATCTGTCTAGAGCCGCAGGTCAAGGTCATGAAAGCCTGGCTCACAGAGATGGCCTTCTGCAGTGTGACTGTGGTATCTGCCGACAGTAGCTTATGAAAAATGCCTTCATGGCCGATTCCAATGACAAAAATGTCCTGCAGCGCTTTGGTGAGGTGGCCGCCGAAATCACACGGTGCCGCCAGCCTCCTGAGGTCTGTAGCGTATTTCACGATTTCCTGGCCTTCGGGCCGTCGGTGGGTATAGAACAGGTGTCTGGCTGTGAGGATGCTCTCCCTGGGCTTGAGTTGCTCTTGGATCAGTGTTACGAGCTCCTCGTACGTCTTGGTCGTTGCCTTCGCTGGTGCCAGCAAGTCCATGACGTGGCCATAGACAGTGGGCCCACAACTGGTTAGCAGGATAGCTCTGCGCTTATCAGCCATTGTGGCCGGGTTGTCTCCTGCCAGGTCGTTTACTGTGAAGAAATGGTCGAGCCTCTCCACAAAGGCGTCCCAATCATCACCATCGGCGAACTGCTGCAACGTATCAAGGGTAGCCATTTTCGCGTGAAAGTCTGTAATCTCGCCGCCAATTTTTATGTCCTTGGATGCTCTGATAATGACTCCATGAGGCAATGTGTTGTATGTGAACTGTAGTGACCTTAGTTCTTTATTGATAACTCCAGAGTGAGGATCACACCTGGTGGCCTGCCTTTTATACTTGGCCAGGCACACCTGCACAGGTAACCTACAATTCTCCCATTGCCATGCCCTCTGGTGGCATACCTTGTGATAGTACAAATAGTAGCCATGTAGGATACATGATGGAGTCTACTCACCACCCCTTGATATTCAACCGCATTACTATTGCTGAATCCCTCAACATCAATATCCTGGGGATCACCATTGGCCAGAAAGTTAACTGGACCAGCTACACAAATACTGTGGCTACAAGAGCAGGTCAGAGACTGTATATTCTGTGGCAAGTGTCTCACCTCCTGACTCCCCAAAGCATTTCCACCGTCTGCAAGTCATAAGTCAGGAGTGTGATGGAATACTCTCCACTTGCCTGGCTAAGTGCAGCTCCAACAACACTCAAGAAGCTCAACACCATCCAGGACAAAGCAGCCCACTTGATTGGCATCCCATCCACCACCTTAAATATTCACTCACTCCACCACCGGCACACCATGGCATCAATGTGTACCATCTATAAGATGTGCTGCAGCAACTCGCCATGGCTTCTTCAACAGCACCTCCCAAAATTGCGACTTCTACAACCTAGGACAAGGGCAGCAGGCGCATGGGAACACCATCACCTCCAATTTCCTCTCCAAGTTACACACCATTCCTTCATCGTCACTGGGTCAAAATCCTGGAACTTCCTCCCTAACAGTACTGTGGGAGTACCTTCACCTCATGGACTGTAGTGGTTCAAGAAGGCAGCTCACCACCACCTCCTCAAGGGCAATCAGGGATGGGCAATAAATGCTGGCCTTGCCTGCGACACCCACATCCCAGGATCGAATAAAGAACAGGAGATAGTTCGGGTACAAACTAGACACAATCCAATGAGGGGGAAAGGAAGAGCATCCAAAGCTATAGCTCCCTAAAGACATTAAGATTAAAATAAAACAGAAAAAGGAGGTTTTTGATAAATAATATGATAGAAAACCAAGAATGTGTAGCGGAGAACTGAAAAAAGAAACAAGTGGGGCAAAGAGAATACATGGGAATATATTAGTGGGTAACATAAAAGGGAAATCTTATGGGCTGGATTTTCGACTTCTGTGATTTCGGGACGGGAATGGTGATTGGGGCGGTTCTGGTATCGCCTGGGAAAAGTTTATGCCCTCGTTTGAAAAATTCACCAAAAAAAGAGGTTCGATGATCAAGAGAGCAAAATCAGGCATTACACCAGGAAGTTTGTGCGCCCCAGCCGAAAATCATGGTGGTAAAAACTTTTCAAAATTCACACATACGCAGATGCATTTAAATTTTCCTGGGTGCAGGTGGTGCTTCAGGGTGCAGCGATTTTATTCGCACATGTGCAAGTAACCCGGACCACTTCCAACACAGTGGGAGAGATGACGCAGCAAGAGGGCAGACAGCGTGCACGACAATTCTCTCCAGTGGCTGCTGAGGTCTTAGTGCAGGCCATTGAGAAGAGGTGGCCTGCACTCCATCTGGTTGGTGGGAGAAGGCCCGTGCCCAGCATCTTTAGGAGACTATGGAGGGAGATTGCCCAGGAGGTCTCAGCAGCAGACACGGTGGCCAAAACTGGCACACAATGCCGCAAGAAGTTCAATGACCTCACGAGGGTCATCAGGGTGAGTACCCTTCACATTTATGTAGGCCTGTCATGCTTACAAGATCACTGTCTCACATAAAGTTAATTCATTGATGCAGTTGGCCATTCTCAGTGTGCTACAGGCCATGGTGTGGGTTGTTGAATCTAGCAGAAAGCTCACTTCTCCAAACATTCCCTCTGCATTCAGGATGTACATACCCTCTTGTCCCCTAATCATTGTCAGCCCTACTCACACTCCACTCCCACTGTTTTTATGCATTGTCCAAACATCACCCTGAGCCGCTATGCTAACTGCCTCTCACCTCTTCCCAGTCTTTGAATAACCCCAGTCAACAGCCACACAGATTGAACTGAACACATTTGCACATCCACGCAGTGGCAGCTATTGAACTATGGAAGGCACATGTGGCACAAGAGGAGGTGGCTCCTTACTGAACCCTTCTTCTTGCTCTTATTGCAGGCCAAGCTTTCCCATAACAGAAGGGAGCAACGTCATACGGAGCACCCCAGTTCGCACAGTGGCCGGGGTCGATGCCGAGCCACCTTTGAGTATTGACGTTATATGAATGGCACTTGTGACTGATGTGAAATCCTTGACCCCTAATATCGAGTGGCCTAGACCTTTACATATCCATGGCCAATGCCACCTACCTGTTATCACCTTGCCCCCTCCCCTGCTGCTAACCACACATCTGTTCTTTTGTAGCCCACACTGCGATATGTGTGCGCACTAGGCCCATGCAGCAGAGCTGGTCTCCAGTCGTCTTGAGTAATCCTTTCCACTGGACCAAGACCTAGCCCTGTCAAACCCGAGTGGTGGCTGGTGTGCTACGGCCACCACAAATAAAAAAATCCACGCACAGGCATCTTCCACCCTTCAAGATGTAGTTCGGGATCTGGAATATTAGGTCCTTCATTGAAACACCTGTGATCTCATCCCTTTTTGGCATGGAAGCAAGTCATCCTCATTTCGAGGGACTGCCTATGATGAGTTCTTTTGTGCTTACAGATGACCAGCCAGAAGCATGCCAGCCTTCCCATGAGCTATCAACATCAGGCCACAGGGAGGGGATGATTGTATGCTGCTTGAGCATCAGAGCCTCCCAGTCGCACCATGTGGGGACACAATATCGGGGATCGAAGGCGACTTTGAGGGGTTTGTGGACTGAGGCTCCTGGCTCCAGTGGCCGACAGCAAAGTCGAGTGGAAGGGGAAGCTTGGAGGCCAGCTGCTCAGAGTGTGAGTTGGCACAGTAGTCCTGCTGACGAACAGGCAGACATGGGCCTGGATTGGTGGCAATGTCCAGGGACAAAACCGAAATACACTGCGAGCTCATGGGTGCATTGGGTAGGGTCCCCCAGAGCATAGATGCACTTGCTGTAAGTGTAGCAGAGGCTGCCTCATGCATTGCACATGCATCTGAAGACTCAGTGCGTGGTGCGTGCCATGGATAATGTTACAGCAACAATCGTATCGCAGGCACAAGCTACGCTGCAGCTTGGTGGTGTCATGCAGTCACTGACTGCTGCCATCCTCTCTGTCTTCCCCACTGTCCAACAGGGAAGTGACGGTGCCGAAGCAGACCAGCAAGTTGTGGTGACACATCGTGCTCCGGAGGCTGAGGCCCAGTCCTGTCTGAGTGTCACTGGTTCCCAGGAAATGGAAGATGCTGTCCTTCATCAACATGACAGCATTCCAGCTCCCACCACTGACTCTCCCAACATGCACCTTACATGGTCCACACCCGAGCCATCAAGAGCTGCGGCGCAAGAGTCTGCAGCCGGACCTTCCAGGCCCAGAGCTGGTCCAGGGCATCCTCATAGGCCGTCTGCATTGTCTGGCCCACCAACAGAGCAGCCCTCAAGCAGCCTTGCTGTCGGCACTGAGGCCTCATTGAGGAGGAGCAGAAGGTGTGGGAGGGTGATGAAGGGAAGGGGTGGGAAAGCTCAGGGCATGCCCTTTACGGGGTGTGAGAACTGTAATATATTCACAGAGCATAGCACACATAGCTTCCTAACATGGCAGGCAGCTCTCGGAAGTCACCGGAACCTGTTGCTTCTGTTTAATTATTAACTTTGTAGTTGCAGTACATAATATGTCCACATCCACAGTGTGGAGCTACAAACATTACAAGCTTACAGACATTACACTTCTCCCTCCTTAATGAAGAAGTTATTAGAACAAACATCATACATAACTCGCATGTTTATACATAACCAGACTTATTTTTTTTTCCATATTTACAAATTTAACAACCACTTGTTTTCTGTTTCGAAGAAGATACCTTCGCTCTCGAACAGAACCTTCCAAACATGGTGTCGAATCTAAACTCCTTCGAGGCTCATCCTGAGGAACGTTTTCCTCCACGGAATGTTCTTGATTTTCAATTGAACTCACTTTAACTTCAGGCTGTTTGTTTTCCTGACTTGGACTCAGACTTACATTCTGACTTTCTCTTGGATTTGTTTCCAGTACATTGGATGTAGGATATGCTACTGGTGTATCTAACCTATCTGATGAGTCAGAAATAATTGAATCATTCCCACCTTCAACTCCTTCCATGTCTGTAGATAAAATATGATCAATATGAACAAACCTAACCTGTCCATTATCAAATATGTGCGAGGACCACATATCTTCATCACTCTTCCTAGTAACTACTTTAACCATTTATGGTGATGGTTCTTCACTCTCACCTTCTGCTTTAATTTCGCACTTCTCTCTTTTATTCTACCTCTATCATCATTCTCTTTCTGTCTTAATTGTGTCTCTTCTATGGACTGTGCCAAATTTGGTTTTAACAACGAGAATCTGGTTCATGGCTGTTGTTTGAGAAACAACTCTGCTAGAGTTCTACCAGTAGTTGTATGAGGAGCATTACGATACGTAATCAAAAAATTAGCTAATTTGTGATCCAATGACAACTGTTGTTTCTTTGGATTTAGATCTAACATTTGTTTTATGAGGGCACGTTTTACAATTTGTACAGTGCGCTCTGCTGCACCATTCGAAGCAGGGTGGTATGGTGGAACCTTGGTATGTTTCACACGATTTTTGCTCGTGAACTGTGCAAATTCTTTGGAACGAAATTGTGGTCCATTATCCGAAACAAGTTCTTCAGGGAGGCCAAATGAAGAAAATAAATTTTGCAAATGTCCAATGTTTTACGTGTTGTTATTTTCCACATTGGAAACACCTCAACCCATTTCGAATGTTTATCAATCACAATGAACAACTGTTGTCCTTCTAACACAGCAAAATTAATATGTAGCCTTTGCCACACCCTGGGAGGCCATTTTTATGGCTGTAATGGTACTGATTGCTTATCAATTGAAATGTTGTACACTAACTCATGGTGTACTCTATAACTTTATCAAGATCTGGTCACCATAAGTAACTACGCGCAAAACTCTTGGTCAAGCACTTTCCCAGGTGCTGGTCATGGAGGTCTCCTAATAATTTGGATCTGAATTTATTTGGTATAACCACTCTTGCACCCCACATGATCCAATCTTTATTGACTGATAATTCATTCCTATGAATGAAGAATGGATGAATATCTTTGTCTGTTACATGGTTTGGTCATCCATTTACAATATAATCACACACCGTTGACATCACTGGGCCATGTTTGGTTGCTCTACCAATCTCTTCAGCTGTGACTGGCAGTTCATCAATGTATGAAAAATAAAACACTTCTTCCCTATCGAGTGTAACTTGTGGTGGGGAAGGCAATCTAGACATTGCATCAGCATGACTATGATCAGCTGATCGTCTGTATTCAATATCATATGTACATACTGACAAAATCAAAGCCCATCGCTGCAGCTAATGTTGAAACTGGGGACTTTGGAAGGAGGATTGCTGTTAGGGGCTTATGGTCCGTAACGATGGTAAACTTACAACCATACAAGTATTTGTGAAACTTCTTGACCCCAAAAATTAATGCCAAAGCTTCCCTTTCGATTTGCGCATAATCGGCACTGAGTGCGTGAAGCAAAAGCAATTGGTCTCTCCTCCCCACTATGTGATACATGAGCGATCACTGCCCCAACTCCATACCAAGAGGCATCACATGCTAGCTTAATCTACTTAAATATGTCATAGTGAACTAACATGGTGCTCTCTACCAATTTGCTTTTACACTCCTTAAATGCTATATCGCATTCTTTTGACCACTTCCAATGGACCTGTTTTTTCAATAGTTCATTCAGTGGATGTAATACTGTAGCCAAATTTAGTAGGAACTTCCCATAATAGTTCAAAAGACCCAAGAATGAACGAAGTTCAGTGACATTCCTGGGAGTCCGTACATTTCTGATTGCATCCAGCTTTCCCATGGTTGGATGTAAACCATCTTTGTCTACTCTGTACCCTAAGTACTCCACTGAGTTTTTAAATAACTCACACTTACGAGCAGACACTCGTACTCTGTGCTTCTCTAGCCATTTGAGGACTTAATTCAATATGTTATTATGAATTTGCCTATTTGATGCTGAAATTAGTATGTCATCTAAATAACATATTACTCCTTCAATACCTTGCAAAATCTGGTTCATCACCCCTTGGAATATGGCAGGGGCAGAAGACGCTCCAAACTGTAACCTATTAAATTGATACAGGCCTAGATGAGTATTTATAGTCAAACATGACTTGGACTCCTCATCTAGTTCAAGCTGTAAGTAGGCATTCGTAAGATCCAGTTTTGAGAAAATCTGACCACCTGTCAGTGTTGTGAATCAATCTTCTACATTTGGCAATGTATTGGGGACATTACCCTCTAGAACCTGGTTTACGGTTACTTTATAATCATCACACAATCTTACCTTACCATTGGACTTAGGTATAACAATAATGGGTGTAGCCCAATTACATCGATCTATCTTAGAAATAATGTTCTCAGTCTCTAGTCTTTTGAGTTCTTGCTCAACTTTCTCGTTGAGTGCATATGGTATGGAACGTGGCTTGTAGTAAACCGATCTAGCGCCCTTCTGTACCCTGACACTCGCCTTGAAGCCTTGGATCGGACTGCCCGTTTCGCGGAACACCTTCGGATACTTCTTGATAACCTCATCCGTCGATGCAAATCTCACTTCCACACAAAAAATCTCACTCCAATCCAGCTTCAGTGTTCCCAACCAATTGCTTCCTAGTAAGGCAGGCTTGTCTCCTTTCACTACTATTAGAGGCAAGTTCTGAAATTGATCTTTATATTTCATCGGTCCGGTGATACGCCCTACCACAGGAATTTTCTCTCCCGAGTAGCCTCACAGCTCTATCTTGGATTTCTCCAATGGGAAATCATGCAATTTGTCGAGGTATAGCGACTCCGGTACTACACTCACGGATGCACCCGTGTCAATTTTCATTGGTATCTTGCAACATCTATGTGGATTTTGATACTTTCCGAATCGCTGTCCATTAACCTCGTGCTCCTGATGACGTGTAACTCTCACATCTCCACGTCCTGTTGTTGTTCTTCCATGCTATGTAGTCTCTTGGGATTTCTACTCATAGCTTTTAAAACTGGTTTAGCCTTCAGTCAGCATGCCTTCGCAAGATGCCCAGTCTTTCTGCAGAAGAAACACTCTGCCTTCACATATGAACAACTTTGAGCAATGTGTTGTCCCAGGCACCTACAGCACAACTTCGATGCTCTGTTAGAATTTCCAGTTTCTGAGACTTTGGGCCCCCACCGTCTTTTACTTTGAACCTGCAGGCGATTCACCCCGTTTGACTGATAACTGTAATTATTATTTAATTCTCGGGAATATTGATTGGCCATGCCCATCGACTTCACTGTCTGACAAGCAAGCTCAAAAGTCAAGTCATCTATCGTCAATAACTTTCTTCTGATCGCATCATTTTTCACCCCACAAACAAAACGATCCCGCAATGCTCGGTTTTGTAAGTTTCCGAAATTACAGTGAATAGATAGCTTTTTTAAAGCTACAATGTAATCACTGATACTTTCATCAGCCTTTTGGTTTTGTATACCGAAACAATAGCTTTCAGCAATTTCTAACGGTTTGGGTTTATAGTGCTGCTCCAGCTTTGTTAAAATCTCTTTAAGCGTTGTGTCCTTTAGCTCAGCAGGCACGAGCAAATTTATCAGTGGTTCATATAATGCCGGACCAGTTTCTGATAAGAAGATCGCTCTCTTACGTTCCAGTATCGCCTGATTCTGGACTGCATTCTCTGGAACTTCAATTATGTTATTTGCAGTGAAATTCATTTCTTGCCGATCCACATATGCTTTAACATGTTCCCGGTTGTGTCTATATTCACCCAAATGTCCCATTACAACTGCGGGTGTTGCCATTTTAATTTCTAGCTGTTCACACAGTGCGCTGTATTTTATCTCAGATTTTGTAGCTTTTTCCAAAGACAGAAGCTTCCAAAGTCCCACTGTCGGCTGGCTGAATCCTTCACCATCAAAATTTCAGCTTTAAATCATCTGAAAAATCCCATCTCGCCACCAAATGTGATATATTCACAGAGCACAAGCACCCACTGCTTTCTAACATGGCAGGCAGCTCTCTCGGAAGTCACCAGAACCTGCTGCTTCTGTTTAACTATTAACTCTGTAGTTGCAGTACACACTACATCCACATCCGCAGTGTGGAGCTACAAACATTACAAGCTTACAGACATTACAAGAACGTTGTGACATGCCCTCATCTATTGTGATGATGCTTGTAAACAGTTCAGTTGAAGTAATCAAATGTATTGTTCTTGAGTGCTTTGCAACAGAAGGCTGTTTATTGAATTGTTTATTGGGTGGGGGACTGTTTGTTATTTTGTGGAGTAAATTTTCACTTTGACAGTTTGGCATTGGTGTCGTGTGTATCATTCCAAAGTTCACCGGCGATGTGTCTTTATGGTGGCAAATAGCGTGGCCAGTTTTAGCTGCATCCCTCAGCTTCCTCTATTTAAGAAAACCAGTCCATTATGAGCTGGCTACGTGCGGCTCTTGGTCCTGCAGCATCTGGACATAGCCTCCCCCGTGGATGAGGTGGCTGTGCAATAAGGGCCTTGCTAGGCTCATCTTTGTCATCTTCCTCTGACTGAGGTGGGCCTGCAATCCCCACTGGCAATGCCTGGCCCCTCATGATGGCCAAGTTATGCAGAATGCAGCACATGATAATTAATTCGAAGACCTGTTGAGCGGAGTATTGAAGGCTGCCTCCAGCATGGTCCAGCGTTGCTTGAGCACCCCAATTGTATGTTCGATGATGTTGTGGGTGGCTGCATGCCTGTCATTGTAGCACTCCTGGGCTTCTGTGGTGGGGTTGAGGAGGGGTTCCTGAGACAGGTGGCTAGGCCCCTCACTTTGTCGCTGAAACATTCGTGAGACACTGGTCTCATGCAAGATGAAAGCATCATGTGCGCTCCCTGGATAGCGGGCATTCACTGCAAGGATGCACTGAGTGTGTTCACACACCAGCTGGACATTTAGGGAGTGGTATCCCTTTCACTTTCTAAATGCCTTTGCGTTGTGGAATGGTGCTCGCATGTGTGTGCAGTCAATGGCTCCTTGAACCCTCGGGAAGCTAGCCATTCTGCCAAACCCACATGCCTACTCATTCTGGCTCTCCTTCCTCATTGGGAATTTTATGAAGTCCATTCTGAGGGCATACAGAGACTTTGTGGCATGCTGAATGCAGCGATGTGCAGCGTGTTGAGAGATGCTGCATATGACCCCTGCTGCTTCCTGGAAGGATGCCGGCGGCATAGAAGGCCAGCACTGTAAAGTCCTGTCCCCTCAGTACAGATTCACACGAGGCATGTAGTGAAGTCAAGGTCACTCTGGACCTGCACCTTTATTTCACAGCTCTGGAATGCTGCACTTGCCTGAGACCTGTGCTTATAGACCTGTCTCTTGCAAGTGCATCCCTGGTGGTAAGGTATGCTGGTGGTTACAGGTCATATCTTATTGCAGTCATGTATAGCATGTTTGGATACAGTTATATATAATAATGTAAGATACACGACATCACCCTCCCCCAAGGTCTTATTGTCTTTATAGGTTCAGTTTCTCAGGTGGTCTACGCTCTCGCGTGGAGCATCTGAGTTGTGGTTCAGTTGTTTGCCTTGGTGTCTGTTTTTCTTTGTGTGTGGTTGCTGGTATCTCGCCTGGGCTGTCTGTTTCGATTGGTGTGATTGTTGTTGACTCACCTGGGCTGTCTGTTCGGATTGCCCTTTCCTCAGGTTGTTCCCTCTGTCTGTCCACCAGGTGTGGTGTGAGTTCCACATTGTAGTCTGCCTCTGGTTCCGCAGTGTTGTTGGTAAATCTGCTTTTGACTTGGTCTACATGCCTCCGGCAGGTTTTGCCATTGTCCATTTGTACTACCAGTAGCCTGTTTCCTTCCTTGCCCGTTACTGTCCCTGCAAGCCATTTGGGACCCCTGCCATAGCACAAACACTTTGTCCCCTATCTCATTCCATCTCCCCCTCGAATTTCTGTCATGGTACTCAGTCAGCTTACGGCGCTTTGCCTCAATGATTTTGTGCATGTCTGGGAGGATTAATGAGAGCCTTGTTTTTAAAGTCCTTTTCATCAACAGTTGCGCGGGGGGGATCCCAGTCAGTGAGTGCGGACGAGATCTGTATGCCAGCAGCAGTCGCGACAGGCGACCCTGCAGCGTGGGATCTTGGATTTTAAGCATGACTTGTTTAATGATTTGCATTGCTCTCTCCGCCTGGCCATTGGAGGCTGGCTTGAACGGTGCCGTCTTGACGTGATTTGTGCCGTGGTCAATTATAAAGTCTTGGAATTCTGCGCCGGTGAAGCACGGACAATTGTCACTGACCAATATGTCAGGGATTCCATGCGTTGCAAACATGGTTGCGAGGCTCTCCGCAGTGGTGGAGGTTGTGCTCGAGTTTAAAATGGTGCATTCGATCCACTTTGAAAATGCATCTACAACTACGAGGAACATTTTGCCCATGAATGGGCCCGCAAAATCTACGTGCACCCGCGATCACGGTTTGGTAGGCCAGGGCCAGGGGCTCAGTAGAGCCTCCCTGGGGGCATTGCTGAGTTGGGCACAAATGGTACACCTTCGGATGCAGAGCTCCAAGTCCGCGTCAATACCAGGCCACCAAACGTGGGATCTGGCTATGGCCTTCATGAGAACGATCCCCGTGTGCTCGCAGTGGAGCTCCTGGACAAATGCCTCTCTGCCTCGCAGAGGCATGACTACTCGGCTGCCCCACATCAGGCAGTCTGCTTGTAGTGATAGCACATGCATGCGCCTGTGAAAGGGTTTTAATTCCTCGGGGCAGGCATCGCAAACCTCTGCGCAGTCACCGGTTAGGACACATCTTTTTACTGAGGATAACGTGAGGTCGCTGGCCATCCAGGCTCTGATTTGGCGAGCCGTCATGGGCGAACCTGTGGACTCAAAGGCATTGATTGCCATGACTATCTCACAGTCCTGTTGGTCAGACCCTTTCGTGGTCGCCAGGGGTAGCCTGCTGAGCGTATCGGCACAGTTGTCTGTGCCTGATCTGTGCCTTATGGTATAGTCGTAGGACGCCAGCATGAGTGCCCACTGTTGAATTCGCGCCGAGGCGTTGGCGTTTATTGCCTTGCTCTCGGATAGGGGGGACGTGAGGGGCTTGTGGTCGGTTTCTAACGTGAACTTGGCCCCAAAAAGGTATTGGTGCATCTTTTTGACACCATACATGCACGCGAGCGCCTCCTTCTCTACCATTCCGTACCCGCGCTCCGCCCGCGAAAGTGACCTGGAGGCATAAGCTATGGGCTGTAATTTGCCCGCACTATTGACATGTTGCAAAACGCACCCGACCCCATACGCTGACGCATCGCATGTGAGAACTAGCTTTTTACCTGGGTCAAAGAAAGTCAAAACACTGTTGGAACACAGAAAGTTGTGTGCCTTATTGAAGGCGCATTCCTGGGCGTCCCACCAAAACAAATCGCACCCCTTCCTGAGTAGCACGTGGAGAGGCTCCAGCAGCATGCTTAAGTTCTGCATAAAGTTCCCAAAGTAATTGATTAGCCCGAGAAAGGCGCACAGTTCTGAGACATTCCAGGGCCTGGGTGCCAGGTGAATTGCTTCTGTTTTGGACTCTGTTGGGCGGATTCCATCAGCGGCAATCCTTCTGCCCAAAAATTCAACCTCGGGTGCGAGAAACAGGCACTTGGATTTCTTGACTCGTAGGCCTACCCGATCCAACCGCTTTAGTACTTCCTCCAAATTACGGAGATGGGAGTCGGTGTCCCTGCCCATGATAAGTATGTCGTCTTGAAATACAACCGTCCCCGGGATGGACTTGAGCAGACTCTCCATGTTGTGCTGGAATATGGCAAGCACTACAGTCACCTTCACTGCAATGGGCATCACAGTCCTGTTGGCGCTGGAATGCTACAGGTCTGCCTGCAGGAGATGGCATATCTCTGTCAGCACTTCCTTTTGGAACACAGCCTTCTCACAAACTGCTCCTCAGAGAGCTGGAGGTATGAGCGTTGGTGCCTGTAAACCCGTGGCAGGGGGTAAGCCCTCCTCCCCAGATATCTTCAGCTTCTCCTCATCTATGGGCCAAATATTTTGACGCTGCCTAGCAATAGCATGGAGCATGATATGCTGTCGAACTAGTAATGTTCCCATTAAATTTGCTCACTGAAGTTGTAAGAACACTGCAATGGCAGATAAAACTGCTGCTTTCAAATTGGAGCTTCACACAGTGTACCGTGCACAAATGTTGCAGTTAATATGACCTGCGATGTAAGATGCTCCTCTCTCCATTTAAATACACCACAAATACCGCCTGCTGCAAGCATTTCCAGGCGTTTCCAGGGGCGGACGTATAATAGGGCGCTAGAGCCTAATTTTGCATCCGGGGCGCCAGCGGAGTGTTGCATGATGATTGATGTCATGATCTCAATGAAACTAGAGGGTGGGGCTGTAAGTATGTGCGCTGCCGCAAACCATGAGCCGAATTTGCCGACTGGGCGGTAAAAGCTGGACACTCGCTACAATGCCTGGAAACACCCTTTACTGCCCCTCCGGGGCACTACCAGAGGCACAAAGGAGCTGAAAATCCAGCCCTAGATATTTTATCAACATATAAAGAGTAACAGGTTAGTCAAAGGAAAGGTGAGACCGATTAAGGACCTAAAAAGAAACCTTCTTGTGCAGGCTGAGGGCATGGCTGAAGTACTTAATGAATTATTTGCATCTGTCTTTACTACAGAAAAGGATGCTGCCAATGTTACAGTAAAGGAGATGGGTGTAGAGGAAATGGACAGGATAGAAATAGATAAAGAGGATGGACAAAAACAGTTGGCAGTGCTTAAAGTAGAAAAGTCTCACGGTTAGTATGGAATGATCCCAGGTTGCTGAGGGAACTAAGGGTAGAAATAGCAGAAGCTTTGGCCACAATCTTTCAATCCTCCTTGGATACGGGAATGATGCTGGAGGGTTGCAAATATTACATCTTGTTCAAAAAAATGGAGAGAGATAAACCAGGTAACTAGCGACCAGTCAGCCTAACTTTGGTAGTTGGGAAACGTCTACAGACCATAATCCGGGACAAAATTAATTGTCACTTGGAAGAACATAGATTAATAAATGACAGCCAACATGGATTTGTTCAAGGGAAATCATGTCTGACTAATTTTATTGAGCTCTTCGATGAAGTAACAAAGAGGGTTGCTGAAGGTAATGCTGTTGTTACTTTGTATATGGATTTCAAAAGATGTTTGATAACATGCATAATAGAATTGTTAGAAAAATTGAAGCCCATGGGATTAAAGGGTCACAGGTAGTGTGGATACAATATTGGCTAAGCAACAAAAAGCAGAGAGTAGCAGAGAATTATTGTTTTTTGGACTGAAGGGAAGTTTACAATGGTGTCTCCCAGGGGTCACTATTAGGCGCACTGCCCTTTTTGATATATGTTAATGACCCGGACTTGGGTAAAGGGGGCATAATTTCAAAATTTGTAGATGACACAGAGTTTGGAAATGCAGTAAACAGTAAAGAGGATAGTAGCAGACATCAGGAGTATATAGACTGGTGAAATGGACAGACACATGGCAAACTAAATTGAATGCGGAGAAGTGTGAAGTGATGTAATTTGGAAGGAACAATGATGCAAGGCAGTATAAACCAAATGGTACCACTTTAAAGAGGGTACAGGACAGAGAGCCCCAGGGGTTCACATATACAACTCTTTGAAGGTGGCAGGACAAGTTGATATATCTGTTACATAGGAACAAGATTATCTGTTCAGCTCCTTGAGCCTGATCCACCATTCAATTAGATCATGGCTGATCTGTATCCGAACTGTATTTACCCGTCTTGGTTCCATAACCCTTAATACCCTTGCCTAACAGAAATCTATCAATCTCAGTTTTTACATTTTCAATTGACCTGGTTGCAACGGCTTTTTGGGGAAAGAGAGTTCCAAATTTCCACAAGCTTTTGAGTGAAGAAGTGCTTTTGAACTAGGCCTGAATGGCCTACCTCTAATTTTAAGGTTATGCCCCTTTGTTCTGGACTTTCCCACCAGAGGAAATAGTTTCTCTCTACCTACCATATCAAATCCTTTAATCATGTTTAAAATCTCAATTAGATTACCACTTAATCTTCTATACTCAAAGGAATACAAGCCTAGTCTATGCAAACTGTCCTCATAATGTAATCCTTTTAGCCCCGGTACCATCTGGTGAATCTGTGCTGTGCCCACTCCAAGGCCAATATATCCTTCCTGTGGTTCAGTGTCCAGAACTGAGTGCAGTGCTCCAGATGGGGTCCAGAGCACTGTACAGCTGTAACATAACTTTCACCCCTTTGTATTCCAGCCCTCTTGGGTACTGGGCCGCTTGAGTCCCGAACCTGTGGCTGCCATTGTCGGGTGACTTTGGAGTCAGTCGACAATTAAAATGAAACGGCGGCCACAGCAGTATGCTCTCCCCTTTAAGGGCAGATGCTCCATTCAGCCCCCAGAAGCTTCCCACCGGAAACGCTGTCGGGAGCACCGACCGGCAGCCGATCCGCTCTTGCGGGACAATTTCTCATGCAGGGCGGAAAAGGAGTCACCACCGGTCGGTAGGGGGTCAGCGCGTGTCCAAAGGCGCGGGAAGACGGACAGGGCGGTGCCGTACACTGCTCCAAAAATAAAGGACGGCAATTTATAAAATGTTGGCCCCTCCGTGTCGACTGAGTGGTGATTGCTTTCCGCATGATTGCCGCCTCGTTGAGGCGGTAACGGCTCTTAAATAAAGGGGCAATTTCGGTCCCATAGAGTACAAAAGCAAGGAGATTATGCTAAATTGTGTACAATTTTGTTCTCCTTACCTAAGTGTAGGAATCGGCGGAAATATCGACAGACTTCAACGCATTTTAGACTTTAAGTTTTGGACTTTGCTTTTGGATATATTTTCTGTTACTGCAGAAGAGCAGACAGCATGACTTGGGACAGGGTCCAAACATGTTCCACAGGAATACACATCAGGTGGGCGGGGATTGGTCAATGGCTGAAATCGCAGGAAGATGGCTGATGGGACTCTTTGTCATGTAATGGGAACCCATCAGTGAGAGATCAAGTAAATTGGTCAGCGCTCAAGTCATTGAAATGACTGAGAGCCCCGGAGTGCGGGAACCTCAGGATAAAAGAAAGCTACTGACCGCCCAGATTTGTTGGAGCCTTTATCCCTAGAAGAGCCTAGTAACAAAGGTACAGGATTCATTGCTCTTTCAGTGACTGCCTCAGGCAAAGGACTGGTTTTTGATGCGAAGAATTCAGAAGTATGTTTCAAATATAGGAGAGGCAGTTTTCTGCTATCTCTCGCTCTCTCCTCTTCTAAGTTTGCTTGCTTCGTTCAACGCACACAAGGACCGAGCACTCCATCTGGGACGGAGAGAAGAAACCACCATCTACAAGCAAAGAGAGCCTCGCTCAATGGGAGAAGCAGCGAGTAAGCCAGAGGGGTAACTGGTGAGCATTATCCCAGCCCACGTATTCTTTAAGATCAGCGCATAGTGTGAAGGGGTGTTGCGTGTCCCAACCAAGCCTTAGGGATTTAGTGGGGAGGTTTCTGCGGATCATAGGCGTAAGCACAATCTGTTGGACAGATTCGTTGGTGCCCTATTGAGCCAAGCAGGGGTGTTTTAGACGTGGGTACTTTGCGATAAGGGCCTGTTCAGATGGGCCAGTGTTGTGTGTTGTACTGTGTTTGTTTGTTTTACACCACCAGGTGTGTTTTACTGGGTGCAGGCGTGTGCTTTAGCTTGAATAAAAGTATTGAGATGGTTGAGACCGAAACAATCTGTCTATAACTGTGTATTCTGTTCACCACTATAATTCCGGTGTCTAGAACTGTTGTAAGGTGGGTGATTCGAAACCACCAAGGGCAAAACCACTTACATAAGGAAGGATATACTTGCCTTAGAGAGAGTGCAATGAAGATTCATTAGACTGATTCCTGGGATGAGGGGATTGTCCTATGATGCGAGATTGAGTAGACTAGGTCTATATTCCATAGAATTAAGAAGAATGAGAGGTAGTCTCATTGAGGCATAAATTGTTCTTAAAGGGCTTAACAGAGTAGATGCTAGGAAGATGTTTCCCTTAGCTGGGGAGTCTACCACTAGAGATCACAGTCTCAGAATAAGAGGTCGGCTAACTAGGACTGAGAGGAAGAGAAATGTCAATACTCAAAGCTTGTTGAATCTTTGGAATTCTCTACCCCAGGGGGCTGTGGATGCTCAGTTGTTGAATATATTCAAGGCAGAGATCAATAGATCTATAGATTTTTGGATACTAAAGGAATCAAGGAATATGGGGACAGTGCAGGACGGTGGAGTGGAAGATCAGCCATGATCTTATTGAATGGTGAAGCAGGCTCGAAGAGCCAAATGGCCTGCTCCTGCTCCTATTTCTGACAGTCTTATGTTTTTTTGTTGAATCATTATAAATCACTGGTTAGACCTCAGCTAGAGTATTGTGTCCAACTCTGGGCATAACCGATGTCAAGGTCTTGGTGAGTTGCAGAGGAGATTTGCTAGATTGATTCCAGGGACGAGAGGTTTCAGGTCTCTGGAGAGACTAAAGAAGCTGGAATATACACAGAAAATGTTTAAATCAATGTTTATATCGACAGGAAATACTCAGTAAGTCAGGCAGCATCTGTGGAGAGAGAAACAGAGCTATTGGGCCGAAAACCTTTCGTACGAACACCTCCGACCCCCAAAAAATCTACGAATCTACCTGTTGGTCCCGGAGAAACGTAGGATCCAGGTCGGAGGCCTAGATTCGCTGCGTATCACATGGGGACGTGTCTTTGAGGTACGTAAGGCCAAGCTGGAGTCACGTGGGCCTGGACAACCAATCACGATGCAGTATTCTCATTGATAATAATGGGAACTCCATTTGTGCAAGTTCCCATTACTATAACTGAGAAAAATCTCTAAAACACCCAAACACAACATAATAAATAAATAAAGCACCTCGCACATATTTAAAATTAATTGAAATTAAAGTTAATTAATTATTTTAGAAAAAAAAATATTTTTGGGCATTTTTTTTAATGCAGTTTAAAATAAACTTATCTTAATAGACAGGGTTTTTAACATAAAAATGTGTTCTTAAATTTAATTTTTACATGTTTTATAACTCTGGTAAAAATAGGCTATGTGCCTGCTTTCACAAGGCGTAAGAGTTTTAAGGACATTTGCTGGGCATGAGTTGGGCAAATAGCCCAATCTTGGCCGTTCAAATGTCCTTCCTGCGGGGATGCATTCGATCTGTCAAGACAAATCTTGTCAGATCGGAAAAGCCGGTTTGCGGTGCATGCGCATTGCGCCCCGAAAATCAACTTTTGCGAGGCCTCGCCAGGTCCATGCGCATTCCATACGGACCCGTGAGGCCGGAATTTTAACCCCAATATTTCAGGTCAATGGCCTTTCGTCAGAACTGAAAAAAAGTTAGATATGTAACAGTTTTTAAGCAAGTATAAAGCCAGGGAAAGTGGGGAGAGAAAGAAAAAAATTAAAGGGAATGGCTTGATAAGGTGGGAAGCAGCAGTGACTAAATGACAAAAAGATGTGGTAATGGGACAAGATGATGGTCGACAAGCTGTAAATGTCAACATCATTACCAGCACCTGGTGTGCGGAAAATGGGAGTAGTGGTTATAATCTGAAATTATTGGATTCGATGTTGAGTCCGGAAAGTTGTAAAGTGCCTAGTCAAAAGATGAGGTGCTGTTCCTCCAGCTTCTGTTGAGCTTCATTGGAACAGTGAATGAGGTCAAGGAGAGTAATGTCAGAGTGGAAACGGGACGGAGAATTAAAATGGCAAGTCACTGGAAGCTCACAGTCACATACGTGGATTGAATGGAGGTGTTCAGCAAAGAGATCACCCAATCTACATGTAGAGGAGACGGCATCTTGAGCAACGAATACAGTATACCAATTTGAAAGAAGTACAAGTAAATTGCTATATCAGCTGGAAGGAGTGTTTGGAAATCTGGAAGGTGGGAAGGGAGGAAATGAAAGAATAGGTGTACTTGCACGGGAAGGTGCTGTGGGAAGGGGAGCAGGTGTTGGGGGTGACTGAAGAGTGGACCATGGTGTCGTGGAGGGATGCTGAAAGTAGAGGGGAGATGAAGATATGTTTGGTGATGGCATCACGCTGGAAGTGGTGGAAATGGAGGAGTCTGATCCATTGAATATGGAGGCTGGTGGGGTGGAAGGTGAGGACGAGGAACCCTATTATGGTTTGAGGAGGGAAGGGAAGGGGCGAGGGCAGAAGTGTGGGAAATGGGACAGACTCAGCTAGTTGTTATAGTCTGGAATGCATTGCCTGAAAGGGCAGTGGAAGCAGATTCAATAATAACTTTTATAATGGAATTGGATCTGTAAGGGAAATAAATTCCACACCGAGTCCGAGATCAGTGAGGGAAACGTCACAGTTTATTCGTACAGAGCGCTCTGGGAGAAGTGGGGAAACTCCGCAGCTTCGCCACACCTTCTCTCCGAGCAAAGTTTCCAAGTTACAATTATACCTTTGGGGGCGGTCCCGTCCCCTTACACCATTGTCCAATTATCTAACATTTTTGTAACGTCTTACCCTATATGGTAATGCTATGACAATCTATCTTTACATTGTGGTAAGTCAAAGGTTAACTAGCAGGCGCAGACACAAGTGGGGTTAGTTTCCTCGCATCAGCAGAAAAACAAGGAACTATCTTCCTATTATTAGTACAAGCGATATACATCTGTTTGCCTTTCCAACTGTCCGTTTCCCTACTTCTCCTATCTTCATGACTCAGGGTCAACGAACTTTGGAGACTACACATGCCTTCTGCTTAAGTATACATTTCTTACTTGACCACTCTCCCTGTCCCATAATTCACAAGAGAAAGACAGGGAAGCTGGCTACACATTACAAAAGTTACAAAGGTTATAGGTTAAGAAATTTCTCTCCAACAGTCCCTCCTTTTGATCTTTTCCCATCTCATGCGGATAAGAACAATCCAATCCTACATTCGGACTGTCTCGTCGTCTTGTGCCAGGATCCTTGGGTGAGCGTGGAGTTGGTGGTACTGCTGAAAATGGAGGAGCAGCTTCTGGTATGTTGCGGGTGGAAGTTGGGTTGTTGTATCGTTGATGCGGGTCCCGGCAGCTATGGGTATCGCGGTACACAATTTGGACATACATATCTTAATCATCATTACCGTGAGGTACAAGGCCAGGTATATGCCCACAATCAAAATCAGCCCCTGTACAATACTTTATCCCAACTTAGACATCCATCCCCCCAGCCAGCCAACTGCACCATCCGGGGTGGTTAGTTTCTTCACTTCTCTCCTTATATGGTCGGCTAGGTTGGTTATATTCTCCGAATTATCGGGTATATAAGTGCAACATTTGGCCCCAATCAATGCGCAAGTGCCTCCGTTCTGGGCCAATACGTAATCTAGGGCCATTTGGTTCTGAAGTACGGTAGTACGTATGGCTACCATTTCAGCTGTTATGCTCTCCATCGCCTCGGCAGTGTCGTTAGCTATTTGTTCCAGAACCCTCTCTACGTTTCTTAGTTCATCCATGGTGCGCCCTATCCCGTATGGGAACATCACAACTCCAAAGAGTCTTTCTACCGGGGTAATCACTCGTCTTCGTCGACCTGGTGTACGCACCTCTGCCAGGGTATGTACCTGTCTGACAAAGGGGACCACATATCCCAAATAACAGGACCCTGTCCATCGCCTGGGTAACCAGGGATATGCCCTATGCCCGCACACAAAATACGTGCCGTTATACGCCGCCATTTCATATATTGTCTCGGGGTGCCAAGGCTGGGCCCACAGACCTCCACCTGTTTTAGTCGGGAGGCATGAGAGGATGGTGACCCGTGCGCCTGTTGTGATATTGAGGTTGTGTGGGCAGTCACTGTACCCTATGATATGTCTGGTGTCGTTTCGGATTAAACATATGGTTCCGGTTGGCCTCCCGATCCCCGAGGTATTGGTCAGGACTAGGAATGGGGGCTCCCTTTTATGGTCATAGGGTGGTTGGTACCATCTCTAGAACGTTTGACTAATGGGGTACCCAGCACTCTCCCACTCGGTGACGTCCCCGTGGTTGTCCACACGGTAGCGGTATGATGGTCCTCCTCCTATCCGTGATCCCTCTCTTGACCCGCCTTCCATCCTTCGTTCTTGCATTGGCCCCCCTCCTCCCGTGCCATTCTGGCTCAGAAGCCACTTGACAGTCTCAGTTAGGGTCGGGGAACAGGGCGCAAAGGAATTCCCCCTTTGGAATGTATAGGGATATGTGAGCACACCCAGCAACTAGAAAAGTTCCCATTTTGCGCATAAACATAAGACATATACAGAAAGGTGTTTACATGGAGCTCTCGCTTCCGTCTCGCTTCCCACGCGCCACACTTGACGTACACCAATGCTACTTTACAGACTGTGGCAGACAGTTTCATCTTAACACTTTATATTAGCAACTAGTCAAAGGCAAAATGGCCATATATGTTGCTTGTAGTGTCTCTATTGACCTGTGGGCGAATCAAAGAATGGTGGATACTACAGGCATTATTTTTTTCGGCTTGAAAACCTAAACTGGGTTCTATGTTTCCATTGTCCTTTTCCCCTAATATCAATACAGGCGCATGTATCTCCACTAATTATAACCTCGTACGGCCCTATTCACTTCGGGGCGAACCCGGGTTTTTCTGGGAGAACCTTCACCATCACGCGCGTTCCGGCGTGAGGTATGTCCCGGAAGGCGGCGGACTCCAGTTTTTTTTTATCGCATTGAGCCTGCCTTTCTCTGGTTTGCTTTCATATTTCCTGGAGACTATTACTCATCTCCAATATATATATCTCCGAATTCTATCCCTTAGGGGTCCTACATCCGCTCCTCCCATAAAAATTCCTTCTGGGAGTTGCATCGCCCTTCCCGTCATTAACTCATAAGGGGATAAGCCCGTTGCTCATTTAGGGACCGCCCTTAGTTTCATCAGAATGATGGGTAACACATCAACCCATGTAGTCCCAGTTTCTCAGATTGCCTTTGCGATCATTATCTTAAGGGTTCGATTCATCCGTTCTACCATTCCTGAACTTTGGGGATGGTATGGTATGTGGAATTTCTGTTTTATTCCCATTAGTTGACATACTAATACCTTCCCCGTGAAGTGGGTGCCTTGGTCAGAGTCCATTTGCAATGGCACCCCCCCATCTAGGGATTATTTCTTCCGCCAGAATTCTAGCTACCGCAGTGGCCGTACCGTTCCTTGTTGGGTAAGCTTCCACCCATCGGGTGAACTGGCCTATTGCCACTAAGCAATATCGTTTTCCCCCGTGAGTCGGGCAGTGGTCCAGTAAAATCTAGTTGTATGTTTTCCCATGGCCCTTGGAGCCTTGGTTGGTGCCCTATTCGTATCTTAATTGGCTTACCGGGATTATGTTGCGCACACGTTATACAGCGCTGACAGTGTTTGGCTAAATCCAGACCACCACCAATCTTCTTGTGAGCCACTCCATCATGGGGCCTCTGCCTATATGGGCCACTCCATGGTGTAGTTCCAGTAATGTCTGCTTAATGCAGTTTGGGGCTATGACTTTTCCACCCTTTCTCCACACTGGTGCGGCTTCACTGCCCCCAGGAGGCCTTCTGCCGGGTTTTCTCCTATGTCCCTCATGTTCGGGCCCTGGGACGTTAACCGGCTTCATGTCAATGAGGCCCGTGTCCTGCTTTGTTTTGGCCCATACCGGCTTTAGGGTCTCGCATAAGGGGTTATGGAGAGCGGGCAGGGAAGTGGACCTGAGTTTATGATCGGATCAGCCATGATGTTATTGAATGGTGGAGCAGGCTCGAGGGGCCGTATGGCCTTCTCCTGCTCCTATTTCTTATGTTCTTATGTTATGTTCTTATGCTCCATCGATGTCAGCAATGAAGAAAACACTTCCCTTCTATTACCACAAATGAGGGTTGTAGACTCCAGAGTCACCTGTTGCACATCCTTGAAGACTGACCTTCGAGCCTGCATGTATGTGTGATGAGAATACCCATGAGATCTGAGTCCCAGTAGTGACAGGAGACAAGTCTGCCTTAATAGGTAGAAATTGGTTGGGATCACTGAAGCTGGATTGGAATGAGATTTTTTGTGTTGAAACGAGATTTGCATCGAAAAATGACGTCATCAAACAGTATCCAAAAGTGTTCTGTGAAACAGGCAGTCCGATCCAAGATTTTAAATGAGTGTCAGGGTACAGAAGGACGCAAGAACAGTTCACTGCAAACCATGTCCCGTACCATACGCACTGAAAGAGAATGTTGAGCAAGAACTCAAAAGGCTAGAAACTGAGAACATTGGAGGGAAAATTGCGGTCGGAGGCTTCCTTCGTACGAATGCCTCCAACCCGAAAAAAATCTACGAAAGAACCTGGTGGTCCCGGAGGAATGTAGGATTCCGGTTGGAGGTGTAGATTTGCTGCGCAGAGCATAGGAAGATGTCTTTTACATACATACGTACAAGCTGGAGTCATGTGGGCCTGGACCAACAATCACTGGGCAGTATTCTCATTGATAAAAATGGGAACACCGTTTAACATAGAAACATAGAAACATAGAAAATAGGTGCAGGAGTAGGCCCTTCAGCCCTTCGAGCCTGCACCACCATTCAATAAGATCATTGCTGATCACTCACCTCAGTACCCCTTTCCTGCTTTCTCTCCATACCCCTTGATCCCTTTAGCCGTAAGGGCCATATCTAACTCACTCTTGAATATAGCCAATGAACTAGCTTCAACAACTCTATGCGGTAGAGAATTCCACAGGTTAATAACTCTCTGAGTGAAGAAGTTTCTCCTCATCTCAATCCTAAATGGCTTACCCCTTATCCTTAGACTGTGTCCCCTGGTTCTGGACTTCCCTAACATCGGGAACATTCTTCTTGCATCTAACCTGTCCAGTCCCGTCAGAATTTTATATGTTTCTATGAGATCCCCTCTCATCCTTCTAAACGCCAGAGAATACAGGCCCAGTCGATCCAGTCTCTCCTCATATGTCAGTCCTGCCATCCCGGGAATCAGTCTGGTGAACCTTCGCTGCACTCCCTCAATAGCAAGAACGTCCTTCCTCAGATTAGGAGCCCAAAACTGAACACAATATTACAGGTGAGGCCTCATCAAGGCCCTGTACAACTGTAGTAAGACCACCCTGCTCCTATACTCAAATCCCCGAGTTATGAAGGACAACATACCATTTGCCTTCTTCACCGCCTGCTGTACCTGCATGTCAACTTTCAACGACTGATATACCATGACACCCAGGTCTCGTTGCACCTCCCCTTTTCCTAATCTGCCGCCATTCAGATAATCTGCCTTGGTGTTTTTGTCACCAAAGTGGATTTATCCACATTATACTGCATCTGCCATGCATTTGCCCACTCACCTAACCTGTCCAAGTCACCCTGCAGCCTTTTAGCATTTTCCTCACAGCTCACACCGCCACCCAGCTTAATGTCATCTGCAAATTTGGAGATATTACACTCAGTTCCTTCATCTAAATCGTTGATGTATATTGTAAATAGCTGGGGTCCCAGCACTGAGCCCTGCGGCACCCCACTAGTCACTGCCTGCCATTCTGAAAAGGACCCGTTAATCCCGACTGTCTGCTTCCTGTCTGCCAACCAGTTCTCTATCCACGTCAATACATTACCCCCAATACCATGTGCTTTAATTTTGCACACCAATCTCTTCTGTGGGACCTTGTCAAAAGCCTTTTGAAAGTCCAAATACACCACACCCACTGGTTCTCCTTTGTCCACTCTACTAGTTACATCCTCAAAAAATTCTAGAAGATTTGTCAAGCATGATTTCCCTTTCATAAATCCATGCTGACTTGGACTGATCCTGTCACTGCTTTCCAAATGCGCTGCTATTTCATCTTTAATAATTGATTCCAATATTTTCCCCACTACTGATGTCAGGCTAACTGGTCGATAATTCCCCGTTTTCTCTCTCCCTCCTTATTTCAAAAGTGGTGTTTCATTAGCTACCCTCCAGTCCATAGGAACTGATCCAGAGTCGATAGACTGTTGCAAGATCGCTCAAAGTGGAAGAGAATAACCTGGGAAGGCGCCAAACACCTCGCGTCTCTTTGCCAGGAGCAGGCGGAGACCAAGCGCAAACGGCGGAAGGAACGCATGACAACCCAAGCACTTCAACCAACTGGCCTTTCAACCAACGTCTTTCTGATACATATGCTTATTACTATAGTAAATCACACATGGCCCATGCTGGAGCTGATCACCTTGTGACTTTTAGGTTTAGTGTAAACTCCAAAAGTGAAACCTGCAGGGGGAGCCTACTTTATATAGGGAGGCAGCACGAGGTGCAGTAAGTGTGCTTCCCGAGCTTTCCCCCTCTGTTGGCTGCTACATGTAATTACATGGTACAATGCATGGTACAAAGCACGGCTGCAAATACATCACACTTGCCCCCGAAGTCTTAGATGCGGTTTACAGGTCAAGTCTGACTGGGGGTCTGCGCTCTCTGGTTGATCGTCTGAGTTGGACGCTGGATGTGGGCGGCCTGATCGGAGTGTCGCTGCCTTGCGGTGCTGTGGCTCTGGCCGGACTGTCCGGTGCGACCGGTTCTGTCTCTTGGTGAACCGCTGGTTCTGTTGCTTGTGGTTGGAAGTCGATGTCACTGTAGTCATCCAGCGGTTCTGGATCATCGGTTCATCGGTGAACCTCAATTTGGTTTGATCGATGTGCTTCTTGCAGGTTTGGGCATTAGTGAGTCTTACCACGAATACCCTACTCCCGTCTTTAACTACTACAGTGCCTGCAAGCCACTTGGGGCCCATACCAAAGTCCAGCACGAAAACAGGGTCATCGACATTGATACAACGCATTTGAGGTCATGATATGTACGTTGCTTAAGACGCCGGTTTTCGACAATCTCACTTAAAACTGGGTGCATGAGGGACAACCTTGTTTTGAGGGTCCTCTTCATGAGGAATTCAGCGGGTGGAACCCCTGTGAGTGAGGGGCCTCGTCCAATATGCAAGCAGCACGCAAGACAGACGGATCTGCAAAGGGCCTTCCGTCGCTCGCTGCATGCCCTGCTTTATGATCGGTACTGCCTGTTCAGCTTGGCCATTGGAGGCTGGTTTGAACAGGTCCGGCCTGACATGCTTTATGCCGTTACAGCACATAAATTTGCGAAATTTGGAACTCGTAAAGCATGGTCCATTGTCACTAACAAGGACGTCGGGCAGGCCATGGGTAGTGATCATTGTCCGAAGGCTCTCTATTATGGCGGTAAATGTGCTGGACGACATTATAACACATTCGATCCATTCAGAATAAGCATAAATTGCAACCAGAACATTTTTCCGAGAAAGGGAACCGCGTAGTTCACGTGGATGCGGGACTAGGGTATGGAGGACCAGGACCACAGGCTCAGGGGGGCTTCCCTGGGTGCGTTGCTGAGTTGTGCGCACGTGTTGCACCGGCATACGCAGGACTCTAAGTCTGCGTCGATGCCGGGCCACCACACGTGCGATCTCGCAGTGGCTTTCATCATTGCCAGGGTGTGTGCTATGGAGATCCTTGACAAATAAGCCTCTGCCCTTCTTGAGCAGGACTACGCAATTTCCCCACAAAATGCAGTCGGCCTGGATGGATAACTCGTCCTTGCGCCGGTGAAACGGCTTAGAATCGCCATGCATGTCTCCATACGTGGTTGCCCAGTTTCCACTTAATATACAGTTTTTCACCTGGGACAGCAGTGGGTCTTGGCTGGTCCAAATTCTTATCTGGCGCACCATGACAGGTGACCCTTCGCCCTTAAAGGCTTCTATGGCCATGACCAGTTCTGTGGGCTGCTCCGCTTCACCCTCGATGGTGGCGAGTGGAAGCCGCATCTGCGCAGTTATCGGTGCCTGGTCTGTGGCGGATTGTGTAGTCATAAGCGGACAGCGTTAATGCCCACCTCTGAATGCGAGCTGAGGCGTTGGTATTAATGCCTTTGCTCTCAGACAATAACGACATGAGCGGCTTGTGGTCGGTTTCTATTTCGAACCACCGGCCAGATAGGTACTGGCATCTTTTTTACCGCGTACACACAAGCTAGGGCCTCCTTTTCAACCATGCTGTACCCCCTTTCAGCCTTGGAAAGGCTGCGGGACGCATACACTACAGGTTGGAGCTTACCCGACATGTTCGCTTGCTGAAGCACACACCTGATCCCATAGAATGACGCATCGCACGCTAAAACAAGATGCCTACAGGGATCATACAGCGCCAGTAGTTTTGTTTGAGCACAATAAGTTTCTGGCCTTCTTGAAGGCAGTTTCTTGCTTTTTACCCCAGACCCAGCCATCACCCTTACGGAGCAGTACATGTAATGGTTCAAGCAAAGTGCTCAGCCCAGGCAGAAAGTTGCCAAAGTAGGTCAGTAGTCCTAGGAACGAGCACAGCTCCGTCTTGTTGCGTGGTCTCGGGGCCTTCTGGATCACCTCCGTCTTGGAGCCCGAGGATCTGATGCCATCTGCTGCGATTCTCCTTCCCAGGAATTCCACCTCTGCTGCCCAGAAGACGCATTTGGTTTGCTTCAATCTTAGACCTACTCGATTTAGTCGGCGTAGCACCTCTTCCAGGTTATGGAAATGTTCATCGGTGTCGTGTCCAGTGATCAAGATGTCGTCTTGGAAGACGACCGTTCCCGGGACAGATTTCAGCAGGCTTTCCATGTTTCGTTGGAAGATCGCAGCCAATGAACGTGTCCCAAAGGGGCACCAATTGTATACGAATAGCCCTTTGTGTGTGTTTATGCTCGTCAGCTTCTTGGACGATTCTGCCAGCTCCTGGGTCATGTACGCCGAGGTGAGGTCCAATTTTGAAAACAGCTTTCCGTCCGACAGAGTCGTGAACAAATCCTCCGCCTTGGGTACCGGGTACTGGTCCAGTGGTTTGTGGTTACTTTATAATCTCCGCAGATTCTAATTGTCCCATCACTTTTAAGAATGGGGACAATGGGACTGGCCCAGTCATTAAATTCCACTGGCGATATGATGCCTTCGCGCTGAAGCCGATCGAGCTTGACTTCCACTTTCTCCCGCATCACGTAAGGGACCGCTCTGGCCTTGTGGTGAGCGGGTCTCACGTCTGGGCTGAGGTGAATTGTCACCTTGGCCCCTGTGAAGCTGCCGACACCAGGTTGGAACAATGATGGAAACTTGTCGAAAACCTGCACACACGTGGCTTTCTCCACCGACGATAATGCTTTTACATCGCCCCATTTCCAGTTGAAATTCCATAGCCAGCTTCTGCCAAGCAGCTTGGGCCCGTTACCAGGAACAATCCAGAGTGGCAATTTATGCACAGAACCATCATACAGCACCTGAACCATAGCCCAGCTGGGAGCACTTCTCCTGTCTGCCGACGAATTTAGCTCATTCACGGTGTTTGGCCCTGGGTGATTCCGAAGTTATAAGTAGAGTAGCTTTGTTTCTTCCTCTCTGACCATGTAAGCCGGAGTAATTAGGGTGGCTTTGGCTAGGTCCAAGTCTTCCTCCGCGAGCAATTTGCGGAAAATCCCTTCGTGCCCGATTCTCAACAAAAGAAGTCTCTTCACATTTCTTCAAGAACTGTCCCGAATTTGCATGACCCAGCAAGACGCCTTAGCTCAGCGATGAACGCTGACATGTCTTGGCCTACTCCGCGCCGGTGGGTGTAGAAACTGTACCTCGCCATGAGTGCACTGCGTTTTGGCTTTAGGTGATTTCAAACTAGCTCGCACAGTTCTTAGTAACTTTCTCAGCGGGTTTCACGGGGCCAGTAGGTCCTTGATCAATGCGTATGTCCGTGATCCGCAGACCGTGAGGGGGACGGCCCTACGTTTGCTGGCATTCGCAGCTCCCTCTAAGTCTTTCGCGACAAAGCATTAATCCAGCCTGTCAATGAAGTCATCCCAGTCTTCCCCAACGCAATGTCGCTCGATGTAGTCAACGGTGGCCATAGCTGCGTGTTAGTATCCTATTCTCGTCGCCAGTTGATACATATGCTTATTACTATAATAAATCACACATGGCCCATGCTGGAGCTGATCACCTTGTGACCTTTAGGTTTAATGTAAACTCCAAAAGTGAGCACTGCAGGGGGAGCCTGCTTTATATAGGGAGGCAGCATAAGGTGCAGTAATGTGTGCCTCCCGGGCTTTCCCCATCTGTTGGCTATTCCATGTAATTACATGGTATAATGCATTGGTACAGAGCACGGCTGCAAATATATCACACTTTCAACCACCGTCTGCCCATCCTGTGACAGAGACTGTAGTACCTGCATCAGACTTTTCAGTCACCTGAAAACTCATTTTTAGTGTGGAAGCAAGTCATCCTCGACTCCAAGGCACTACGTAAGAAGAAGGAGAAGAAGAAGGTCTCCTTAATAACGTTGTTATTGTGCAGCTCCTTTTACAGGTTGATCAGTGTGTTGATGTCCATGGTGCCCAAGAACGAAATGAAAGATTAGCCAGTCTGATACCTTGCCTGTCCTTGTCAGATCACTGACTATTTCTCGCACTGGTAGTCCTGAGGGTGAGTGAGGTGGCACAAACTACCATCTTCCTCCATTTGCAATGCAAGCACTTTTTCTGAGACTTTCTCCCATGGGCACTCAGTAGTCTTTCTTTCCTTTGCTGCATTTCATGGAGTAGGAAAAGTTTCTGTATCGATCTTTCAGGGTAAACTATTTTCCATTCAGGAAAGTCAGGATCATTTCGTGCCGAGCTAAATTGTTTATCTGTTATTCATCTGAACAAATAAACAGAATGAACTGGTATATATCTGGTGATTGCACTGAGCTTCCACAAGTGAAAGCATGTTGCTGTCTCTCAGATATATGCAAATGCTTCTTCATTGCAAATCTATACAAAAATTAAAATGCCAGAATTGAGTCTTTATTAAAGTGCAGCATAATTTTATTCAATTTTTGATGCCACCTTTTTCACCGATATTTCCCTCCTAATAGAAACATAGAAACATAGAATATAGGTGCAGGAGTAGGCCATTCGGCCCTTCAAGCCTGCACCACCACTCAATACGATCATGGTTGATCATGCAACTTCAGTACCCCATTCCTGCTTTCTCTCCATACCCTTTGATCCCTTTAGCCGTGAGGGCCACATCTAACTCCCTTTTGAATATATCTGACGAACTGGCCTCAACAACTTTCTGCAGTAGAGCATTCCACAGGTTCACAATTCTCTGAGTGAAGAAGTTTCTCCTCATCTCGGTCCTAAATGGCTTGCCCCTTATCCTTAGACTGTGATCCCTGGCTCTGGACTTCCCCAACATCGGGAACATTCTTTCTGCATCTAACCTGTCCAATCCTGTCAGATTTTTATATGTTTATATGAGGTCCCCTCACATTCTTCTAAATTCCATTGAATATAAGCCCAGTTGATTCAGTCTTTCTTCATATGTCAGTCCTGTCATCCCGGAATCAGTCTGGTGAACCTTCGCTGCACTTCCTCAATAGCAAGAATGTCCTTCCTCAGATTAGGAGACCAAAACTAAACACAATATTCAAGGTGTGGCCTCACCAAGGCCCTGTACAACTGTAGTAAGACCTCCCTGCTCCTGTACTCAAATCCTCTCGCTATGAAGGCCAACATGCCATTTGCCTTCATCACTGCCTGCTGTACCTGCATGCCAACTTTTAATGACTGATGTACCATGACGCCCAGGTCTTGTTGCACCTCCCCTTTTCCTAATTTGTTACCATTCAGATAATATTCTGCCTTTGTGGTTTTGCCACCAAAGTGGATAACCTCACATTTATCTACATTATACTGCATCTCTCATGCATTTGCCCACTCATCTAACCTGTCCAAGTCCCTGCAACCTCTCAGCTTCCTCCTCACAACTCACACTGCCACGAAGCTTAATGTCATCTGCAAATTTGGAGATATTATGTTCAATTCCTTCATCCAAATCATTAATGTATATTGTAAATAGCTGGTGTCCCAGCATTGAACCCTGCTGTACCCCACTAGTCACTGCCTACCATTTTGAAAAGGACCCGTTTATTTCTACTCTTTGCTTCCTGTCTTCCAACCAGTTCTCTATCCACATCAATAACTTATCCCCAATACTGTGTGCTTTAATTTTGCACACTAATCTCTTGTGCGGGACCTTGTCAAAAGCCTTTTGAAAGTCCAAATACACCACATCCGCTGGTTCTCCCTTGTCCACTCTACTAGTTACATCCTCAAAAAATTCCAGAAGATTTGTAAAGCATGATTTCCCTTTCATAAATCCATGCTGACTTGAACCAATACTGTCACTGCTTTCCAAATGCACTGCTATTACATCTTTAATAATTGATTCCAACATCTTCCCCACTACTGATGTTAGGCTAACTGGTCTATAATTCCCTGTTTTCTCTCTCCCTCCTTTTTAAAAAGTGGGGTTACATTAGCTACCCTCCAATCTATAGGAACTGTTCCAGAGTCCATAGAATGTTGGAAAATGACCATCAATGCATCCGCTATTTCTAGAACCACTTCCTTAATTACTCTGGGATGCAGACTATCAGGTCCTAGGGATTTATCGGCCTTCAATCCCATCAATTTCCCTAACACAATTTCCTGATTAATAAGAATATCCTTCAGTTCCTCCTTCTCGCTGGACCCTTGGTCCCCTAGTATTTCCGGAAGGTTATTTGTGTCTTCCTTAGTGAAGACAGAACCAAAGTATTTGTTCAATTGGTCTGCCATTTCTTTGTTCCCCATTATAAATTCACCTGATTCTGACTGCAAGGGACCTACATTTGTCTTCACTAATCTTTTTCTCTTCACATATCTGTAGAAGTTTTTGCAATCAGTTTTTATGTTCCCTGCAAGCTTACTCTCACACTCTATTTTCCCCCTCCTAATTAAACCCTTTGTCCTCCTCTGCTGAATTCTAAATTTCTCCTGGTCCTCAGGTTTGCTGCTTTTTCTGGCCAATTTATATGCCTCCTCCTTGGATTTAACACTATCCCTAATTTCCCTTGTAAGCCACGGTTGAGCCACCTTCCTAATTTTATTTTTACGCCAGATAGGGATGTATAATTGTTGAAGTTCATCCATGTGATCTTTAAATGTCTGCCATTGCCTGCCCACTGTCAACCCTTTAAGTATCATTCGGCAGTCTATCCTAGCCAATTCATGTCTCATACCATCGAAGTTACCTTTCTTTTAGTTCAGGACCCTAGTCTCTGAATTACTTGTGTCACTCTCCATCTTAATGAAGAATTTTACCATATTACGGTCACTTTTCCCCAAGGGGCCTCGCACAACAAGATTTCTAATTAATTTTCTCTCATTACACAACACCCAGTCTAGGATGGCCAGCTCTCTAGTTGGTTCCTCGACATATTGATCTAGAAAACCATCCCTTATACACTCCAGGAAATCCTCCTCCACCGTATTACTGCCAGTTTGATTAGCCCAATCTATATGTAGACTAAAGTCACCCATGATAACTCCTGTACCTTTATTGCACGCATCCCTAATGTCCTGTTTGATGCCATCCCCAACCTCACTGCTACTGTTTGGTGGTGTGTACACAACTCCCACTAGCGTTTTCTGCCCTTTGGTGTTCCGCAGCTCTATCCATACAGATTCCACCTCATCCATAATATCATTTCTTACTTTGCGTTAATCTCCTCTTTAATCAGCAACGCTACCCCGCCTCCTTTTCCTTTCTGTCTGTCCTTCCTGAATATTGAATATCCCTGGATCTTTTAATTTTTAATCTAATGTGGAATGATGCACTCATAATGAATTTGATAATCACCATGTCAGATATGTAGGCCCCAAGTTTTGACATGATTTGCTCCTGATTTTTAGGAGCAACTGGTGTAGAACGGAGTATCTTAGAAATCGGAATTCTCGCCATTTTGTTTGCTCCAGTTCTAGTCAGTTAGAACAGTTTCACTTTGGAACCGAATTTTTTTTTCAAAAGGGGGCGTGTCCGGCCACTTACGCCTGTTTTCAAAGTTTCGTCAGTGAAAACTTACTCCAAACTAACTTAGAATGGAGTAAGTGAAGATTTTTGTACGCTCGAAAAAACCTTGTCTACACTTTAGAAAATCAGGCATAGGTTACAAATTAGGCGTAGGGAATGAGGTAGGGGGGAGGGGGGGAAGGGAAGTTATTAAATTCTACAATCAATCCTTAGTTATACTTATACAAATATTATACAAATAAATCCAACCTGAATAAAAATTTATAAGCAAAGAAAAGATTAAATAAACCATGTTCCTACCTGTGTGAAATAGCATCAGCCTTCAAGTTGCTGTGCTTCAGGCAGGCCTTTCATGTTGGAGACAGGCAGGGATGTGGCGTCAGTGTCTCGACGGCAGTGGCAGCAAGCTTCGAGCTGAGCTGCGGTGCTTGAGGCAGGCCTTCATTCTCTTCGTGGCCGGCCGCGAAGCAGCAACACCGGACGGACCCGAGGCCATTCGGCCATGAGATATCAGCGGCATCAGTGGCTGGTCGGCAGCCGAAGAATCAGCAGCGGACCGACGTGAGGCCATTCGGCCATGAGATAGCAGCGGCGTCAGTGGCTGGCCGGCAGCCGAAGAATCAATGCAGGACACACGCAGCTCATTAAGGTTCTTGAGGCCATTCGGCCACACTTTAGGGGCGGTGTCAGTGGCTGGCCGGCAGCCAAAGAATCAGCAGCGGACGGACGTGAGGCCATTCGGCCATAGGATATCAGCGGCGTCAGTGGCTGGCCGGCAGCCGAAGAATCAACACCTGACACACGCAGCTCTTTATGGTGCTTGAGGCCATTCGGCCACGCTTTAGTGGCAGCGTCAGTGGCTTGACGGCAGCCGAAGATACAGCAGCAGCCTTCGAGCTGTGAGGGGGACTGAGGCCATTTGGACAGGGAGAGGCAGCCACATCGACAGTTTTATCTTTAAATTTTCAGAATGGGTGCTGCATTGTCAACACCACCACGTATTATGCAATGGTTTGCCATCAATTCACTGCATAGGAGAGAATTGATTAGAGCTCACCGCATCAGGAACGTTGTAGCCCATAGGTTGATGGGCAGGAGACCTTACCCACGTCGACAATATCGAACCAGGCGCTCGTACCTGGACATGAGCGAGGCTGATTGTGTGAAAAGGCTGCGTTTTTGCAGAGAAGTTGTCACTGAGATCTGTGATATGGTGAGAGCAGATTTGCATCCCAGAAGCAGAAGGATAACTGCCTTGTCTGTTGAAGTAAAGGTAACAGCTGCACTTTCTTTCTATGCCTCGGAATCGTTTCAGGCTACAACTGGAGATGTGTGTGCCATCTCTCAACGTGCAATACATGCCTGCGTTTACCAGGTCACGGCTGCACTTTATGCGCGAAGGAATGACTTCATCAATTTCCCAATGACCACACAAGCGATCCATGAGAGGGCTGTGGGCTTCTTCAGGATTGCCGGCTTCCCAAAGGTACAGGCTGCATTGATTGTACCCACATAGCCTTGTGAGCACCTGTAGAGGAATCTGAGCAGTACCGAAATAGGAAAGGTTTCCACTCTATCAATGTGCAGCTCGTGTGTGACGACAAGCAGCGCATCATGTCAGTCGATGCGAGTTACCCTGGCAGCACCCACGATGCGTTCATCCTATGTGACAGCGTTATATCTGACATGTTTGAGCAGCAGCCAGAAGGGCAGAGCTGGCTACTGGGAGACAAAGGGTACGGCCTGACCACCTGGCTCATGACGCCCCTACGCGTGACACGGACAGAAGCTGACCATCAATACAACATGGCGCACATTGCAACGCACAGCATCATAGAGAGGACCATTGGCACATTGAAACAGCGATTCCGATGCCTGGACCATTCCGGAGGACAGTTGCTATACTCTCCTCAGATTGTCGGTCACTTCACTGTTGTGTGCTGCATGCTTCATAACTTAGCCATCATGAGGCAGCAGGAGCTGGTAGTGGAATCTGAAGACCGACATGAGGGTCCAGTGCATGATGATAGTATTACGGAAGACCAGGATGTGGATGATAACGACAATCAGGAAAGCATGCAAGTGCCTGATGCCGAAGCACGAGGTCGGAGGAGGGCCGTCCATCGTGCCCCTTTAACGATTGCTCGAGACTTGCGCCATCCGCTCATCCGTGAACACTTCAACTACTGATGCCTGAGGGCTCTGCGACCACTTTTGCTTATGGACATGTTTATTCTTTGCAGTTGTTCCTACGTTGTGTTGTATTAATGGAACATGAAACAGTTTTAATGAAAAAATATTTTATTGAAAAGTTAACGTCACTCTAATCAAATATTTGTTGTATCAAACTATACTTTTTAATATGACTCTTGAAGATCACTTAAAAACTTTAAGATCACTTATAAACTTGTAAAGTTATAAAAGTTACAAAACACTTTCTATGTGAAAAATTTTACACTCTAAGATCACTTACACTTCAAGATCACTTTTTAGATGCAAAATTAAATAATTTACAGAATGTGAGAGCATTTATACTATAAGATCACTTGAAAACCCTGAGATCACTTATATGTTGTAAAGTTACAAAACTTACAAAACAGTTTCATTGTGAAAAATCTTACACTCTGAAGAACACTTAAACTTCAGGATCACTTTTTAGGTGCAAAATTAAATAAGATACAAAAAAATGTGAGAGCATTTACACTATAAGATCACTTAAAAACCATAAGATCCCTTATAAGTTGTAAAGTTACAAAACTTAGAAAACAATTTCAATTTGAAAACGCTACTACAGCTACATCAAGAACAAGAACAAAAGCAGCAAAGAAAGGCTGCAACCATGTCTCATCCATATGTCAGTGAATGTTCACTTCCTCATGGGGGTGTCATTTGATTGGCTGGGCTGTGTGCCCTTATTGCAGCAGCTACCTCAACCAGGCTCTCCCTGATGGCCTGTGCCGTAATTTGCATGCCCTCCCTGACGGCCTGTGCCGTCGATTGCACTCCCTCGGACATTCCCTCCCTAAGTTCCCGTGTCATTACTGCTATTTCTCCCATCAGTACCATCAACTCTTCACCTACTGCACTGACACCACCGATGAGTGATCGGGTAAGCTCATTGGTCTCCATAGCCAATGCCACAACCTGAGTCGCATCTGTTGCACGCTGCATCTCAGGAGAGCTTGTCTCCAATCTCCTTCTCCTCTGCCTGGGTCTGCCTTGTGGCACCACTACACAGGGAGGCGCGGGCACGGACGGTGGGATGCTCGGTGTTCCAGACAGCTGAACTGGAGGGAGAGGCTCGGGCTGGAATGGTGGGATGCTCTGTGTTGCAGACGGCTGAATTGGAGGGAGAGGCTCGGGCTGGAATGATGGGATGCTCAGTGTTGCAGACAGCAGAACTAGAAGGAGAGGCTCGGGCTGGAACGGTAGGATGCTCTGTGTTGCAGATGGCAATACTAGAAAGAGAGGCTCGGGCTGGGATGGTGGGACGCTCGGTGTTCCAGACGACAGCACTCAAATGCGAGCCATGGGCTGGGATGTTGGAAGAATGGGTGTAAACTGCTCCATGATATCAGCAGCAACACTGGGACCCGAATCGTCGGAATCAAAACCATAGTAGGTGGAAGCAGAACCTATGCGAGAGGGAGGCGCAGGCTGGGAAGGTAGTGCAGTGACTGTAGAATGCTGCATTATACCAGCAGCACCACTGAGACCCGCAACATCAGAAGCGAAACCATGGAAGGTGGAACCAAGACCTATGCTAGAGGTTGAAACTCTGATGCCCCTTGATGGGAGCTCATAAACATTAAATTGGAAGCTCTCCCCTGCAGACGTTTCACTCATCACTGCCATCATCCAGTATGGATTGTCCGCAGCTGGTTGTACTGGTTCTTGTTCTGTACCCTCAGGATCCTCAGGGTTGGCAGCAGCAGCATCGTCATCATCGTCATCATCATCATCATCATGTTCTGCAAAATACATCAGAACAGTCAAATGCTTAACAGCAAGGGAGGGGGCCGGACGGGTGGCATGAGTACTCTCACACATAGCAGGCCAGGCAGCAGGTTGATTTAAAGGGCCACGATGTATTTTCAGGACTTACCCTCTTCCTCACGTGCGGGCCCAGCTTGTGCTGTACCGATTGCTTTTCTCCATGTACGACTCATCATAGCAGCTACCCTTTGTTCCAAGGGTGTCAGTGGATGCAGATTGGGCACGCCTCCTCCTGTCCGAGTTGCCTCCCTTTTGTTGTGGGCCAATTTCTTCTGCAAAGAGTAAAATAT
Organism: Pristiophorus japonicus; assembly: GCF_044704955.1. NCBI lineage: Eukaryota > Metazoa > Chordata > Chondrichthyes > Pristiophoridae > Pristiophorus > Pristiophorus japonicus. The sequence continues at coordinate 370,081,809 of NC_091977.1, read as the reverse complement.
AACTTTTTACAGAGTGTGTCAGTCTGCAAGGTGGGACATACAGATAGCCAGGTTACAATTACGATTAAATTAAAAATGGGAAATATTACTTACACTAACTACTTGACCAAGGTTGTGCCATTTCTTTTTACACTGGCTTCCAGATCTCCTGGTATGTACCACTGCGCAGTAATCTTCTGCAACTTGGTTCCAGCGTTTCTTCATTTCTTTTGGTGGCACTTTTATGCGACCTCTGTTGCTGGTATCTAGCTCCTGCCATCTCTGCTCAATTACGTTGACTAATATCTCCACTTCCTCATGCAAGAAATTCTTTGTTCTTGGTGGACATTGATCCATTGCAAAGTTGAATTGGCACTCTTATTTCTCCAAACACACAGTCCTTAATTTGCATGCACCAATGCAGCACCGGTTCTGCAAGTTTAGCAGTGAAAAGCTGAACTCACTGATTTCAGCGGGTGATTTATTCAGCAGTGCTGCTAAAAGCATTCCCTCACACACAGAAATATCAAAAAAATTAAATTACAAGCCTTTGCAGGGGTCCAAGAAACAAATCTTCACTTTTTCTGCAGTCCTTTTAAAAATGGCCAAGTGCCAATGTTTGTGTGAGACTGCGCGTGCGCGCACGCTCCAACGCGCACGCGCAGGGTTGCCGGCACCACGAAAGCTAATTTAAATTGTACCCGCCTCCTGCTACTTAGAAAATTGGCGCGAGTGTTAGGCTCCGCCCCCTGCTGCGAAGAGTGTGCCGCGCCAAGCAGACATCGAGCTCCAAGGAGCTCGAGAATATGGGACTTTTTTTTAAGCGCAGTTTTCGGCGCGAAAAACAGGAGCCCAGCTCGGAGGTGCGCGTTTTTGCCGCGGGATGAAACTTGGGGCCGTAGAGGGCAGCAGAGGATTGTAAGAGCTATGTGTGTTTTTAGTGATACAGCACTGCCCTCTAGTGTTTCTCCCTGATATACAGATCTAATTTCAGTACTTCGATACGTCATATAACATTATTTGTTGGAGTTTATTTATTCTATTCTCCGTTGGTTCTTGGGAGCCTATGATCAGCAAGGGCAGACATTGACGACGAGTTTCAACATCGCCCCCATTGTGCCAGCGCAGCCTTCGGCCGCCTGAGGAAGAGAGTTTTCAAAGATCAGGCCCTCAAATCTGGCACCAAGCTCATGGTCTATAGAGCTGTAGTGATAACCGCCCTCCTGTATGACTCAGAAACGTGGACCATATACGGTAGACACCTCAAATCGCTGGAGAAATACCATCAATGATGTCTCCGCAAGATACTGCAAATCTCCTGGGAGGACAAACGCACCAACGTTAGTGTGCTTGATTAGGCCAACATCCCCAGCATCGAAGCACTGACCACACTCCATCAGCTCTGTTAGGCGGGCCACATTGTTCGCATGCCTGACACAAGACTCCCAAAGTAAGCGCTCTACTCAGAACTCCTACACGGCAAGCGAGCTCCAGGTGGGCAGAGGAAATGTTTCAAGGACACCCTCAAAGCCTCCTTGATAAAATACAACATCCCCACCGACACCTGGGAGTCCCTGGCCAAAAACCGCCCTAAGTGGAGGAAATGCATCCAGGAGGGCGCTGAGCACCTCGGGTCTCATCGCCGAGAGCATGCAGAAAGCAAGCGCAGGCAACAGAAGGAGCGTGCAACAAACCAGACTTCCCACCCACCCGTTCCTTCAACGACTGTCTGTCCCACCAATGACAGAGACTGTAATTCCCGAATTGGACTGTTCAGTCTCCTAAGAACTCACTTTTAGAGTGGAAGCAAGTCTTCCTCAATTTCAATGGACTGCCTATAGCAGCCCATGTGGTGGCTGGTGTGCAACGACCACCACACGTTAAAACAATCCATGCACAGGCATCTTCCACCCTACACTATGTAGCTCAGGACCTGGAATATTAGTTCCTTCATTGAAACACCTGTGAACTCATCCTTTTTTGGCATGAAAGCAAGTCATCCTCGCCTTGAGGGACTGCATAAGATGATGATGCTGATGATGATGATGATGATTCTATTCTACAAAACTAAAAGTTTTATCATTAAATAATTTAAAACCCTAAATAATTTTTGTTTGACTTTAGAACTTTCTCTATTTGTTCTTGGCTTTAATTGGTCAGCTATAGTTTGTTCGATTGACATGACTGGAAAATGATAATTAATGACATAAAGATGTGCTTCTGTAATGTACTATACTCGTTGGTATTTCAGTGTTTCAGATGTTACATAGATTAAAATAAGGACAATTACGGATAAATGTTTCTTCGATGTCTAATTTCATACTAAACCTGATTAGTTGGGCCAGAATTTGCTGAAACAGGGCATCTAATGGCAACTGCCATTAGTTAGACTTGCCCCTCACCATTCAACACAAAAATACTTTGCTCACATTGTTTAAAAAGATTAAGGGCCCAAGTTTCCACATGATTCGCGCCTGAATTTTAGGAGCAACTGGTAGAGAACGGACTATTTTAGAAATCGCAATTCTCCACATTTTTTTTTCTGCAGTTCTAGTCAGGTAGAACAATTCTAGTTTAGGACAGAATTTTTTCTTCAAAAGGGGGCGTGTCCAGCCACTGACGCCTGATTTGAAAGTTTCCACAGTGAAAATGTACTCCAAACTAAAGTAGAATGGAGCCAGTGAAGATTTTTGTAGAACTGAAAAAACCTGTTCTATACATTAAAAAATCAGGCGCAGGTTACAAATTAGGCGCCCAGAACGAGGTGGGGGGGGGGGGGGGGAAGGGAACTCATTAAATTCGACAATAAATCCTTATTTATACTTCTACAAATATTATACAAATAAATTAAACCTGAATAAACATTTATAAGCCAAGAAAAGATTAAATAAACCATCTTCCTACCTGTGTGAAAGTGCTTCAGCAAGGGAGAATTCTGCAGCCGTTCGTGCCGCTGAGCGGGAGGGGGAGAGAGAGAGAGAGGGAGGGAGGGAGGGAGAGAGAGAGAGAGAGAGGGGGGGAGAGAGAGAGATGGGGGGGGAGAGAGAGAGAGAGAGAGGGGGGAGAGAGAGAGAGAGAGGGGGGGAGAGAGAGAGGGGGGAGAGAGAGAAGGAGAGGGGGGGAGAGAGAGAGAGAGAGAGGGGGGGAGAGAGAGAGGGGGGGAGAGAGAGAGAGAGGGGGGGGGAGAGAGAGAGAGGGGGGGAGAGAGAGAGAGAGAGGGGGGAGGAAGGGAGAGAAAGGGGGGGAGGGAGGGAGAGAGAGGGGAGGGAGGGAGAGAGAGGGGGGAGGGAGAAGGGGAGGGAGGGAGAGAGGGGGGGAGGGAGAGAGAGGGGGGATGGAGAGAGAGTGGAGGGAGGGAGAGAGAGGGGGGGAGGGAGAGAGGGGGGGAGGGAGAGAGGGGGGGAGGGAGAGAGAGAGAGGGGGAGGGAGAGAGAGGGGGGCGGGAGGGAGAGAGAGAGGGGGGGAGGGAGCGAGAGAGAGGGGGAAGGGAGAGAGAGAGGGGGGGGAGGGAGAGAGGGGGGGAGGGAGAGAGAGGGGGGGAATAGAGAGAGAGAGGGGGAGGGAGAGAGAGAGGGGGGGAGGGGGAGAGAGGGGGAGGGGGAGAGAGGGGGGGAGGGGGAGAGAGAGGGGGGAGGAGGGAGAGAGAGGGGGGGGAGGAGGGAGAAACATAGAAACATAGAAAATAGGTGCAGGAGTAGGCCATTCGGCCCTTCTAGCCTGCACCGCCATTCAATGAGTTCATGGCTGAACATTCAACTTCAGTACCCCATTCCTGCTTTCTCGACATACCCCTTGATCCCCCTAGTAGTAAGGACCTCATCTAACTCCTTTTTGAATATATTTAGTGAATTGGCCTCAATAACTTTCTGTGGTAGAGAATTCCACAGGTTCACCACTCTCTGGGTGAAGAAGTTCCTCCGCATCTCGGTCCTAAATGGCTTACCCCTTATCCTTAGACTGTGACCTCTGGTTCTGGACTTCCCCAACATTGGGAACATTCTTCCTGCATCTAACCTGTCTAACCCCGTCAGAATTTTAAATGTTTCTATGAGGTCCCCTCTCATTCTTCTGAACTCCAGTGAATACAAGCCCAGGTGATCCAGTCTTTCTTGATAGGTCAGTCCCGCCATCCCGGGAATCAGTCTGGTGAACCTTCGCTGCACTCCCTCAATAGCAAGAATGTCCTTCCTCAGGTTAGGAGACCAAAACTGTACACAATACTCCAGGTGTGGCCTCACCAATGCCCTGTACAACTGTAGCAACACCTCCCTGCCCCTGTACTCAAATCCCCTTGCTATGAAGGCCAACATGCCATTTGCTTTCTTAACCGCCTGCTGCACCTGCATGCCAACCTTCAATGACTGATGTACCATGACACCCAGGTCTCTTTGCACCTCCCCTTTTCCTAATCTGTCACCATTCAGATAATAGTCTGTCTCTCTGTTTTTACCACCAAAGTGGATAACCTCACATTTATCCACATTATACTTCATCTGCCATGCATTTGCCCACTCACCTAACCTATCCAAGTCGCTCTGCAGCCTCACAGCATCCTCCTCGCAGCTCACACTGCCACCCAACTTAGTGTCATCCGCAAATTTGGAGATACTACATTTAATCCCCTCGTCTAAATCATTAATGTACAGTGTAAACAGCTGGGGCCCCAGCACAGAACCTTGCGGTACCCCACTAGTCACTGCCTGCCATTCTGAAAAGTCCCCATTTACTCCTACTCTTTGCTTCCTGTCTGACAACCAGTTCTCAATCCATGTCAGTACACTACCCCCAATCCCATGTGCTCTAACTTTGCACATCAATCTCTTGTGTGGGACCTTGTCGAACGCCTTCTGAAAGTCCAAATATACCACATCAACTGGTTCTCCCTTATCCACTCTACTGGAAACATCCTCAAAAAATTCCAGAAGATTTGTCAAGCATGATTTCCCTTTCACAAATCCATGCTGACTTGGACCTATCATGTCACCTCTTTCCAAATGCACTGCTATGACATCCTTAATAATTGATTCCATCATTTTACCCACTACCGATGTCAGGCTGACCGGTCTATAATTCCCTGTTTTCTCTCTCCCTTCTTTTTTAAAAAGTGGGGTTACATTGGCTACCCTCCACTCCATAGGAACTGATCCAGAGTCAATGGAATGTTGGAAAATGACTGTCAACGCATCCACTATTTCCAAGGCCACCTCCTTAAGTACTCTGGGATGCAGTCCATCAGGCCCTGGGGATTTATCGGCCTTCAATCCCATCAATTTCCCCAACACAATTTCCCGGCTAATAAGGATTTCCCTCAGTTCCTCCTCCTTACTAGACCCCCCGACCCCTTTTATAACCGCAAGGTTGTTCGTGTCCTCCTTCGTGAATACCGAACCAAAGTACTTGTTCAATTGGTCCGCCATTTCTTTGTTCCCCGTTATGACTTCCCCTGATTCTGACTGCAGGGGACCTACGTTTGTCTTTACTAACCTTTTTCTCTTTACATATCTATAGAAACTTTTGCAATCCGTCTTAATGTTCCCTGCAAGCTTCTTCTCATACTCCATTTTCCCTGCCCTAATCAAACCCTTTGTCCTCCTCTGCTGAGGAGCCAGGCCCCTGCGCTGAAAACAGGAGGGAGAGACGGGGGGAGGATCAGTCGGGGGGGGGAGAGCGGGTGTTGGGTCGGGTCGGGTCGGCGCGGGGGGAGCGGGTCTCGGGTCTCGGGTCTCGCGTCCGGGGGGGGGGGGAGCGGGTGTCGGGTCGGGGGGAGCGGGTGTCTGGTCGTGGGGGGGGGGGGGGCGGGTGTCGGGTGTCGGGTCGGTGCGAGGGGGGGAGGGGAGCGGGTCTCGGGTCGGGGCGGGGGGGAGGGGAGCGGGTGTCGGGTCTCGGGTCGGGGCGGGGAGTGGGTGTCGGGTCGGAGCGGGTGTCGGGTCGGGTCTGGTCGGCGGGGGTGGGGGGGAGCAAGTGTCGGGTCGGGGCGGGGGGGGGAGGGGGGGAGCGGGTGTCTTGTCGGCGGGGTGGGGGAGTGGGTGTATGGTCGGCGGGGGGGGGGGGGGGAGCGGGTGTCTGGTTGGCAGGGGGGGGGAGCGGGTGTCTGGTCGGCGGGGGGGGGGGGGAGCGGGTGTCTGGTTGGCGGGGGGTGGGGAGCGGGTGTCTGGTCGGCGGGGGGGGGGGGGAGCGGGTGTCTGGTTGGCGGGGGGGGGGAGCGGGTGTCGGGTCAGGTCAGGTCGGTGGGGGGGGGGGGAGCGAGTGTCGGATCTGGTCGGGGGGGGGGGGGAGCAGGAGCTGGCCGTGGGAGGAGCCTCATTCACGCAGCCCCAGTGAGGCCATTGGGCCAGGGCTAGGGGCTGCGTGCTTCGGGCCCCTCCCACACAGTTCGGCGCCTGGAGCTACTGCACTTGCGTGCCGACTGTAGCGCGCATGTGCAGAGGTCCCGGCACTGTTTTGAGCGCAGCGACCTGGCTCCTCCCCCCCACAGCTCGTGCTGACTGCGCCACAGGACCTGTAAGTAGGTGGAGAATACTGAGGATTTTTTTAGGAGCCCGTTTTTTATCTTGTGGAAACTTCGGCCCTAAGAGTTGACTACAAGTTGATAAAAATTCGCAATTTATTTAAAAAGGTTGTTAAAAAGTCAAATATTGGTGTTTAAAAGTATTTTGATTAAAAGTCTAAAATGTAAGTTTTAAAAGTTCTCCCAAATTGTTTAAAAAGTTTAAAAGTTGATTAAAAGTTGGTTCGAAGTAAGATGTTGGGTTGAACGCCGCCGCCTCGGTCCCTTCGGCAGGTTCGACGTCCCCCTGAATCTGTCAGCACAATGAACAGCTGGTGTGCAACCACGGGATAGGTGTGGGCAGGTGTGGAGTCCTTTCGGCCCGGGATGGGTGCGGGCCGGTCCCTTCGGCCTGGGTTTGCAGCGGGCCGGTGCGGACTTCTAAAAAACACATTAGACTTTTTAACAACTCTTGGAAACTTTTTAAACAAATTGGGTATTTTTATCAATTTTTAACTCTTAAAATAACTTTGGAAGTGACCTTCCTAATGCCTGTCCCCCAACCAAGCCTCGGGCCATCTACCACCAATGGTGCTACTCGGCTCCGAGCTTGCGGCCAACACTTCGCCGTAGGCACGTAGGCTTATACAGCTGTGCCTGGTCTCCAGTTGTCTCGGACCCACTTGCCACTGGACCAAGACCTTGCTCAGCTAAGCCCGTGTCGTTGCCGTGTGCAGCAGCAACGCACGTTAAAAGAACTCACGCACAGGCATCTTCCGCTTCGCCAGTACGAAGTTCGAGACCTAGAATGTCAGGACCCTCATGGACATTTCCAACAACAATAGGCTGGAACGCCGCAGCGCCATTGTTGCCCGGGAATTCAGATGTTTTGACTTTGTCATCGCCACCCTAAGCGAGATCTGGCGGGCAGGGGAAGGCCAGTTGAAGGAACATGGTGGAGGTTATACCTTTTTCTGGAAAGGAAAACCAGAGAAAGAATGCACCTTCATGGAGTCGGCTTTGCCGTCAAGATTGAGCTGGTCGACCGCCTCAAAGACTCCCCCTGTGAGGGTAACGAACGACTCATGACTCTTCGTCTCACCCTATCCCGGAACCAATGCGCTACAGTCATCAGTGCGTATGCCCCTACACTCGATGCAACGGATGAAGCTAAAGAGGGTTTTTATTCCAACCACAAGACACCCTTGTGCGCGTCCCCACGGATGACAAATTGAACCTCCTGGGTGCCTTTAATGCCAGGGTCGGCAAAGATACAGCCCTCTGAGGAAGCGTGATTGGCAGGGAAAGCCAACTCCAGTGGTACCCTACTCCTGACAAAATGTCTATGATATGTCCTTACTATACAATATAAATGCACACGAGGCCCATACTTGATGACCTGTTACCTTTATTGCCAAGACCTCAAGTGATGAAGGTGGGTGGAGCTTCCCCTTTTGTATCTGAAATTCCAGGTTAGGAGTGTCTCCCACAAGTTCACCCCCTTGTGGTCATTGTTCTCAAAGTGTACAACTTATGTCAGCTTATACATGGGTTACAATGATAGTTGAATGCATGACATCACCTCCCCCCGCAAAGTCCCAGGGATCCCAGGTTAAGTCTCTCTGGTGGTTTACGCTTCCTTGTAGGGCGCCTGAGTTGGGGCTCCGATTGTTGGGCGCTGGCCTGAGTGTCTGCTATTTGCGGTGCCTTAGGCCTGTCCGGACTGCCCACAATGACTGGGCTCTCCTCCACTTGGTTCTGGTGTTCGGTCAGCTGTGGTGGAGTAAACTCTACGTCGTGTTCTTCCTCTGCTTCTTCTATGGGGTTGCTGAATCTCCTTTTAGTTTGATCCACGTGTTTGCGGCAGATTTGTCAATTGGTAAGTTTAACTACCAAAACCCTAATCCCCTCTTTGGCAATCACAGTTCCTGCAAGCCATTTGGGCCCTGCAGCGTAATTAAGGACAAAAACAGGGTGATTGACATGAATACATCGCGCCCTCGCATTCCTGTCATGGTAGTCACATTGTGACTGACACCTGCTCTCAACAATTTCTTTCATAGTTGGGTGTATAAGGGATAACCTGGTTTTGAGCGTCCTTTTCATTAGCAGCTCTGCGGGTGGAACCCCTGAGAGCGAGTGTGGTCGGGATCTATTGGCCAACAGGAGGCGTGATAAGTGGCTTTGTAGGAAACCCCCTTGGATTCTGAGCATCCCCTGTTTGATTACCTGCACTGCTCGTTCTGCCTGGCCGTTTGAGGCCGGCTTGAACAGTGCCGTTCTGACATGGTTGATTCCATTGCCTGCCATGAAGTCCTGGAATTCAGTGCTTGTGAAGCACGGGCCATTGTCGCTGACCAAGACATCCGGTAGACCATGGGTGGCGAACATTGCCCGTAGACTTTCTACTGTGGCAGAGGATGAACTTGAATTTAAAATGGCACACTCAATCCATTTGGAGTAGGCGTCTACGACAACCAAAAACATTTTTCCCATGAAAGGACCTGCGTAGTCCATATGGATGCGTGACCATGGCTTGGCGGGCCAAGATCAGGGGCTAAGCGGGGCTTCCCTGGGTGCAGTGCCCAGCTGAGCACAAGTGTTGCACCTGTGAACACAAAGTTCCAGGTCTGCATCTATCCCTGGCCACCAAACGTGTGACCTTGCAATTGCCTTCATCATGACAATGCCCGGGTGCTCATTGTGAAGTTCTCTGATAAACACCTCTCTGCCCATCTGGGGCATGACTACTCGGTTTCCCCACAGTAGGCAATCGGTTTGAATCAAGAGTTCATCCTTGCGCCTATGAAACAGTTTAAATTCCTCAGGGCATGCCCCGTACGTGGCTGCCCAGTCCCCATTCAGGACACATTTCTTAACTAAAGACAGTAGCGGGTCTTTATTTGTCCAGACTTTAATCTGACGGGCTGTCACAGGTGAGCCTTCGCTTTTGAAAGCTTCAACAGCCATGACCATCTCAGCATCATGCTCAGTTGCCCCCTCAGTGATGGCTAGTGGGAGCCTGCTGAGTGCATCGGCGCATTTTCAGTGCCCGGTCTGTGCCGAATTGGCTAGTCATAGGCAGCTAATGTGAGTGCCCACCTCTATATGTGGGCAGATGCATTCGCATTTATGGCCTTGTTGTCGGTCAAAAGGGACGTTAGGGGTTTGTGATCAGTCTCCAGTTCAAATTTCCTGCCAAACAGATACTGGTGCATTTTTTTTTACTGCATATACACATGCTAGCGCTTCCTTTTCTACCATCCCGTAGCCCCTTTCTGCCTGGGACAGACTTCTGGAGGCATAAGCTACCGGCTGTAACTGACCATTGACATTCACATGCTGCAACACACACCTGACACGATAGGATGATGCATCGCATGTTAAAACAAGTTTCTTACACGGGTCATATAACGTTAACAGTTTGTTGGAGCATAACAAATTGCGTGCTCTATCAAAAGCCCTTTCCTGGCTGTCCCCCCAGACCCAATCGCGACATTTGCATAGGAGCACGTGTGGCGGCTCCAACAGTGTGCTCAATTTTGGAAGAGAGTTACCAAAGTAGTTCAGGAGCCCCAGGAACGAACACAGCTCCGTTGTGTTGCTGGGTCTGGGTGCTATCTGGATCGCTTCTATTTTGGACACAGTAGGTCTGATCCCGTCTGCTGCTACCCTCCTCCCCAGGAATTCTACCTCTGGAACTAAGAAGACGCACTTCGCCTTTTTGAGTTGCAGCCCTACCCGGTCCAGTCTGCGTAGCACCTCCTCCAGGTTGTGGGAGTGTTCTTCAGCATCGCGACCCGTGATGAGGATGTCGTCCTGAAAAACCACCGTCCTTGAAATCGACTTGAGGGGGCTTTCCATATTTAGTTGAAAGATCGCGGCAGCCGAGCGAATCCCAAACGGACATCTGTTATACTCAAACAACCCCGTGTGTGTCGTGATGGTGATCAGCTTCTTCGACTCACTCGCCAGTTGCTGGTTCATGTAAGCTGAGGTCAGGTCCAATTTTGAAAAAAGTTTGCCACTGGATAGTGTTGCAAAGAGGTCCTCCGCTCTCGGTAGCGGGTACTGGTCTTGGAGTGGCCTTGTAATTGCCACATATCCTGACCGACCCATCTGCCTTGAGCACCGGCACAATTGGGCTCACCCAGTCACTGAATTCAACTGGCGAGATGATGCCTTCCATCAGCAGGCAGTCCAATTCGTCTTCTATCTTTTCCCGCATCACGTACGGCACCGCTCTGGCCTTGTGGTGTACTGGCCTGGTGTCCGGGTTTATGTGAATCACTACCTTGGTCCCCATGAAAGTACCGATGCCAGGTTGAAATAATGAGTCAAATTTGTCCAGGACCTGTGAGCATGATACTCGCTCCACAGAAGAAATTGCATTGACATCGCCCCATTTCCAGTTCATGACAGCAAGCCAACTCCTCCCCAGTAGTGTGGGACTGTCCCCCGGGACAATCCAGAGTGGCAACCTTTTCTCCGAATCTTTGTGGGTCATGACTACCGTGGCGCTGCCTAGCACCAGAATGATCTCCTTTGTACATGTCCAGAGCTGTGCATTAATCGACAATAATTTTGGCTCCTGCCCTTGGACACCCACAACCTTTCGAACTGTTTGATACTCATCAGGGACTGGCTGGCCCCCGTGTCTAGCTCCATTAATACTGGGATGGCATTGAGAAGCACTTTCATCATTATTGGTGGCGTCCTGGTATATGAACTGTATATGTACTCCACATGAACTCGCTGAACTTCAGCTTCCAGCGATTTCCCCCAGTATTCATTTGGCCTCGTAGGGCTTACATCGGGCCCGTCCTTCTCGTACATCAACCTGGCTGCAGGCTTCCTGCACATACCGCGCCAAGTGACCGCTGATGTGCAGTTTCTGCAGGTATATTGCTGATATATGCAAGCTCTGGCTGGGTGTTTGCCTCCACACTTCCAGCATGAGCTGGAGGCCCCGTTGTTGGAAATAAAAGGTCCATTACCAGTCAATCATCTCTGACTGTCTCTGTAACTGTCCTTAAGCACACCATTAACAGGTGTTGATGGCCCCATTACTGGCCGCATTGTCCATTGCGATGGCATGAATCGCCGTTCAGCTAGCCATTGTCTCTGTTGAATTCCCCCTTTGGGTTCGATGACATGCTGGGGCATGTCCGATTGCCCTTGTCTGCCTTGAGAACTGTGTGCTGCATTAACAATGTTGACTCCCCGGTCGTTTGCTGCATTTGAGCCAAGATTTTTGTCATACATCATTCTGGTCTCTTCCTTCACTGAGATAAATGTCTGGGCTATCAGAGCCGCTGCTTCCAAGGTCAAGTCTTTAGTCTCAATCAGTTTCCTGAAAACCCCAGCGTCCCCAATGCCCTCAATAAAAAAGTCTCGCAGCAACTCCGCTCTGCATGCATCTGGGAACTTACATAGGCTCGCCAGTCGCCGGAGGTCTGCCACGAAGTCTGGAACGCTTTTCCCTTCTCGCTGCCGGTGCGTGTAAAACCGATGTCTCGCCATGTGCATGCTGTTTGGCGTTTTAAGGTGTTCCCTGATCAACTTACTGAGCTCTTCGAATGTCTTGTCCGCCGACTTCTCTGGCACTAGAAGGTCCTTCATCAGGGAGTACGTTCTGGATCCACAAACCGTCAGGAGATGAGCCCTGCATTTGTCGGCCGAATCCTGTCCCAACCATTCCTTAGTGACAAAACTTTGTTGTAGTCTCTCAATAAAGTCATCCCAATCATCACCAACACAGTACCTCTCTTCTGTGCTGCTAGTGGCCATGCTCGCGTGGTTTAAATCCCAGTTTCTCGTCGCCAATGATATGTCCTTACTACACAGTATAAATGCACACGAGGCCCATACTTGAGAGAAGGACACACTGTGACCAGTTACCTTTATTACCAAGACCTCAAGTGATGAAGGTGCGTGGAGCTTCCACTTTTATACCTGAAAGTCCAGGTTAGGAGTGTCTCCCACAAGTTCACCCCCTTGTGGTCATTGTTCTCAAGGTGTACAACTTAGGTCAGCTTATACATGGGTTACAATGATAGTTGAATACATGACAGTCTAGACCATGAATTCCTCATCACCAACACCCTGTTCTACCAGAGGGACAAATACAAGGCATCGTGGCAACACTCTCGCTCCAAACACTGGCATCCGCTTGATTATGTCATCGTCCGAGCCAGGGATCGCAAGGATGTGCGCATCATCTGCGCCATAACAGGAGCTGATGACTGCTGGACGGACCACCGTCTAATCCGATCCATCATCAATGTTAACATAGCCCCAAAAGAGAGGGGACAGCAGAAGCAGTACCGCAATAAAGTTAATGCCGGGACACTGAGTTAATGCCGGGACCAGCTAAGAGAGAACTATACAGCCAGTGCCTCACAACCAATCTGGCGTCCCTTGACCTTGAGATGCTGAATGCCCACAGCGCTTGGTCTACCCTCCAGGCCTCTATAACTAGTGCCTGAAATGAGACACTTGGTCACTCAACCTGAAAACATCAGGACTGGTTTGATGAAAATGATCAGGAGATCGAAGAGTTAATAGATCGCAAGCGCAAAGCATTTCTGAGCCTCAAGCAACAACCCAACTCGGGAGCTGCAAAACAATCTTATAGACGGCTCAAGTCTCAGGTCCAACAAAAAACCCGGGACCTAAAGAACAGGTGGTGGATGGAGAAAGCACAGGAGATACAACAACTGGCCGACAGCCATCATGTGAGGATTCTTCATTGCAGTCAAGGCCACCTACGGTCCAAACTCCCAAGGCCCTGCCCCACTCCTGGTCAAGAATGGAGAAACACTCATCAAGGACACCGAGGCTGTCGGGGCCCGATGGAAGGAGCACTTTGAAGATCTCCTCAATTGAGACTCTGCCTTTGACTTCAGTGTCCTCGACTCCATCCCGCAGCATGCGACCCGCCACCAACTCAGTGAAACTCCAACTTTGCACAAGGTAGGCAAAGCCATAAAACAGCTCAAGAATAACAAGGCTACGGGTGTGGATGGAATCCCTGCTGAGGTGCTAAAATGTGGCGGAGAGGCGCTGTTGGCGCGGATACATGACCTCATCTCTCTCATCTGGAGGGAGGAGAGCATGCCAGGAGATCTCAGAGATGCAGTGATTGTGACCATTTTTAAAATAGGGGACAAGTCCGACTGCGGCAACTACAGGGGAATCTCCCTGCTATCAGCCACTGGGAAGGTTGTCGCTAGACTTCTCCTCAACCGTCTTCTCCCTGTGGCCGAGGAGCTCCACCTGGAATCACACTGCGGATGTCGTCCCCTATTGGGCACAACGGACATGATCTTTGCAGCGTGACAGCTGCAGGAAAAATGCAGGGAGCAGCGCCAGCCCTTATACATGGCCTTCTTCGATCTTACAAAGGCCTTTGACACTGTCAACCGTGAGGGTCTATGGAGCGAGCTCCTCTGTTTCGGATGCCCCCAAACGTGTGTCAACATCCTTCACCTGCTTCACAACGACATGCAGGCCGTAATCCTTACCAACCGATCCATTACAGACCCAATTCACGACCAGACCGGGGTCAAACAAGGCTGCGTCATCGTTCCAACCCTCTTCTCAATCTTCCTCGCCACCATGGTCCACCTCACAATCAACAAGCTCCCCGCTGGAGTGAAACTAAACTACAGAACCAGTGGGAAGCTGTTTAACCTACGCTGCCTCCAGGCCAGGTCCAAGATCACCACAACCTCTGTCATTGAGCTGCAGTACACGGACGACGCCTGTGTCTGCTCACATTCTGAGGCTGAACTCCAAGATATAGTAAATGTATTCACTAAGGCACATGAAAGCATGGGCCTTACGCTTAACATCCGTAAGACAAAGATCCTCCACCAGCCTGTCCCCGCCGCACAGCACTGCCCTCCAATCATCAAGTTTCACAACGCGGCCCTCGACAACGTGGACCATTTCCCATATCTCGGGAGCCTCTTATCAACAAAGGCAGACATTGATGTGGAGCTTCAACATCACCTCCAGTGCGCGAATCCAGCCTTCGGCCGTCTGAGGCAAAGAGTGTTTGAAGACCTGTCCCTCAAATCTACAACCAAGCTCATGGTCTACAGGGCTATAGTAATACCCACCCTCCTGTATGGATCTGAGGCATGGACGATGTATAGAAGGCACCTCAAGTTGCTGGAGATATATCACCAACGATGTCTCCGCAAGATCCTGCAAGTCCCCTGGGAGGACAGGCGCACCAACATCAGTGTCCTTGTCCAGGCTAACATCCCCAGTATTGAAGCACTGACCACACTCGATCAGCTTCGCTGGGCAGGCCACATAGTACGCATACCAGATACGAGACTCCCAAAGCAAATGCTTTATGCGGAGCTCCTTCATAGTAAATGAGCCAAAGGTGGGCAGCGGAAGCCGTTACACCCTCAAAGCCTCCCTGGTAAAGTGTGACATCACCACTGACGCCTGGGAGACCCTGGCCGAACACCACCCGGGGTGGAGAAAGTGGATCCGGGAGGGCGTTGAGTTCTTCGAGTCTCAACGCAAAGAGCATGAAGAGGTTAGGCGCAGACAGCGGAAGGAGCGCGCGGTAAACCAGCCCCACCCACCCCTTCCCTCGACGAATATCTGTTCCACCTGTGACAGAATCTGTGCCTCTCATATTGGACTGTTCAGCCACCAGAGAACTCACTTTGGGAGTGGAAGCAAGTCTTCCTTGATTCCGAGGGACTGCCTATGATGATGACTTTGCCCACAAAATTGCTGAAAGTTCAAGCTGATGATGGTGCAGTGAGGTAAGCAGGGCATCTGGGGCCTGAGTAAACAGGGCAACCAACAGGGTAGCTCCTTAATCAATGAGATCTAAGGATTGGGAAATAAACACAGGAAGGACTGAGAAAGAGGGTTACTTAAAGGGGGTGAACTCAATGTCAAATCAGGTACAGAAAAATAAATAAAGAGAGGGAAAGAAAGTTTGGATGAAGAGAAAGAAAAAAATGAGGCCGAAAGGAAACATGAGATTTAAAAAAAATTATACATGTTTTAAACCTCCCTGAAAAATTCAAAACCTGAAAGAATGAAATCCACACTTGTAATAATTAATTTTCAGTGCCAGAGAGGTTGACTGGCAGTCATTAACACTTATCACGCCAATAAAAGGGTTCTTACGCTTGTAATGACAAGACTTTATTATCTGTGGCAAGTTTAATGTGTCTTTCTTTAATTTTTAAATTATGTAATTCATCTCACTACAAAGCGCCAAGCGGGCAAATGTCACATCATTAAATGTCATGTGATTAAGTATTACATTATCTGTATTACCTGGTCAAATGCCATTCGATCAAATGTCGCATGATCAAATCTCCAGGAATACGTCAAACCAGAGTTCGCATCCCTAGTAAAACTAGATTTCAGGTAATGCGTTCCAGATCATAATAACTCACTGCATAAAATATTTCTCTTCATCTCACCTCTAGCTCTTTTGCCAGTTATGTTAAATCAGTGTCCTTTGGTTACTGACCCTTCTGCTAGTGGAAACAGTTTCTCCTCATTTATTCTTCATGATTTTAATGCCTCTATTAAATGCCCCCTGAACCTAAGGTGAAAAATCCCAGTTTCTCTTGTCTCTCCATGTAACTGAAGTCCCTCATCCCTGGTATAATACTAATCAGTCTCCTTTTTTACCATGCTGAAGTATGGTGCTCAGATCTGGACACAATACTCCAGCTAAGGCCTACCTAGTGATTTACAAAGGTTTAGCATAACTTGCTGGCTATTGGAAGAGGACACAAATAACATACCGGAAATGCTAGGGAACCAAGGGTCTAGTGAGCAAGAGGAATTAAAGGAAATGATAATTAGTAAGAAATTAGTGCTGGAGAAACTAATGGGAAAGAAGGCAGATAAATCCCCAGGGTCTGATGATCTGCATCCTAGAGTACTAAAAGAGGTAGCCATGGAAATAACAGATGCATTGGTTGTCATCTTCTAAAATTCTATAGATTATGGATCAGTTCCTGCAGATTGGAGGGTGGCAAATGTAACCCCACTATTTAAAAAAGGAGGGAGAGTGAAAATGGGGAACTACAGACCGGTTAGCCTGACAGCAGTAGTAGGGAAAATGCTGGAGTCTATTATAAAGGATGTGATAATGGCACACTAAGATAATATCAACGGGATTAAACAAAGTCAACATGGATTAATGAAAGGAAAATCATGTTTGACAAACCCATTGGAGTTTTTTGAGGATGTAACTGGTAGAATAGATAAGGGAGAACCAGTGGATGTAGCATATTTAGATTTTCAAAAGGCCTTTGATAAAGTCGCACATAAGAGGTTAATGTGCAAAATTAAAGCATATAGGATTGGGGGTAATGTATTGGCATTGATTGAAAATTGGTTAACTGACAGGAAACAGAGAGTAGGAATAAACGGGTCTTTTTCGGGATGGTGGGCAGTGACTTGTGGGGTACCACAGGATCAGTGCTTGGGCAACAGCTATTTACAATATATATAAATGATTTGGATGAGGGAACCAAATGTAATATTTCAAAGTTTGCTGACGACATTAAACTAGGTGGGATTATGAGTTGTGAGGAGCATGCAAAGACGCTGCATGCCGATTTAGATAGGTTGAGTGAGTGGGCAAATACATGGCAGATGTAGTATAATGTGGATAAATGTGAAGTTATCCACTTTGGTCGGAAAAACATAAGGACAAAGTATTATTTAAATGGTGATGGCTTGGGAAGTGTCGATGTACAGAGGGACCTGGGTGTCCTTGTACACGAGTCATTGAAAGCAAACATGCAGGTGCAGCAAGCAGTTAGGAAGGCAAATGGTATATTGGCCTTCATTGCAAGAGTATTTGAACAGGAGCAAGGATGTCTTACTACAGTTATACAGGACCTTAGTAAGACTGCTCCTAGAGTATTGTGTGCAGTTTTGGTCTCCTTACCTAAGAAAGGATATATTTGCCATAGAGGGAGTGCAGCGAAGGTTCACCAGACTGATTCTTGGAATGACAGGACTGTCGTATGAGGAGAGGTTGGGTCGACTACGCCTGTATACACTATAGTTTAGAAGAATGAGAGGGGATCTCATTGAAACGTATCAAATTCTGACTGGGTTGGATAGACTGGATGCGGGGAGGATGTTTCCCTTGGCTGGGAAGTCTAGAACAAGGGGTCACAGTCTCAGGATACGGGGTAGGAAATTAGACTGGGCTAGACTGTGGAATTAATAATGGAGAACAGGGAAATGGACAAATATTTTGTGTCAGTCTTCATGGTAGAAGACACTAAAAACATCCCAATAATGAATAATCAAGGGGCTATAGGGAGGGAGGAACTTAAAACAATCACCGTCGCTAAAGAATAAATACTTGGTAAAATAATGGGACTAAAGGTGGCCAAGCCCCCTGGACCTGATGGCTTGCAACCTAGGGTCTTAAAAGAAGTAGCTGCAGAGATAGTGGATGCATTGGTTGTAATTTACCAAAATCCCCTGGATTCTGGTGAGGTCCCAGCGGATTGGAAAACCGCAAATGTAACACCCCTATTCAAAAAAGGGGGCAGACAGAAAGCAGGAAAGTATAGACCAGTTAGCCTAACATCTGTTGTCGGGAAAATGCTGGAGTCCATTATTAAGGAAGCAATAGCAGGACATTTGGAAAAGCAGAATTTAGTCAGGCAGAGTCAGCATGGTTTTATGAAAGGAAAATCATGTTTGACAAATTTGCTAGAGTTCTTTGAGGATGTAATGAGCAAGGTGGATAAGGGGGAAATCAGTGGATGTGGTGTATTTGGATTTCCAGAAGGCATTCGATAAGGTGCCACACAAAAGGCTACTGCAAAAGATGAAAGTTCATGGGGTTGAGGGTAATATATTTGCATGGATAGAGGATTTGCTAACTAACAGAAAACAGAGAGTCGGAATAAAAGGGTCATTTTCTGGTTGGCAAACAGTAACTAGTGGGGTGCCACAGGGATCGCTGCTGGGGCCTCAGCTATTTACAATCTATATTAATGATTTAGATGAAGGGAACAAATGTAATGTAGCCAAGTTTGCTGATGATACAGAGATGGATGGGACAGCAAGTTGTGAGGGGGACACAAAAAAATCTGCAGAGATATAGGCAGGCTAGGTGAGTGGGCAACAATTTGGCAGATGGATTATAATGTGGGAAACTGTTAGGTTATCCAGCTCGGCAGAAAAAATAAAAAAGCAAATTATTATTTAAATGGAGAAAAGTTACAAATTATTGCAGTACAGAGAGACCTGGAGATCCTTGTGTATGAAGCACAAAAATTAGTATGCAGGTACAGCAAGTAATCAGGAAGGCAAATGGAATGTTGGCCTTTATTGCAAGCGGGATTGAGTTTAAAAGCAGAGAAGCAACTGTACAGGATATTGGTGACACCACACCTAGAGTACCGTGTCCAGTTTTGGTCTCCTTATTTAAGGAGGGATATACTTACATTGGAGGCAGAGCAGAGAAGGCTCATTAGGTTGATTCCTGTGATGAAGGGGCGAACTTATGAAGAAAGGTTGAGCAGGTTGGCCTGTACTTGTTGGAGTTCAGAAGAATGAGACGTGATCTTATAAGATAACGAGGGGGCTCGATAAGGTAGATGCAGAGAGGATGTTTCCACTCATGGGGGAGGCTAGAACCAGGGGGCATAGTTTTAGAATTAGAGGTCGCCCATTTAAAACTGAGATGGGGAGGAATCTCTTCTCTCAGAGGCTTGCAAATCTATAGAATTCTCTGCCCCACAGAGCTGTGGAGGCTGAGTCATTGAATATATTTAAGGTGGAGATAGACAGATTTTTGAGCGATAAGGGAGTAAAGGGTTATGGGGAGCGGGCAGGAAAGTGGCGCTGAGCCTACGATCAGTTCAGCCATGATCTTATTAACTGGCAGAGCAGGCTCGAGGGGTCAAATGGCCTACTCCTGCTCTTATTTCTTATGTTCTTATGTTCTCAGAATTCACTTTTGCTGCTGCAAAGTTGGTCTATTTGCCCAACGATTGCCCAGCAAATGCCCTCAAAACCCTTATGCTTGATAAAAGCAGGCATAGGGCTCTGTTTTCACCTGAATCAGGGTTAATATAAATCTTAAATGAAAAATTAATAAAACATTATGCACAAACACTTAAAATGAGTTTATGCAAATGTTGGCCTGAATTAAAATATTTTAAATTATTTTTCAAAACATTCTAATTTATTGTATTTGCTTTATTGAACTGATTTTAATTCAATTTGAAAATGAGAACATTTATTTTTATTGCAGTTGTAAAAATTATTATTTGGAGATTCCTAATATGCTTATGGGCGATGAATTCCCCATAAGCATTTTAGGAATCCTCCTTCCTGATTGGAAACCCTGGCCCACGTCATCCGAGGAAGGCTTCCGAACGCCTGTGTCCATGGCATCCTGCAGGCCCAGGAACCGAAGTCTCCACAGCCTGTTAGCCTGTAGGTAAGTGTAAATATTTTTAGTGAGTCGGAGGCATACTTTGGAGGTAAGAACATGCATGGCTGTCAAAACATTAAGGGGGCAAAATTTAATGCATTTGCGCCTCCCATTAGTGCCCCTGGGGGGTGCCATATTGGGCGGGGTTTTTAGTGGCCATGATATGCCTTTGCGCCCCGAGATCGTGGCGTAATCGTGCGTGCATTGCGTGGACCCTAAATTTAGTTTTGCCCACTGAAGCAGGGTCAGGCGAAAACACCGGCAGCTGCAGGGGGTGGGGATCGGGTGGCCGACCGCCAGTGGGATGCTAATTAAAGGTGAGGTGGTCGAGGTAAGTAAAAAAAACATATTATAGTTTTTACGGGCTGCTCTGTTTGCTTAGTGGGCCGTGATCGCTCACCCCGGTGCTCTGCTTGTGTGCCAGGCTGATTGCACAACACCCCCGCTCCCTAGCTGGTTCAGTTAGGTAGTTTTTCATTTGCAGAGCCTGCAACATGAGCCCTTCCCTTTAAGTTTCCCGCCTCTCAAATGTTACTGCCCCAAAACGGGGCGGTAATTAATTTCTCCCCCTTATTTTATTACTTAATTGAGGTTTAAGATTTCAATGATGATTGTAGAACAAGTCAGTAAAGAAGTTACCCTCAGACAACCTGCTGAGCGATGAAATACTTTACCAAGTCTGAGCCCTCCAGCACTGTTCTGCAATGATCTAAGTGGCTATGGTCTTTACAGTGGCGTCAATTCAGCAAACTCGATCTCGCCGTTGATTTTAATTGGTGGGGCGGAGCTATGATAATTAGCTGTTCAATTTTTTTCGGTGAGGGTCTTTATGGAGTAACACAAAATTCTCAACAAATTATGGCGTGGCATAGGTAATGTCACAGGTCACTTATGACATAATCTCCTGGATTTACTACACCATAATCATGGCATACACCATTACTATGGCACAAGTTTTCAGCAAATTCAGGGCTGTTGTTGAGCCTCACTATTATTGTCACGACTCCACTGGCCAGCCCACTGTGCAGGCATTCTAGCACATAGGTTCCTTCTGCTACTAAATCTAGGTTAATGAGAATACTTCACAAAACATTCAATAACCAAGCGTTAACCCCTGAATAATGCCACAACAGCCATTTCTAGACTTTTACTGTAACACAAAATCGCAGTTGGGGGTGGGGGTGTGTGGGGGGTTGGGGGGGTGTGGGGGGCTGTGTCATTTTGCAATGTCTGCTCCAAAAGCTCCAGGAGTAAAGCAGTAGAATTTTAACCCTTTGTGGCACCAAAGAACACTGTTTACAGTACTTTTCTATTTATTACACCAGCCTTATGGTCGATACGAGTGAGATGGTCAATTTAGAGCCAAATTGTGACAAAATTATAGGGAGTTCTGTACTTTAGATGCATGACTGCTCAAATTGTGTTGGGGAAATTGATGGGATTGAAGGCCGATAAATCCCCAGGGCCTGATGGACTGCATCCCAGAGTACTTAAGGAGGTGGCCTTGGAAATAGTGGATGCATTGACAGTCATTTTCCAACATTCCATTGACTCTGGATCAGTTCCTATGGAGTGGAGGGTAGCCAATGTAACCCCACTTTTTAAAAAAGGAGGGAGAGAGAAAACAGGGAATTATAGACCGGTCAGCCTGACATCGGTAGTGGGTAAAATGATGGAATCAATTATTAAGGATGTCATAGCAGTGCATTTGGAAAGAGGTAATATGATAGGTCCAAGTCAGCATGGATTTGTGAAAGGGAAATCATGCTTGACAAATCTTCTGGAATTTTTTGAGGATGTTTCCAGTAGAGTGGACAAGGGAGAACCAGTTGATGTGGTATATTTGGACTTTCAGAAGGCTTTCGACAAGGTCCCACACAAGAGATTAATGTGCAAAGTTAAAGCACATGGGATTGGGGGTAGTGTGCTGACATGGATTGAGAACTGGTTGTCAGACAGGAAGCAAAGAGTAGGAGTAAATGGGGACTTTTCAGAATGGCAGGCAGTGACTAGTGGGGTACCGCAAGGTTCTGTGCTGGGGCCCCAGCTGTTTACACTGTACATTAATGATTTAGACGAGGGGATTAAATGTAGTATCTCCAAATTTGCGGATGACACTAAGTTGGGTGGCAGTGTGAGCTGCGAGGAGGATGCTATGAGGCTGCAGAGCGACTTGGATAGGTTAGGTGAGTGGGCAAATGCATGGCAGATGAAGTATAATGTGGATAAATGTGAAGTTATCCACTTTGGTGGTAAAACCAGAGAGACAGACTATTATCTGAATGGTGACAGATTAGGAAAAGGGGAGGTGCAAAGAGTCCTGGGTGTCATGGTACATCAGTCATTGAAGGTTGGCATGCAGGTACAACAGGCGGTTAAGAAAGCAAATGGCATGTTGGCCTTCATAGCGAGGGGATTTGAGTACAGGGGCAGGGAGGTGTTGCTACAATTGTACAGGGCCTTGGTGAGGCCACACCTGGAGTATTGTGTACAGTTTTGGTCTCCTAACCTGAGGAAGGACATTCTTGCTATTGAGGGAGTGCAGCGAAGGTTCACCAGACTGATTCCCGGGATGGCGGGACTGACCTATCAAGAAAGACTGGATCAACTGGGCTTGTATTCACTGGAGTTCAGAAGAATGAGAGGGGACCTCATAGAAACGTTTAAAATTCTGACGGGGTTAGACAGGTTAGATGCAGGAAGAATGTTCCCAATGTTGGGGAAGTCCAGAACCAGGGGACACAGTCTAAGGATAAGGGGGAAGCCATTTAGGACCGAGATGAGGAGGAATTTCTTCACCCAGAGAGTGGTGAACCTGTGGAATTCTCTACCACAGAAAGCTGTTGAGGCCAATTCACTAAATATATTCAAAAAGGAGTTCGATGAAGTCCTTACTACTAGGGGAATCAAGGGGTATGGTGAGAAAGCAGGAATGGGGTACTGAAGTTGCATGTTCAGTCATGAACTCATTGAATAGCGGTGCAGGCTAGAAGGGCCGAATGGCCTACTCCAGCACCTATTTTCTATGTTTCTATGTTTCTAATCTATTTCATGTCATCAGCTCAGAGAGACTTCCATCCCATCAGTCTGGAATGGATTGCTCGCAAGTACTCGGGTGAAAAGACAATATGCCAACGCACTGGTCCACCCTCGCAGCTACATTTAAAAATAATTACTTTGTCCTTTAGAACCGCATGCAATTTAACAGAACTAATTACAAAGAAATAAGCATAAATGTAGATTCAATCAAAATCGAGCTATTTATAAAATTTTGATTAATACAGGTTGACCCTCCCTAATCCGGAACCCTTGGGACCTGGCCTGTTCTGGATAAGGGATTTTTCTGGATGAGGGGTGGGCACGTTAAATTGGATGGTATAGGCACTGAGCAAGGGGATATTGGGGCTGGCTGGCTTCGGGCTGGGAGTGCGGCAGAGATCATGGGGGTGAGGCGGTGGATAGCGGGGTCAGACCAGCGATTGAGTGGGTAGCGAGGAAGGGCTTCAATTTCTTCAATTTGTTCATGACGGAGTTCTGCGCATACAGTCGGGAGTGGTTCTGGACGAGGGGTGGTTCTGGATAAGGGCATTCTGGATAAGGGAGGTTCAACCTGTACATGTTAAATATGGGAGGCCTGAAACATAAAGTTAGCATGCTTTCCTATCTGTTTAAAGAGTCAGCTGATTTCCATAATGTTGAGATAAAATTGTATTTATTTGAATATGATACTGTCAAATAAAGTAATCAGTATCACATGCAGCTATGTTCTCCCAGCCTGACTCTGCAATGCATATTTTCAGGGGCAGGTGACATGATTCTAAATTAAGGTGGCGTGATTTTACAGAGAAGTTAATTGCTTACTCGGGGGAAAAAAAATCTACACTGTGCTAAATGTAATGAGAGACAACAGATCGTTTTTCAGTTTGCACCTAAATTAAAATTTAACTCCAGGAAATAATGTATCTGTTGCTGCCCGCGCCCTATAGAGTTTTACTGACTAGATGATTTGAACAGCTGAACTTATGAGGCTGTGGCCAATTTGCCATGAAAAAGAAGCTGGTCAAGTATTCACTGCCACTTAATTTTGCATCAAATGATTGCATTTTTGGTATATCTAAATTATAACATAAATTCATACACTGCATCAAATATTTGACTATATCTTTCTATGGGGCTAGACTTTCCACTTTTGTGCAGATCGCTCAAAAACGGGTGTTATTTCCAGCGATGGCAGTAAATATGGGTTTTGAGATCGCTGGATTATTGCCCATTTTCAAAACCCCAACTTTCCACTTCATAAAATGGGCGTTACCGTGAGCGATCTGAAATGGGCGCTAGTGT
The DNA here is from genome assembly GCF_044704955.1 of Pristiophorus japonicus. NCBI lineage: Eukaryota > Metazoa > Chordata > Chondrichthyes > Pristiophoridae > Pristiophorus > Pristiophorus japonicus. The sequence goes on along the minus strand of NC_091977.1, from coordinate 370,057,528 downwards.
TAAATTTTTTGACCTTCTGCCGTAAAGTGGCAGCATTCATAGCAATGGCATGGCAACGGTCATTTCCCATATTTCAGGAGGTCAGGGGTCATCAATACATGCGCAGAAGAGCAGAGACAGAGGGAGGGAGCAGAGAGGAACTGAAAGCATGTGTGGTGTGTTGTGTGCTTGTTTGGCTGTTGTGGGAGGCAGGGGGAGATTTACCAGCAACAAGAAGACTGCTGAGCATAAATAACGTTGTTTCTACCGAGTTTTTGTCAAAAAAAAATAAAATGGAAGGGATGGAGGAGGCAACACAGCACGCTGTGGAGACTGAGGAAACTGGCGAAAGCAGTGAGGTGGGAGAGGAACAATTGGGAGGATGCAAACGAGTGAGGAGATTCTCTGATGAGTCAAATGCCTCCCTCCTGCAGGAGGTGGAGTCACACTGGGGTCAGTTGGCCCAGGGTGGGCGTGCGAAGCCCACTCCAAAGGTCTACCAGAAGATATAGGCCGACATAGCTGAGGTGGTCTCATTGGTGACCAACGAGGTGCATGAGGGCAACCAGTGCCGCAAGGGCTGGAATGACCTTGTCGGATCCACCAGAGTAAGTATTACATTTAGTTACATGTACTTATATATTTATCTAATTTGAATTGCAAGTGTAATGATTGATTAAAGTCAGATGTGATGTCTTGCACTTATACCGGGAATATTTTACTCAAAGCTTACGTTTATGGTGTACGTCTTTAGGTAAAGAATGATAATTATCATAATAATCATGATTACATCTGTCGCTTATGTGTTGTATCAGTCTCTGTGACAGTACCTAGCAATGATATCACGCAATGATCTCATGTCATGTCATGCTGGTGCTACCTTTTACAGAGGAAGCTTTCAAAGAATAGGGCCGAGCAGAGGCGAATGGGTGGCAGGTCACCAGTCATCATCGAGCTCATCGACATCGAGGAGCGGGTGCAGGCACTAGTGGGGAGCCACCCCCGGTCAGCTACGTATGCAGCTGCAGAACCTGCTGCGATGCCACATGAGTAAAGTATACACAATTGCGTGATGTAAAGTCAATAGATGCCACATCCTCTCATATCCGACCAATATGTTAGATGATTGATAAAAGTGTTATGTAAATAATTATGCCCTCATGAGAATCATTGCAAAGCAGAATTTGTGATGGTCATGAAATGTGATGTCTGTGATGATTTTGATAGTGGTCGTGCTTTTGTCATGCATATACTTGTTTGCAGCATTGGAATCACCTTGTGACACTAGCACCCCCTTCTCCTCGAATAAGCTCATTTGTGTTTTATGGCTCAGCCAGCAGCGTGGCCGCATGCAACACCACCGAGCCCAGAAGCTGGGGACTCGCCAGACGATCGTGCATCTGGTGCTGAGGAGCCCCGATTCTTGCCCGTGGAGTTGCAAGGTGTCTTCTCCACGGATGAGAATGAGGACTTCGAGGAGCCTGAATCGCCAAGCTCCATAATGCAGTTGACATCCATGATATCTGGAGCTCCCCCGCTGCCATTCCCTCCTCCACCGTGGAGGTACCGAGCCTGTAAGATAAATTTGGCATTAGGGGTACCAGTGGGACAAGGGTTAAAGTGCTGGTTCCTACACCGACCCATAAGGAGGTAAAAGGCCTCTCTTCGGCCTTGCACATTCCAGTACCAAGGCTCCAGAAGTTATCAATTCAATATGTACCAGGACATTAGATAATATTCCGATACGATACGATGAGAGAACCTAAACAGACATTGATAAGACCTTGTGAAGAAGCTCGAAGCAGACTCACGGGCACCAAGGAGAATCAGCAAATTCTAACCTGATGAGGTCATCCCAGGTAAGGTCTAAAAGTTGCTTTGAGATCTTGGCCTCTCAATCCAAAATGTTACTAATAAGGTAACCCAATTAGAGATCGAGGAAGGTCGTACCGGGGGGGGCGAAAGGGTCTGTCAAATTGTGATATATTCACAGAGCACAGCACACACAGCTCCTAACATGGCAGGCAGCTCTCTCGGAAGCCTCCAGAATTTGCCTGGTTCTGTTTATTATTAACTCTGCAGTTGCAGTACACAATACGTCCACATCCACAGTGTGGAGCTACAAACATTACAAGCTTACAGACTTGCATTACAAGCTTACAGACTTACATTTCTCCCTCCTTAATGAAGAAATTATTATAACAAACATCATACATGACTTTCATGTTTATACATAACACAGGATATAAACTTATTTTTTTCCATATTTACAAATTTAACTTTAACACTTGTTTTCTGTTTCGAAGAGGATACCTTCGCTCTCAAATAGAACTTGCAAACATGATGTCTAATCTAAACTCATTCGAGGCTCATGCTGAGGAATGTTTTCCTCCATGGAATTTCCTTGATTTTCACTTGAACTCACTCTAACTTCAGGCTCTTTGTTTTCCTGACTCGGACTCAGACTTTCATTCTGATTCTCTCCTGGATTTGTTTCCAGTACATTGGATTTAGGATTTGCTACTGTTATATCAAAACTATCTGATGAGTCAGAAATAATTGAATCATTCCCACCTTCAACTCCTTCCATGTCTGCAGGTAAAATATGATCAATATGAACAAACCTAATCTGTCCATTATCAAACATCTTTGCCAAATATGTGCGAGGACCACATATCTTCACCACTCTTCCTGGTAACCACTTTAACCATTTATGGTGATGGTTCTTCACTCTCACCTTCTGGTTTAATTTCACACTTCTCTCTTTTACTCAACCTCGATCATGATTCTCTTTCTGTCTTAATATGGTCTCTTCTACGGACTGTGCCAAATTTGGATTTAACAACGAGAATCTGGTTCATGGCTGTTGTTTGAGAAACAACTCCGCTGGTGTTCTACCTGTAGTTGTATGAGGAGTATTTTGATATGTAATCAAAAAGTTAGCCAATTTGTGATCCAATGACAACTGTCATTTCTTTGGCTTTGGATCTAACATTTGTTTTATGAGGGCACGTTTTACAATTTGTACAATGTGCTCTGCTGCACCATTCGAAGCAGGATGGTATGGTGGAACCTTGGTATGTTTCACACTATTTTTGCTCGTGAATTGTGCAAATTCTTCTGAACGAAATTGTGGTCCATTATCCGAAACAATTTCTTCAGGGAGGCCAAATGAAGAAAATAATTTTCGCAAAATGTCCAATGTTTTACTTGTTATTTTTCACATTGGAAACACTGCAACCCACTTCGAATGGCTATCAATCACAATGAACAATTGTTGTCCTTCTAACTCAGCAAAATTAATATGTAGCCTTTGCCACGCCCTGGGAGGCCATTTCCATGGCTGTACTGGTACTGGTGGTGGTTGCTTGCTTACTGATTGACATGTTGTACACTGACTCACGATGTACTCTATATCTTTATCAAGACCTGGCTACCATAAATAACTGCGTGCAAAATTCTTGGTCAAGCACATTCCCAGGTGCTGGTCATGGAGGTCTCCTAATAATTTGGATCTGAATTTATTTGGTATAACCACTCTTGCACTCCACATGATACAATCTTTATCAACTGATAATTCATTCCTATGAATGAAGAATGGATGTGTATCTTTATCTGTTACCTCGTTTGGCCATCCATTTGCAATATACTCATACACCTTTGACATCACTGGGTCACGTTTGGTTGCTCTACTAATCTCTTCAGTTGTGACTGGCAGTTCATTAATGTATGAAAAATAAAATACTTCTTCCCTATCGGGTGTAATGTGATGGGGAAGACAATCTAGACAGTGTATCAGCATTACTGTGATCAGCTGATCGTCTGTATTCAATATCATATGTACATACTGACAAAATCAAAGCCCATCTCTGCATTCGGGCTGCAGCTAATGTTGGAACTGGGAACTTTGGATGGAAGATTGCTGTTAGGGGTTTATGGTCTGTAACAATGGTAAACTTACGACCATACAAGTATTTGTGAAACTTCTTGACCCCAAAAATTAATGCCAAAGCTTCCCTTTCAATTTGCGCATAATTACTCTCACTGGCACTGAGAGTGCGTGAAGCAAAAGCAATTGGTCTCTCCTCCCCACTATGTGATACATGAGAGATCACTGCCCCAACTCCATACGGAGAGGCATCACACGCTAGCTTAATCTCCTTAGATATGTCATAGTGAACTCACATGGTGCTCTCTACCAATTTGCTTTTACAATCCTTGAATGCTGTATCGCATTCTTTTGACAACTTCCAATGGACCTGTTTTTTTCAATAGTTCATTCAGTGGATGTAATACTGTAGCCAAATTTGGTAGGAACTTCCCATAATAGTTCAAAAGACCCAAGAATGAACGAAGTTCAGTGACATTCCTGGGAGTGGGTGCATTTCTAATTGTATCCAATTTTCCCATGGTTGGATGTAAACCACCTTTGTCTCCTCTGTACCCTAAGTACTCCACTGAGTTTTTAAATAACTCACACTTACGAGCAGGCACTCGTACTCTGTGCTTCTCTAGCCGTTTGAGGACTTCATTCAATATGTTATTATGAATTTGTCTATTTGATGCTGAAATTAGTATGTCATCTAAATAAAATACTACCCCTTCAATACCTTGCAAAATCTGGTTCATCACCCCTTGGCATATGGCAGGGGCAGAAGACACTCCAAACGGTAGCCTATTAAATTGATATAGGCCTAGATGAGTATTTATAGTCAAACATGACTTGGACTCCTCATCTAGTTCAAGCTGTAAGTAGGCATTCGTAAGATCCAGTTTTGAGAAGATCTGACCACCTTTCAGTGTTGTGAACAAATCTTCTATATTTGGCAACGTATTGGGGACATTACCCTCTAGAACCTGGTTTACGGTTACTTTATAATCACCACACAATCTTACCTTACCATCAGACTTAGGTACAACAATGGGTGTAGCCCAATTACATGATCTATCTTACAAATAATGTTCTCAGTCTCTAGTCTTTTGAGTTCTTGCTCAACTTTCTCCTCGAGTGCATATGGTACGGAACGTGGCTTGTAGTAAACCGATCTAGCATCCTTCTGTACCCTGACACTCGCCTTGAAGCCTTGGATCGAACTGCCTGATTCACAGAACACCTTCGGATACTTCCTGATAACCTCATCCGTTGATGAAAATCTCGCTTCCACAGAGAAAATCTTACTCCAATCCAGCTTCAATGAGCTCAACCAATTTCTTCCTCGTAGGCAGACTTATCTCCTTTCACTACTATTAGAGGCAAGTTCTGAAATTGATCTTTATATTTCACCGGTACGGTGATACAACCTACCACAGGAACTTTCTCTCCCGAGTAGCCTCGCAGCTCTATCTTGGATTTCTCCAGTTGAAAATCACATAATTTGTCGCAATATAGTGACTCCGGTACTACACTCACGGATGCACCTGTGTCAATTTCCATTGGTATCTTGAATCCCGCAACATCTATGTGGATTTTGATGTTTTCCGAATTGCTGTCCGTTAACCTTGTGCTCCTGATGACGTGTAACTCTAACACCTCCTCGTCCTGTTGTTGTTCTTCCATGCTATGTAGTCTCTTGGGATTTCTACTCATAGCTTTGAACGCTGGACTCATAGTTTAAAAACTTGTTTACCCTTCAGTTGGCATGCCTTCGCAAGATGCCCAGTCTTTCTGCAGAAGAATCATTCTGCCTTCACGTATGGACAACTTTGAGCAATGTGTTGTCCCGGGGCACTTATAACACGACTTCGACGCTCTGTTAGAATTTCCAGTTTCTTAGACTTTGGGCCCCCACCGTCTTTTACTTTGAACCTGCAGGTGATTTACCTCGGTTGACTGATGACCATAATCATTATTTAATTCTCGGGAATATTGTTCGGCCATGCCCTTGCTGTCTGACAAGCAATCTCAAAAGTCAAGTCATCCATCATCAATAACTTCCTTCTGATTATATCATTTTTCAGCCCACGAACAAAACGATCCCATAATGCTCGGTTTTGAAAGTTTCCAAAATTACAGTGCATCGATAGCTTTTTTAATGCTATGATATAATCACTGATACTTTTGATTCCGAATCCCGAAACGATAGCTTTCAGCAATTTCCAACAGTTTGGGGTTATAGTGCTGCTCCAGCTTCGTTAAAATCTCTTTAAGCGTTGTGTCAGGCACAAGCAGATTTACAAGGGTTTCGTACAATGCCGGACCAACTTCCGATAAGAAGATCGCTCTCTTACATTCCAGTATCGCCTGATTCTGGACTGCATTCTCTGGAACTTCGATGATGTTATTTGCAGTGAAATACATTTCTAGCCGATTCACATCCACTTTAAAACATTCCCGGTCATGTCTATATTCCCCCAAATGTCTGATTACACCTGCCATTTTAACCTCTAGCTGTTCACACCGTATGCTGTATTTTACCTCGGATTTTTGTAGCTTTTTCCAAAGACAGAAACTTCCAAAGTCTCTCTGTCGGCTGGCTGAATCCTTCCCCAACAAAATTTAAGCTTCAAATCATCCAAAAAATCCCATCTCATCGCCAAATGTGATATCTTCACAGAACACAGCACACACAGCTCCTAACATGGCAGGCAGCTCTCTCGGAAGCCTCTGGAATCTGCCTGGTTCTGTTGATTATTAACTCTGCAGTGGCAGTAAACAATACATCCACATCCACAGTGTGGAGCTACAAACATTACAAGCTTACAGACATTACAGAAATGTATAAATGACGTGTAATTTTGCTACACGAGGAGCATCTCCAGTCACAGGCGGCTGTGATGAGAGGTGTTCCCGGATGTTCGTAATTAAAGATCGTTATACCTTGCCATCCATCTCTGTCTGCTAACTTCGAGAATTGCTACACGGGTTGGGACGAGCGTCGACCTTCTATATCAGGAGGAGCCTGCTCGTGGGAGGAGAAGCCTTCCCATTTTCCCCCTACATTTGGCGCTGCGAGCAGAGTGTGTAAGAACTTCCCGAACGGAACAATGATCCAGCTGTTGGGGTGAGTATGTTTAATTTACCACCTTCAAGTTAGAGCTGTGGCATTGTAAACTGGGAGGGAAGAACTTCTGTACAAGAACCATTTATAGCAGTTCCTGGAGGGACAGAGACAGAGGACAAGGACGATCTAGGGGTGGGAGGGAGTTAAAAGGCATACTCTGAGACGTGCGCGGGTAGGTAGCGCGGCAGTGCGAGGGTACGATGCAAGGGAAGAAATAGGAGTGAGACCTATTGACCTAAAGCGGTAAGGGACAAGACATAGTGACCTGGAAGCATGGCAGTACGAGTGTACGGCGCAAAGGGAAGACATATAGACGACGCCCCTGCAGAGACAAAAGATATTGACTCGGAAGCGTGGCAGTACGAGTGTACGGCGCAAAGGGAAGACATATAGACAACGTCCTGCATACCTAACATGAATTAAAGGGAATGCCCAGCTTCTAACTCAGTAAAAAGAGTTTTGAATTGGCAGTACAATATTTGAATTGGGATTTTGAGATATTTCAGGTGATTCTCCTTAATAAACATTTGGGTTGTATTGGGTTTGGAAGCCTTTTTAATAAAATTACACCACTACTGTATCAGAAGCTGAAGTTTAAAAAGATGTAATTTATGAGATACTATCATAAAATTGAAGTTACAGAGCAAAAGATTGGAGCTTTTGATGTTCAGCTTCTAAAACAGAAGTTGGGCACACAATTATAAAACAAGTACTTTGCATTCTGTGATCTGTGAATCACTATAAGCACAAATGAGAAGTCTGATATTTAAAAAAAAAACAGTATTACCATATTTGATATTTTGTAACCCAACAATCCTATGTTTTAAAATAAATACAAATACTACAAAAGAGGAGCAGAGATTAGGATAGGAACTGTGAGGAGTTAATTTTGTTGTGAAAGTTTCAAGTACCACTGGTTAAGAGAAGACACTCAGAAAATACTGAGGTAGATTCAAACTAAAAAGTTAAATGTAATGGCCTTGAAACTGAATCATTTGAGATAACGGAAAGCAGCTTTCAAAGCCTACGTGCTAGACTCAGTTCTAGTTATGGAAAAGACGGAAAAGATAAAGATGTAACCTGAAGTTTCTGGAAAAAACATAGGTAAGTTGTATTTGGTGCTTTTGATTGTCTTATGATTTTAAATTAACAAAATTACAGAGACACAAGCCCTCTGTGTAAAATACGAAACCTAATTTGAAGAAAGGAGATTTAAATAGAAAAAGACGTAACTTACGAAAGTCGATATTGGCTGTGAAAAGATATTGGTTCAATTAAAAAAAATCTTTGGCAAGTATTTGAATTAGAAGTTTAGAAAAATTGGAGTTTAATCTAAAATGCAGTCTTTCCCGATGAGAAGATTTTTATTATGACGGCTTTAGTAATGATTTCTGCTGTTTTAACAGATTCCTAATTTCTAAGCTAGCTTTGAAGGTACAAAGACTTGGAAAAAATCTCGGATGATTACGCAAAGTCACGTAATGACATCAGGCCTTCTTACAAACCTGTAAAGGAGGTAACCCTTTCCATTGACAGCTGTTTTATACTGGACATTATTAATTTGGATTTCTTAATAAAATAAAAACTCACCTGACAGACAGAGGAAATGGTGGGATAGTCAGAATAAAAATAAAACAGAACTAGCCTATGTAATAATACTCGCTTAATACAAATAAAAGAAATAGATACTCAAACAAAACAAATTCAAGAGTTAAAAGCTAAGATAAATAAGCTGGAAGAGATGAAAAAAAATGGGACCAGACGGATAGTGCAGTGCGCAGCCATAGCACCATCACCTATGGCAATAGAGCCAATGTACCCCACGGTGGGTACATTTAGTCCACAAACCCAACCTAACCCTTATCTCCGATTTCACAGAGTGACCTCAACATGCATGGATAAAACATGAGTAGACCAGAAACTAACACCTGGTCGCTGTAAGTAGTCGCTGACGCACCCTAAATTATATCCTTTCTTTAGATTCCTTTATTACTAGCCCCCCTTTGGCTCCAGTCTTTATGGACAGGCATATGGGGGGACTTGCGTGGTTGTGCTGGGATGAGTTGCTGTCCCCATGGTGGTTGTCGGGGCAGCGATAGGGGGTCTATGTTATGCCCTTGTTATTGTTCCACTCCCACTGTTGGTTGGAACTTGCCAACATCTCCTATGTCTATGCAAGCGCCTGTGTCCCTAACCATAATCACCTGATGGGGTCCTGTCCATTTTGGTGAGAATTATTTAATTAGGATTCGTGGTAGCAACTCAACCCATCCCTGTCCAGTCTCCTCGATTGCTTTGGCTAGTGCTGTTTTCAAAGTCCTATTCATTCACTCTACCAATCCGGAAGACTCCGGGTGGTATGGGATGTGGAATTGTTTAATCCCCAACAGGGCACAGACTTGCTTCATGATTTTTCCCGTAAAGTGTGTACCCTGATCTGAGTCCAACTGCAGTGGCATTCACCACCTGGGTATTATTTCCCCGGCCAGGATCTTAGCCACTGTATCGGCGGTGCAATTTCTAGTGGCGAAGGCTTCTACCCATTTTGTAAATTCCATCCAGTTGGATTTCTGCACCCTTCCCCTTTTGGTCCTATGAACTTGCTCCTGTCCTCGGAATCTACTGGCACCCATGGCATCGGCAGCCTGCTGCATTACAACCTTACTTAATGCACTATACATAGCCATGCCTTAAAATAAGTTCTGTCCTTGCTCCAGTCCTTGGCTGCTGGGATGCATATTCCATCAGTTAAATTAAACAAAGCCCCATAGTTCATGTAGTTGTGTCTTTCTTGCGTGAGCTATATCTCTCATAGTCCGTCTGTATTATCCAGTGCTTGCGTGGGCCTTAAGGTTCCCAGTATCCTGAGTCTCCAGAGTCGAAGTAGCCGCTGCGGTCCCATCTCGGTGAGTGTTTTATCTGCAAATTTTAAACAGATACAGGCGCTGGCATAGACATAGGAGATGTTGGCAAGTTCCAACCAACAGTGGGTGTGGAACAATAACAAGGGCATAGCATAGACCCCCTATCGCTGCCCCGACAACCACCCTGGGGACAACAACTCATCCCAGCACAACCACGCAAGTCCCCCCATATGCCTGTCCATAAAGACTGGAGCCAAAGGGGGGCTAGTAATAAAGGAATCTAAAGAAAGGATATAATTTAGGGTGCGTCAGCGACTACTTACGGTAGGCCTAAACCTAACGGATATCATCCTTCCTAGCTTCTGTGGGAATGAAACTAAAAGTCTATGCCAGAACCTGACACAATGGATCCTCGAAGGCCTGGAATCCACTACCCTGAGATTTAATGTCAGAAAGGGAACAGGACAAGGTCGAACAAAAAGGGGAATACTGGAAACACTAGGCACGGGTTATGCGGCAGGGGTTACGACGATGAATTCTATAGACCTGTATGCAATAAATGACTGGGTTAACAACTTAACGCAAATCTTAAGGGGTTCACTGGGGAGGGACATGGATAACCAAGCCCTACAGGCGCGATTTAGATGTATTACTGGACATGTAAATATGAAGCACATGGGAGTTGACTGGAGATAATAAGGGTCCTGGTTTGTCCAGGTTTTGATCTGCTGGGCAGTGACGGGTGATTGCTCACTCTCAAATGCTTCCATAACCATGGCTAGATCTGCGGGCTGCGCCATTTCCACCCCCGTGGTGGGCAATGGCAGCCTACTGAGAGCATTGGCGCAATTTTCTGTGCCTGATCTGTGGTTGATGGCGTAGTTGTATGTGGACAACGTGAGTGCCCATCTCTGGATGCGGGCCGATGCATTGGAATTTATCCCTTTGCTCTCAGAAAACAGGGATATAAGTGGCTTATGGTCAGTTTCCAATTCGAATTTTAGCCTAAACAGGTATTGATGCATTTTCTTTACTCCATAGACACATGCTAACGCTTCTTTTTCAATGATGCTGTAGGCTCTCTCGGCCTTAGACAGACTCCTGGATGCATAAGCAACCGGTTGCAGTTTCCCGAAATCATTAGCTTGTTGCAATACACACCCGACGCCATATGATGACGCATCACATGCTAGTACCAAAAGCTTACACGGATCATACAACACACATACCAGTGGCAATCGACACCACGGTTGACCACGAAGCAGAACCCATTATCCACAGCAGCCCTGCAGGGCCCAACACACCAGGCAGCCCACCAGGCACACACCAGTGGCAACCGACACCATGGTGTGCGGGACCGTCTTCAGTAAACTTTCCATGTTTCTCTGGAATATCGCCGCCGCTGTTCAGATTCCAAATGGGCATCTGTTTTAAACAAAAAGACCTTTGTGCGTGTTGATGCAGGTGAGGGCCTTCGATGATTCCTCCAGTTCCTGCGTCATGTAGGCTGAAGTCAGATCCAGCTTCGTGAACGTCTTTCCTCCCACCAGCGTTGCAAAAAGGTCGTCAGCTTTTGAAAGTGGGTATTGGTCCTGCAGGGAGAAATGATTGATAGTTACTTTGTAATCGCCACAGATTCTGACGGTGCCGTCTCCCTTGAGGACTGGGACAATGGGAGTGGCCCACTCGCTGAACTCAATCAGTGAGCTGATGCCCTCTCTCTAGCCGGTCGAGCTCGATTTCTACCATTTCTCTCATCATGTACGGTGACTGCTCTCGCCTTGTGATGGATAGGTTGCGCCCCTGGAATTAGTTGGATCTGCACTTTTGCTCTTTGGAATTTCCCGATGTCTGGTTCGAACAGCGAAGGAAATTTGTTTAAGACCTGTGCACACAAAGTGTCGTCAGTGGGCGATAGTGCTCGGACGTTGTCCCAGTTCCAGCGTATCTTTCCCAGCCAGCTCCTGCCGAGCAGCGTGGGACCATCGCCCGGTACCACCCAGAGTGGTAGCTTGTGCACCGCTCCATCGTAGGAGATTGTTACGGTAGCACTGCCGATTACAGGAATCAGTTCTTTCGTGTAAGTTCTTAGTTTCATGTGAATTGGAGTTAAGACTGGCCTTGAGGCCTTGTTGCACTACAACCTTTCGAAAGTCTTTTTGCCCATGATGGATTGGCTCGCGCCCGTGTCCAACTCCATTGACACTGGGAGTCCATTTAGTTCAACCTTCAGCATTATCGGGGGACAATTCGTGGTGAATGTGTGCACCCCTTGTACCTCTGCCTCCTCTATCAGAGGTTCTGTTTCATCGTGATCCTCCGTGGATCTGTCCTCCTTTGCAATGTGGTGGTTTTCAGGTTTAGCAGGCTTTGCAGCTCACCTGCACACTCGTTGGAGGTGTCCCATTGTTCCACAGCCCTTGCAAACGTACTCTTTGAATCGGCATGAATGGAAACGATGATCACCCCCGCAGGGCCAACAAAGTGTTAATGGCCTTGCATTCATCATCCTTGATAGTGGACACTGACACATCTGCGGACGTGTAGCTGCAGGTATGTGTGACCTGCCCTGTCCGTTGCGGATCGAAAACAACATCACTTTGTTCACAGTACTTGTAGCAGCACTTGTGTTCTGAGAGATTTGCTTAGTAATGTCACTGGTGGCAATGAACGCCTGGGCTATCGCTATGGCCTTACTCAAGTTTGGGGTCTCTACAGTCAAAAGTTTGTGAAGTATGTTTTCGTGGCCAATGCCAAGTACGAAAAAATCTCTGAGCATGTGTTACAAATGTCCTTCAAATTCGAAATGTCCTGCAAGGCATCGTAGCTCGGCGACATAACTCACCACTTCCTGGCCTTCAGATTTTTGTAGGTGTAGAACCGATACCTCGCCATCAGAATGCTTTCCTTGGGATTCAAATGCTCTTGGACCAGTGTGCACAAATCATCGTATGATTTCTCCATGGGTTTCGCTGGAGTGAGCAGATTCTTCATGAGGCCATACGTTGGTGTCCCACAGACGGTGAGGAGGATCGCTCTACGTTTGGCAGCGCTCTCTTCCCCATCTAGCTCGTTGGCCACAAAATATTGTTCGAGTCGCTCCACAAACGTTTCCCAATCATCTCCCTCTGAGAATTTCTCCAGGATGCCCACTGTTCTCCGCATCTTTGGGTTCGCTATCTGTAACTTGTCGCCAGTTGTAGTGTATGGAGAAAGAGTCAGACTGAACACTGTGAGCTCAAAGTAAAGTGTGACCATAGTCTTTTATTGCAGGTCTCCAGAGTGCCTCTCCAACCTGTGAAGCACTCTTGTGAGATCCCTTGGGATTCCGGGGAATGAGCCCTCTGGTGGCTGTACAGAGTATATACAAGCCCAGATACATAACAATAACCTTGTTGTGCATTGTCTTAGATAGCTGCACTTTTACACACTGGTGATTCTTTAAAATGAAAGGGGAGTATTCAACATCACTTGAATCAACTTAAACTTTAACTGTCACCAAGGTAATGCACACCATTCATGTATGAGCTGCAGTCACAGCAGTGTTGCAGCTTTGTAATTACAACCAACATTATTTCAAGTAAAGCGCTCATTCATGAGCTGCTGACATGAGAGTCTTGCAGCCTAGAGCGGGGCTGGGCATGGTTTCATCCTCAACCTGATTGTCTGGCCCGAGGTCAGCATCCACCTCCTTGTTCTCCTCTTCCTCTCTCTCCTGAGGTGGACCAGCAGTCCCTTCTGGCAATTCTTGTCCACTCCTGATAGCGAAGTTGTGTAGCTTGCAGCACACCACCACGAATTGAGCTACTTGCTCAGGGTGGTACTGTAACCATCCTCCTGTATGGTCCAGGCATCTAAAGCGCTGCTTAAGCACTCCAATGGTATTCTTGACAATATTGCTTGTGGCTCTGTGGCACTCGTCATATCACTTCTCGGCTTCTGTCTGGGTGTTACGCAGGGGGGTCATCAGCCAGGTGGCGAGGCCATATCCTTTGTCACAAAGCATCCAGTATTGACCTTGTGGCTGACTGGTAAGCATGTCAGATACAGCACTCTCACACAGGATGTGAGCATCATAGACGCTACCCGGAAATGTTGTATTTACTGCCATTATAATTTGGGGGTGGTTGACAACAAGTTGCACATTCAAGGAGTGGAATCCCTTTCATTTCCAAAAAACCTCTGCATCCTGAAAAGGTGCCCGGATGGCGATGTGCGTACAATCTATTGCTCCATGCACCTTGGGGAAGTTTGCAATTCTGGAGAATCCTAGAGCCCCCTCAGTCTGAGCCTCCCTGATCATAGGGAAGCTGATAAAATCCATCCTGCGGCTTCAGTGACCTGTCGAATGCAGCAATGTGTGGGATGCTGAGATATAGCGTAAATGTTGCTAGCTGAGGCCTGAAAAGAACACAATGCATAGAAGGCAAGTGCCACAGTCACCTTGACCTCAACGGATAGTGCAATCCTGATGGTGCTGGCAGTCTGCACATCTCCCCTGATGAGCTGGCATATCTCACTGATAACCTCTTTCCAGAAGCACAGTCTCCTAAGGCACGTGTTATAGGACAAGTTCAGATAAGACCACTTCTCCCTGTAAGTGCATGGAGTGTAAGGTCTCGTCCTCCTCAGCAGTCTTCCACCTCTTTGATTTGGCACATAATGCTGTTGAATATATCTTCTACCATCTCTAGGCTGCAGCATGTGTGTAGGCATCAAACAGGCTGAGAAATTACAGGCCCCAATACAATCACAATGTATTATACCTATTGTTCACTAACAATAAATTTACCTACTAAAACATCTAAAATAAATTCAAATCATCCGCAGTATGATAAGATGTTTGTTCAGATGTTCAAATTACCTTAAAAGACCTCCAGAGTACATCAAAACTCCTCAGAAGTTGAAGCAGCCTTTTATATGAACTGACCTCTGATTCACAAAATGGTGTCCATGCTGCTGGGTTTAGTTCAGGTGAGAGCAACTTTCTCAACGGGTTTTTCGGCGAGCGATATTTTCGCCAATATGTGGGCGAGGTGCCAAAAGTAACGTTCGGCGATATTATGGCCGTTGTTTCGCCCATTCTGATCTTTACACTGAAAGAAAGTGGGTGGGCAGTATTATTAATTCTCAGCATTAACTACATGCCGAAAGTAACACTGGGCAATAAGTGAGCGATACATGGGTGTTAGTTCCCATTTTGTTGCTAAATGGGTGATATCTGGGCGTTGTACATCATCTCAGCATTAAAATGGACATTAAAGGGTCAGTATCGATGCAAAAAAAGTGGAAAGTCTAGCCCTATGAACCCATTTCCTTTTAGTGATCTAATTAGAATGCTGTAAACCCTAAACTCTGTGATCTGTTCCTGTATCTAGCGATGATATCCAAGATGATGGATCGTCTATCATCAGCTCATATTTTATTTACATAACAGATTGCCATTTGCACAACAATTTAGTTTTCAGCCACACTGGCTAACCATTGTCTTGTTAACTTATATGTATTGGGACTGGTCAGACATACTAGAAACTCTGGAGAAATTAATGTTGGTATCAGCTGTTGAAAAATACATTTGCCCATCAAACCCATTCTACCAATAGACCATGCATAATCTGTTCTATCTCTAAAGGACCTATTAAATTCTTCTGAGGAAGGTTTTGTCAAGTTTCTCCTTGTCCTCAAAAGTAAGCCAAGCATAACTCCAGAATATTTATTTAACCTAACATTATTCATCTTTGGTTTAATCCCGTATCAATGGTCTCAGTAGCTCAAACCCATGATAAGTATTAGATAGACGATCAATGGTTTTGCTTCAGGAATCGGCTTGGTGAGGTGAATGGTCTCTTCTTGTATCCCACTTGCTTTCTTAAGTTCTGCTCACAAATGACAGAGGACTGTTAGTTGCACATGCTGTTTCATTTATAAACTGTAGATAAATCAAGGAGACAGTGGTACTATAAACAAGAAAATATCTGGGCTTAATTTCAGCATAATCAAAATGAAAAATGTACATGTAAATCAGTTCAAAAATGTTCAAGAAATGTTGATGTAACTTGTTTGTGTATGTTTACCAAGGTGAAGGATGTCATTGCTGGACAATAGGAAGCTTCTCACTTTACCAGTTTCAGCAATGAGCACACCAAAGTCGAACCAATTGTGTTCTTTAGCTAGAGTTGTTGGCTAGAAATTTGAAGCTTATACAAACACCTACTAACTCTTCCTATTCTCCATCCCCCCAACCCCCAACACCACATGTGACCCACTCCAATCCTTAATGCATGCATTATTTATCAGAACTAGACCACAGGCAATAGTGGGTTAAGAAATTTCTGAACAGGAATCCAAGAAATTATATTTATTTTCTAGCATGTTAATACTGTAAGGCTATTGACCCATTTTGATGCTGTTACTGTTCGGTTAATGCCAGTTATATCTGATACGTCCATGGCCTTAACCTTACTTTTACGATATGGGGCTAGAACCTCCACTTTTTTTGCCTGCTTAACGCCCACTTAACGCCCATTTTACCGCTGAAATGACATAGAATGCCCATATATTGCCCATTTTGGCAAAAATGGAAACTGAAGGGCATTTTTAGGAAACTTATCACCGAGTGTTACTTTCCCCATGTGCTTAACGTCGGGAAAAAATATTACCGCCCCCGTCCATTTTTTTGGGGCGTAATCAGCAGAATGGGCAAAATCAACGCCCATAATATCACCCAGTGTTAATTTCTGCACAGATTTAACGCCGAGATTCAATAATACCGCCCGCCCACATTTTTTTGTGATAAAGAGCATAACCGAAATTAACAGCCATGAGATCATCCAGTGTCAATTTCATCACCTCGCACACATATCGGCCACAGTATCGCTCGCCCAAAAAAGACCAGAAAAAGTGGAACTAACTGGAACTAATCACAGCGTTATGGACGCCATGTTCTCGATCACATGTCGCATCCTTTAAAATGTTTCAACCTCGGCGGAGTTCGGATGTACTCTGCAGGTCGTTGGAGTTGATGTGAACATTTCTACAAACATCTTGACCATACTGTGACCGATTGGAATTGAATATGTGTCTTCATAGGGACATCCCTTGTTGTGACCAAAAACAGACAGCTACTGCAATGGGGCCTGTCCTTTCTCACCCTCTCTTGGTGACCAATTACATGCAGCAGACTCGAGATCGCCGAAGGTACGCTCCACAGCATTATGTGCCCAATGAACGAAGTGACAGACTGATGAGGAGGACCAGACGTTACACCCCCGGCAAGTACAAGGAGAAGCATTCTTACCTCGACTTGCCCGACACCGTCTGCCTTTGGAGGCTAAGCTTCCACAAAGAGGTTATCACTGAGGTATGTCAGCTGGTAAGGGCACATCTGCAATCTGCCAGCACCATCAGTACTGCACTGTCCGTCGAGATCAATGTCACCGCGGCACTGTCGTTCTACGCATTGGGTCCTTTTCAGGCCACAGCTGGAGACATTTGCGGACTTTCTCAGCATGCCACACATCGCTGCATTAGACAGGTCACTGAAGCCCTGTACGCATGCAGGAGGGACTTGATCAGCTTCCCTATGACCAGGGAGGCACAGAGTGAGAGGGCTGTAGGATTCTCCAGAATTGTAAACTTCCCCAAGGTGCAGGGAGCAATAGACTGTATGCACATCGCAATGCAGAGGTTTTCAGGAACTGTAAGGGATTCCACTCCCTGAATGTCCAACTGGTTGTCGACCACCAGCAAATTATACTGGCAGTGAATGCTCAATTTCCGGGCAGCATCCATGATGCTCACATTGTGCATGAGAGCACTGTATCTGATTTGTTTAACAATCAGCCACAAGGTCAATGCTGGATGCTTGGTGACAAAGGATATGGCTTCGCCACCTGGCTGATGACACCCCCGCCCCCGCCGGCGTGACACCCACACCGAAGCCGAGAGGCGATACAATGAGAGCCACAGAGCAACTCACAATATCGTGGAGAAAACCATTGGAGTGCTGAAGCAGCGCTTTAGATGCCTGGACCACTCAGGAGGCGAGCTCCAATATCACTCTGAGCAGGTAGCTCAATTCGTGGTGGTGTGCTCCATGCTACACAACTTGGCTATCAGGAGAGGACAAGAATTGCCTGATGAGTCTGACAGTCCACCTCACCAGAGAGAGGAAGAGGAGAATGAGGAGGCGGACGCTGACATTGGCCCAGACAATCAGGCTGCACTGAAACCATGCACTCGCCTCCTTGTAGACTGCGTGAAAGGGCCCATAGTGACATGATAGCTGCAAGAGTCTTATGTCAGGAGCTCATCAATGATTGCTTTGCCTGAAAGAACGTTGGTGTTATTTACAAGGCTGACACACTGCTGGGTGTGCAGGTGATACATCAATGGTGGGCATCACCTTGGTGACAGTTAAAGTTTAAGTTGATTGAAGTTAAGTGTAATTATACCCTTTGATGTTAAGGAATCACCAGTGTGTAACGGTGCAGCTATCTGAGCCAATGCGTAACAAGATTTTGTAAAATAAAAAACATTTAAACATAAGAACATTAGAATTAGGAACAGGAGTAGGCCATCTAGCCCCTCAAGCCTGCTCCGCCATTCAAAAAGATCATGGCTGATCTGGCCGTGGACTCAGCTCCACTTACCCGCACGTTCTACACAACCCTTAATTCCCTTATTGGTTAAAAATCTATCTATCTGTGACTTGAATACATTCAATGAGCTAGCCTCAACTGCTTCCTTGGGCAGAGAATTCCACAGATTCACAACACTCTGGGAGAAGAAATTCTTTCTCAACTCGGTTTTAAATTGGCTCCCCCATATTTTGAGGCTGTGCCCCCTAGTTCTAGTCTCCCCGACCAGTGGAAACAACCTCTCTGCCTCTATCTTGTCTATCCCTTTCATTATTTTAAATGTTTCTATAAGATCACCCCTCATCCTTCTGAACTCCAACGAGTAACGACCCAGTCTACTCAATCTATCATCATAAAGTAACCCCCTCATCTCCGGAATCAGCCCAGTGAATCGTCTCTGTACCCCCTCCAAAGCCAGTATATCCTTCCTTAAGTAAGGCGACCAAAACTGCACGCAGTACTCCAGGTACGGCCTCACCAATACCCTATACAGTTGCAGAAGAACCTCCCTGCCTTTGTACTCCATCCCTCTCTCAATGAAGGCCAACATTCCATTCGCCTTCCTGATTACCTGCTGCACCTGCAAACTAACTTTTTGGGATTCATGCACAAGGACCCCCAGGTCCCTCTGCACCGCAGCATGTTGTAATTTCTCCCCATTCAAATAGTATTCCCTTTTTTTGTTTTTTTTCCCCAAGGTAGATGACCTCACACTTTCCGATATTGTATTCCATCTGCCAAACCTTAGCCCATTCGCTTAACCTATCTAAATCTCTTTGCAGCCTCTCTGTGTCCTCTACACAACCCGCTTTCCCACTAATCTTTGTGTCATCCGCAAATTTTGTTACACTACACTCTGTCCCCTCTTCCAGGTCATCTATGTATATTGTAAACAGTTGTGGTCCCAGCACCGATCACTGTGGCACACCACTAACCACCGATTTCCAACCCGAAAAGGACCCATTTATCCCGACTCTCTGCTTTCTGTTAGCCAGCCAATTCTCTATCCATGCTAATACATTTCCACTGACCCCGCGTACCTTTATCTTCTGCAGTAACCTTTTGTGTGGCACCTTATCGAATGCCTTTTGAAAATCTAAATACACCACATCCATCGGTACACCTCTATCCACCATGCTCATTATATCCTCAAAGAATTCCAGTAAATTAGTTAAACATGATTTCCCCTTCATGAATCCATGCTGCGTCTGCTTGATTGCACTATTCCTATCTAGATGTCCTGCTATTTCTTCCTTAATGATAGTTTCAAGCATTTTCACCACTACAGATGTTAAATTAACCGGCCTGTAGTTACCTGCCTTTTGTCTGCCCCCTTTTTTTTTAAACAGAGGCGTTACATTAGCTGCTTTCCAATCCGCTGGTACCTCCCCAGAGTCCAGAGAATTTTGGTAGATTATAACGAATGCATCTGCTATAACTTCCGCCATCTCTTTTAATACCCTGGGATGCATTTCATCAGGACCAGGGGACTTGTCTACCTTGAGTCCCATTAGCCTGTCCAGCACTACCCCCCGAGTGATAGTGACTATCTCAAGGTCCTCCCTTCCCACATTCCTGTGACCAGCAATTTCTGGTATGGTTTCTGTGTCTTCCACAGTGAAGACCAAAGCAAAATAATTGTTTAAGGTCTCAGCCATTTCCACATTTCCCATTATTAAATCCCCCTTCTCATCTTCTAAGGGACCAACATTTACTTTAGTCACTCTTTTCCCTTTTATATATGTGTAAAAGCTTTTACTATCCATTTTTATGTTTTGCGCAAGTTTACCTTCGTAATCTATCTTTCCTTTCTTTATTGCTTTCTTAGTCATTCTTTGCTGTCGTTTAAAATTTTCACAATCTTCTATTTTCCGACTCACCTTGACCACCTTATACGCATTGGTTTTTAATTTGATACTCTCCTTAATTTCCTTGGTTATCCACGGCTGATTATCCCTTCTCTTACCGTCCTTCTTTTTCATTGGAATATATTTTTGTTGAGCACTATGAAAGAGCTCCTTAAAAGTCCTCCACTGTTCCTCAATTGTGCCAGCGTTTAGTCTGTGTTTCCAGTCTACTTTAGCCAACTCTGCCCTCATCCCACTGTAGTCCCCTTTGTTTAAGCATAGTATGCTCATTTGAGACACTACTTCCTCACCCTCAATCTGTATTACAAATTCAACCATACAGTGATCACTCATTCCGAGAGGATCTTTTACTAGGAGATCGTTTATTATTCCTGTCTCATTACACAGGACCAGATCTAAGATAGCTTGCTCCCTTGTAGGTTCTGTAACATACTGTTCTAAGAAACAATCCAGTATGCATTCTATGAATTCCTCCTCCAGGCTACCCCGTGCGATTTGATTTCACCAATTGATATGTAGGTTAAAATCCCCCATGATTACTGCCGTTCCTTTTTCACATGCCTCCATTATTCCCTTGATTATTGCCTGCCCCACCGTGAAGTTATTATTTGGGGGCCTATAAACTATGCCCACCAGTGACTTTTTCCCCTTACTATCTCTAATCTCCACCCACAATGATTCAACATTTTGTTCATTAGGAGCCAATATCGTCTCTCACAACTGCCCTGATATCATCCTTTATTAACAGAGCTACCCCACCTCCTTTCCCTTCTTGTCTATCTTTCCGAATCGTCAGATACCCCTGTATGTTTAATTGCCAGTCTTGGCCACCCTGCAACCACGTTTCTGTAAGGGCCACCAAATCATACCCATTTGTAATGATTTGTGCCGTCAACTCATTTACTTTATTTTGAATGTTGCGAACATTTGTCTGAAATCATCAGTATTTCTGTACAAAGCAACCCACCCCCCCACTTCTCCCCACCTATACCCCTTCCCCTTCCCCTCCTGACTCCAAGCTGCCTGCCCAAGGAGCTCCTCAGGCGATGCTCCTCAGGGAGGGTGGGTGGGTGACGGCCGAAACGCTGCTTGGACGGATACGGGAGAGGACGGTCCCAAGGTGGGAACATGCTCCAAGCCAGAAGCAAGATGTTGCTGTTGGCTCTCATGCGTGGTTGGCAATGGGGGTGCGGCCTCTTGGGGTGCAGTGCCACGCTCCGGGACGACTGGGAGCCCTCTGCCACCAGTGTTCCTGGATACCAGCTCCAGGGCCTCCTCCATCCCTTCCATGTTATATCTTATTTGTTGGACAAAAACTCGGTGCCAACTATGTTCTTGGTCCTTAGTAGGCTTTTTGCTGCTAGAAAAAGTCGGTTGAGTTTGATAAACTTATTTATGTAGGATTTTTGGCCAGTAGGAACAGAAGCCTTAAATCCCATCAACCTAGGTAGATTTTAACCCTAATTAAAGGAATTAAAGAACAACTCTACTGCATCTACACTCAGCTGTTCAGTTTTTAAAGTAGTACAAAGTGAAAGAAAGCATACAAACAAGGGACATCAGAGCAAGTATGGGCATTCCTGCTCTTAAGCTACCAATAAAAACCATGGGCCTTCAAACCTATCTGATAATGACAAAAGTCAATGGGTGATAGTATAAAACGACTTCATCAATGGAAATGAAAATTGGGAAAGATGTACAACAGAAATTTCTGAAGAGGAATCCAAAAAATTATATTCATTTTCTAGCATTTTCCAGGGGCAGCTAAATACTGCATGGCTATTGACCCCATTTTGATGCTGTTACCATTTCACGGCACCCCTACCTGCTAACTTATTAACTATAGGCACCTGAATCGATATCACCCATTTTACACTATAACCAAATGTCCTCTGCAGGTTCCAGGTCAGCGTGGAGGCCATTGCACAGCTGTGCTCTCTGTTGCAAGGAGACCTGCAGGCAACCTCTGCCATAGGAACGTCTCTGCTAGTTGTCAGTCAAGACCTGTCAGCATTTTAGCCTCCACCTCCTTCCAGACTAGCATTGGGTTGATCTGCAATATCAGCCAGTCTGCTGCCCACTAAAGCATCAGGAAGTGACTAGTGGATTGGTGTGTGGTGTTCTTGTGGTTATATGTATTCCTGTGTGTGAGTGACTGAGAAAGGGCACAAAGCATAATAATACCAATAATAGTACTAACCCTGAGTTTGGTAAAATCTTCCAGCTTTTCCTTTCCATACTACCTTGCTTCTCTTATAGGCAAAGATGTACTGGAAGGCCTCCTCAAAGGGTTGTAATTTCTGGTGCCTTCCTCAGTTCAGGTCTGTACCCTTGCATTATTTGCCATCCTACATAGCTTTGAGGATACACTAATTTTATTAATTTTACATATTGCATAAAGTGTAAAGGTTATAAGAGTACAAATCTCTGGCTGCATATGCTCATGAACCACATTCACGGTTGTTCCACCAACACCCCTACCTGCTAGCTTATTAACTATCCAACCAATTAGTGACAGTACTCAGTGTAGTTTGACAGTGTGAACATATCAAAGTATGTCAGTCACAATGATACAGAGGTGGGATTTAGAAGCTCAATTCACCAATCAGTTCCTAAAAATTACAGAGATGGCTTTGGTGGTGAAGGTGGACTTGAAGAGTAAAGTCTGCTAAACAAAGTCTCATTGGGCAAAAAGGGACTTCACCAACATGAGTGATAACAAATAAACTAGCTCTAACTCTTCTATAATTTAGTAAGTACTTTACTTTATAACTTAAAATTTTTTATTTACGTTTGTTCTTGTGGTATCACGCTAGTTTTGGCACCAAACATAGGTATTTATTTTGATCTTTTACATTTGATTTTATTGTTGGTAATTTTCATTAGTATATTGTTCAACTTCTTTCACTTAGAATGCAATGTATAAATTTATTTTGTGCTCACAATGTCCCATAATACATGCATTTTTCTTACATTGAATCTCCGCTTTTACAATTCCATTCATCTCAGAATCCCATTAATGCTTAATTTTAATTAGTTTCCAGGGCCGAAAGCAGCCCCTGAATGCCAACCAATATATCTTCAGTGCACAGATGAATTTTCATCCTCATTAAAAAATCTTCAGGTTGGAAGTTTTGCTACCTCCTCTGATTTCTGGTTATTGTAGCTTTAAAAATAACTAAGTGTACATTTCCAGGAGCACAAATTGACATGTCTCCCTGAAGTACAGTGCAGATATTGTGGGATGTGCAGTCACACCTCTAATAATATAAGTTGCCGTTCTTCATGTTTGCAGTTGATGGCACTTCACTATAGTGTGCATCTCATGCACTAATTGCCAAATATCTTTTTCCTGAGGGTTCTTGTTGCAGTTTCTGCCTGTGTTACATCCAATCATTGATTTATAATGACATTCTGAGTAACATCAATCATTATGTCCCAAAGCTGTTCTTAGAAGAATTTCATTTTTTATTGACTTTGAGATTTTTTTCATGTAAATTCATTTCATGAATTCAAGAATGTGTGACCATCACGACAAGAGATATTATCAATGTATTTACAATTTTCCAAGTAAAGGGCCATTAATACTTTGCTGTTTTTTCAAACTATTAATTTACTATAATACTAATATAAATATACATTAATCTTAATATTTCAAAACATAGTAAGTGATTGAGGTTTTCTCGTGCCATATATATGTTCTGTCTTGGCCATTCAATACAAAAGCAAGGAGTTGACTAAGAATCTGTACAGGACATTGATCAGGGCAGAGTTGCAGAGGCACTGTATGCAGTTTTTACAGAAAGAATATTGGGGCCATGGAAAAGATGCCACGAGGATGATATCAATGCTGAGAGGATATAGTTATGATGAGCTATTTGAAAAACTAAGACTTGCAGAGAAGGTTTAACAGTGAAAAATAATTTTTACTCATTAGCGAATCAGTATCAAGATATTAGGATTAGAATGCCAGAAAGAACTTACATTTATATAATGCCTTTCACAACCTCAGGAAGTCCCAATGTGCTTTACAACCAATTGAGTACTTTTTGAAGTATAATCACCATTGTCATGATTCATACTAAAAGTATCTAGGCGGAGTTGAAAAGAATTATTTTTCACACTAAAAATGATTAAATCATGGAAGCTATCAACACAAGGTGTTATTGCAGCCAAGCTTGGCATTTAAGGAGGAAGTAGAATACTTGAAGAGGAAAATATTAAACCGCATAGGGAAATAGGTTAGAGGTAGATAGCTCTGATGTGGAACAACTAAGGGCATGATGGCCCGCTATGCTGAAATTTCTATGATTCTATAAATAAATTTGTATAGAAACATATAAACATAGAAAATAGGTGCAGGAGTAGGCCATTCGGCCCTTCGAGCCTGCACCATCATTCAATAAGATCATGGCTGATCATTCCCTCAGTACCCCTTTCCTGCTTTCTCTCCATACTCCTTGATCCCCTTAGCCGCTAGGGCCATATCTAACTTCCTCTTGAATATATCCAATGAACTGGCATCAACAAATCTCTGCGGCAGGGAATTCCACAGGTTAACAACTCTCTGAGTGAAGAAGTTTTTCCTCATCTCAGTCCTAAATGGCTTAACCCTTATCCTTATACTGTGTCCTCTGGTTCTGGACTTCCCCAACATCGGGAACATTCTTCCTGCATCTAACCTGACCAGTCCCGTCTGAATTTTATATGTTTCTATGAGATCCCCTCTCATCCTTCTAAACTCCAGTGAATACTGTAAA
This sequence comes from Pristiophorus japonicus, assembly GCF_044704955.1. NCBI lineage: Eukaryota > Metazoa > Chordata > Chondrichthyes > Pristiophoridae > Pristiophorus > Pristiophorus japonicus. Next base: position 370,032,417 of record NC_091977.1, on the reverse strand, counting down.
GTCCTGTCCCTGCAGTACAGACTCACACGAGGCACATGCTGAAGTCAAGATCACTCAGGACCTGCACCTTTATTTCACAGCTCTCGAATGCCACACTTGCCTGAGACCTGTCTTTATATACCTGTGTGGAACAGGTATGCAGTGTCTCCTGCAAGTGCACCCCTGGTGGTAAGGTATGCTTGTGGTTACAGGTCATAATTAGTTACAGTCATGTACAGCATGGCAAGATACAGTTATGTACAGTAATGTGAGATACATGACCAATACAGACCCAGTCGATCCAGTCTCTCCTCATATGTCAGTCCTGCCATCCCGGGAATCAGTCTGGTGAATCTTCGCTGCACTCCCTCAATAGCAAGAACGTCTTTCCTCAGATTAGGAGACCAAAACTGAACACAATATTCCATGTGCGGCCTCACCAAGGCCCTGTATAACTGCAGTAAGACCTCCCTGCTCCTATACTCAAATCCCCTAGATATGAAGGCCAACATACCATTTGCCTTCTTCACCGCCTGCTGTACCTGTATGCCAACTTTCAAAGACTGATGAACCATGACACTCAGGTCTCATTGCACCTCCCCTTTTCCTAATAGAAACATAGAAACATAGAAAATAGGTGCAGGAGTAGGCCATTCGGCCCTTCTAGCCTGCACCGCCATTCAATGAGTTCATGGCTGAACATGCAACTTCAGTACCCCATTCCTGCTTTCTCACCATACCCCTTGATTCCCCTAGTAGTAAGGACTCCATCTAACTCCTTTTTGAATATATTTAGTGAATTGGCCTCAACAACTTTCTGTGGCAGAGAATTCCACAGGTTCACCACTCTCTGGGTGAAGAAATTCCTCCTCATCTCGGTCCTAAATGGCTTACCCTTTATCCTTAGACTGTGTCCCCTGGTTCTGGACTTCCCCAACATTGGGAACATTTTTCCTGCATCTAACCTGTCTAACCCCGTCAGAATTTTAAACGTTTCTATGAGGTCCCCTCTCATTCTTCTGAACTCCAGTGAATACAAGCCCAGTTGATCCAGTCTTTCTTGATAGGTCAGTCCCGCCATCCCGGGAATCAGTCTGGTGAACCTTCGCTGCACTCCCTCAATAGCAAGAATGTCCTTCCTCAGGTTAGGAGACCAAAACTGTACACAATACTCCAGGTGTGGCCTCACCAAGGACCTGTACAACTGTAGCAACATCTCCCTGCCCCTGTACTCAAATCCCCTCGCTATGAAGGCCAACATGCCATTTGCTTTCTTAACCGCCTGCTGTACCTGCATGCCAACCTTCAATGACCCAGATCTCGTTGCACCTCCCCTTTTCCTAATCTGTCACCATTCAGATAATAGTCTGTCTCTCTGTTTTTACCACCAAAGTGGATAACCTCACATTTATCCACATTATACTTCATCTGCCATGCATTTGCCCACTCGCCTAACCTGTCCAAGTCACCTTGCAGCCTCCGAGCGTCCCCCTCACAGCTCACACCGCCACCCAGTTTAGTGTCATCTGCAAACTTGTAGATATTACACTCAATTCCTTCATCCAAATCATTGATGTATATTAAATGAGCTGGGGTTCCAGCACTGAGCCCTGCGGCACTCCACTAGTCACTGCCTGCCATTCTGAAAAGGACCTGTTAATCACGACTCTCTGCTTCCTGTCTGCCAACCAGTTCTCTATCCATGTCAGTATATTACCCCCAGTACCATGTGCTTTGATTTTGCACACCAATCTCTTGTGTGGGACCTTGTCAAAGGCCTTTTGAAAGTCCAAATACAACACATCCATTGGTTATCCCTTGTCCACTCTACTAGTTACATCCTCAAAAAATTCCAGAAGATTTGTCAAGCATGATTTCCCCTTCATAAATCCATGCTGACTTGGACCGATCCTGTTACTGCTTTCCAAATGCGCTGCTATTTCATCCTTAATAATTGATTCCAATATTTTCCCCACTACTGATGTCAGGCTAACCGGACTATAATTACCCGCTTTCTTTCTCCCTCCCTTTTTAAAAAGTGTATTACATTAGCTACCCTCCAGTCCATAGGAACTGATCCAAAGTTGATAGACTGTTGGAAAATGATCACCAATACATCCACTATTTCTAGGGCCACTTCCTTAAGTACTCTAGGATGCAGACTATCCGGTCCCGGGGATTTATCGGCCTTCAATCCCATCAATTTCCTAACACAATTTCCCGCCTAATAAGGATATCCTTCAGTTCCTCCTTCTCACGAGACCCTCGGTCCCCTAATACTTCCGGAAGGTTATTTGTGTCTTCCTTCGTGAAGACAGAACCAAAGTATTTGTTCAATTGGTCTGCCATTTCTTTGTTCCCTTTTATAAATTCATCTGACTCCGACTGCAAGGGACCTACGTTTGTCTTCACTCGTCTTTTTCTCTTCATATATCTATAGAAGCTTTTGCAGTCAGTTTTTATGTTCCTGGCAAGCTTCTTCTCGTACTATATTTTCCCCCTATTAATTAAACCATTTGTCCTCCTCTGCTGAATTCTAAATTTCTCCCAGTCCTCAGGTTTGTTGCTTTTTCTGGCCAATTTATATGCCTCTTTCTTGGATTTAACATTATCCTTAATTTCCCTTGTTAGCCACGGTTGAGTCACCTTCCCCGTTTTATTTTTACTCCAGACAGGGATGTACAATTGTTGGAGTTTATCCATGTGATCTTTAAATGTTTGCCATTGCCTATCTACCGTCAACCCTTTAAGTATCATTTGCCAGTATATTCTAGCCAATTCACGCATCAAACCTTCAAAGTTACCTTTCCTTTTCAGGACCCTAGTTTCTGAATTAACTGTGTCACTCTCCATCTTAATAAAGAATTCTACCATGTTATGGTCACTCTTCCCCAAAGGGCCTCGCACAACAAGATTGCTAATTAGTTATTTGTCATTACACCTCACCCAGTCTAGGACAGCCAGCTCCCTAGTTGGTTCCTCGACATATTGGTCTAGAAAACCATCCCTAATACACTCCAGGAAACCCTCCTCCACTGCATTGCTACCAGTCTGGTTAGCCCAATCAATATGTCGATTAAAGTCATCCATGATAACTGCTGTACCTTTATTGCATGCATCCCTAATTTTCTTGTTTGATGCTGTCCCCAAACTTACTACTGCTGTTTAGTGGTCTGTCCACAACTCCCACAAGCGTTTTCTGCCCCTTGGTATTCCGTAGCTCCACCCATACCGATTCCACATCATCCAAGCTAATGTCCTTTCTTATTATTGCATTAATTTTCTCTTTAAACAGCAATGCCACCTCACCTCCTTTTCCTTTCTATCTATCCTTCCCAAATGTTGAATACCCCTGGATGTTGAGTTCCCAGCCTTGGTCACCCTGGAGCCATGTCTCTGTGATGCCAATTAAATCTTACCCGTTAACTGCTATCTGCGCGGTTAATTCGTCTACCTTATTCCAAATGCTCCTCGCTTTGAGGCACAGAGCCTTCAGCCTTGTCTTTCTAACACACTTTGCCCCTTTAGAACTTTGGTGTAATGTGGCCCTTTTTGTTTTTTGCATGAGGTTTCTCTGCCCTCCACTTTTACTTTTCTTCTTTCTATTTTTTGCTTCTGCCCCCATTCTACTTCCGTCTGTCTCCTTGCATAGGTTCCCATCCCCCTGCCATATTAGTTTAACTCCTGCCCAACACCACTCACAAACACTCCCCCTAGGATATTGGTTCTGGTCTTGCCCAGGTGTAGACCGTCCGGTTTGTACTGGTCCCACCTCCCCCAGAACCAGTTCCAATGTTCCAGGAATTTGAATCCCTCCCTTCTGCACCACTCCTCAAGCCATGTATTCATCTGAGCTATCCTGCGCGTCCTACACTGACTAGCACGTGGCACTGGTAGCAATCCTGAAATTACTATTTTTGAGGTCCTACTTTTTAATGTAGCTCCTATCTCCCTATATTCGTCTCATAGCACCTCATCCCGTTTTTTACCTATATCGTTGGTACCTATATGCACCACGACAACTATCTGTTTACCCTCCCTTTTCAGAATGTCCTGCACCCGCTCCGAGACATCCTTGACCCTTGCACCAGGGAGGCTACATACCATTCTGGAGTCTCGGTTGCGGCTGCAGAAACGTCTATCTATTCCCCTTACAATTGAATATCCTATCACTATAGCTCTCCCACTCTTTTTCTTGCCCTCCTGTGCAGCAGAGCCACCCACGGTGCCATGAACTTGGCTGCTGCTGCCCTCCCCTGATGAGTCATCCCCCCAACAGTAGCCAAAGCGGTGTATCTGTTTTGCAGGGGGATGACCATAGGGGACCCCTGCACTACCTTCCTTGCACTGCTCTTCCTGTTGGTCATCTATTCCCTATCTGGCTGTGTACCCTTTACCTGCTGTAAGACCAACTCACTAAACATGCTATTCACGTCATTCTCAGCATCGTGGATGCTCCAGAGTAAATCCACCCGCAGCTCCAGTGCCGCAATGCGATCCTTCAGGAGCTGCAGGCGGATGCACTTCTCGCACACGTAGTCATCAGGGACACCGGAAGCGTCCTGGACTTCCCACCTAGTACAGGAGAATCATAACACGTGTCCGAGCTCTCCTGCCATGACTTAACCCTTAGATAAACTTAATTTGGCAACAACAATGCTAAAAGGTTACTTGCTGATAAAGAAAAGTATAGGAGCAGGGAGGTCTTCCTGCAGTTGTATCGGGCCTTGGTGAGGCCACACCTTGAGTATTGTGTGCAGTCTTGGTCTCCTAATCTGAAGAAGGACATTCTTGCTATTGAGGGAGTGCAGCGAAGGTTCACCAGACTGATTCCCAGCATGGCAGGACTGACAGATGAAGAAAGACTGGATTGACTAGGCTTATATTCACTGGAATTTAGAAGAATGAGAGGGGACCTCATAGAAACCTATAAAATTCTGATGGGATTGGACAGGTTAGATGCAGGAAGAATGTTCCCGATGTTGGGGAAGTTCAGAACCAGGGTTCACATTCTAAGGATAAGGGGTAAGCCATTTAGGACCGAGATGAGGAGAAACTTCTTCACTCAGAGCATTGTGAACCTGTGGAATTCTTTACCACAGAAGGTTGTTAAGGCCAGTTCGTTGGATATATTCAAAAGGGAGTTAAATGTGCCCTTATGGCTAAGGGGATTGGGGATTTGGAGAGAAAGCAGGAATGGGGTATTGAAGTTGCATGTTCAGCCATGATCATATTGAATGGTGGTGCAGGCTCGAAGGGCCAAATGGCCTACTCCTGCACCTATTTTCTGTGTTTCTATGATAAGGACTTTTTGCCCGGGGGCAGATGGCAGAATTGCCCCCGGGATGGCGGCGGTGAAAACGTCTGGAGATTTTGCCCCGGGTGGCACCGCACATGGCGATGATGTTATCGCCGTGCTCGCCAACCCCTTTATGCCCCGCAGGAGGGAAAGGCCCCACAGAAGCGAGGTTGGTGGGGGGAGATGCCATCTACAGATCCGCAAAACTGTACGACAATGGCGACCATTCGTTTGTCCGGGCCATCCACAGGCAGCCTGGCCGAAACCCTCCCAGGTGTCCCAGTGGGCAACACAGAAGCAGCTATAGAGTTCGCAGCAGCCTCCCCTTTAAGAGGAGAGGGACATTGTGACATATCAGCACAACTTGGCATGTCTGCGTCGCGCTGATGTCATCAGCGCCATACTGAGGTGGTCAGCGCGGCGCTGAGTGACATTGCCGCTCTTCCGCCCTTCTCTCACCCCGCTACCACCCTGCGGAGGCCATTTAGCGCTCCAACAACACAGCTCTCCGATTTGGGAAACAAAGTGCCGAATTTACAAACTTCCTCCCGCCCATCTCGGCTGGCACTAAGTTTTCACTTAATTTAAATTATGCACCCCAAACCCAGCGCGCAGCAATTTTGGCCCCTCTATCTTTCTTTCCAGTAACATGAAAGAATTTCAAGCTGAACATAGAAAATATAGAGGGGGAGCAAAGAGATTAGAAAAACTAAGAAATATTTGAAGGAATTCTTGCAGGTAAGACAAAGTGATTTTATAAATATATAAAAATTAAAATAATAGTCAAAGGATGGGTAAGGCTGATTTAATATGGAAAAGAAAATCATCTTTCAGAGTAGGAAAGAATGGCAGAGAAACTAAATAGATACTTGCCTTGGTTTTCCTGGAACAGTGTATTATTAGGACTGAAAGTGTCCAAGAAAGGGGGTGGAGCAATTAAATAAGATAACTAAAGATAAAAAAATAGTACTGAAAACAAATTGTGGAACACAAGGTGGATAAGTCCTAGGATGCTAAAGGAAACCAGAAAGGAAATAGCAGAGGCTCTAACTCATATCTTACCAACATCCTTTGAGATGGAAGTTGTGCCAAAGGACTGGAGGACCGCCAATGTAACACGTCTATTCAAAAAGGGAGAACAAGGATAAACTAGGTAAGCACATGCCTGACAACCTTACACCAGTAGTGGGTAGGCCTGAAAAGGCCATGGCCTAGAAACTGAATAAGACCTGAAAATGGGCGGTGTCACCACCCAGCGCTATTTGCCTGCGCTTCTTCTAAGTGGTGCAGGCAGATTGCAAAATTTGGGCTGCCTGCTCATTGACATGATTGCTGTGCTGATCTCAGCACTAAACGTGCTGCTGATTGGCTTAGTGCCCAATAGGGGAGCCAATACCAGGTGCAGTTTAATGGGCAATAAAGTTTGGCCTAGGCTCTCTCCATTACTTAAAGAGTAGGTGCTTTGTTGGAGAAGCATCTCACTGTCAGTCTGGAGACACTATGGCTCAACAACCTCGAGAATGAGCCAGATGATTTTCAGCTGCTGCACTGGAGGCCTTGGTACTGGTGGTCCAACAAAAGCAGGAACTCCTTTCCCTGCTTGGAGGGAAGAGGCCATCCAAGCCAACAGGGATTGTGGGACCACCTCAGGGAGATGACGAGGGAGAGGAGTAGGAGCAGGAGGAGAAAAAGGAGGCAGACAGAGTGGAAGAGAGGAGGCAGGCAACAAATCTCCCTTTGGCACGGGCTGTCTGTGAATGCTTCATCAGACTACAATTGCAGTGAATGAAATCCCAGATCCCCGTTGTTCACCACATCCTCATCAACCTCATCCCCATCACTCCATCCCTCTGGCATGGAATATCACAGAATCCTCTTGGGAACAAAGCTGAAATGAGAGCCAACACAAAACAAAGATTCCAAACAAAATTAATAAATGTTATCAATAATCAATTCACAAATAATATATCAACTAATCAACCTTGCGTAATCCCTTAGTGCCTGTCATCTGAGTTCCCTTTCCTGCTCTAGTACTCCTATGAAGAGCTCCCTCAGTGGCTGCACCATGGCTGCTAGAAGGCTGATGAATTTCCATGGGGGAGACTTCAGATGGCCTTGCAGGATGACCTCGAGAAGATCTGGACCTAGAAGGCCCGGCTGTAGACTGTACCTTGGCATAGGCAGCAGCAGCTAAGGCAATGGTGGAGTGGCAGTGGTGGTAATAGGAATGCTGTCATCCTGAGAGAGGACAGCAGAGTCCTGCTCCACTGAGCTACTGCCACTCATCCAGAGTGGCTCCTCAGCATTCCTAACAATCTATTGAAGCACAGTTTCCTTGACTGCTGCCACTCCCTGCAAGCCCCGAACGACAGTGATATACCCAGCCACGATGGCAGCAGTCTGAGCTTGGGTGGCATCAACCTGAGACTGCTGGACACCAGACTGCGCTTCCACTGCAGCACTAAGACATTGGGTCACTTCCGCCTATGCTGCAATGGAAGCTGCGACATTGCCCATCACATATAGCAAGATGTCTGGGTCGATATGTCACTCCTGGAGTTTTCCAACATTTCCATCCTGGAAATCATGAATTGCAAGCTCTGTGCAAAGCCGCGTGCAATGTTGGAGCCGAACTCCTCCATGCTCCTTGACATTGTCAAGAAGCTCTCTGGCAGGTTTGCCATTGCACCTAGCAATTTGGTGTGCATGCCCATCACCCTTCTTCTGAAGGCTGCCCCATTTGAGGTCCTCATCTGAGACCTGTGCAACAGCACTCGTGCACAAACTCACCCTTCAGTGAACTGGCCCTGGAACAACCCTATCCCTCTGGCCTTGTTGCAGCCCACTTATGATGGTGCTTCACCCTGTGCAGATCCCAGACCTACACTACCTTCTAAATTACTCGCAGTGCTAGTTTCTGAGCTGGTGTCTGCGAGTGCCAAATGCAGTGTCTTTTTCTCCCCACTCACTCTCCTTTACCGCTCGGGACAGGCTCTGTGGCTGCTTGTTCTTGGTTATCTGAAAGCCGAAAGTCACAAGGGTTGGGTTATGGTGAGGGGAGTGGCAGCGGAAGTGGGTGGGGGGTGTGTGGGGGAAGCAATATATTCATGCATACTGCATCAGCAGTTTGTAACTGAGAAGAGATTGTGGGATGAAATGAAAATGGGATGTGAAAAGAAGGATTAGGAATGAGCATACCGTTGTTGTCCCCAAGGGATTCAATTTCGCCCGTTGCCAAGGCTTCGGTGACTTCCCATCCAACAATGGCGAGCACTCGCTCCTCCAGTTGGCTCAAGGTCTATATCGTTGCTTCCCCCCCCACCCCCCACCCACACCACACCCCACACCATGCCTGCCTGCCGCTGCTCCTGGCAATTGTGCGCAACCTTAGCCTGAAGTATATGAGTGAGTATGGTGCAATATGTTTTGGTGATGTGCCTGCCATAGCTGGGAGGTGATTTAGCCATAGCGGACTGGAAACAGCTACTTGAAGGTAAATCAGTGTCAGAGCAGTGGGAGGCATACAAGGAGGAGATCTGTAGGGTTCAGGCCAAATATGTGCCCTTAAAGAAAAAGGGTGGGACCATCAAATCTAGAGCCCCCTGAATGCCTAGTGACAGGGCAGGATAAAGAAAAAAAGGGAAGCTTGTGACAGATACCGAGCGCTAAATACTGCAGAATGTCTCGAAGAGTATAGCAAGTCCAGGGGTGAAATTAAAAGGGATATTAGAAAAGCAAAGAGAGAGCATGAAAAATTCTTGGCAATAAAATCAAGGAAAACCCAAAGATGTTTTTATAAATATATTAAGAGCAAGAGGATAACTAAAGAAAGGGTAGGGTCTATTAGAGACAATGAGGGTGATCTGTGTGTGGAGGCGGAAGATGTGGGTATGGTTCTTAATGAATACTTTGCGTCTGTTTTCACAAAAGAGAGGGGCGATGCAGACACTGCTATCGAGGAGGAGGAGTGTGAAATATCAGATGAAATAAACATAGTGAGAGAGGAGGTATTAAGGAGTTTAGCTGCTTTGAAAATGGATAAGTCCCCACGCCTAGATGAAATGTATCCCAGGCTGTTAAGCAAAGCAAAAGAGGAAATAGCAGAGGCTTTGACCATCAATTTCCAATCCTCTCTGGCTTCAGGTGCCAGAGGACTGGAGGACTGCTAAAATGGTACCTTTGTTTAAGAAGAGAGAAAGGGATAGACCGAGTAATTACAGGCCAGTCAGCCTAACCTCAGTAGTGGGAATATTATTGGAAAAACTGCTGAAGGACAGGATAAATCTACATTTAGAAGAAGACATGAATTAATCAGGGACAGTCAGCACAGATTTGGTAAGGGAAGATCATGTCTGACTAATTTGATTGAATTTTTCGAGGAGGTAACCAGGAGGATCGATGAGGGCAGTGCATATCATGTCGTGCATATGGATTTTAGCAAAGCTTTTAGTAAGGTCCCACATGGCAGACTGGTCACGAAAGTAAAAGCCCATGGGATCCAGGGCAAAGTGGCAAGTTGGATCCAAAATTGGCTCAGAGATAGGAAGCAAAGGGTAATGGTTGATGGGTGTTTTTGTGACTGGAAGAATGTTTCCAGTAGGGTTCCACAGCTCAGTACTAGTCCCTTGCTTTGTGTGGTATACATCAATGATCTAGACTTGAATATAGGGAGTATGATTAAGAAGTTTGCAGATGATACAAAAATACGCTGTGTGGTTGATAATGATGAAGAAAGCTGCAGACTGCAGGAAGATATCAATCAACTGGTCAGGTGGGTAGAACAATGGCAAATGGAATTTAATCTGGAGAAGTGTGAGGTATTGCATTTGGAGAGGGCTATCATCATCATAGGCAGTCCCTCGGTATCGAGGAAGACTTGCTTCCACTCTTAGCATGAGTTCTCAGGTGGCTGTACAGTCCAATACGAGAACCACAATCTCTGTCACAGGTGGGACAGATAGTCGTTGAGGGAAAGGGTGAGCAGGGAGCCTAGTTTGCCGTATGCTCCTTCCGCTGCCTGCGCTTGATTTCTGCATGCTCTCGGCGACAATACTCGAGGAGCTCAGCGCCCTTGCGAATGCACTTGCTCCACTTAGGGCGATCTTTGGCCAGGGACTCCCAGGTGTCAGTGGGGATGTCGCACTTTATCAGAGAGGCTTTGAGAGTGTCCTTGTAGTGTTTCCTCTGCTCGCCTTTGGCTCGTTTGCTGTGGACGAGTTCCGAGTAGAGCGCTTGCTTTGGGAGTCCCGTGTCTGGCAACTATGTGGGAACTATGTGGCCTGCCCAGCAGAGCTGATCAAGTGTGGTCAGTGCTTCAATGCTGGAGATGTTGGCCTGGACGAGGACGCTAAGGTTTGTGCGTCTGTCTTCCCAGGGGTATTTGCAGGATCTTGCGGAGACATCGCTGGTGGTATTTCTCCAGCGACTTGAGGTGTCTACTGTACATGGTCTATGACTCTGAGCCATACAGGAGGGCGGGTATTACTATGGCCCTGTAGACCATGAGCTTGGTGACAGTTTTGAGGGACTGATCTTCAAACAAGGCGGCCGAAGGCTGCACTGGCGCATTGGAGGCGGTGTTGGATCTTGTCATCAATGCCCGCTCTTGTTGATAGGAGGCTCCCGAGGTGGATGAAGTGGTCAACGTTGTCCAGGGCCACGCTGTGGATCTTGATGTCTGGGGGGCAGTGCTGTGCGGCGAGGACAGGCTGGTGGAGGACCTTTGTCTTATGGATGTTTAGCGTGAGGCCCATGCTTTCATATGCCTCGGTAAATACGTCGACTATGTCCTGGAGTTCAGCCTCTGTGTGTGCACAGACGCAGACGTCATCCGCGTACTATAGCTCGACAACAGAGGTTGGAGTGGTCTTGGACCTGGCCTGGAGACGGCGAAGGTTGAACAGCTTCCCACTGGTTCTGTAGTTTAGTTCCACTCCAGTGGGGAACTGTGAGGTGGAGCATGTCAGCAAGGAAGATTGAGAAGAGGTTTGGGGCGATGACGCAGCCCTGCTTGACTCCGGTCCGTACGTGAATTGGGTCTGTGATGGATCCGTTGGTAAAGATCACGGCCTGCATGTCGTCGTGGACGTACTTTTGGGGGCATCCGAAACAGAGGAGGACGCTCCTCGTGGTTGACAGTGTCAAAGGCCTTTGTAAGGTTGAAGAAGGCCATGTATAAGGGCTAGTGCTGTTCCCTGCATTTTTCCTGTAGCTGTCGCGCTGCGAAAATCATGTCTGTTGTGCCGCGGAGGGGATGAAATCCGCACTGTGACTCCGGGAGGAGCTCCTCGGCCATGGGGAGAAGACGGTTGAGGAGGACTCTAGCGATGACTTTCCCAGTGGTTGATAGCAGGGAAATTCCTCTGTAGTTACCGCAGTCGGACTTGTCCCCTTTCTTAAAGATGGTCATGATCACTGCATCTCCAAGATCTTCCGACATGCTCTCCTCCCTCCAGATGAGAGAGATGAGGTTGTGTATCTGCGCCAGTAGTGCCTCTCCACCATACTTCAGTGCCTCAGCAGGGATTCCATCTGCTCCTGTAGTCTTGTTGTTTTTTAGCTGTCTTGTGGCCTTTTCTACCTCGTGCAATGTTGGGGTCTCACTGAGATGGTGGCCGGTAGCATGCTGCGGAATTGGAGTCGAGAACACTCGAGTCAAAGTCAGAGTCTCGATTGAGGAGATCTTCTAAGTGTTCCTTCCAGTGGGCCCTGATTGCCTCGGTGTTCTTGATGAGTGTTTCCCCGTTCTTGGCCAGGAGTGGGGTGGGGCCTTGGGAGTTTGGTCTGTAGGTGGCCTTGACTGCGATGAAGAATCCTCACATATCGTGGCTGTCGGCCAGCTGTTGTATCTTCTGTGCTTTCTCCATCCACCACCTGTTCTTTAGGTCCTGGGTTTTTTGTTGGACCTCAGCCTTGAGCCACCCGTAATGCTGCTTTGCTGCTCGCGAGTTGCGTTCTCATCAAACCAGTCCTCGTGTTTCCTGGTTGAGTGACCGAGCGTCTCTTTGCAGACACTGGTTATGGAGGCCTGGAGGGCAGATCAAGCGCTGTGGACATTCTGCATGTCGGGGTCATCAAGGCACGCCAGGTTTGCTGTGAGGCGCTGACTGTAAAGGGCTCTCTTAGCTGGGTCCTTGACTGCCCCGGCATTTACTTTGTGACACTGCTTCTGCTGCCCCCTTCGCTTTGGGGCTATGTTGATGTCAATGATGGATCAGATTAGGCAGTGGTCTGTCCAGCATTCTTCAGCTCCTGTCATGACGCGGGTGATGTGCACATCTTTGCGATCCCTGGCTCGGACGATGATATAGTCGAGCAGGTGCCAGAGCTTGGAGCGAGGGTGTTGCCACGATGCCTTATATTTGTTCCTCTTGCAGAACAAGGTGTTGTTGATGACAAGTTCATGTTCTCGACATTTTGTCAGGAGTAGGGTACCGCTGGAGTTGGCTTTCCCTACCACCTCTCTGCCAATCAAGCCTCCCCAGAGGTCTGTGTCCTTGCTGACCCTGACGTTGAAGTCACCGAGGAAGATCAGTTTGTCGCCCGTGGGGATGCAGGTCAGGGATTTTTTGAGGTTGGAGTAAAAACCCTCTTTGGCCTCATCTGTTGCATCAAGTGTTGGGGCGTATGCACTGATGACTGTGGCGCACTGGTTCTGGGATAGGGTGAGTCGAAGCGACATGAGGCGTTTGTTAGCCATGGAGTCTTTGAGGCGGTCAACCAGCTCGTTTTTGATAGTGAAGCCGACTCCGTGAAGGTGGCGTTCTGCCTCTGGTTTCCCTTTCCAGAAGAAGGTGTAACCTCCACCTTGTTCCTTGAGCTGGCCTTCCCCTGGCCACCAGGTCCTGCTTAGGGCAGCGATGTCGATATAAAAGCATCTAAGTTCCCGGGCAACTATGGCGGTGCGGCGTTCCGGTCTGTCGCTGTTGGGATTGTCCATGAGGGTCCAGCCGTTCCAGATCCTGAACTTCATGTTAGAGGAGTGGAAGATGCCTGTGTGTGAGTTCTTTTAATGTAGGGTGATCGTTGCACACCGGCTACCACACAGATTTAGCTGACCGAGGTCTTGGTCCAGTGGCAAGGGGGTCCAGGATGACTGGAGACCAGGCCCTGCTGTATGGGCCTAATTGCCTACAGTGAGGTGTTGGCCGCAGGCTCGGCGCTGGATAGTGCCCTTGATGTTAGGTGGTCCAAGGCTTGATTGGGGGCAGGCATTGGGGGGGCCAGTGGTGCACTGGGGTACAGAATGGGGGGGCAGTGGGTCACAGTCATTGTGCTCACCACGTGCTGGAGGAGGAGAGGAGACCAGGCCATCAGTGGGGAAGGAACGGTCCAACTGAGGGGGGGCGGTGGAGGAGGTGGAGGCTTGATAGCCAGGTCTAGCCACCCAGGTGCCGCAGGAGGGAGGTCCAGGTCGCGTAGAATCATCCAGCCGGGAGGCCCAAGTCGCGTTGAGTCGACGGAGGAGGTCCAGCCGGGTGTTGCTGATGTGCAGTGTGGCGGGAGGCCTGAGGTAGGCCCGAACTTTTGGGATTCGCAGGGTAGGGGTTAGGATGGGGATTTAAATCTTTAAGACCCCTTATTGGGGTCTATTAGGGCTAGGGCTGGGGCTTGGGGAAGTTTAGACAGTGGGAGGGTGGAGGTTGAGGGCCGAGGAGCTGTTTGGCAAGGGAGCTCCCTAGGGAGCTGCTACCCCGACAGCTGCCACGTTGGAGCCATGAGGGCTAACAAGGAAAGGGAATGCACATTATATGGTAGGACGCTGAGAAGTGTAGAGGAACAAAGGGACCTTGGAGTGCATGTGCACAGATCCCTGAAAGTAGCAGGCCAGGTAGATAAGGTGGTTAAGAAGGCAAACGGAATGTTTGCCTTTATTAGCCAAGGCACAGAATATAAGAGCAGGGGGGGTTATGCTTGAACTGTATAAAACACTGGTTAGACCACAGCTGGAATACTGTGTGCAGTTCTGGTCACCTCATTACAGGAAGGATGTGATTGCACTGAAGCGGGGAAAGAGGAAATTTACGAGGCTGTTGCCGGGAATGGAGAATCTTAGCTATGAGGACAGGTTGGATAGGCTGGGTTTGAGGTGTATAAAATTATGAGGGGCCTAGATATAGTGGATAGAAAGGGCCTATTTCCCTTAGCAGAGGGATCAACAACCAGGTGGCATAAATTTAAAGTAATTGACAGAAGGTTTAGAGGGGATTTGAGGGGAAATTTCTTCACGCAGAGGGTTGTAGGGGTCTGGAACTCACTGCCTGAAGGGTTGTAGAGGCAGAAACCCTCAGCGTACTTAAAAAGTATTTGGATGTGCACTTGAATTGCCGTAACCTGCAGGGTTATGGTTTTAGAGCTGGAAAGTGGGATTAGGCTGGGTAGCCTCTTATTGGCCGGCGCGGACACAATGGGCTGAAATGGCCTCCTTCAGTACTGTAAACTTCTATGATTCTATGGGCCCAAGTTTCCATAGGAGTTGCTCCTATTTTTTTGGAGCAACTAGTTTTTTTTGGAGTATTTAAAAATCACAATTCTCCACATTTAGTTTCCTCCAGTTTCAGTGAATTAGTTCAGTTTCTTTGTAGTTCAGTTTTTTTTCAAAAGGGGGTGTTACCAGCCACTTACACCTGTTTTGGCCATTTAAGCAAGTTTAGACAGCGAAAAGTTACTCCAAACGAACTTAGACCAGCATATGTGTCCTCTCTGAAAAACCTTGCGGACACTTTAGAAATCAGGCACAGGTAGCCAGGGTTTGGGGGGAGCGGGGGGTGGGGGGAGGCGGCGGGGCGGGGAGAAGGGAAGTGAGAGGATTTTCCAAAGCACTAAACACCTTCACAACAACATTAAAGAAGCATAAGCACATTTAAAGCACTAAGCACTAAACAAAGCAGTACATTTAAAGCACCAAGACTTACAAAGCACTAAACAAAGCACAAAAAGTAACAAGCAATTAATTAACAAATAAAAAAATAGAAGTAACCCTGCACCTAAAGCACCAAGACCAAAGTAATAAGCAATCAATCAATCAATAACAAATAAAAAATAGAAGTCCTACCTTTATGTGAAGGGAAGGTAGCAGGCTGCTGATGAGGGAGAGGGGAGGAGGGGAGGGGGGGTGGAGGAAGGTGGAGAGGAGGAGGGAGGTGGGGAGAGGAGGAGGGGGAGTGATACGTCCTTACTATACAGTATAAATGCACACGAGGCCCATGCTTGAGAGGTCAGTCTGTGACCTGTCCTTTATTCCTTAGCACTCAAGTGATGAAGGTGGGTGGAGCTTCCCCTTTTATACCTGAAGGTCCAGGTTAGGAGTGTCTCCCACCTCGTGGTCAGTGTTCTCACGGTGTACAACTTAGGTCAGTTTATACATGGGTTACAATGCTGGTTGAATACATGACATTACCTCCCCCCAAAGTCTTATTGGGATCACAGGTTGAGTCTCTTTGGTGGTTTACGCTCCCTTGTAGAGTGCCTGAGTTGGGGCTCCGGTTGTTGGGCGCTGGCCTGAGTGTCTGCTGTTTGCAGTGCCTCAGGCCTGTCCGGACTGCCCACAGTGAGTGGGCTCTCCTCCCTTTGGTTCCGGTGTTCGGTCACCTGTGGTGGAGTGAACTCTATATCGTGTTCTTCCTCTGCTTCTTCTATGGGGTTGCTGAACCTCCTTTTTGTTTGATCCACATGTTTACGGCAGGTTTGTCCATTGTTAAGTTTAACTACCAGAATCCTATTTCCCTCTTTGGCAACCACAGTGCCTGCGAGCCATTTGGGCCCTGCAGCGTAGTTGAGAACAAAAACAGGATCATTTACATCAATACATCGCGACCTCGCATTCCTGTCATGGTAGTGATATTGTGACTGGTGCCTGCTCTCGACAATTTCTTTCATGGTGGGGTGTATAAGGGATAACCAGGTTTTGAGCATCCTTTTCATTAGCAGCTCTGCGGGTGGAACCCCTGTGAGCAAGTGTGGTCGGGATCTATAGGCCAACAGGAGGCTTGATAAGCGGGTTTGTAGGGAACCCCCTTGGATTCTGAGCATCCCCTGTTTGATTATCTGCACTGCTCGTTCTGCCTGGCCGTTTGAGGCCGGCTTGAACGGTGCCGTTCTAACATGGTTAATTCCATTGCCTGCCATGAAGTCCTGGAATTCAGTGCTTGTGAAGCACGGGCCATTGTCGCTGACCAAGATGTCTGGTAGACCGTGGGCGGCGAACATTGCCCGTAGACTTTCTACCGTGGCAGAGGATGTGCTTGAATTTAAAATGTCACACTCGATCCATTTGGAGTAGGCGTCTACTACAACCAAAAACATTTTCCCCATGAAAGGACCTGCGTAGTCCACATGGATGCGTGACCAAGGCTTGGCGGGCCATGGCCAGGGGCTAAGGGGGGCTTCCCTGGGCGCATTGCCCAGCTGGGCACACGTGTTGCACCTGCGAACACAAAGTTCCAGATCTGCGTCTATCCCTGGCTACCAAACGTGTGACCTGGCAATTGCCTTCATCGTGACAATGCCCGGGTGCCCATTGTGGAGTTCTCTGATGAACACCTCTCTGCCCATCTGGGGCATGACTACGCGGTTTCCCCACAGTAGGCAATCGGCCTGAATCGAGAGTTCATCCTTGCGCCTGTGAAATGGTTTAAATTTCTCAGGGCATGCCCTGTACGTGGCTGCCCAGTCCCCATTCAGGACACATTTCTTGACTAGAGACAATAGCGGGTCTCTATTTGTCCAGACTTTAATCTGACGGGCTGTCACGAGTGAGCCTTCGCTTCCGAAAGCTTCAACAGTCATGACCATCTCAGCAGCATGCTCGGTAGCCCCCTCAGTGGTGGCTAGTGGGAGCCTGCTGAGTGCATCGGCGCAGTTTTCGGTGCCCGGTCTGTGCCGAATTGTGTAGTCATAGGCGGCTAACGAGAGTGCCCACCTCTGTATGCAGGCCGATGCGTTTGCATTTATGGCCTTGTTGTCGGCCAAAAGGGACGTTAGGGGTTTGTGATCTGTCTCCAGCTCAAATTTCCTGCCAAACAGGTACTGGTGCATTTTTTTTACCGCATATACACAAGTGAGCGCCTCCTTTACTATCATCCCGTAGCCCCTTTCTGCCTGGGACAGACTCCTGGAGGCATAAGCTACCGGCTGTAACTGACCCTTGGCATTGACATGCTGCAACACACAACCGACACCATAGGATGACGCATCACACGTTAACACAAGTTTCTTACATGGGTCGCATAGTGTTAACAGATTGTTGGAACATAACAAACTGCGTGCTCTATTAAAAGCCCTTTCCTGGCTGTCCCCCCAGACCCATTCGCGACCTTTGCATAGGAGCACGTGTAGCGGCTCTAGCAGCGTGCTCAATTTGGGAAGAAAGTTACCAAAATAGTTCAGGAGCCCCAGGAACGAACGTAGCTCCGTCGTGTTACGGGGTCTGGGTGCTCTCTGGATCGCTTCTGTCTTGGACGCAGTAGGGCTGATCCCGTCTGCTGCTACCCTCATCCCCAGGAATTCTACCTCTGGAGCTAGGAAGACGCACTTCGCCTTTTTCAGTCGCAGCCCTACCCGGTCCAGTCTGCGTAGCACCTCCTCCAGGTTGTGGAGGTGTTCTTCAGTATCGTAACCCGTGATGAGGATGTCGTCCTGAAAAACTACCGTCCCTGGAATCGACTTGAGGAGGCTTTCCATATTTCGTTGGAAGATCGCGGCGGCCGAGCGAATCCCGAACGGACATCTGTTGTACTCAAACAACCCCTTGTGTGTCGTGATGGTGGTCAGCTTCTTCGACTCAATCGCCAGCTCCTGGGTCATGTAAGCTGAGGTCAGGTCCAATTTTGAAAAAGGTTTGCCACCGGATAGCGTCGCAAAGAGGTCCTCCGCTCTCGGTAGCGGGTACTGGTCTTGGAGTGACACCCGATTGATGGTGGCCTTGTAATCGCCACATATCCTGACCGACCCATCCGCTTTGAGCACCGGCACAATCGGGCTCGCCCAGTCACTGAACTTGACTGGCAAGATGATGCCTTCCCTCAACAGGCGGTCCAATTTGCCTTCCATCTTTTCCCGCATCACGTACGGCACCGCTCTGGCCTTGTGGTGTACTGGCCTGGCGTCCGGGTTTATATGAATCACTACCTTGGCCCCCATGAAAGTGTCAATGCCGGGTTGAAATAATGAGTCAAATTTGTCCAGGACCTGTGAGCATGATACTCGCTCCACAGAGGAAATTGCATTGACATCGCCCCATTTCCAGTTCATGACAGCAAGCCAACTCCTCCCCAGTAGTGCAGGGCCGTCCCCTGGAACAATCCAGAGTGGCAACCTGTTCTCCGAATCTTTGTGGGTCACGACTACCGTGGCGATGCCTAGCACCGGAATGATCTGCTTTGTGTAAGTCCGTAGCTGTGCGTCAATCGGCGATAATTTTGGCCTCCTGGCCTTGGATGCCCACAACTTTTCGAACTGTTTGATACCCATCAGGGACCGGCTGGCACCCGTGTCTAACTCCATTGATACTGGGATGCCATTGAGGAGCACTTTCATCATTATCGGTGGCGTCCTGGTGTATGAACTGTATACGTGCTCCACATGAACTCGCTGAACTTCAGCTTCCAGCGATTTCCCCCAGTGTCCATTTCTGCAGGTATTTTGCTCATCTCTGCAAACTCCGGCTGAGTGTATGCCTCCACCCCTCCAGCATGAGTTGCGGTTTGAAACAAAAGGTCCCTTGCCAGTCGATCGTCCCTGACTGCCCCTGTTATTGTCTTTGAGTGCACCATTAACAGGTGTTGATGGCCCCATTACTGGCCGCATTGTCCCTTGCAATGGCTTGAATCGCTGTTCAGCTTGCCATTGTCTCTGTCGAACTCCCCCTCTGGGTTCGACTACATGTTGGGACATGGCCGACTGCCCTTGTCTGCCTGGAGAACTGTGTGCTGCTTTAACAATGTTGAATCTCTGTCACAACCATTCCTTAACATAGTACCTCTCGTCTGTTCTGCTAGTGGCCATGCTCGCGTGGTTTAAATCCCAGTTTCTTGTCGCCATTGATACGTCCTTACTATACAGTATAAATGCACACAAGGCCCATGCTTGAGAGAAGGTCAGACTGTGACCTGTCCTTTATTCCTTAGCACTCAAGTGATGAAGGTGGGTGGAGCTTCCCCTTTTATACCTGAAGGTCCAGGTTAGGAGTGTCTCCCACCTAGTGGTCAGTGTTCTCACGGTGTACAATTTAGGTCAGTTTATACATGGGTTACAATGTTGGTTGAATACATGACAGGGAGGAAGAGTAGGGGAGGAGGAGGAGTAAGGGAGGAGAGGAGGGGGGAGAGGAGGGGGGAGGAGAGGATGGGGGGAAAAGGAGGGGGAGGAGAGGATGGGGCGGGGAGAGGAGGGGGCAGCAACGTTAAACAGATGAGCCTGCCCTGTGAGCCTGAACTTCCATTAGTACAAAACTCTTGCAAGAATCCAACTCCACTTACTCACTTCACACAAGTATTAATTATCGAAAGAAAAGTCCTGCCCAACTATACCTAGGTGCTGAACTCACTATCAGGCTGAACTCCCACTGAGACTAAATTCCATAGTCATCTGTGCTTTCACAGTCCTCTGTTCCCTCGCAATTCGTGAAGGGGAGCCCATTCAGCCAGGGCTAGGGGAGGCGTGCTTCGGACCCCTCCCACACAGCCTGCAGCACACGCACATGGAATCTGGGGTCGAGGAGCTACCGCACATGCTTGCACACTTCAATGCGCATGTGCAGAGGTCCCAGCACTGTTTTCTGCGCCGGGATCTGGCTCCGTCCCCCACGCATTCTGCTGTGTTGCGCCAAGGGTCTGGATCGATCGGACTGCGTGGAGAATACGAAGGTGGAGGTTGTGCTCGAGTTTAAAATGGTGCATTCAATCCACTTTGAAAATGCTTCTACAACTACGAGGAACATTTTGCCCATGAATGGGCCCGCATAGTCTACGTGCACCCGCGACCACGGTTTGGTAGGCCAGGGCCAGGGGCTCAGTGGAGCCTCCCTGGAGGCATTGCTGAGTTGGGCACAAATGGTGCACCTTCAGTCGCAGAGCTCCAAGTCCGCGTCAATACCAGGCCACCAGACGTGGGATCTGGCTATGACCTTCATGAGAACAATCCCCGGGTGCTCGCGGTGGAGCTCCCGGAGAAATGCCTCTCTGCCTCACAGATGCATGACTACTCGGCTGCCCCACATCAGGCAGTCTGCTTGTAGTGATAGCTCATGCATGCTCCTGTGAAAGGGTTTTAATTCCTCGGGGCAGGCATCGCAAGCCTCTGCCCAGTCACCGGATAGGACACATCTTTTTACTAAGGATAACGGGGGGTCACTGGCCGTCAAGGCTCTGATTTGACGAGCAGTCATGGGCGAACCTGTGGACTCAAAGGCATTGATTGCCATGACTATCTCACAGTCCTGTTCGTCAGACCCTTCGGTGGTCGCCAGGGGTAGCCTGCTGAGCGCGTCGGCACAGTTGTCTGTGCCTGTGCCTTATTGTGTAGTCGTAGGATGCCAGCATGAGTGCCCACCGTTGAATTCGCGCCGAGGCGTTGCCGTTTATTGCCTTGCTCTCAGATAGGAGGGACGTGAGGGGCTTGTGGTCGGTTTCTAACGTGAACTTGGCCCTGAAAAGGTATTGGTGCATCTTTTTGACACCGTAAGCGCAAGCGAGCGCCTCCTTCTCTACCATTCCGTACCCGCGCTCCGCCTGCGAAAGTGACCTGGACGCATAAGCTATGGGTTGTAATTTGCCCACACTATTGACATGTTGCAAAACGCACCCGACCCCATACGCTGACGTATCGCATGTGAGAACTAGCTTTTTACCTGGGTCAAAGAAAGTCAAAACACTGTTGGAACACAGAAGGTTGCGTGCCTTATTGAAGGCGCATTCCTGTGCGTCCCCCCAAAACCAATGGGCATCGATTGTACATGAAAAGGCCTCAATGTGTGTTGATGGTGGTGAGTAGCTTGGATTCCTCGGTCAATTCTTGCATCATATACGCAGATGTGAGGTCTAATTTTGAGAAAAGTTTACCTCCAGCCAATGTGGCAAATAAGTCCTCCGCTCTGGGCAGCGGGTACTGGTCCTGTAGGGAGACTCTGTTTATGGTAGATTTGTAGTCCCCACAGATTTGTACGGATCCATCAGGCTTCATGACTGGGATGATGGGACTTGCCCAGTTGCTAAATTCCACAGGTGATATAATGCCTTCCCGCAGAAGCCTGTCTAGTTCGTGTTCAATCTTTTCACTCATCACATAGGGTACAGCTCTGGCCTTGTGATGGACCGGTCTAGCATCCTGTGTGATGTAGATTTTGACTTTGGCCCCTTTGAAAGTGCCCAAACCTGGCTGAAAGAGATGTTCAAATTGCTTTATAACTGTTGAGCAGGAGGTCCGTTCCTCTAATGGCATGGCATGGACATCATCCCATTTCCAGTTTAGTTTTGCCAGCCAGCTTCTCCCCAGCAGTGCTGGGGGGTCTCTTGGGGACAATCCACAGGGGAAGTCGGTTCACTGTCCCTTTGTGTGTGACAGAGAGCATGGCGCTGCCGAGGACTGGTACGATTTCTTTGGTATAGGTCCTTAGTGTGGTGTCGATCCTTGTGAGTTTTGGTCTGTCTCTTTTATGCGGCTACAGTTGTTCAAATTGTTGAGCGCCCATGAGAGATTGACTCGCTCCCGTATCCAGCTCCATGTTGACAGATATCCCGTTGAGTAGGACCCTCATCATTATAGGAGGCGTCCTGTTGTAGGAGCACCGGCCATTGATCGTGTTGACTCGCTGTACATCGGTGTCCTGGGTACTGTCCCCACCTGCTGGTCCGCTTTCCGACCCATCCGATTCGTATACCAGCCGAGCTGCCTTTTTTTGCACATGCGGGCCAAATGCCCTGTATATTCACAATTTCTGCAAACAGCCTGCTGAAATCGACATCCTCTTGACGAGTGCCCATCCCCACACCTCCAGCACAGACCTGTTCTATTGTTTAAGGTGTTCCCAAAGAATGAGCTGCGTCTGGCTGATCTCTCTTGAGTTTCGCTCAGTTTGTAGTTGATTGCTTGCATTGTGGATTGATGAGGTGTGAACGGCCGTTCCTGTGGCTCTTGATGGCTTCTGCCTGCTGTCACTAGCCTGTTCTCCCGGTTTTGTCTGTATGTGGGGGTAGCAGCTTGTTTAGTGCTGTGAACTTCTTGTTCCAATATTTTGTTAGTTGTCGTACCTGCATTGTAAATCAACCTCGTTTCTTCTTCCCCTACCAACCAGTGCTGCTGCCTCTAAGGTCAGGTTCTTAGTGTCTATGAGCTTTCGGAATATGCCTGCGTGGCCTATTCCTTCAATGAAAAAGTCTCTCAGCATTTCTCTCCTCAGTTCATCAGAGAACTCACATAAACTAGCCAACCTCCGAAGTTCCGCCATGAAGTCGGGTATGCTCTGGCCCACACAGCGTCTGTAGTTGTAGAACCTGTGTCTGGCCACGTGTAGGCTGCTCACTGGCTTCAGGTGGTCTCTTGCCAGTGTGCTCAATTCTTCAAATGACTTGCTTGCTGGTTTCTCAGGTGCCAGCAGATCCTTCATTAAAGTGTATGTTTTCGAGCCACAGCTGGTCAAGAGATGGGCTCTTGTTCGCCATTCTGTGGATTCTGTAATTCCGTAACCCGTCGCCACTGTAAAGTCCTGTCCCCTCAGTACAGATGCACACTAGGCATGTATTGAAGTCAAGGTCACTCTGGACCTGCACCTTTATTTCACAGCTCTGCAATGCTGCACTTGCCTGAGACCTGTCCTTATATACCTGTCTCTTGCAAGTGCACCCCTGGTGGTAAGGTATGCTGGTGGTTACAGGTCATATCTTATTACAGTCATGTATAGCATGTTAGGATACAGTTATATAATAATGTAAGATACATGACATTTCCCACCCACCCAACAGGACAAAAACAATTTACATTTATATAACACCTTTAATGTAGAAAACCATCTTGAGGTGCCTCTCAGAAGAGAAAATGAACATTCGTCAAGCTTTTGTGGCAGAGTTACGAGAATGCTTTGAAAGATGTGAAACAAAGTAGAGATTCAGAGGAATGGGTTTGGAAAAACATTCCAGAGATTAGGGTCAAGAAAGCTCTCCCACAAAAGGAATAGGGAGGATGGAATGCACAGGTTCAGAGGATTTTGCAGAGTTAGGGTGTGTGAAGGCATGAAGGAATTTGTAAATGGGACCAAGGATTTTCAATTTGATACATTGGATGATGGGAAGCCAGTGTAGTTCAGCAAGGGTAGAGGTGATAGACTTATTGCGGTACAGAATGTGGGCAATGGAGTGCTGGATAATTTGGATTTGTGGAGTTCAGGAGGCCAGCAAGGAGGGCATTGGAGAAGTCCAGTCTGGAGGTAATGAAAGCATGGATGAGGGTTTCAGTAGCAGTGAGGGTGTATCTTGGATTTATACTGTACTATCTGTTCGTAGAAGGTTAAAAAATATTAACTGGTCATTTATCCATTTCTATTTGTGGGACATTGCTGACAGAGTGGCTGCTGCATATGCCTGTTTAACAACAGTCAATTCACTCTTAAAATAATGCATTGTGTGAAGCATGTCGACGTATTTTGATGTGATGAGATACTATAAAAATGGAAATATTAGTATTATAATAGCCTGGAATTTGCACTGCATTGTCAACGTTAATGTCAGATTGTCGCTGGCTGTGAAATACAAAACTGTTCCGAAAATATCTCATGTTACCTGTCCACATGTACAAGAGCAATAAGATTATCTTATCAGTGTTAACATTCTACTCACTAAAAGGTTAAATATATTCGAAAACACGCACAGCAAGAAATATAATCCCCATGTTGGTGATGCCAGTATAATATTTTTCCACAGCAGTCACAGACATAGAAAGTATGCTCATTGATTAAAAGTATGGAGAAGAAATAAGCAACATCGCATACCATGAGAATCCCAGTGGAGCTGTTCCATTTATCTCTGCGTGAAGTGACTGCCAGTTTTAGCTTGTTAACAAAAAGCAATTTGACTTAGTGTAAAACCTTTGTATAGGCTAGACTTTCCACTTCACATCTAAAGCCCATCTATCGCCCAAAACAGACCTCTATCGTCCATTTTGACTAAAAAGTGGAAACTAGGCCCAAAACATCGCCGGAAAAACAGGTGCCCAAGTTTCCACTCTGATCGCCGAAATGATCGACGAAATGATCGCCCACACAAGGTCCATCCCAAGTTTCGGCACCTGGCATGCACTTCGCTGGGCCGATGCAAGGCCCAAAAGAGTGCTGAGAAATAGTTGCTTTTACTCAACTTAACAGAAGGAAATGGACACTACTTTGAAGATCGGAGGAAGGGTGTAGGCAGCAGAAAGGATAGTTGTGAATTATTTAGAGAGTTAATTTAAAGATAATTCTACTCAGAATATTAGAACAGGATATATAAAGGGTATATAAAGTAAGTATTATCAAGTGATTTTGGAAATAGGTTTTATATATTGACATTATTTTGGAAATAGCTTTTACATAGTGAAATTATTTACTGATATTGTTGGGGCCTAGTAAACTGACTGGTATACAGCGTAGAGAGTATGGAGAGTGCAGAGTACAGTGATTAGAGAGTATAGAGTAGAGAGATGATATTGAATTAGTGAAAGTAATTATTGATAGTGATACGGGGCCGATGCTTTCCCTGCCTATAATTGTAACTGCTCACACACTGGTTACGAAGAGGTGGCAGAGTAATGTGAAAAAGAAACGAAGAGAGAGGAGGAGACCGTATAGCCAATGAAGGTACTTGGAAAAGCAATCTTACCTGAACTTGTCTGAAAATGCTTGTCTTAGGAGGCTGCGATTCCGGAAGGAGGTCATCAATGAAATATGCCAACTCATCAAGGGTGATCTGCAGCCTTCCAGCACCATCAGAACCGCACTGTCCGTTGAGGTGAAGGTTACTGCTGTCCTAGCCTTCTACGCATCGGGATCTTTTCAGGCTTCAGCTGGCGACATCTGCCATATCTCTCAGCACACTACACACTGCTGCATTCGACAGGTGACTGAAGCCCTTTACGCTCGCAGGATGGACTTCATAAGCTTCTTAATGACCAGGGAGGCACAGACTGAGAGGGCTTTGGATTTCTACAGGATATCACAGTTCCCTAAGGTACAGGGAGCAATAGACTGCACGCACATTGCCCTGAAAGCACCCTTAAAGAACGCGGAGGTGTTTCGTAACAGAAAGGGGATCCACTCCCTAAATGTGCACAATCAAACAATTCTGACAGTAAATGCTACATTTCCTGACAGCATCCATGATGCGCACATCCTACATGAGAATGCTATCCCTGACCTGTTTGTCAATCAGCCAGAAGGTCACGGTTGGATGCTGGGGGATAAAGGATATGGTCTTGCCAGTTGGCTGATGACCCCTCTGCATAATCCCGCCACTGAAGCACAGAAACATTACAATGAAAGTCACATAGCGACTCGCAACATCATTGAAAAGACAATTGGAGTCCTAAAGCAGTGCTTCAGATGCCTGGATCATTCTGGAGGTAGCCTACAGTGCCACCCTGACCAGGTCGCAGAGTTTATTGTGGTGTGTTGCATGCTGCATAACCTAGCTATAAGAAGAGGACAAGTAATGCCAGATCGGGCTGCAGGTCCACCTCTAGAAGGAGGGGAGACAGAAGAACCAGCCGGCAAGGATGTAGAGGAGGAAGAGGATGCAGGTGAGAACATAGGGAAGTGCAATCAGCCTGGCGATCTAGCACCGGGACCACCATCCCTCTCCCGAAGACCAGTAGCCAGGGGTAGTTACATGGCCACTAAGCTGTTGCGTCAGCAGCTAATTAATGAATGCTTTGCATGAACTATCATTGTGGATTTTCAAATGTTCATTTACAGTTGCGGTTAATCAAAAGTTTCATTTGCGTGGGGTTCCCATTGCAAAAAACTAACACCCTCCCTCCACCCCGACGCCCCCCCCAAACCCACCATTCCCTTCAAATCCCAACAAATTGAACACAACGATAATGGTAACAATTAACAATAACAATGCAAAAATTCAACAAGTAAACAATGTTAAACAAACCCCTCACCCTACCTGCGGCCATGTTTCCCTCAAGGTCCTTTCCCGCCCTGTGTTCTTACCCTACGCGCCCGTTTTGGTCTACGCTGACCGACACGATGACAAGATGTTGTGTAGTGTGGGACGGCAAGACTTCCTATCACGGTGGAGGTGAAGGAGAGGAAATTGAAGCCTGAGGCTCCACTTCCAAGTCTGGAGGAACGGTGTCCTCCATACTCACTTGCGTGCTCGGGGTCTCGCTGCGAGCTGACATGACACCTTGGGGTGCAGCGCCGTCTGCAGCCATCAAAAGGCATTGGTTGCGACGGTTTGTTCACAAATTGCCTTCAACATCTCCCATGCTGTCTGTGTTTGCACGGAAGACCAGTTGGAGAAGTTCATGCTGAACTCGTTCCAAATTGTTGGAAACTGGCTCCAGTTCTTGGAGAACTGGCTCCAGCTTGCGGAGAACTGGTTCCAGTTTGTGGAGAAACCCGCGAAACCCTGGATAAGGTCGTGACTGATTGCGACCGTCTCCCTGCACAGGGATATCAAGCTCTCTGTCCGGCCCTCCATGGTAGGCAATTGGCCACCCCGCTGACCCAACCTCCGTGGGGTCGGCGTTGGCAAAAGTTCACGCCTTGGCGTCACCACCTGTACCTGCTTGGTCCCGGTGCCTCTTCCGCCTCAATTGAGATGGCCACAGGTTGTTCCCCCCCCACCCCGCCACAAAAGTATATATCATAAAGCATTATCATTGCAGGACAATACAAGCATAACTATGATATTTTAAAGATGTATTTGATAATGTTTGATACATTGCACAATTCCCATTACTCACGAGACTCGAGGATGGGTTGGGCCAAACCATGGGTTGTGACCGAATGGCCGTCAGGCCCCACTAGGGTGACCGCAAGGTCCTCATATTCACTTAGCAGCTGCAATTGAGCCGAGCCGCCGCCTGTCCTCCTTTGCTCTGCTCTAGTCAGAGAAATCTTCTTCTGTAAATGATAAGATAACTTTCAATTAGAACCTTGCATTGAATTATAACCGCTCATTCTTCTGAACTCCAATGAGTACAGACTCAACCTATCTTCATAAGTCAACCTTGCATTGCATTGTATATGAACAATATGAACAATATTCCATAATATAAAATTCAACTTAGTGTTAGGATGCATAAATTATTTCATAATTTAATTAATTAATACTTTAACAAAATGACATTGAAGATTCCAATTAAAATTTCCACACATCATTTAAATATTACATATGTGCAATTTTAAATACAAAATTCAACTTACTCTGGCTGCTGACAGCAGGCTGTTCCATCTTTTGCGGCACTGGTCCGGTGTGCGCACTTCATTGGATGCCGATGTCACCACATCAGCAATCTCGGCCCAGATTCTCCTGTATGCACGGTGTGGAGGTTTCCCCTGTCCACCCCGTGTTAAATCTGCCCATCTGCCACTCACAATGTTTACCAAAGCCTCGTTGGCCTCCTCGCTAAAGGGCTTAGCCCTTTTACGTTCACTTTCACCCTCCATTAGAATATAGAGCTGAATAAATTTTAAATTAAAATATACAATATAGTGTATGTTCTATGTTATATTCTGTTAATATATTTGTCCAAAAAAATTATTTCAAACAAAAAGGATAGATACTTATCAAAAAAACAATTTTTCAAATCCCACACAATCGACCAGCTTCGCCAACCCTTCCTCTCTCTCTGACCCTCCCTGTGCTTCTGAGCATGTGTGATGATGACCCCTGACCTCTTAAAACGTGGTAAAGAACAGCAACTACAAAAAAAAATTCCCACACATGCGCACAATAGCGTTGCTAGGGAAGCTTTTTTTTCTACTTCCGTTTTAGGTGGCCGATCGTGAAATCGCCGAAAAATCACATCGCCCATTTGACATCACCGGGTTAAGGCCGAATAGAAAATCACAACAAAAAAAAACTGGGTGATGTGCCTGCAATCAGCAAGGCCAAGATCTCCCACATCACTAGAACATAGCCCATTATTTACTCATTAATTTTTATTTTATACTCCATAGAACTAGTTTTGTTTTGTTGTATTTTACAAAATGCTCTGAAGAAGTTTATGTAAACAAACTGAGTAACAGTTTATCTACGTTCAAATGATTAAAATTACAATTTTTAGATGTGGATAACCATAGGCATCAATACGTTCTTTGCCCTCACAACATTCTGTAATATCAAAGGTTGCTTTGCAGTAGATCATGAAGAAAATAATTTTCAAATCTTAGAAACTTTAAAAATACCCTTATAAACAGCTGAAAAGTCAGCCATAGAGTCGCTCCAGCATACAGCAGCTATAAACACTGTTGCACAGTGCCAATACATTTTAACACATATCATAATTTAATGATATCAAACCTTACTCTGTATATGGGGCAACTTGTTCACACAGCACTTTGAAGCATGAGTGAAAGGATTCAGACTTGTTCCTGTAATTCACAGAGAACCAGATTCATACCAGACTTTCATAAGCTCCTCGTCAGCTGAATTTGCAGATGCCTGACATCAGGTTATTTGCCCTTTCCATGACACAAGAAGACACAGAAGAGTTGAAAATGAGAAAAAAAACTTACAAAAAACTCACTGCTGGCTATATAATCTTTGCTACACCACAACAGACAAGTGTTATATTTTCTTGAACAGTACTATAAAAAGACTACTTGGTATAGCTTATTATCTGAATGAACATCTGCTTCTAACTAGTAAGAGTTTTAATTCTGCAGAGCGTTAAAATATGAAACAGTATCATACATTTATATCTCACTGCCTTTACAGAAAGAAGGTTTTTGTTTTAATATTCCTTATTTTGTTCTAAAGTCAATATTCTACTGTGACTGAAAAGAACCAAGTGAAAATTGGGACATTATGAAGGAATTTCAGTAAATGGATAATTCAATTTCTACTTATTGATATTTTCATAGCGATACATGTATGTGAGAAAACTATTATAAATACTTTATATTGGCTCATTTTGCATTGCTAATTTTGAATCTCATAAATTCAGCATTGTATTAGAATTTCAATTTTGGTAGACAGATTTACCTTGCATGCTTTTCCATTTTGTTATTACTGTCAGTCAAAATCTTTTAACTGTTCCTAATCCATGTTATTTAAGTGGATGTATATCTAACAAGATCCTATTTTTAGATTAATCGAATAACATTAAATAGTTAATGCAATAGTTAATAAGGTACGGGCATTTCATTAGTTGCTGTTTGAAATATTTTGACATCTACAGTAGGTGGTGTTGCTCACGGGTAGTCCAGATCCTGATGTTTATCCATGATATGCTGTAATCAAAATGTTCTTCTAATGCATTATACAGTAAATTTGCTGAAGCAGCACATCACAAGACTCAAATATCCACTTCCAGTCCCAACACAAACATCAGTCTTCTTCAGTGACAAAAAAAAGCCTCATCACAAACAACACTGTTAGCTCCAAATTTTTATTTCCTTATAGTGTCAACTGTTGGGAAGTCTGAAATATTTTTATTTGTGTTCTTTTCTGCTGCTTACACCTCACAGTAAATCTGTACATTTTCTGCCTAGTTACCATGTCATTTAGGATAAGATGTTAAACTCTGGGTATTGAGCAAGGTGAAAACTATGGCTCCTGTAATGTCTCTCTCGCCCTCTTTCTTTCGCATACAAGATTTGTACACATCAGCTGAACTACCCAGCACCCAAGGCCCAGATTACATTTTAAACTCAAGCCCCTGCCACTAGACAGGAAGGATGGGGCTCTCACCAGCATAAAACATTCTTGTCAAATATACACATCAAGGTATTGGCTTCTTTCTTTCTGTCATGCTACTTAAGGGGTTAAAACCAACTTCGCTCACTGAAAGTAGTTCATTTTGATACAGAAGTTATAGAAATAGTTGGCTTGTCTGAGCCAGTGCTCAATGGAAGTCTCAAGCCACTCAATTCAATCTTATAGGATTGGTTTGAATATATTATATGATTGGCAGCTCACATGCAGAGCGGAAGATTCTCTGTTTCATTCTTAGACCTGTTAAAAATTAGTAAAATATTAAGTAAAATCACTCTCTGGGATATAGGGAGCAAGAGCTCATCCATGGAAATATTTGAGATGGCATTCCCCCCAA
This sequence comes from Pristiophorus japonicus, assembly GCF_044704955.1. Classification (NCBI taxonomy): domain Eukaryota; kingdom Metazoa; phylum Chordata; class Chondrichthyes; family Pristiophoridae; genus Pristiophorus; species Pristiophorus japonicus. The sequence goes on along the minus strand of NC_091977.1, from coordinate 370,001,885 downwards.
ATAATTTAGAGTACAATGCCCAAATAATAACACATGGGTTGTCATGGTAAACCCTGGACATTGCATTTCCCCAGTGGGTGAAAACTCACACACACAAGCCCCAATTTTAACACAGGCCCGAATTGCTGAATTAAATAAATTAATCAAAAACTAGCAAACCACTATCTCCCAGGCCTCATACTTTGAGGGGCCAGATGATTTGCTGAACACTTCAGAGTTAAAATTGGACGCTAGTGTCTGTGCAGCTGAGGATCCTCAAGATTCCTCTAAATTCAAAGCCAGCTCAATCTTAATGCATAGACCTGTCTCTCAGTGATTTTGCTTGAGCATTCTCTTGTCTCACACCATTCTATTGTTGATAGTGTGTACACCATTATCTGTGGCATATTGTGAAGGATCATAGCTTTGAACCAGCATCTCATTGCTCTGTGGTGCATACATAAGAGCATCAACGTAATGCACTACAGCACCACATGGTTGGTGTCAGTAAATAGGAAATTGATTGAACAAATACATTTCTGCTCAAAGGATATTTTCTCATGCACCTGATGCATTTAAATCAATACTGATGAGTTTTGCTGAAAGAGCATAGGTTGATAGATGGACGAATTTCATTTTTAATTAAAAGTCTCACGCATGTCCTTCTTATCATTATGTCTCTTATTTGTCTGTGTTTGGCTTCTACAGTTATAGGACTCAATTTTCCCCATTCATTTGCGCCATTTTTCTGGCGCGTGACTTTTTTTGGCGTATTTATTTTTTTCAAAGTTTCCCCCTGCGATCTGCGCCAGCGTAACTGACTTAGTTATGGTTTTTCTAGGCCAGTTTTGTTTTTAATGTTGTAGTCCCTCATGTCTGTGCCGTTTTTTTCAATTGTTCGCAGTTTGGCCAACATTTTGTTCTCTTAGTCGGTGTATCTAGCCACTCCCGAAAAACCTTCTGGAGAGTTAAGAAAACCAGCGCACATTCACAAATCTGCGCTGAAAGACACCATTGTTTTTAAATCGAAGATTTTGGAGGGAGTCAGGAACACTCTAAAAATTTATAATAAAGTTGAACTTTTTTTTTCACCCATCAACGTAGAAGTGTAAATTTGTTGGTTTTAAGAAGTTTTCTCATTTTTTTACTCACTCACACGCCACCACCGAACATCTTGAAGCAGGGCCGGAGGGTTGTAGCTTTGGCCAGCAGAATCGGCCCCGCGCCCGGACACAGCAGCTTGGCACTCGGCTACAAAACAAGTTGTGGGGGTGGAGGGAGAGGAGAGAGAGAGAGAGCGCGAGGTGCCGATCGGAAGGCTTGGAGCCCGGGGAATGAGGTGCCTTCTGCACTGAAGACTGCAATTATGTAAAGGGTGGGGGGAAAGAGAGGAGAAGTCACAAGACTCCAATTAGTAAAGGGGGGTGGGAGGATAAGTCACAAGACATTTGGGTGAGGTACATCCATACAGACCTTGAGGAGAGAGAGAACCGCGAACCTGTCCTACCTGCCTGCTTTCCTGCCATTTTGAGCTTCTTTCAAAGGTTAAATTTAAGTTTGGGGGCAATACTGACAATGCCATACCCAGCTCTATTCCCTCCCCCTCCCTTGCATGTTCTTGGTCTGGAGGGTTGGATTGGAAGATGTTCTCTTCTTCTGCGTCGTCAGGGTTGGCCTCAAGTTCTGCAAAAGATAACAGAACAGCCAAATGGTTAGCAGCAGAGGAGGGGGTAGGGTGGGTGACATGAGCAGGCTCACATATTGCAGGCCAGGCAGCAGGTTGATTTTCAGGACTTACCCTCTCCCTCGAGTGTGGGCCCAGCTTGTGCAGTACTGATTGCTTTTTTCCAGGCAGGACCCATCAAAGCAGTGACCCTCTCTTCCAAGAGTGTCAGTGGGTGCAGATTTGACACAACTACTCCTGTTCGAGTTCTTTCTCTTTTATTATGTGCCACCTTCCTCTACAAAGATGAATATGTAATTTTTTTTTAGAGAGGGTGTCTTTCTGCTGGGTGGGACATACAGATTGTTCTGTATTTAACCTTTGGCAACCTGTTTCACACTACCACCAGAGGGCCTATCTGTTGGAGTCCCAAGGGATCCAGCATCTCTTGGGAGCACATTATATAAGCAGGCCTCCCACGCTGCACCTGCAATCTGGAGTTTAATTAAAGGAGCTAAGGTCACACTTACTCATTGCATACAGTACTCAGTTTCATTCTTTATTATGAGCATAATAATTGGCGACGAGGTAACGAACAACCACGCAAAAATGCAAAGAACTGTTGGTATCCTCAGTTCTCAGAAGGGGACGATTGGGAGGCCTTCGTGGAGAGCCTCGACCAATACTTCGTGGCCTACGAACTGCAAGGGGACGAGAACACTGCCAAATGAAGGGCGATCCTCCTTACCGTCTGTGGGGCAACAACCTATGGCCTCATGAAGAATTTTCTAGCTCCGGTAAAACTAACAACCAAATCCTACAGAGAATTGTGTACGCTGGTCCGGGAGCACTGAAATCCGAAGGAAAGCGTTTTGATGGCGAGCTATCGGTTCTACACGTGTCAACGGTCGGAGGGCCAGGAAGTGGCGAGCTACATCGCCGAACTAAGGCGCCTTGCAGGACATTGCGAATTTGATGGATTTCTTGAACAAGTTCTAAGATACTTTTTTGTGCTTGGCATTGGCCATGAGGTAATCCTTCGCAAACTATTGACTGTTGAAACACCAAATCTGAGTTAAGTCATAACGATAGCCCAGGCATTTATGTCCACCAGCGATAAAACCAAACAAATTTTGCAGCATAAAGAGGTTTCAGCTAGTACTGTGCACAAAGTAACGTCGTTTTTGAGCAGGAATATACATGGCAGAACGTACACACCGGCTGCTGCACGACCTCAGATGACTCAGAGTCCGCCATCAAGTGTTAATGCGAGGCAGTTAACACTTTATTGGCGTTGTGGAAGTGATCATCGGCCCCATCAATGCTGCTTCAAGCACTATGCGTGCAACGGCTGCAGAACAATGGGACACCTCCAGCGAATGTGCAGACGAGCTGGAAACCCTGCAAACCACCACGTTGCAGAGGACGATCAATCCATGGCGGATCAGACTGAACTAGAGACTCGAACCGAGGAGGCAGAAGTGTACAGGGTACACACCTTCAACACGAAATGTCCACCAATAATGTTAAAAATTGAACTGAATGGAATTCCAGTATCCATGGAACGAGTCAGTCCGTAATGAGCAAAATGTCCTTCGATAGGCTGTGGTGCAACAAGGCACACAGGCCCAAGCTCAGCCCCATTCACACCAAGCTAAGAACTTACACCAAAGAACTGATCCCTGTAATTGGCAGTGCAGAAGTCAGAGTCTCCTATGATGGAGCAGTGCACGAACTCCCACTATGGATCGTGCCAGGGGATTTGGCAGAAGCTGACTGGGAAAAATCCGCTGGAACTGCGATGACATCCGAGTGCTTTCGTCCATCGACGAAGCCTCATGTGCCCAGGTTCTGAGCAGATTTCCATCGTTGTTCGAGCCAGGTATTGGAAGTTTCTCGGGGGCAAAAGTGCAGATTCACTTGGTTCCCAGTACGTGACCCATCGACCACAAGGCACGGGCGGTACCGTAAGTGATGCGAGAGAAAGTGGAAATTGAGCTGGACAGGCTGCAGCGAGAAGGCATCATCGCGCCGGTGAAATTCAACGAGTGGGCCAGTCTGATCGTCCCGGTACTCAAAGGTGACGGCATGGTCAGAATTTGTGGGGATTATAAAGTAATGATTAACCATTTTTCGCTACAGGACCAGTACCCGCTACCCAAGGCAGACGACCTATTTGCGACCCTGGCTGGAGGAAGGATGTTCACCAAGTTGGACCTGACCTCGGCCTACAAAACGCAGGAGCTGGAGGAATCTTCAAAAGGCCTCACCTGTATCAACATGCACAAAGGTCTGTTCATCTATAACTAATGCCCATTCGGGAGTCGTTCGGTCGCGGCAATTTTCCGATGGAAATGGAGAGCCTGCTAAAGTCGGTTCCACGCACCGTGGTTTTCCCGGACGACATACTGGTCACAGATCGGGACACCATCGAACACTTGAAGAATCTGGAAGAGGTTCTAAGTCGACTAGATCACGTGGGGCTCAGGTTGAAACGCTCTAAGTATGTTTTCCTGGCATCAGAGGCCAAGTTCTTGAGAAGAGGAATCACAGCAGATGGCATCAGACCCACCAACGCCAATATGGAGGCCATCAAGAACGCGTCGAGCCCACAGAACGTGATGGAGCTGCGATCATTCCTGGAACTCTTCAACTATTTCGGTAATTTCCTACCCGGGCTAAGCACCTTGCGAGAACCTCTACATGTGCTACTGCGCAAGGGAGATGACTGGTTATGGGAGAATTCAAAAGAGGCTGCCTTTGAGAAAGCCAGAAATCTGTTATGTTCAAACAAACTGCTTGTTCTGTATAACCCATGTAAACGATTAGTGCTAGCTTGTGATGTGTTGTCATACGGGATCGGGTGTGTGTTACAACAGGCTAATGAATCAGGGATTTTGCAACCGGTCACCTATGCGTCCAGGAGTCTGTCCAAGGCCAAAAGGGCCAACAGCATGATTGAAAAAGAAGCTCTGGCATGCATTTACGGGGTGAAAAAAATGCACCAATATTTGATGGTCTCAAGTTTGAGCTAGAAACTGACCATAAGCCGCTCATATCGCTATTCTCAGAGACCAAAGGGATTAATACCAATGCCACTGCCCGCATCCAAAGATGGGCGCTCACACTTTCGGCTTATAACTATGTAAACTGCCACAGACTGGGCACAGAGAACTGCGCTGATGCTCTCAGTCGGCTACCATTGACTGCCACCAGGGTGGAAATGGCACAGCCTGCAGATTTGCTCATGGTGATGGATGCATTCGAAAATGAAAAGTCACCCGTTACGGCCCACCAGATCAGGACCTGGACTAGCCAGGATCCTTTACTGTCCCTGGTAAAAAAAACTGTGTCCTCCATGGGAGCTGATCCAGCGTCCCAGGAGATGCAGGAAGAAATTAAGCCGTTCCACAGGCGCAAAGACGAAATGTCCTTACAGGCGGACTGTCTTTTGTGGGGTAATCGCATGGTCTTGCCCAAGAAAGGCAGAGAAACATTCATATGTGACCTACACGGCACCCACCCAGGCATTGTAATGATGAAAGCAGTAGCCAGATCCCATGTGTGGTGGCCTGGCATCGACTCAGACTTAGAGTCATGTGTGTGTCCGTGCAACACTTGCTCTCAACTGAGCAATGCACCCAGAGAGGCACCGCTAAGTTTGTGGTCGTGCCCCTCCAAACTGTGATCTAGAATCCACGTTGGCTATGTGGGCCCATTTCTAGGCAAAATATTCTTGGTTGTTGTGGATGCTTATTCAAAATGGATTGAATGTGTAATAATGTCTGTAAGCACGTCGACCGCCAATATCGAAAGCCTACGAGCCAGGTTTGCCACAAACGGCCTGCCTGATGTCCTTGTCAGTGACAATGGGCCGTGTTTCACCAGTGCTGAATTCAAGGAATTCATGACCCACATTGGGATCAAGCACATCATATCTGCCCCGTTCAAGCCCGCATCCAATGTCCAGGCAGAACGGGCAGTTCAAACCATCAAGCAAAACTTGAAACGCATGTCGGAAGGTTCCCTTTAGACCCGACTGTCCTGAGTTCTGCTCAGCTACCGCACCAGACCCCATTCGCTTACTGGGGTTCCCCCAGCTGAGCTGCTCATGAAAAGGGCGTTCAAAACAAGGATCTCTCTTGTCCACCCTGACCTCCATGATCACGTCGAGGGCAGGCGGCACAACAAAGCATGTACCGTGATCGCGCAAACTTGTCATGCGATATTGAAGTCAATGACCCTGTGTTTGTACTCAATTATGGACATGGTCCCAAATGGCTCACTGGCACAGTCATAGCCAAAGAAAGGAGTAGGGTGTTTCAGGTCAAATTGGCCAATAGACTAACGTGCAGAAAGCATTTGGACCAAACCAAATTGCGGTTCACTAACAGCTACGAGCAACCCGAAAAGGACACTACCAACTTCGACCCTCCAACACACACACACAAGTGGCAACCGACATCACGGTTGGACCATGAAGCCGAACTCACCATCTTCAGCCCGGCAAGGCCAGCTTCCCAGGAGCCCAGTGAAGAATCAACTAACTCACCCACACCTGCATTTGTACCGAGACGATCGACAAGGGAGCGAAAAGCACCAGATCGTCTCACATGTAAATAAGTGTACTATTAACTTTACGAGGGAGTGATGTTATGTATTTAACCCTTGGCAACCTGTATCACACCACCATCAGAGGGCCTACCTGTTGGAATCCCAGCGGATCCCAGCATCCCTTGGGAGCATTGTATATAAGCAGGCCTCCCACGCTGTACCTGCACTCTGGAATCTAGTTAAAGGAGCTAAGGTCACACTTACTCATTGCATACAGTACTCAGTTTTATGCTTTATTATGAGCATAATATAGATGGTCACATTGTAAATTGCAATTACATTGAATAAATGAAAATATTACTTACACTAACTACTTGACCAAGATCCTGCCACTTCTTTTTACACTGGCCTCCAGATCTCATGATGGTCAACTTGGTTCCAGCATTTCTTCATTTCTTTGGGTGAAACTTTTATGTGACCTCTGTTGCTGGTATCCAGCTCCTGCCATCTGTTCTCAATCGCAGTAACGAGTGCCTCCACTTCTAACTGTAAGAAATTCTTGGTCCTTGCACGGCGTTGCATCTTCTATTGCTCCAGCTGCGATTTTTCCAATGCTTTCACAGCACTCCTTCTCACACACATAACTGACTCTTTAAAAATTGCCGATTGCCAAATCCAAGCTGTACTGAGCGTGCGCGTCCATTGGATGGTGCATCTTCATTTTTTGGCGCAGACAGCGGGCTCCATCCCACGCCCCCTCCCCGAGGGGACTGGACACGCTGCACAGCGCAAAATTCGAATTATGCATTGGGGAAAATATTTCTGTCGCATTTCTGGCCTAGAAAAACGGCCGTAACTCTGGCAATACCCCAGAAAATGGGTTTGGGGAAAATTGAGTCCATAGTTAATTTTAGTTCCCTCTTTGCGCTTCTGAGTGCTTTTTCAACATTTTTTGGAATATCCCTTGTTCTTCTTGGTGGTTTGGCTCACCTTTCTCCCTTCAAGCTTTGTAACCATTGGTTTTACTTACCAATTTCACATTGTATTGCCTTTCTAATTCACTTAGTGTAATGTGAAATAGCATATCAGCTGCAACAGCTGAAAGAAAAAGGATCTGTGCAGTTAAAGTACCTTATCCTGTCTCAGGATCATTTCAATGTACTTTACATATTGACTGTTGTTATGTAACAAATAGTGCATAGCCAATCTTGCTTCAATAATTCTGGGGCTTTAATGACACATTCTATTTTTGACAAGCAAATAATTCTCTCAAATACAACCTTCTCATTGGGTGGTGGAGGTGAGTCACTTTCTGCAGAATACCCAGTCTCTGACATGTTCTGGTAGTATGTGGCTGGTCAATAGTTTTCCCCCAAGGGTATTTTTTGTGTATCTGTAAAGCATGCAATCCCATGCTAACGCCCATTTCAGATTGCTCATGGTAACTGTTGTGTATCTGTAAAGCATGCACTCCCATGTTCTGCCACCAGGGCATGCATCCCCTGAAGTCCCAAGGGATCCCAGCATCCCTTGGGAGCACTGTATATAAGCCGGCACCTAAGGCCTGTTCCTCACTCTGGAGTGTCTTAATAAAGACTGAGGTCACTGTTACTTTAACCTCCCTGTGTGCAGTCTCATCTGTGTCAGGAACACAACAACTGGCGACGAATCCATGAATCCAACGCAAAGATGCAGCAAACTGTGGGCATCCTGGAGAAGTTCTCAGAGGGTGAGGACTGGGAAGCCTATGTCAAACGGCTAGACCAGTACTTTGTAGCCAACGAGCTGGACGGAGAAGGAAGCGCTGCAAAAAGGAGAGCGGTCCCGCTCACGGTTTGTGGGGCACCGAACTACAGCCTCATGAAAAATCTTCTGGCTCCGGTGAAACCCACAGATAAGTCGTATAAGGAGCTGTGTACACTGGTTCGGGAGCATCTTAACCCGAGGGAGCGCGTGCTGATGGCGAGGTATCGGTTCTACACGTGCCAGCGATCTGAAGGTCAGGAAGTGGCGAGCTACGTCGCCGAGCTAAGGCAACTTGCAGGACAATGTGAGTTTGATGGCTACCTGGAGAAAATGCTCAGAGACTTTTTTGTACTGGGCATTGGCCACGAGACCATCCTATTAAAAATTTTGACTGTAGAGACACCGACCCTCAGCAAGGCCATTACAATAGCACAGGCGTTTATGTCCGCCAGTGATAACACCAAACAAATCTCTCAGCACACAAGTGCTAGCAATGTTCATAAATTAACTGGAACTGTTTGTGAGCAGAAATGTACAGGGGAGCAACCACAAGTCTGCAACTGCCAGCAGGCCTTAGGTGACCCAGATGACTCAGAGTCCGCAACAAAGGATGAATGCAAGGTAATTCACACCTTGTTGGCATTGTGGAGGCTTCCATTCAGCCTATTCATACTTTGAGGCAACAGCCATTGTATAAATTGTACTTTGAGCTGTTCTGTGATCTATCAGGAAATTTGGCTTGAGGATTAAATGTAATTTGATTGCCTATATTGCATTGATATTCCAAATATATTTATTCAAACACTTTCAGGCTTCAAAACAATCAAACTTTACTTATTAACACTCCTGCTGTACAAATTATTACTGTTGCTGCTTTTAAAATTAAATGGTAAATCTTGTCATCCAAAGCTAAAACTAGGTCAGGCACATTAAGCTAAAATTTACAACCACGAGAATCATCAGAGAATTAAATTAAATTAGCAAATGAACGATGATATCAAAATAGAACTGACAGATTCTCGAAGGAATAACTGATAACCTCTATGTTGTGACAAAAAGTGTCACACTTTGTTAGCTGGAGGCAGCTCGGGAACTTTCATAATGGAATAACAATAAGCCCTCAAACTTAAGATTACTACCATTAAAGATACGAAGTAGTTAAAGAAATTAATCACCAGATCAAGATTATATGGGCTAGACAAGTTAAAGACTTCATTTTACATGGGCCCTACATAGGAGTGCCACTCAGCAGGTGATGCTGTGCCCAGAAATGTCCTGCTTTTATGTCACTATTGCACTTTGGGCAAGTTACACCCATATAACACAGGTGCAACTGCTGCACCATTCACCTGATTCAGGTGTAAGTGCAAAGTTTGAAAGTTATAAAGACTCATAATAACTGTGATGTGGGAAGGGAGCAGGGAGGAGATTTAGCAGTCAGGAAACCTGTAAGTATGGGTTTCCCAGAGGCTCTGTTGAATTTAATGAGAAGCTAGCTGGCTGGCCATCAGCGGTAGGCCTTCAGCACCAGGCCACAGCTGGGGAGCAGAATGGAGGGAGGGAAAGGGGAAAGGCCGGAGGTGGGAGGGAAGATTTGGAGGCTGGAGTGGGGGGGGGGGCGGAGGCGGGGGAAGAGATCAGAGGCCAGATGGGTGGGGGTGACAGATCGGAGGCCAGTTTTGAGGGTTGATCGGAAGGGTCAGGGTGTGTGTGAGATTGGAAGTATGGGGGGGGGTGGCGGGGAGAGATCAGAGGCCATTGTTGCCCACCTCCCTCATATATTCAAAATGATTCTGGAGAATGTGCGACACCTCTCCATAGAAGATGAGGAGGAACAGCAGTATGTGGAGGTGAGGAGAATAAGGTAGCATGGCAGAAGACATCAGCCCACCACATACTACCCTCGAAAGCATGTCTATCAACAGTACAGACTCTTCGAAGACTTTTCAGAGGAGCTCTATGTTTGAAGGGTATGATTATCTAAGGCTGACATTGCAGATCAGTGTAACCTTTTTCATAAAGAACATAAGCCTCGCTTGAGCACCAAAACAGCCCTGTCTATTGCTATGAAAGTGACCTGCATTTATTCTGCATCAAAACATTTGAAAGTGATCGATGCAATTTCACCCAGGAGTCAGTCCTTCCTGTCTTTCATCTCTTCCTGTAGGACCTGCAGATCTTCCTGTGAAAAATTCACAGCCTTTTGACGAAATGCTAACCTGTCATGTTGCCCCTGTAGCAATAGCTGGCCTGTCCCTGCTCATGGCTCTGGCAAGAGGCACTTCAGAAGAAGGTGAATGATGCTATGAGTGGATAAAATGCAAAGTGGTAGAAGAAAGATTCTCTACAGCCTCCCCTTGCCATCCCCAAGTGCTGCAATGAAGACTGCAGTTTTTACTGGCTATACTGCTTCTGCACTGAGGTTTCCTGGGCCTAAGTTGCTCACTGCACTTTTAGAACACAATTATCCGAGAACCTTGGCCCTCATTTACCACTTGCTGGATTTTTGCCGCCCGCACATGTCAACGTCAGATTTTATTTGTGCAGAAATAAAAATTGGGACTTTCGCCAAATAAATATTTGAATTTGGCGCAGCGCTCTCCGAAGTTAGTCTGGGGGGGGCAGAGCTTCAAATTTGTGCTAAATACTCTCTGGGCATGCGCGAAAAGCTGAAGTTGCCAGGACAACCAGAGACACTGAAGCAAGCTGAAGCCCGCTCCCCTGAAAGGACCGCTACCCCACCGCTACCGAAAGGGCCACAAGAGACTCCCCCTAGCTGGATCTGCTGACACCGCTTCCCCACCCTGGCTGGACCCGTGGCCACCGCTCCCCTCCTGGCTGGATCCGCTGCAATCTGGGGCGAAAGGAATGCTTTCCCCACCTTGCTGGATCTGCTGCAACCCCGGGCCGAATGGCCCTCCCGCTCCCGAACTTCAACTCGCAGGGAAAGGGGTGGGGGGGCATTTGGCCCGGGATTGCAGCAGGCCCAGCTGGGGAGGAGCAGTCCTTTCAGCCTGGAAATCGTCTTTCCTTGGTCCAAAATGAGTTACCTGTGAAAAAAAGGTATTTTATTGTGTATTCTTATTGTCTCACTCCTGTCCTTTTGTGCGCCATGCTGTATCCTTAAGTTAATGTATGTGTTTTTTTTGTGGGGCTTTTGGGCAGTGTGCGGCATGCTGAAAAAAATCGTGGGGGCCAAAATCAACTAAGTCCACAAAAACAGCGGCGGATCCCGTTTTGACTCGGGTCAGCGGCAAAAAAATTTTAAACTGGTGCACTTGATCAAACATTGGTGAAAGTTGGAAAGTGAGTATTTCACGCCAAAAAAACGGCGCACAATCGTGGCAAAAATAGGGACCTTTGTGTTCAATTTAACTTACCCAGGAAACTTACATGCAACTCCCTCTGCTGGTGAATGGGGTAACTTTCTGGTGCAACAATGGCACATCTCGACATTGGCCTAGAAATCCCGATCAGCTGCTTCCCGCGGGCGATCGAGGGAAAAAGTTAAAAAAAGATGCTCACCTACCTGTTCCTGCTGCGCCCACGTGAGTTTCCGGTCCTGAGGCCTCCACTGACTGCGCGTCGGAGCGCGTGCACGTCAGGACGTGCGCAGGCCTGGCTCTGGGCAGTCAATCCAGGTAAAGTATGTTCGCATTCATAATAATGGGAACTCCGTAAGTTGGAGTTCCCATTCTTATGAATGAGAACCACCACGAACACACAAAACTCTAATACAAAATAGAAAAAATACACCACATATTTTTATTAATTTAAATTAAAGTTATTTACGTATTATAAAAAAAAATATTTTTCCGATTTTTAAAAAAGTTTTTAAAATTATAGTTTATAATAAACTTACCATAGTGGGGAGGGTTTTTAATTTGTGTTTTAGTTTTATTTTATAATGTTTTTGTGTATTTTAAAACGCTTATGCTTTTTTCAGGCGCAAGAGTTTTCAGGACCTGCGCTGGGCAAGAGATGGGTAAACACCGCAATCTTGCCCATGCAAATGTTCTTGCTCTACATATGGAGGATCTGTCAAGGTCCAGCTTGACAGATCGGAAAGGCTGGTTTTCAGCGCATGCGCATTGTACGCTGAAAACCAGCTTTTGCGATGCCTTCCCGAGTCCGTAGACATTCGGTACAGACCCGGGAGGCCGGAATTTCTGGGCCATTGAAGAAATTCAGAGCCATGGTGAGCATTGATACAATTACCTTTCTTTTGCTCGACAGATTTTGTCGTGAGCATGATGAAAATGATCAGGTAGAACTGTGGCAATGACAAGTGTCATTTTCTCACTATGTTCTCCATGAGCACTAGACTTTGTCCGTTTTGACTTGTAGAAGGAACTATTGGGCTGATTCTGTGATTGGACAAATAAAGCAATTCCTGGGAAATTCCAAACTGTGGAATCAGCCCTATGTCATCATCATCATAGGCAGTCCCTCGGAATCGAGGAAGACCTGCTTCCACTCCTGAAGTGAGTTCTTTGGTGGTTGAACAGTCCAATACAAAAGCCACAGACTTTGTCACAGGTGGAACAGACAGTCGTTGAGGGAAGGGGTGGGTGGGACAATTTGCCGCATGCTTCTTCCGCTGCCTGCGCTTGATCTCGGAACGCTCTCGCATTGAGACTCGAAGTGCTCAATGCCCTCCCGGATGCACTTTCTCCACTTAGGGCGGTCTTTGGCCAGGGACTCCCAGGTGTCAGTGGGTATGTTGCACTTTGTCAGGGAGGCTTTGAGGGTGTCCTTATAACATTTCTGCTGCCCACCCTTGGCTCGTTTGCCGTGAAGGAGCTCCACATAGAGCACTTGCTTTGGGAGTCTCGTGTCTGGCATGCGAACAATGTGGCCTGCCCAGCAAAGCTAATCGAGTGTGGTCAGTGCTTCAATACTGGGGATGTTTGCCTGGACGAGGACACTGATATGTTGGTGTGCCTGTCCTCCCAGGGGATTTGCAGGATATTGCGGAGATATCGTTGGTGATATACCTCCAGCGACTTGAGGTGTCTTCTGTACTGCCCTATATGTGTACTAATTGGCTACAGTTCAGTGCAGTGAGAAGAGCTGTGCCCTTGATTGTGTGAAAATATTGAAAAACTAGGCTTTGGCTAACCTGATGGCCTATTAAGTAACAGCACTGGAGATAGCATTGAGGAATGTAGACCGGAAGTTCCCAGTTCTGCTAAGTTAGCTGATCTTAGCTCGGGCAGCAGGTGGGATGCTATAGTTGGCTTAAGCATCTTGTGCCAGGGAGGGAGCTCAGATCATGTTCTTATTCCTGATTGCTATCCAGTGACCACATGCTGAAAAGTACAACAACCTACATTCTCATAGCTCTAAAGACTCTCCCACTGAGGAATGAACAGAGGGAATGCACAGGAGGCTGGAGTTGGCAGACGGAAAGGTATGAGATGAGACATAAGGTTGGAGGTTTTTTGAAAGGTAGGAAGGGACAACGCTAAGGACAGATTTGTAGGCAATGATGAGGATTTTGACTTCAATGCAGTTGGGAACAAGAAGCTGGGAAAGACTAGGATGAAGGGTAAGCTGAACATAGTGTGGTATAGGATATGGGGAATAGAATTTTGAATAGTTGGAGTTCATGGGGCATAAAGATTGGAAGACTGGTAAGGAGGCCATTGGAGAAATCAAGTTTAGAGATAACAAAAGCATGGACAAGGATTTTGGTGGCAATGGGAGTGAGATGGAAATGTAGATAGAGTGAACAACCGGGCAAGAGTTGGTGGCAAGGTATGATGTTTTTGGCGGGAGCTGAATAAAATGGCTTCAGTCTTCCCAGTGTTCATGGGGAGAAATTCTGTCTAATTCAAGATTTGATGTTAGACAGTCTGACAACACAAAGGCAATCGTGAAGTCAAGGGAAGCAGTGGAAGTAGAGATGTGTACCATCGGCATAAATATGGAAAATGATCCTATGCCGACAGATGATGTCAGTGAGGCCAATGTGTAAATCAAGAAATTGATGGGGTCAAGATTGAATATTTGGGCTATACCAGAGATGGCCATGCAGGATTGGAAAATAAATCATTTAGAAACATAGAAACATAGAAAATAGGTGCAGGAGTAGGCCATTTGGCCCTTCTAGCCTGCATCGCCATTCAATGAGTTCATGGCTGAACATGCAACTTCAGTACCCCATTCCTGCTTTCTCGCCATACCCCTTGATTCCCCCTAGCAGTAAGGACTTCATCTAACTCCTTTTTGAATATATTTAGTGAATTGGCCTCAACAACTTTCTGTGGGAGAGAATTCCACAGGTTCACCACTCTCTGGGTGAAGAAGTTTCTCCTCATCTCGTTCCTAAATGGCTTACCCCTTATCCTTCGACTGTGTTCCCTGGTTCTGGACTTCCCCAACATTGGGAACATTCTTACTGCATCTAACCTGTCTAAACCCATCAGAATTTTAAACGTTTCTATGAGGTCCCCTCTCATTCTTCTGAACTCCAGTGAATACAAGCCCAGTTGATCCAGTCTTTCTTGATAGGTCAGTCCCGCCATTCCGGGAATCAGTCTGGTGAACCTTCACTGCACTCCCTCAATAGCAAGAATGTCCTTCCTCAGGTTAGGAGACCAAAACTGTACACAATACTCCAGGTGTGGCCTCACCAAGGCCCTGTACAACTGTAGCAACACCTCCCTGCAGAAGCTGTGACTGCATTCGGGTAGATAGGGTGTAACCATACAAGAACAATCCTGAGGATGTGGACCATGGAGGAAAGGCAATGGAGAAAATTGACATAATCCATTATGTTTAATACTATGAAGAAGTCGAGGAGGCATAGTGCACTGCCGTCAACAGTCACAGAGGATGTCATGGGTGACTTTCACTAGGATGGTCTGTATTATGGATAAGGCAGAACCCAGAATGAAATGATTCAAATAGTGAGTTATGGGAGAGGGAAGCACAGAGTTGAAAGATACCAATGCATTCGAGGAATTCAGAGAGCAAAGGGAAGTTTGAGATGGTTCAGTAGATGGAAGGGCCATGGATGGGCTTTTTAAGGAGGGGTGATGATAAATGTTTTGAATAAGGGATAAATATTTACTGAGCAAAGGAAGCTATTAACAATGTCATCAAGCATTTTGGCACAGCAATATAGTTGACTGGAAAAGGGATTTGAGGCTGCAGAAGGTGGGTCATATGGAGAGGGTACGGAGAGATTAAGGAGAAGCTTTGAGACAAAGAGGTCCATAAGTTCCTTCCATTTGGTATGGATATCAGATGAGAACAGGATCAGGCTTTGCTGGAATTTGCTCCCATCACTGCCTTCACTGCCAAATATGCATCACACAAGTAGAATGACCACTTATTGAAGAACTAGAAGGTTTTTGGCATCAATAAAACTGTTAACACAGCAAGAGTAAGAGCCTTCAAAAAAAGGAAAGGAGAAAATTGGACAAATAAACATCCATGGGGATAATTTTAACTTTTAGTGCCTGGCTAAAAATTAGTGGTAGTGAATAGGCAAGCCATTTTACACCTCGCGAGGAGGAAAACAATTAACTATCACCCATTTTACACCTCTTAATAAAAGTTAAAATTACATCCCTAGCCTCTAATAAATCATAATTAGTTACAATTGAACACAAAAGTCACTTTTGCAACATAATTTCAGCAACTTTGGCACTTCAAAAAAAAAAGCCAGTGGTAAACTGTAGTAAGAATGAAGTTCAAATTATCAAGCGACTGTTCCTAATTTTTCTTATGGACCTTGTGATTAATTTCATGCCCAAATTTCATGTTGAATTGGAGACACAGATTTAAAAAATTTGCCTCTTAGAAAAAACTGAGGGCATTCAAAATGTAATTCTAAAAATATAAATATGCCAGACTACTTTCCAAACAGTTAACAGGCGAACCAGAATATAAAAACATGTTCTCACTAAAATCAAAAGGCCAATGTTTGTTTCACTAGCCCTTTATCATTGAACTGGATCTAAATATAGATAGAGAGCAAGCAAAGTTGCAGAATTGTGTGACTTGACAAAAAAAATCCAAAGCCAATACACTGAATTTAGAGGTAAAAGAAAGCATCTCCTCCTGCAGAGTGCACGTTTTTCAAATACTTGGTAAAGGATGTTTCAAAAACAGTTTTAAGTTGGAAGGAACTGCATCAAAGTTCTGTATAAGATTAATGATGACCCCGCAAACAAATATTCACTTTGAAATAATATTGGTTAGTAAGGTGATTGGATACATGCTACCTGTTAAAATTTTAAAGTAATGTGTTCAATATTTTCTTGGTTACAGCAGTGCTATCTACTTCTGTAATAGTGAAATAAGACTAGGGCTAGAAATTCCGTTGAGCCCCGTTTGGGGCGATAACTTTTGAGAAGTGAGAAAAGTATCGCCAAGCGATAATCCTTTTTTCATCATGGGAACTTCAGCTTTATTGCCACAAGATGGAAGTGGAGCACTAAATCAAGTGCTACCACTTCTCTTCGAGCGCTAAAGTGTGTGAGAGGGGCGGTAGCGGCAGTGTGTTGAAAAATGTTCAGTGCAGTGCTGCCGGCATCACAGACTACTTCCCACGTTTAAAGGGAAGAGCCAATACGGGGTTGCGAGATTCTTCCTCTTATTTCTGTGGGGCCACAAGACCTGAGCAACTTCCATTACAGCCTCAAGCACTCTGAGAGTGGGGGCTGAGGAATCGTGCAGGAATGTGCCGTCAAGAACGATCAGAAGGCATCAGACTGATGTGAAGAATAAAGTTTGCCCTAACTGACCACCACTACCTTTAAATATCACTTCCCAAATGGCCAGCCCAGGCAACAACACCTCCTTTTGCTGCCCGGTTGTCATGTATCTTACATTATTATATAACTGTATCCTAACATGCTATACATGACTGTAATAAGATATGACATGTAACCATCAGCATACCTTGCCACCAGGGGTGCACTTGCAAGAGACAGGTATATAAGGACAGGTCTCAGGCAAGTGCAGCATTCCAGAGCTGTGAAATAAAGGTGCAGGTCCAGAGTGACCTTGACTTCACTACATGCCTCGTGTGAATCTGTACTGAGGGGACAGGACTTTACAGTGGTGACGAGTTACGGGATTACAGAATCCATAGAATGGCGAACAACGGATCAGATGAAAAGTACAATGCGGGAGACAATTGGGAGGACTTGAAAGAAAGGCTCCAGCAAAGCTTTGTAACCAAAGACTGGTTAGGCAACGATAAGGCAGACAAGAGAAGAGCCCATCTCTTGACCAGCTGTGGCTCGAAAACATACACTTTAATGAAGGATCTGTTGGCATCCGAGAAACCAGCAAGCAAGTCATTTGAAGAATTGAGCACACTGGTAAGAGACCACCTGAAGCCAGCGAGCAGCCTACACATGGCCAGACACATGTTCTACAACTACAGACGCTGTGTGGGCCAGAGCATACCTGACTTTGTGGTGGAACTTTGAGGTTGGCTAGTTTATGTGAGTTCTCCAATGAACTGAGGAGAGAAATGCTGAGAGACTTTTTCATTGAAGGAATAGGCCACGCAGGCATATTCTGAAAGCTCATAGAGACCAAGAACCTGACCTTAGAGGCAGCAGCACTGGTTGCACAGACATTCTTGGTAGGGGAAGAAGAAACGAGGTTGATTTACAATGCAGGTACGACAACTAATGAAATATCGGATCAAGAAGTTCACAGCACTAAACAAGCTGCTACCCCCACACACAGACAAAACCGGGAGAACAGGCTCTCGACAGCAGGTAGAAGAAATCAAGGGCCACAGGAATGGCTGTTCACACCTCATCAACCCACAATGCGAGCAATCAACTACAAATTGAGAGAAGCTTAAGAGAGATCAGCCAGACGCAGCTCATTCTTTGGGAACACTTTGAACAATGGAAAGGTCTGTGCTGGAGGTGTGGGGGTGGGCACTCGTCAAGGGGATGTTGATTTCAGCAGGCTGTTTGCAGAAATTGTGAAAATACAGGGCATTTGGCCTGCATGTGCAAAAAAATGGCAGCTAAGCTGGTATACGAATCGGATGGGTCGGAAAGCGGACCAGAAGATGGTGGGGACAGTACCCGGGACACCGATGTACAGCGGGTCAACACGATCAATGGCCGCTGCTCCTACAACAGGATGCCTCCTATAATGATGAGGGTCCTACTCAACGGGATATCTGTCAACATGGACCTGGATACGGGAGCGAGTCAATCTCTCATGGGCGCTCAACAATTTGAACAACTGTGGTCGCATAAAAGAGACAGACCAAAACTCACAAGGGTCGACACCAAACTAAGCACCTATACCAAAGAAATCGTACCAGTCCTCGGCAGCGCCATGCTCTCTGTCACACACAAAGGGACAGTGAACTGACTTCCCCTGTGGATTCTCCCTGGAGACCCCCCAGCACTGCTGGGGAGAAGCTGGCTGGCAAAACTAAACTGGAAATGGGATGATGTCCATGCCATGTCATTAGAGGAACGAACCTCCTGCTCAACAGTTATAAAGCGATTTGAACATCTCTTTCAGCCAGGTGTGGGCACTTTCAAAGAGGCCAAAGTCAAAATCTACATCACACAGGATGCTAGACCGGTCCATCACAAGGCCAGAACTGTAACCTATGTGATAAGGGAATAGATTGAACATGAACTAGACAGACTTCTGCGGGAAGGCATTATATCACCTGTGGAATTTAGCGACTGGGCAAGTCCCATCATCCCAGTCATGAAGCCTGATGGATCCGTACGAATCTGTGGGGACTACAAATCTACCATAAATAGAGTCTCCCTACAGGACCAGTACCCGCTGCCCAGAGCAGAGGACTTATTTGCCACATTGGCTGGAGGTAAACTTTTCTCAAAATTGGACCTCACATCTGCGTACATGACGCAAGAATTGACTGAGGAATCCAAGCTACTTACCACCATCAACACACATCGAGGCCTTTTCATGTACAGTCGATGCCCATTCGGCATCAGGTCTGCAGCTGCCATATTCTAGCGCAAAGAGAGTCTGCTCAAGTCCATCCCGGGGACAGTTGTATTTCAAGACGACATACTTATCATGGGCAGGGACACCGACTCCCATCTTCGTAATTTGGAGGAAGTACTAAAGTGGTTGGATCGGGTAGGCCTATGAGTCAAGAAATCCAAGTGCCTGTTTCTCGCACCTGAGGTTGAATTATTAGGCAGAAGGATTGCCGCTGATGGAATCCGCCCAACAGAGTCCAAAACAGAAGCAATTCGCCTGGCACCCAGGCACCAGAATGTCTCAGAACTGCACGCCTTTCTCAGGCTACTCAATTACTTTGGGAACTTTATGCAGAACTTAGGCATGCTGCTGGAGCCTCTCCAGGAAGGGGTGAGATTGGTTTTGGGGGGACGCCCAGGAACGCGCCTTCGATAAGGCACACAACCTTCTGTGTTCCAACAGTGTTTTGACTTTCTTTGACCCAGGTAAAAAGCTCGTTCTCACATGCGATGCGTCAGCGTATGGGGTCGGGTGCGTTTTGCAACAGGTCAATAGTGCGGGCAAATTACAACCCATAGCTTATGCCTCCAGGTCACTTTCGCGGGCGGAGCGTGGGTACGGAATGGTAGAGAAGGAGGCGCTCGTGTGCGTGTATGGTGTCAAAAAGATGCACCAATAACTTTTCGGGGCCAAGTTCGCATTAGAAACCGACCACAAGCTCCTCACATCCCTCCTATCTGAGAGCAAGGCAATAAACGCCAACGCCTCGGCGCGAATTCAACGGTGGGCACTCATGCTGGCGTCCTATGACTATACCATTATGCACAGACCAGGCACAGACAACTGTGCCGACGCGCTCAGCAGGCTACCCCTGGCGACCACCGAAGGGTCTGACGAACAGGACTGTGAGATAGTCATGGCAATCAATGCCTTTGAGTCCACAGGTTTGCCCATGACGGCTTGCCAAATCAGAGCCTGGACGGCCAGCGACTCCATGTTATCCTTGGTAAAAAGATGTGTCCTAACCGGTGACTGCGCAGAGGCTCGCGATGCCTGCCCCGAGGAATTAAAATCCTTTCACAGGCGCATGCATGAGCTAGCACTGCAAGCAGACTGCCTGATGTGGGGCAGCCGAGTAGTCATGCCTCTGCGAGGCAGAGAGGCATTTGTCCGGGAGCTCCACCGCGAGCACCCGGGGATCGTTCTCATGAAGGCTATAGCCAGATCCCACGTCTGGTGGCCTGGTATTGACGCGGACTTGGAGCTCTGCGTCCGAAGGTGCACCATTTGTGCCCAACTCAGCAATGCCCCCAGTGAGGCTCCCCTGAGCCCCTGGCCCTGGCCTACCAAACCGTGGTCACGGGTGCACATAGACTATGCGGCCCCATTCATGGGCAAAATGTTCCTCGTAGTTGTATATGCATTTTCAAAGTGGATTGAATGCACCATTTTAAACTTGAGCATAACCTCCACCACTGTGGAGAGCCTCACAACCATGTTCGCAACACACGGAATCCCTGACATATTGGTCAGTGACAATTGTCCGTGCTTCACCAGCGCGGAATTCCAAGATTTTATAATTGACCACGGCATAAATCAGGTCAAGACGGCACCGTTCAAGCCGGCCTCCAACGGCCAGGCGGAGAGAGCAGTGCAAATCATTGAACAAGACATGCTTAAAATCCAAGGTCCCACGCTGCAGGGTCACCTGTCGCGACTGCTGCTGGCATACAGATCTCGTCCGCACTCATTGACTGGGATCCACCCCCCCGCGCAACTGTTGATGAAAAGGACTTTAAAAACAAGGCTCTCATTAATCCTCCCAGACATGCACGAAATCGTTGAGGCAAAGCGCCGTAAGCTGACTGAGTACCATGACAGAAATTCGAGGGGGAGATGGAATGAGATAGGGGACAAAGTGTTTGTACTAAACTATGGCAGGGGTCCCAAATGGCTTGCAGGGACAGTAACGGGCAAGGAAGGAAGCAGGCTACTGGTAGTACAAATGGACAATGGCAAAACCTGCCGGAGGCATGTAGACCAAGTCAAAAGCAAATTTACCAACAACACTGCGGAACCAGAGGCAGACTACAATGTGGAACTCGCACCACACCTGGTGGACAGACAGAGGGAACAACCTGAGGAAAGGGCAATCCCAACAGACAGCCCAGGCAAGTCAACAACAATTACACCAATCGAAACAGACAGCCCAGGCGAGATACCAGCAACCACACCCAAAGAAAAACAGACACCAAGGCAAACAACTGAACCACAACTCAGACGTTCTACGCGAGAGCGTAGACCACCTGAGAGACTGAACCTATAAAGACAATAAGACCTTGGGGGAGGGTGATGTCATGTATCTTACATTATTATATATAACTGTATCCTAACATGCTATACATGACTGTAATAAGATATGACCTGTAACCACCAGCATACCTTACCACCAGGGATGCATTTGCAAGAGACAGGTATATAAGGACAGGTCTCAGGCAAGTGCAGCATTCCAGAGCTGTGCAATAAAGGTGCAGGTCCAGAATGACCTTGACTTCACTACATGCCTCGTGTGAATCTGTACTGAGGGGACAGGACTTTACACCGGTAATGCAGCAGGGTGCGGGTGCGAATATCACATCCAGGGCGGTAACAGGGCGCTGCACACCGGATGATGTCACAATCTACGAGGCACATTAGAATGAGGCAGTAAGTGTTAGCGCCAGCGCAAAACTGGCAGGCAAGTTCACAGGTGTCGGTGAATTTGCCGCGCCTGGTCGGTAACCCCTTAGTGCCCCATTACTACCTCCCATAGGCATTAGCGGGAGGTGCAAAGCAGGCGAATTCTCCCCCTAAGTGTCTTATCCTGTCTCCTTTTTCTGAAGAGGGGAGTTAATTATGCTACCCTTCAGTCTTCTGATACAATTTCCTTTCCACAGAATATTGTAAAATTACATGCACAATCTCCATTATTTTTGCCCTACCTTCCCTCAGAATCCTTAGTTGTAAACTATCAGGTCCAATTATTTTGTCTATATTAGAGAAAAAGGTTAGTAAAGACAAACATAGGTACCCTGCAGTCAGAATCAGGGGAAGTCATAACGGGGAACAAAGAAATGGCAGACCAATTGAACAAGTACTTTGGTTCGGTATTCACTAAGGAGGACACAAACAATCTTCCGGATATAAAAGGGGTCAGAGGGTCTAGTAAGGAGGAGGAACTGAGGGAAATCTTTATTAGTCGGGAAATTGTGTTGGGGAAATTGATGGGATTGAAGGCCGATAAATCCCCAGGGCCTGATGGACTGCATCCCAGAGTACTTAAGGAGGTGGCCTTGGAAATAGTGGATGCATTGACAGTCATTTTACAACATTCCATTGACTCTGGATCAGTTCCTATGGAGTGGAGGGTAGCCAATGTAACCCCACTTTTTAAAAAAGGAGGGAGAGAGAAAACAGGGAGTTATAGACCGGTCAGCCTGACATCGGTAGTGGGTAAAATGATGGAATCAATTATTAAGGATGTCATAGCAGCGCATTTGGAAAATGGTGACATGATAGGTCCAAGTCAGCATGGATTTGTGAAAGGGAAATCATGCTTGACAAATCTTCTGGAATTTTTTGAGGATGTTTCCAGTAAAGTGGACAAAGGAGAACCAGTTGATGTGGTATATTTGGACTTTCAGAAGGCTTTCGACAAGGTCCCACACAAGAGATTAATGTGCAAAGTTAAAGCACATGGATTGGGGGTAGCGTGCTGACGTGGATTGAGAACTGGTTGTCAGACAGGAAGCAAAGAGTAGGAGTAAATGGGTACTTTTCAGAATGGCAGGCAGTGACTAGTGGGGTACCGCAAGGTTCTGTGCTGGGGCCCCAGCTGTTTACATTGTACATTAATGATTTAGACGAGGGGATTAAATGTAGTATCTCCAAATTTGCAGATGACACTAAGTTGGGTGGCAGTGTGAGCTGTGAGGAGGATGCTATGAGGCTGCAGAGTGACTTGGGATAGGTTAGGTGAGTGGGCAAATGAATGGCAGATTAAGTATAATGTGGATAAATGTGAGGTTATCCACTTTGGTGGTAAAAACAGAGAGACAGACTATTATCTGAATGGTGACAGATTAGGAAAAGGGGAGGTGCAACGACACCCGGGTGTCATGGTACATCAGTCATTGAAGGTTGGCATGCAGGTACAGCAGGCGGTTAAGAAAGCAAATGGCATGTTGGCCTTCATAGCGAGGGGATTTGAGTACAGGGGCAGGGAGGTGTTGCTACAGTTGTACAGGGCATTGGTGAGGCCACACCTGGAGTATTGTGTACAGTTTTGGTCTCCTAACTTGAGGAAGGACATTCTTGCTATTGAGGGAGTGCAGCGAAGATTCACCAGACTGATTCCCGGGATGGTGGGACTGACCTATCAAGAAAGACTGGATCAACTGGGCTTGTATTCACTGGAATTCAGAAGAATGAGAGGGGACCTCATAGAAACGTTTAAAATTCTGACGGGGTTAGACAGGTTAGATGCAGGAAGAATGTTCCCAATGTTGGAGAAGTCCACAACCAGGGGTCACAGTCTAAGGATAAAGGGTAAGCCATTTAGGATCGAGATGAGGAGAAACTTCTTCACCCAGAGAGTGGTGAACCTGTGGAATTCTCTACCACGGAAAGTAGTTGAGGCCAATTCACTAAATATATTCAAAAGGGAGTTAGATGAAGTCCTTACTACTCGGGGGATCAAGGGGTATGGCGAGAAAGCAGGAAGGGGGTACTGAAGTTTCATGTTCAGCCATGAACTCATTGAATGGCGGTGCAGGCTAGAAGGGCCGAATGGCCTGCTCCTGCACCTATTTTCTATGTTTCTATGTTTCTATTAATTTGAGTAACTTCCTTAGTGCCATCTCCTTTTGAATAATAACCTCAACGAACTAGTCTACTACAAAATTGTCTCCTTCAACTCTTAGAGGTCCTACCCCTAATTTGGCTATTCTCTTACTACTATTATGCCGAGAGAAAACGTCTTTTATTGCCTTTTATGCCTGTACTAATTTTCTCTCATACTTTCATCCTAAATAAACTCCATTTTTGTCGCTCTCATGGCCCGGAATTTATGGTCAATGATGAAGCGACAATAAACGCTACTGATCTCGAAGTGAGCTGCCCAGAAAGATCGAGCAATCTCCGTGGCGTGAATTTCAGCTCCCCGATGTAAGTTTGAATCTGCCGCCAAATCAAGCGAATCGCAGGTGTCCAGAAACAGTGATGTCATCAAACAGGCTAGGCAGTCAATCAAATTGAAGATGTCTTACAGACAGCAAACCTGGAAGTAAAATGCACAGATTATAATTTACTCTTTATAAATTTTACAGAGAGAAAAGAGAGATTGGGTCTTAGACATAGGAGTAAGGTAGAAAATGAAAAATCATAATCAAACTTAATTTTTTTTTAAACTATGTATTTCTTAACAAATTAATCATAAAATTTGACATTTTCAAATATAAAATAAATTTTTTAGGGCCAGAACGGTTGTTCAGCAGGTATGGTGCGGGTACAGTAGCACAGTGGTTATTTTACTGGACTAGTAATCCGGAGTTCTGGACTAATTATCCAGCTGGGGAATTTAATTTCAGTTAAATAAATAAATCTGGAATAAAAAGGTAATATCATGAAACTACTGGAATGTCATGGACCCAGCTGGATCACGAATGTCTTTTAGGGAAAGAAATCTGCCGTCCTTACCCAGTCTGGCCTATATGTGACTCCAGACCCCCCAGCAATGTGGTTGACTCTTAACTGCTCTCTGAAATTATGGCTCACCTGCTCAAGGGCAATTGGCAATAAATGCTGGCCTTGCCATTAACGCCCACATCCCAGAAACGAATACATTTTAAAAAGTCAATGCGCTGTTCAAAATAAAATTACACCTCTTTTAACAGGGCTTAATGTTTTCCAGGGTGGGGTGGCGGGGAGAGGGGGGGGCGTATTAACAGCAATATTCCAGAATAATAAGGGAAGTTTTCATCCTTCAGTGTGATTAGAATTGATTGCCGGCTCTGGGGAATTCCAAAGCACAAACTATGGAGGTGCAGGTAATGATTGTCAGCAATTTATGGATTTCCACTTTAATCTGCATATTCACTGACTCCAGAAGATGCTGTCACTTTCTGAGGAGTAAAGATGGTGATGCTGAGAGTTTTATCGTCGTTACCACTGCAAAATCTGGGCAGTTATATTGTTTATATTTGCCTTGATTTTCAGTTTTGATTATCCGCTCTGTAAGCACTAAGGGAGAGAAACTGGGGAGTGCCAAAGTTTTTGGCAATAAAGTTTCAAAATTTAAAAAATTAGTGTCAGATGCTAATGTTTACAAACTTTAAAAAAAATTGCCGTTTGCGTCCAGGAAGGAAGTGGAGAGCTAAATCAAGTGCTCCACTTCCTTCCTGGAATGCAATCGGCAGCTGGCGGGGTGGTAACATAATGGGCCATGCAGCGCTGCCACGTTGGAAGGTTCCTTCCCTCCCTTAAAGGGAAGGGCCATCGCTGCAGGCTCCCCAAAAGAAGACATATCTGCTCTTAGACGGCAGCCGCGATTTAGCCCAATCAGCCCGATGCAATGCAGCAGAGGGCCGAGCTGATCGACCATGGGCAGCAAACAAGGTAAAAAATTGGAAAGCGATTTGAAATGTTTTTTTTAAACTTACCTCTGCCACCTCGCCTTTAAGCATCGCTCCTGAAGCACCCGACCTCATGATGGACGCCTCCTGAAGCTATCGGTGTTTTCGCCCGGCGATGCTGCAGGGGACAGAATGCAAGTTCGGGTCCGGAGCACTACTGGGGTGCTGTGCACAGCGATGACGTCATGATCTCCAGGTGAAGGAGGTCGGAGTGCAACGACATACTGCCGCCGCAAAACTCCCACCAAATTTAGCGGAAGTTGCTGATCTCGCCGCAACCGGTCGTAAACCCATTTACGCCCCATTATCACCCCCTGGAGGCACTAATGTGAGGTGCATAGGAGCCCAATTTCTCCCCCTAAATGCTCCTTTTTTTTAGTTTCAAATTTCTAATCTCTCCATTAATCCATCAAACCAAGCTTTTGTCACATTCCCTTTATTTCATTACTAGAAAGCATTTGATTATACCCTTTCCTTCTTTTTAAATATTTTCCATTGCTGACCAAAAGTTCTACTTGCTAACTTGTCCTTCCATTTGACCAGATCACGGTCCCTTTTTATCATAGAATCATATAAAATTACAGCACGGGGGAGGCCATTTGGCTTGTTGTGTCTGTGCCGACTCTTTGAAAGAGCAGTCATGCTTAGTCCTATATACACACTTTATTATATATGTAAACTTGTATTTACTCTGTACAGCCACCAGAGGGCTCATCCCCTGGAGTCCCAAGGGATCCTATAATCCCTTTACTTTACTTTGAGCTCACAGTGTTCAGTCTGACTCTTTCTCCATACATAACACACTTGTTGTCCATAATCCTGCAAGTTCCTCATCCTTAAGGCCTGTCTCTCTCCCATTTAAAATTATTTATGAAATCAACTTCCACCACCTTTTCAGGTCGAGTGTTCCAGATTCTGACAACTCTGAGTGAAAAAAATTATCCTCATCTTCCCTCCATATCTTTTACCAATGATTTAAAATCTATGACCTCTAGTTATTGACTTATTCGCCAGAGGGAATAGTTTTTCTTTATCTACTCTATTAAAACCTCTCGCCATCTTGAAAACCTCTATTAGATTACTCCTGAACTTTCTCTGTTCCAATGAGAACCATCCTAACTTTTCCAACCTCTCCTCATAACTGAAGTTCCTCATCCCTGTTATCATCCTGGTAAACCTTCTCTGTACCCTTTACATTGTTCCTGAAGTGTGGTGTCCAGGATTATTCACAATACTCCAGCTGAGGCCTATGCACTGATTTATAAAGTTCGAGCATGATCTCTTTGCTTTTATATTCTATACCTCTA
This sequence comes from Pristiophorus japonicus, assembly GCF_044704955.1. NCBI lineage: Eukaryota > Metazoa > Chordata > Chondrichthyes > Pristiophoridae > Pristiophorus > Pristiophorus japonicus. The sequence goes on along the minus strand of NC_091977.1, from coordinate 369,975,003 downwards.
TTTATAGACCTAAGTAACCCATATGTTTTTTTAACCACCTTAACAACTTTCCTTGCCACTTTTAAAAAATTGTGTATATGGACACCAACGTCTCTCTGCTGATCTACACTTTTCAAAATTGTACCATTTATAGTATACGGTCTTTCCATATTAGTCCTTCACACATGCATCACTTCACATTTCTCTGCACTGAACTCCATCTGCCATGCTTCTGGCCATTTCACTATCCTGTTATACAAACTTGAAGTCTACAATTATCCTCATCACTATCTACAACGTTAGCAAATTTCATATCATCTGCAAAATTTATAACATCCAATTCTAGGTCATTTATAAAAATTGAAGAGATTAATGAACTCACAACTGACCCTTGGGGAACACCACTACAAACAACCTCACAGTCTGAAAAACATCCATCGATCACCACCCTTTGCTTCCTGTTACTGAGTCAATTCCATATCTATACCACCAATTGACCCTTAATTCCATGGGCTGCCACCTTCTTAACAAGCCTCCTGTGTGGCACTTTCTCGCATGCCTTCTTAAAGTCCATATATACATCTACTGCATTACCTTGATCAATCTTCTCTGTTACCTCATCAAAGACTTCAATTAAGTTAGTCAGACAGCCTTTAACAAATCTATGCTGGCTCTCCTTGATTAACCCACGCCATTCCGAATTAAAGTTTATTTTCTCGCTGATAATGGTATCCAATAACTTTTCCATCACTGATGTTAGGCTGACAGGTATGTAATTTCCTGGTTTACCCTTCTTCCCTTTCTTGAATAGTGGTATAACATTAGCAACCCTTCAGTCCACTGGCACTATTCCTGTATCCAATAAGGATTGAAATAGCAGCGAACCCGGGGACTGGGAGAAATTTAGAACTCAACAGAGGAGGACAAAGGGTTTGATTAGGGCAGGGAAAATAACGTATGAGAGGAAGCTTGCAGGGAACATTAGGATGGACTGCAAAAGCTTCTATAGATATGTAAAGAGAAAAAGGTTAGTAAAGACAAACGTAGGTCCCCTGCAGTCAGAATCAGGGGAAGTCACAACGGGGAACAAAGAAATGGCAGACCAATTGAACAAGTACGTTGGTTCGGTATTCACTAAGGAGGACACAAACAACATTCTGGATATAAAAGGGGCCAGAGGGTCTAGTAAGAAGGAGGAACTGAGGGAAATCCTTATTAGTCAGGAAATTGTGTTGGGGAAATTGATGGGATTGAAGGCCGATAAATCCCCAGGGCCTGATGGTCTGCCTCCCAGAGTACTTAAGGAGGTGGCCTTGGAAATAGTGGATGCATTGACAGTCATTTTCCAACATTCCATAGACTCTGGATCAGTTCCTATGGAGTGGAGGGTAGCCAATGTAACCCCACTTTTTAAAAAAGGAGGGAGAGAGAAAACAGGGAATTATAGACCGGTCAGCCTGACATCAGTAGTGGGTAAAATGATGGAATCAATTATAAAGGATGTCATAGCAGCACATTTGGAAAGAGGTGACATGATAGGTCCAAGTCAGCGTGGATTTGTGAAAGGGAAATCATGCTTGACAAATCTTCTGGAATTTTTTGAGGATGTTTCCAGTAGAGTGGACAAGGGAGAACCAGCTGAATTTGGACTTTCAGAAGGCTTTCGACAAGGTCCCATACTAGAGATTAATGTGCAAAGTTAAAGCACATGGGATTGGGGGTAGTGTGCTGACGTGAATTGAGAACTGGTTGGCAGACAGGAAGCAAAGAGTAGGAATAAATGGGTACTTTTCAGAATGGCAGGCAGTGACTAGTGGGGTACCGCAAGGTTCTGTGCTGGGGCCCCAGCTGTTTACTTTGCACATTAATGATTTAGACGAGGGGATTAAATGTAGTATCTCCAAATGTGTGGATGACACTAAGTTGGGTGGCAGTGTGAGCTGCGAGGAAGATGCTATGAGGCTGCAGAGTGACTTGGATAGGTTAGGTGTGTGGGCAAATGCATGGCAGATGAAGTATAATGTGGATAAATGTGAGGTTATCCACTTTGGTGGTAAAAACAGAGAGACAGACTATTATCTGAATGGTGACACATTAGAAAAAGGGGAGGTGCAATGAGACCTGGGTGTCATGGTACATCAGTCACTGAAGGTTGGCATGCAGGTACAGCAGGCGATTAAGAAAGCAAATGGCATGTTGGCCTTCATAGCGAGGGGATTTGAGTACAGGGGCAGGGAGGTGTTAGTACAGTTGTACAGGGCCTTGGTGAGGCCACACCTGGAGTATTGTGTACAGTTTTGGTCTCCTAACTTGAGGAAGGACATTCTTGCTATTGAGGGAGTGCAGCGAAGGTTCACCAGACTGATTCCCGGGATGGCGGGACTGACATATCAAGAAAGACTGGATCAACTGGGCTTGTATTCACTGGAGTTCAGAAGAATGAGAGGGAATCTCATAGAAACGTTTAAAATTCTGACGGGTTTCGACAGGTTAGATGCAGGAAGAATGTTCCCAATGTTGGGGAAGTCCAGAACCAGGGGTCACAGTCCAAGGATAAGGGGTAAGCCATTTAGGACCGAGATGAGGAGAAACTTCTTCACCCAGAGAGTGGTGAATCTGTGGAATTCTCTACCACAGAAAGTTGTTGAGGCCAATTCACTAAATATATTCAAAAAGGAGTTAGATGTAGTCCTTACTACTAGGGGGATCAAGGGGTATGGCGAGAAAGCAGGAATGGGGTACTGAAGTTGCATGTTCAGCCATGAACTCATTGAATGGTGGTGGAGGCTCGAAGGGCCAAATGGCCTACTCCTGCACCTATTTTCTATGTTTCTCTGTTTTTATGAAAGATTGTGACCAATTCCTCTGCTATTTCTACCTAGGCTTCTTTCAGAAACCTAGGTTGCATTCCATTCAGATTAGCTGTGTTACCAATTTTCAGTAATGCTACTTTTTAGTACATCTTCTCTATCTATTGCTATCCTATCCAGGACTTCTTTCTCCTCTTTTAGTGTATCATTCATATCATCCGCTTTCTTTGTGAAGACAGATGCAAAGTATAAAGGAAGCTTTCCCTTTTTCTCAACTAACCGCTTACACTTTATGGGGGAAAAATTTGTTCTCGCCCGGAAAGCAGTCGGTGTCCTCGCCAACTGCCGTTAATGGCTGCCTGAAAGGGCCACCGTGCTAAACGAGCTAAAGTGGTGTGGAGGGCATGGTGGTAGGTGGCACAGCGCCAACCTTAGGTGCAACGTTGTACTGGTGATGTTGTACGAGGGATCCGGGACCAATTTGTAGTCCTGATGTGGTGGTGTGTGAAGCTGTGAAGCTCACAATACATTATGGGCAGTGAGGAGTTCTGAAATTGAAAGGGCCATGCACATTGAAGCAAGGGAAAATAAAATACACTGATTCAAAATACTTAATTAGCCCTATCTATCTTTTAAAAAATAATCAATATTTAAACAAGTTCCAAATGTCAATATTCAGCACTTAAAGCTGAATTATCTTCCTAAACTCAATAAATAGGAAAACTGCCTCTGCAGTCCTGCCACATCCAGTCGTGAATGATGCTGGACTATTAAACAACAAATGGAAGGAGGAGGCTCCATCAATATCCCCATCCTCAATGTTGGCGAAGCACAGTACGCAAGTGCAAAAGACAAGGCTGAAACGTTTGCAATCATCTTCAGCCAACAGTGCAAAGTGGAGGGTCCCTATCAGTCTCCTCCTGAGGTCCCCACCATCACAGAAGCCAGTCTTCAGCCAATTCGATTCACTCCACGTGATACCAAGAAGCGGCTGAGTGCACTGAATACAGCAAAAGGCTATGGACAACATTCTGGTTGTCATGCTGAAGACTTGAGCTCCAGAACTAGCCGTACCTCTAGCCAAGCTGTTCCAGTACAGCTACAACACTGGAATCTACCCAAACTTTTTTTAGCCAATATGTAGCAAGCCCAACAAGGAGGGGAGTGTGGGCAGGTCTGGATTTAGTTTTCGGGAATGAAGCTGGACAGGTGGAAGGAGTATCAGTGGTAAAGCATTTTTGTGGTCATGATCATAAATCAGTTAGTTTTAGCATAATTATGGATAAGGCCAAAGAAAAAACAGGGATAAGGATTCGAAATTGGAGAAAGGCCAATTATACTAAGCTGAGAGGACTTGCCAGGCCAACAGGTTACCGATTTTTGCGGAATACAATTTTGCTGCAGCTGAAAGCCCACAGCGCCTCATGGATGCCCAGTTTTGAATTGCTAGATCTGTTCGGAATCTATCCCAGTTAGCATGGTAGTAGTGCCACACAACATGATGGAGAGTGCCTTCAGTGTGAATGGGTTGGAAACAGTTACTTGAAGATAGATCAGTGCCAGAGCAGTGGGAGGCATTCAAGAGGGAGGTCCATGGAGTTCAGGGTAAACATGCTTCCACAAAGAAAAAGGGTAGAACTGCCAAATTTATAGCCCCCGGATGATAAGGTGCATACAGAGTAAGATAAGGCAAAAAAGGGAAGCCTGTATTAGATATCATGAGCTCAATACTGCAGAAAGCCTAAAATAGTATAAAAAGTGCAGGGGTGAAATTAAGAAGAAAATTAGGAAAGCAAAAAAGAGGGCATGAAAACATACTGGCAAGTAGAATCAAAGAAAACCCAAAGATGTTTTCCAATTACATAAAGAGCGAGAGGATAATGAAGGAAAGAGTAGGGCCTATTAGGGACCAAAATGGTAAGCTATGTGTAGAGGCAGAGGATGTGGGTAAGGTCCTTAATGAATAGTTTGCGGCTGTTTTCACAAAAGAGGGGGACGATGCCGACTTTGAAGTTCTGGAGGAATATTGGATGGGATAAACATAGAGGGAGAGGAAGTATTAAGGGGTTTAGCATTCTTGAAAGTAGAAAAATCGCCAGGACTGGAGGAAATATATCCAAGGCTACTAAAAGAAGCAAGGGAGAAATTGCAGAGCCTCTGACCATCATTTTCCAATCCTCCCTGGCTGCAGGAGTGGTGCTGGAGGATTGGAGAACTGCTAATGTTGTTCCATTGTTTAAAACGGAAGGACGGAATAAACTGAGGAATTACCAGCCAGTAAGTTTAACCTCAGTGGTGGGCAAATTACTGGAATCAATTCTGAGGGACATTATAAACCTTCAATTAAAAAAAAGCAGATTAATCAAGGTCAGTAGGCGTGGATTTATTAAGGGAAGATCGTGTCTGACTAACTTGATTGAGTTTTTTGAGGAGGCAACAAGGAGGGTCGATGAGGCCAGCGCGTTTGATGTAGTCTATATGGATTTTAGCAAAGCTTTTGGCAAGGCCCCACATGGCAGGCTGATCAAAAAAGTAAAAGCCCATGTGATCCAAAGGAGTGTGGCAAATTGGATCCAAAATTGGCTCAGTAGCAGGAAGAAAAGGGTAATGGTTGAGGGGAGTTTTGCGACTGGAAGACCGTTTCTAATAGGGTTTCACAGGGCTCAGTACACGGTCCCTTACTTTTTGTAGTATATATTAATGATTTCAGGGTTGAAATTTGGTTGCTAATGCCTGCTGATAACACCGGTATTCGATGATAAGTGGGCATAAGGCGGTTCGGACTGGCGCTGGGTGCTGTTGACGCCTGCCATGAAATTCAGTGGTCATTTTTTAAGGGCGTTAAAACATTGTGTCCCGCAGGCTAACACCATGGAAATCATGATGTCAGTACACATACAATGCCTCCTTGGCACCCTTCTCGCCACATTCACTTTTGCCGCCTCATTTAACGGCTGGCGCGATAACGCCTGAAAAAATTGGACTGCACAAGGCAGAGAAACGAATCCGGGGCATTATTTAAAGGGAATTGCAGAGATCTCGATCAGTGCTACCTTTGATGCTTGTGCAGAGAGTAGGGTGTTGGCGTCGTACTGCTGTTGACTCATCAGATTGAGTATTAGTATCTTGGACACATAGTTGGGTTCCATATCGAAAAATTAGAAAGTTGCATTTTGCTGTGACCGCTGCAAAGTGATGGGGGCAGTGATTGCACATCACAGCATCCTGCGGGGATGACTTGAAAGGCGCCGCTGCAGAGACAACTTCGGGCAAATGTGGATCTTCCCCAGAGGAGACACCCCAGATGGTGGAGCAGGGTTTACACGCAGGGTTTACCGCGCGCATTATTCTTATCTTGAGATGTCACAGGAGCATTGTTTAAAAAGGCTGAGGTTCCGCAAGGAGGTGGTGACAGAGCTTTGCAACCTTCTGCAGACATACCTGGCAGCTGACATCGGCACCAGGACCTCGCTGTCAGTGGCAGTGAAAGTGACAGTAGCATTGAACTTCTATGCTACCGGCTCCTTCCAGTCTCCTGTAGGCGATATATGCAACATCTTGCAGTTTGCAGTACATGGCTGCATTCACCAGGTGACAGACGCTCTCTACAGCAGACGAATGGATTGCATCAAGTTCAGCATATCCAGGGAGGACCAGGACGACCGCTCCTGTTGCTTTGCCAGGATAGCAGGCTTCAGCAGGATTCAAGGAACCATTGATTGTACGCACGTGGCATTGAGGTCCCCGCCCCACAATGGAGAAGCCTTTCGGAATCGCAAGGGATTCCACTCCCTCAACGTACAGCGGGTCCGCGATCACAGGTAGATAATTCTCGCTGTCAATGCCTGATATCCTGGCAGCTGCACGATGCCTTCATCCTGCGGGAGAGCACTGTGCCATGGCTCTTCAAGCCACCGCATGAAGGCCATGGCTGGCTCCTGGGCGACAAAGGATATGGTGTGGCCCCCTGGCTGATGACACCCCTCCGTAATCCCACCACACCTGCCGAGCAGCACTACAACAGGAGCAATACCACAACCCAAACCATTATCAAGCAAACTATTGGGGTTCTGAAGCAGTATTTCCATGTTCACCATTGTCTGCTGCATGCTGCACAACCTGGCCATTATGAGGGGCCAGCTATTATCACCAGGGATGGATGATCCACCTCAGGAGCAGGACGATGAAGAGGATGATGAGGAGCTTCAGCCAAGGAGGAGGCAGCATGGCGCTGCTACGGCTGGAAGGGCTGCTCGTCAGAGACTCATCGATTCTACTGAATGACTCTTGACTTGCCGAATGGCCAGACTATACACGTGGGCATCAACTAAACACATCGCAACCCAACCTGCAGCCCTTCGTCTTTAATAATCGGTGCATCATCATGTGAACAATCCAAACTTGGTTTATTGCAAATATATATCATGTGTGCTGAAAACAAGCTCAAGACAACAACTTCATCCCCAACATATCAACATACCCATAAAACCCCTTCAAACATTCTCAGAGACATCCAAGTGCAACTATTGACATCAATTCAGTTTCCAACAAGGCAGCCATCTCTGGCGACTACCAAACAATTGTTGCATCGTTCATCCAAATGCAACAATTTACATGAGCTCATATTGCAACAAGCCACCCATCTCTTTCAAGCAAGAGTTTGGTGGGTCATATAAGTGCAACTAGTTATAAAAGCTCATATCTTCACAAGGTGAGCATATGTGGCCATCCTCCCACAGATCTTTACTTTGTCTTGAAGAGTGCTTTACCACCCTCCCATGCCTACTACTCCTCCTCAATGGGGTCTCAGGGTCTTCAGCAAGGCTGGTAGTCGGTTGCTAACTTGGAACCGCAGCCACACATGATGGCCTGGCAGGACGACCTTGATCAGCTCAGGCCCTGGAAGACCCAGCTGCGGACTGCATAACCTCAGCATGGGCGGCAACACTCTGTTGTGGATAGGTTGCAGAGAGCGGCAGCTGCGAAGGTGGAATGTGATGTCGTCTTGAGAAATGACATCACAATCCAATTGGCTCAACAGGCAGAGCATCATCATCTGCAGAAATCTGGTCAGATTGCTGCCCTGGTTCGGCAAGGTTAGATTCCCGTTGAACTGATGGGGCCCCAGACCAGATGGCAGCAGTCAATGTATCTGTTGAATCTATTTGTCTCTACACCAAGAGTGTCTGCGACAGCAGTACACTGGAGAGCTGCCTCAGAACACCACGCACTGATGACATTTGAGTACGGAGGCCTACAATAGCATTGGCCTGGTGCTCAATGGCCACTGCAACGTCAGTCATAGCCTGTGCCAGCATGTCTGGGACCCCTTTGTTACTGTTTGCATCCAGCATGCATTGGTATCTACCAAGGATGGGCTCGGTGGGCTGCTGTGAGCCATTATCAATAGTTGAGGTTGACTCCTCCATCCTCACAGCTAGTGCTTCGATACTCTGGGACAACTTTGCTAGTGCACCCAGCAGATCATTGTGTAACTGCAGGGGTTGTCTTGCAACAACCTCTAGGTCAAGCTCATCATCAGAGTGCTGCTGAGCATCACTCAGGCATGCACTCACCCTCCGGGTAGCTGGCACCCGGGCCTCCCCTCCTCCGTGGCGTTGCTGGAGCATCACCCACCTCGGCCGGCCACCCCATTGTCAACAGTGCTGTTGGCCCCGCTCTCAGACCGTGCACCCTCCTGCGTGAGGTGTCATCCTCCTGCTTCTCCTCGTCCTCTTCATCATCGCCACCATCTGCACCCATGGAAGGTGCCCGAGAAGGCCCTGGTGGATCTGGTTGATCATCTGAAAGCACATACAAAAAGGAGTGGTTACCTGCAGGGGAGGAGGCCAGGAATGGGAAAGGTATTCGTGAATAACAGTCTCATCAAAAGAGCTGCATGATGATGGTATAAGGGCCAAGTGTCCTGCAGGTCGCTGGAAAGGAATTCAACATACCGTCACTATCCCGAGGGGTGTCAGCCACAACCACCGCCATTACATCAACTTGAACGCCCATCAGGGCAGCTATCCGTTCCTCCAATGGAATGAGCATTTGGAGGTGTGGCTCCCCTCCGCCAGTCCGCATTTGCTCCCATTGGTTGTGTGCAAGCTTCGACTGTAACATTAAAGAGAAAGTTGGAGTTAGAGGCCTTCTATCAGTGTGTCCCAAGTGCCCTACATACTTTAGTACATGCTACTCTGAGAGTCTTCACAGCTCGATGTAACTACCATTCGCTGCGTGGACTTGCTGTGGCAATGGTGGGATTAGGGGGCCAGGACATATGAAGACTGAGGAGTCAACAACATGAGGGGTGGTTCTGCAGAACCGAGTAGCAAGGTTAACATCACATGCAGGCCCTTGCAGTGGGTGAGGCTGCAAATGAGAACAGGATGGGAAGAGCATGGATTCCGAAACACTACATTAAGCAGAGAGTGCACATTGAGGTCAGAGCATAGCATGTTGAGATTTGAAATTAAAGATACTCACCTTCACTATCTACATCAGGTAGTTTCACTTTTTTCTGCATTGCATTGTTGTCCTTGGCACCGTGTCACTCGCAGAGACTTGGGGGTACAAATTGCCCCCCGCCTGAAATGGGGCGCATGCACCCCATTTCGATGTATTTTACCACAGCTGCAGTATAGGTCGGCTCAAGAAATTCCACTCTTTTTTTTTTGTTTTCATCCGGAGGTCGGTCATAATGGAGGCGGTGACTACACCTGAGCGGCAAAAATACGGCGGTGACAGCAACTGAGGGGCGGAAGTTGGGGGTGGTGCATATTCATTGGCGTGATGATGTCATCACGGTGCCGCGTCACCACAGCTCTCCCCTTCACTTAAAGAGGAGAGTCTCTGTGTTTTTTAAACTTTGGTCCACTGGGTCACCAGGGATGGTTTCAGCCGGGCCAGGCTGCCTGCTAGCAACCCGGCCGAATCTGGGGGCATAATTGTCGGGCCAACCTGGCAGTTGGCCGACAAAAAAAAAACATGGCGGCAGCGGCAGTGAGCCCTCCCCTTTAAGGGAAGCCGCACAGTTGCTGCAAAAGGCCATAGCCTCACTGGACCACCAGGGAAAAGGTTGTTTTGGCACCGCCGGGCGGGCCGAAGATTTTCCGAGGGGAATTTCGCCATTGGGGGGGGGGGGCGAGGGGCGGGGTTAGATCGGCGGTGTGCATGGTGATGATGCGCTTAGCACCGATTGGCAGCAGAGGTGCGGTAAGGGGGGGGGGGGGATTGGGGCACTACCAGGAAAACTCAGGAGGGCAATTGAGCTAGCAGTGGCCATTCCACTAAAAGTCGGCGGCCACTCCACTCCCGTTCTTCTGCTAGTTCCCTCCATAGCATTCGGTATGTTTCGGGCTGTGTTCTCCTCCCAGCCTCTGTTCTCAGCACCTGCCGACGCCGCTCCAGGGCATCAAGGAGTGCATTCAGTGTGGCGCCCGTGAACCGATGGGCACACTGAGGAGCTACTGCTGCTGCTAGATCTGCCACGCTCACCGTCTGAGTGAGTGCATAGGAAGTGAATATAACCACGAGGTGTTGAGGCGCCCAATCAACACCTCAATTCAATCCAGGTGGCACACTATGTTTGTGGCGCAGCTCCATATGCTGCCTAAGTCCCGGATGTTGAGCCCACGCTTAACGGCCCACTTAGCGCAACGTAGCACCACCAGGTAAGTGTGCAACGCCATGATTTTACGCTGCTATCCCCATCTTTAGGCAGCAACACTAAATTTCGCATTTGGAGACTGCATCTAACGCGTGGCGATAAAATTTATCTCAGCCGGTGACAGCGCCTCAAAAATGTCGGTACTTAATTTCAACCCGTTAGACTTAAATATAGAGGGCATGGTAAAGAAATTTGCAGATGATACAAAAATTGGCCTCGTGGTTTACAGTGAAGAGGAAGGTCCTAGACTGCAGGAAGATATCGATGAACTGGTCAGTTGGGCAGAAAAGAGGCAAATGGAATACAATCCGGAAAAGTGTGAGGTGATGCATTTGGGTAGGGGCAACAAGGCAAGGGAATACACAAGGTGCTGTATAAATTAGAGTTATTATTATTATTATTACTAACAATAATAAATGGGAGGATACCAAGAGGTGTGGAGGAACAGAGGGACCTTGGAGTATATGTCCACAGATCCGTAAAGGTAGCAGGACAGGATGATAAGGTAGTTAAAAAGGCATACGGAATGCATTCCTTTATTAGCCGAGGCATAGAATACAAGAGCAGGAAAATTATGCTAGAATTGCATACAACATTAGTTAGGCCACAGCTTGAGTACTGCGTGCAGTTCTGGTCACCACATTACAGGAAGAATGTGATTGTACTAGATAAGGGTGCAGAGGAGATTTACGAGGATGTTGCCAGGACTGGAAAACTTTAGCTATGAGGAAAGATTGGAGGGGAGATGAGGATAAATTTCTGCACCTAGAGGGTGGTAGGAGACTGGAACTCACTGCCTGAAAGGGTGGTAGAGATAGAAACCCTCATCCCAATTAAAAGGTACTTGGATGTGCACTTAAAGAGCCGTAACCTACAGGGCTACGGATCTAATGCTGGAAGGTGGGATTAGGCTGGGTAACTCTTTTTCGACCGGCACTGACACAATGGACTGAATGGCCTCCTTCTGTGTCGTAATGTTCTATGATTCCATGATTCTACTGTGAAAAACTGCACAGGTATGTCCTGTCCACATAAAGCAGGACAAATCCAATCTGGCCAATTACAGCCACACCAGTCTACTCTCAATCATCAGCAAAGTGATGGAAGTTGTCAGCAACAGTGCTATCAAGCAGCACTTATTCACCAATAACCTGCTCACCAATGCCTACTTTGGGTTCTGCCAGGACCACTCAGCTCCAGACCGCATTACAGCCCTGGTCCAAACATGGACAAAAGAGCTGAATACCAGAGGTGAGGTGAGAGTGACTGCCATTGACATCAAAGCAGCATTTGACAGATTGTGGCATCAAGGAGCCCTAGTAAAATTGAAGTCAATGCGAATCCGGAGGAAATCTTTCCACTGGTTGGAGTCATACCTAGCACAAAGGAAGATGGTTACGGTTGTTGGAGGTCAAATCATCCCAGCCCCAGGACATCGATTTCCTCAGGCCAGTTTCCTAGGCCCAACCATCTTCAGCTCCTTTATCAATAACCATCCCGCTATCATAAGACAGAAGTGGGGATATTCACGGATGATTGCAATGTTCAGTTCCATTCACAATTCCTCAGAAAATGAAGCAATCCATGCCCACATGTAGCAAAACCTGGACGACATTCAAACTTGGGCGTATAAGTGGCAAGTAAAATTTGCACTACACAAGTACCAGGCAATGACCATCTCCAACAAGCGAGAGTCTAACCCCCTCCCCTTGATATTCAATGGCATTAGCATTGCCGAATCCCACACCATCAACATCCTGGGGGTCACCATTGACCAGAAACCTAATTAGACCAGCCACATAAATACTGTGGCTACAAGAGTAGGTCAGAGGTTGAGTATTGTACGTCTAGTGCCTCACCTCCTAACTCCCCAAAGCCTTTCCACCATCTGCAAGGCACAATCAGGAGTGTGATGGAATACTCGTCGCTGGGTCAAAATCTTGGAACTCGCTCCCTAACAGCACTGTGGGAATTGTTATGTTCAGAATAAAGTAATGTGATTGAATACTGTAGACGTAAGTGTGATCTTAGTCTCTTTATTGTAACTCCAGAGTGTTGGTACAGCATGGGAGGCCTGCTTATATACAGTGCTCCCAAGGGATGCTGGGATCCCTTGGGACTCCAACAGATGCGCCCTCTGGTGGCGGTAGAAAGCTGGTTACATAGTGTTGCATCACTCCCTCCCAAAGTCAATAGTACACTTATTTACAAGGTGCGATAATCTGGGGCTTTTCGCTCCCTAGTCGATCGTCTCGGTACAAATGCAGGTGCAGGTGAGTTGGTTGGTTCTTCGCTGGGCTGCTGTGCAGCTGGTCTTGCCAGGCTGCTGGGGATGATGAGTTCAGCTTCGTGGTCAACCGTGATGTCGGTTGTGTGTGTGTGTCGGAGGGTCGAAGTTGGTGGTGTCCTCTTCAGGTTGCTCGTGGCTGTCTGTGAATCGTAGTTTGGTCCAAATGCTTTCTGCAAGTTAGTCCATTTGCGAGTTTGACCTGAAACACCCTACGTTGGCTATGACAGTGCCAGCAATCCATTTAGGACCATGTCCATAGTTGAGTACAAATACAGGGTCATTGACTTCAATATCGCGTGACAAATTTGCGCGATCATGGTACATGCTTTGTTGATGCCGCCTGCCCTCAACGTGATCATGAAGATCAGGGTGGATGAGAGAGAGCCTTGTTTTTAGCGCCCTTTTCATGAGCAGCTCGGCTGGGGGAACCCCGGTGAGCAAGTGGGGTCTAGTGCGGTAGCTGAGCAGGACTCGGGACAGTCGGGTCTGCAGGGAGTCTTCCGACACGCATTTCAAGCTTTGCTTGATGATTTGGACTATCCGTTCTGCCTGGCCGTTGGATGCGGGCTTGAACAGGGGCAGATGTTACGTGCTTGATCCCATTGCGGGTCATGAATTCCTTGAATTTAGCGCTGGTGAAGCACGGCCCGTTGTCACTGACAAGGATATCAGGCAGGCCATGTGTGGCAAACATGGCTCGTAGGTTTTCGATGGTGGCAGTGGGCGTGCTTACAGACATTATTGCACACTCAATCCATTTTGAATAAGCATCCACAACAACCAAGAACATTTTGCCTAGAAACAGGCCAGCGAAGTCAACGTGGATCCTAGACCATGGTTTGGAGGGCCATGATCACAAACTTAGCGGTGCCTTCCTGGATGCATTGCTCAGTTGAGAGCAAGTGTTGCATTGGTGCACGCAAGACTCCAAATCTGAGTCGATGTCGGACCACCACACATGGGACCTGGCTATAGCTTTTATCATTACTGTGCCTGGGTGGGTACTGTGTAGGTCATGTATGAACGTTTCCCTACATTTCTTGGGCAAAACAACGCAATTACCCCACAAAAGACAGTCCGCCTGTATGGATATTTCGTCTTTACGCCACTGGAACGGCTTGATCTCCTCATGCATCTCCACTGGGATGTTGGACCAGCTCCCATGGTGGACACAGTTTTTTTTACAAGGGACAGTAAAGGTTCCTGGCTGGTCCAGGTCCTGATCTGGCGGGCTGTAACGGGTGACTTTTCAAATGCATCCATCACCAGGCAGCAATTCTGCAGTTCTAGTTCCTGGCCTGTGTTGAATTACATAGTTATATGCAGACAGCGTGAGTGCCCATCTTTGGATGCGAGCAGAGGCATTGGTATTAATCCCTTTGCTCTCTGAGAATAGCGATATGAGTGGCTTATGGTCAGTTTCTAACTCGAACTTAAGCCCAAACAGATACTGATACATTTTTTTTACCCTGTAAACACATGCCAGAGCTTCTTTTTCAATCATGCTGTAGGCCCTTTCGGCCTTGGACAAGCTTCTGGATGCATAAGCGACCGGTTGCAATGTCCCCGATTTGTTTGCTTGTTGTAACACGCACCCGACCCCGTACAAAGACGCATTGCAAGCTAGCACTAAACATTTACAAGGATCATACAGGACAAGCAGTTTGTTGGAACATAACAGATTTCGGGCTTGCTCAAAAGCTGTCTTGTGATTTCCCTCATACCCAGTCATCTCCCTTGTGTAGCAACATGTGTAGAGATTCTAGCAAGGTGCTTAACCCGGGTAGGAAATTACCAAAATAATTGAGGAGTCCCAGGAATGACCTCAGCTCCGTCACGTTCTGTGGTCTCGGCGCATTCTTGATGGCCTCCGTCTTGGCGTCGGTGTGTCTGATGCCATCTGCCGCGATTCATCTCCCTAAGAACTCGACTTCTGGTGCCAGGAAAACACACTTCAAGCATTTCAACCTGAGTCCCACACGATCTAGCCAACTTAGAACCTCTTCCAGGTTCTGCAAGTTTTCGATGGTGTTCCGACCTGTGACCAATATGTCGCCCTGGAAAACCACAGTGCGCGGAACCGACTTTAGCAGACTCTCCGTGTTCCTTTGAAACATAGCCATGGCTGATCGAATCCCGAACGAGCATCTATTGTAGATGAACAGACCTCTGTGCGTGTTAATGCAGGTGAAGCCTTTCGAAGATTCTGCCCGCTCCTGCATCATGTAGGCCGATGTCAGGTCCAACTTGGTGAACGTCTTTTCTCCTGCCAGCGTTGCAAATAGGTCATCTGCCTTGGGTAGCGGGTACTCGTCCTGCAGCAAAAAATGGTTAATCGTTACTTTATAGTCCCCGCAAATTCTGACCGTGCCATCGCCCATGAGAACTGTAACAATCGGACTGGCCCACTCGTTGAACTCCACCGGCGTGATGATGCCCTCTCGTTGCAGTCTGTCTAGCTCGATCTCCACTTTCTCTCACATCATTTATGGCACCATCTGTGCCTTGAGGTGGATGGGTCATGTACCGGGAATCAAGTGGATCTGCACTTTTGCCCCACAGAAACTTCCGATGCCTGGCTTAAACAACGACGGAAACTTGCTCAGAACCTGGGCATATGAAACGGCGTTGACGGACGAAAGTGCTCGGATGTCCTCCCAGTTCCAGCGGATTTTTCCCAGCCAGCTTCTGCCGAACAGTGTGGGGTCATCTCCTGGTACTATCCATAGTGGTATTTCATGCACTGTTCCATCATAGGAGACTTTTACTGCTGCGCTACCAATTACAGGGATCAGCTCTTTGGTGTAAGTTCTCAGATTGGTGTGAATGGGGCTCAGCTTGGGCCTGTGTGCCTTGTTGCACCACAGTCTGTCGAAAGCCTTTTTGCTTATGATGGACTGACTCGCAACCGTGTCTAATTCCATGGATACTGGAATTCTGTTCAGTTCAACTTTTAACAGGATCGGTGGACATTTCATGGTGAAGGTGTGTACCCTGTACACTTCTGCCTCCTTGGTTTGCGTCTCTAGTTCAGTTTGATCCGCCCTGGATCAGTCTTCCTCTGCAGCATGGAGGTTTGCAGGGTTTGCAGCTCATCTGCACATTCGCTGGAGGTGTCCCATTGTTCCACAGCCTTTGCACGCATAGTGCTTGAAGCGGCATTGATGGGCTCGATGAACATCTCCGCAGTGCCAACAAGGTGTTAACTGCCTCGCATTCACACTTGATGGTGGACTCTGAGTCATTTGAGGTCATGCAGCTGCAGGCGTGTCCATTCTGCCATATACATTCCTGCCTGAAAACGACATTACTTTGTGTACAGTACTTGCCGAAACATCTTTATGCCGCAAAATTTGTTTGGTGTTATCACTGGTGGACATAAATGCCTGGGCTATCCTTATGGCTTTACTCAGGTTCGGTGTTTCAACTGTCAATAGTTTGCAAAGGATAACCTCATGGCCAATGCCAAGCACAAAAAAGTCTCTTAGCATTTGCTCCAGGAATCCATCAAATTCGCAATATCCTGCAAGGCGCCTTAGTTCGGCAACGTAGCTCTCCACTTCTCTGCCTTCAGACCGTTGACATGTGTAAAATCGATACCTTGCCATCAGAACACTCTCCTTCAGATTTAGGTGCTCCCGGACCAGCGTACACAGTTCTTCTTAAGATTTGGTCGCTGGTTTCACCGGAGCAAGAAGATTCTTCATGAGGCCATAGGTTGTTGCCCCGCAGACGGTAAGGAGGATCGCCCTTTGTTTGGCAGCATTCACACTCCCTTCCAGCTCGTTGGCCATGAAGTATTGGTCGAGTCGCTCCACGAAGGCCTCCCAATCATCCCCTTCTGAGAATTTCTCCAGGATACCAACAGTTCTCTGCATATTCGCGTGCTGGTTTGTTATCTCATCGCCAGTTGTTATGTCCAGAATAAAGTAATGTGATTGAGTACTGTAGACGTGACTAAGTGTGACCTTAGTCTCTTTATTGTAACTCCAGAATGTTGGGACGGCATAGGAGGTCTGCATATGTACAGTGCTCCCAAGGGATGCTGGGATTCCTTGGGACTCCAACAGATATACCCTCTGGTGGCGGTAAAATGCTGGTTACATAGGGTTGCATACATAACAGGAATACCTTCACCATACGGACTGCAGCTCATCACCACCTTCTCAAGGGCAATTAGGGATGGCCAGCGATGCGCACATCCCGGAACAAATTGTTTAAAAGGCCAATGCTTGGTAGGAGGGCACTGAAACTTCAACCTTCTGAGTCCCTCCAAAGAAGCAATGATCAACTGAAAGCATAGAGGGAGTGGGAGGCATGAGGTGGTGACCTCTCTCTAGTGCTAGCATCATCCTGCTCTCATTATATCTTCTTACTCATTCATTCTCACATGTATATACACTCAAACACATCATCATGGCACACAGCATTTTTCCACATAATACCATTAGAAGAAGCATCATGCTGCCAGCATTCTATCATATGTTCCTCTTCTTTTTATACAGACATCTTCCAAAATTCAAGCCAAAATGCCAGGGCTACATTTAAGCCAGCACAACACGGCACCCTCCATCACACAGTGAACCTGAAGCAAGCATAAAAGCAGACACACTCACACTGGGAATTTAGGTAGTGAGCAAATCATTGAGCCTGAATAAAGTTGGAGCAAAGTCTGGTGAGAGAGGAGGAACAGGAACCTGCTGGCTAGAGGACCAGTTTGTGTACTTCCTCAGCTGAATGAATTTAGATTGCCATGCCTGCTTATAGTACATGTTTGCTATTTGAATATGATCCTGACAGGCCTGGTGACAACTGTGAATGGTTGTGTCTGGACAGACTGTAGGGAGGCTTGTTGGCACTGATGTCTACCATGGAGACTCAATCGACATTTGTAGTGGAGGTCCCAGTGGAACAGACTGTAAGTATGTATGATCATATTGCAGCTATGGAGGTTTTTCACTGAGAAGTGCAAGAGGTTCTCCTGTCTGGCAACAGAACGCTTGTGTGTTAGCTGGCGAGATCTACGACACAGACTGTACTGCAAGGGATTCCCTGGTTTCTCATGCATATAAATGCTGGTTCAATATACAAAATGTGAGATCTATTATCACCATGGTAACTGCATGGGCCTTGATGGACTTGTACTCGACCTCTGTCTGTGATGCTACAGGGTATGTTGTGAGGCAAGACTCAAAGGGAAGCTATGATTTCTGAGAATCCATCCTTCCAGCTATCATTCGCTTTCAAGGAAGCCTGGTGCAGATGATTGTCGCCAATGAAAGATCATGACTAAGTTGGCCAAAATCCTGCATTGCGAGGTTGTTCCTTACCACTGACCAACTGCATATTATTCGTAGCATGCAGAATCACATTCGTGTCATCAATGACGTCCTGGATTTTGCAATGAAATTAGACAGCTGTGTCATGCTGCTATTGCTATTCAGTGAGAAAAGAACTGTGAACCATATCATTATTATTTGATACAAGGGGAGGGGCAGCAAATTTGCTTAATTAGTATCAATCTAGATAAAGTATATGAAAATATTTCAAATTGTGAAGAGCCCTTAAGATGTGTTTGTCCTCTGATTAATACCATACAAATAAACTTTTAAGACTCCCCAATAAAACATTCTGTACTTGAAAACAAATAGAAACCCCTTTGGAGTACTATCTAATTATCATTGTGGAACTGGTGGGAATTAAATTATGTCATCCACTGCAGCACAGTCCTAATTAAAATCTGGTACTTTAAATTGGATTTGCTCAAAATCATTTGCTTGATCTATTGAGCAGTAAATATTTCAGAGACTAATAGACAAGCTATTATAAATGCTGCTGGATGTGCTTAATTAGCAATAATACATAACTTACATAAAATAAGCAAAATAATGTAGTGAGACTAATAGTTACAATTTCCACATGTCTAATCAAATTTAACCAAAAGAAATTTTAAAACCACGGATCCTAAGCTCTCAGCAAGGAGCTATGGTGAAGAACATAAGAACATAAGAAATAGGAGCAGGAGTAGGCCACACGGCCCCTCGAGCCTGCTCCGCCATTTAACACGATCATGGCTGATCCGATCATGGACTCAAGTCCACTTCCCTGCCCGCTCCCCATTAAAGGGGACTTGGGTCAGAGAATCATGATTAGCATAGTAACCCTATCTTTAACCTGCTCACTGTCCAAGGCTGACTTCCCACTGGAAGAGTGGAATTGATAAATTTACCCTTTAGTTTCCTTTTAGGTGTAAAGTTTGAAAGTAGATATGAGTAAAATGTTGAATGATAAAAGTTAGCCGTTGAACAATTTTTTCTTTAACAAGAAT
This sequence comes from Pristiophorus japonicus, assembly GCF_044704955.1. NCBI lineage: Eukaryota > Metazoa > Chordata > Chondrichthyes > Pristiophoridae > Pristiophorus > Pristiophorus japonicus. The sequence goes on along the minus strand of NC_091977.1, from coordinate 369,955,924 downwards.
GACACCATCAAGTTAATTTATATACCTTTCGAGTAAAAATTTCACAAGGCATTTCACAAATAGGTCAGAGGAAATAGGTGCTGAGCTATTGGGGAGTGGGGTAGGGGCAAAGAGCAAGACAAAGATGGGTGACCATCACTTGGTCAGCGAGATTTTAAGAAGGATTTTAAAAGTGGAGAGAGAAGTGGAAGTGATTAAGAATTTGCTCACATAATTCACCAGGGACATGATTTTTGCAGTGTGACAGCTACAGAAAAAATGCAGGGAACAGCGCCAGCCCTCATACATTAGAAACATAGAAAATAGGTGCAGGAGTAGGCCATTTGGCCCTTCGAGCCTGCACCACTATTCAATATGATCATGGCTGATCATGCAACTTCAGGACCCCATTCCTGCTTTCTCTCCAAACCCGCTGATCCTTTAGCAGTAAGGGCCACATCTAACTCCCTTTTGAATATATCCAACGAACTGGACTCAACAACTTTCTGTGGTAGAGAATTCCACAGGTTCACAATTCTCTGAGTGAAGAGGTTTCTCCTTATCTCGGTCCTAGATGGCTTACCACTTATCCTTGGACTGTGACCCCTGGTTCTGGACTTCCCCAACATCGGGAACATTCTTCCTGCATCTAACCTGTCCATTCCTGTCAGAATTTTATATGCTTCCATGAGATCCCCTCTCATTCTTCTAAATTCCAGTGAATATAAGCCTAGTCGATCCAGTCTTTCTTCATATGTCAGTCCTGCCATCCCGGGAATCAGTCTGGTGAACCTTCGTTGCACTCCCTCAATAGCAAGAATGTCCTTCCTCAGATTAGGAGACCAAAACTGCACACAATACTCAAGGTGTGATCTCACCAAGGCCCTGTACAACTGCAGCAAGACCTGCCTGCTCCTATACTCAAATCCTCTAGCTATGAAGGCCAACATGACATTTGCTTTCTTTACTGCCTGCTGTACTTGCATGCCTACTTTCTATGACTGATGTACCATGACACCCAGGTCTCGTTGCACCTCCCCTTTTACTAATCTATCACCATTCAGATAATAATCTGCCTTCCTGTTTTTGCCACCAAAGTGGATAACCTTACATTTATCCACATTATATTGCATCTACCATACGTTTGGCCACTCACATAACCTGTCCAAGTCACCCTGCAGCCTCTTAGCGTCCCCCTCACAGCTCACACTGCCACCCAGCTTAGTGTCATCTGCAAACTTGGAGATATTACATTCAATTCCTTCGTCTAAATCATTTATATTGTAAATAGCTGGGGTCCCAGCACTGAACCTTGCGGTACCCCACTAGTCACTGCCTGCTATTCTGAAAAGGACCCGTTTATTCCTATTCTTTGCTTCCTGTCTGCCAACCAGTTCTCTATCCACGTCAATACGCCATGAACTCATTGAATGGCTGTGCAGGCTAGAAGGGCCGAATGGCCTACTCCTGCACCTATTTTCTATGTTTCTATGTTTCTAATACATTACCCCCAATCCCACGTGCCTTAATTTTGCACACTAATCTCTTCTGTGGGACCTTGTCAAAAGCCTTTTGAAAGTCCAAATACACCACATCCATTGGTTCTCCCTTATCCACTCTACTAGTTCCATCCTCAAAAAATTCTTGAAGATTTGTGAAGGATGATTTGCCTTTCATAAATCCATGCTGACTTGGACCGATCCTGTCACTGCTTTCCAAATGTCCTGCTATTACATCTTTAATAATTGATTCCAGCATTTTCCCCACTACCGATGTCAGGCTAACCGGTCTATAATTCTCTGTTTGCTTTCTCCCTCCTTTTTTAAAAGGTGGTGTTACATTAGTTACCCTCCAATCCATAGGAACTGATCCAGAGTCCATGGAATGTTGGAAAATGACCACCAATGCATCTACTATTTCTAGGGCCACTTCCTTAAGTACTCTGGGATGCAGACGATCAGGCCCCGGGGATTTATCGGCCTTCAATCCCATCAATTTCCCTAACAGCATTTCCTGACTAATAAGGATTTCCCTCAGTTCCCTCAGTTCCTCCTTCTCGCTAGACCCTCAGTCACCTAGTATTTTCAGGTGGTTTTTCGTGTCTTCCTGAGTGAAGGCAGAACCAAAGTATTTGTTCAATTGGTTTGCCATTTCCTTGTTCCCCAATTATGAATTCACCTGATTCTGACTGCAAGGGATCTACATTAGTCTTCACTAATCTTTTTCTCTTCACATACCTATAGAAGCTTTTGCAGTCAGTTTTTATGTTCCCTGTAAGCTTACTCTCAAACTTTATTTTCCCCCTCCTAATTAAATCCTTTGTCCTCCTCTGCTAACTTCTAAATTTCTCCCAGTCCTCAGGTTTGCTGTTTTTTCTGCCAATTTATAGGCCTCTTCCTTGGATTTAACCCTAAAATCCCTAATTTCCCCTGTTAGCCACGGTTGAGCGACCTTCCCCGTTTTATTTTTATGCCAGACAGGGATGTTCAATTGTTGTAGTTCATCCATGTGATCTTTAAATGTTTGCCATTGACTATCTACTGTCAACCCTTTAAGTATCATTTGCCAGTCTATCCTAGCCAATTCACATCTCATACCATCGAAGTTATCTTTCTTTAAGTTCAGGACGCTAGTCTCTGAATTAACTATGTCACTCTCCATCTTAATGAAGAATTCTACCATATTATGGCCTTCTTTCACCTTACAAAGGCCTTTGACACTGTCAACCGCGAGGATCTATGGAGTGTCCTCGTCCTTTTCAGATGCTCCCTGTTGTGTATGCAATAACTGTTAGACTGAGTACTGTTTAACTCCAAGAGGTATGACCTTGGCTCTGCTTTATTAAGGCCCAAAGTGACTAATATACAAAATGGCTGGCCTTTTATACTTGGGCTGCACACACGTGCGTGCAGCTCAATGGCTGCCAACAGTGACGCCATCTACTGGCTAGTAATTCCAAAAGTACATACATGACAATACCCACCTCTGTAATATTAACACAGTCTTTTACAAATTGAGACGGTCCGGTATTTTACGCTCCCGGGTTGACCATCTCAGTTCAACTCCAGCCTTGGGTGAGTGTTCAGAGTCTGTTGTGACTGGTGGCTGGGTAGCTGAACTGGTGGGAGTGGCAATGGCCATGTCAGGGATTGAAAGTCCATTTTCATTGAACATGTCAGTGATTGAAAATCCCGATTCACTGATGACCACTGAGTCCTCTGATGACTGGGGGTAGGTTGGTTGGTCGTCGATTGTCTCTTCCTCTGACTGTTTTAGTTCGTCTGTGTGTCACAGCTTTGTCTGATTTATATGTTTCCTGTGTCATGTATGTAACCTCTATGTAACACCACTGCAATACTGTATATACTTAAGCAATGCACATCTTGACCACAGGGGGTGAACTTGTGGGAGACACTCCTTACGTGGTCATCCAGGTATATAAAGGGAGGTCCTACGCAGGGTCATGACTTCTTGGTCCTGTGAATAAAGGTTCAGGTCATACAGTGACCTTGTCCATAGAATGTGCCCCATGTGGGTTTTGTGCGATTGAGTAAGGATATTACATTGGCGACGAGAACCGGGAATCAACGACCCACGAGAATGGCAACCGGTAGCACAGAGGAACAGTACTGTGTTGGTGAGGACTGGGACGATTTCATTGAGAGACTCCAACAAAGCTTTGTCATGAAAGAATGGCTGGGAGATGCAGCGGCCGACAAGCGAAGGGCCCATCTGCTGACCAGCTGCGGATCTAAGACTTACATAAAAACATAGAAACATAGAAAATAGGTGCAGGAGTAGGCCATTCGGCCCTTCTAGCCTGCACCGCCATTCAATGAGTTCATGGCTGAACATGCAACTTCAGTACCCCATTCCTGCTTTCTCGCCATACCCCTTGATCCCCCTAGTAGTAAGGACTACATCTAACTCCTTTTTGAATATATTTAGTGAATTGGCCTCAACAACTTTCTGTGGTAGAGAATTCCACAGGTTCACCACTCTCTGGGTGAAGAAGTTTCTCCTCATCTCAGTCCTAAATGGCTTACCCCTTATCCTTAGACTGTGACCCCTGGTTCTGGACTTCCCCAACATTGGGAACATTCTTCCTGCATCTAACCTGTCTAAACCCATCAGAATTTTAAATGTTTCTATGAGCTCTCATTTTTCTGAACTCCAGTGAATACAAGCCCAGTTGATCCAGTCTTTCTTGATAGGTCAGTCCCGCCATCCCGGGAATCAGTCTGGTGAACCTTCGCTGCACTCCCTCAATAGCAAGAATGTCCTTCTTCAGGTTAGGAGACCAAAACTGTACACAATACTCCAGGTGTGGCCTCACCAAGGCCCTGTACAACTGTAGCAACACCTCCCCGCCCTTGTACTCAAATCCCCTCGCTATAAAGGCCAACATGCCATTTGCTTTCTTAACCGCCTGCTGTACCTGCATGCCAACCTTCAATGACTGATGTACCATGACACCCAGGTCTCATTGCACCTCCCCTTTTCCTAATCTGTCACCATTCAGATAATAGTCTGTCTCTCTGTTTTTACCACCAAAGTGAATAACCTCACATTTATCCACATTATACTTCATCTGCCATGCATTTGCCCACTCACCTAACCTATCCAAGTTGCTCTGCAGCCTCATAGCATCCTCCTCACAGCTCACAGTGCCACCTAACTTAGTGTCATCCGCAAATTTGGAGATACTACATTTAATCCCCTCGTCCAAATCATTAATGTACAATGTAAACAGCTGGGGCCCCAGCACAGAACCTTGCGGTACCCCACTAGTCACCGCCTGCCATTCTGAAAAGTACCCATTTACTCCTACTCTTTGCTTCCTGTCTGCCAACCAGTTCTCAATCCATGTCAGCACACTACCCCCAATCCCATGTGCTTTAACTTTGCACATTAATCTCTTGTGTGGGACCTTGTCGAAAGCCTTCTGAAAGTCCAAATACACTACATCAACTGGTTCTCCCTTGTCCACTCTACTGGAAACATCCTCAAAAAATTCCAGAAGATTTGTCAAGCATGATTTCCCTTTCACAAATCCATGCGCGCTCATGAAAGACCTCCTAGCATTTGAGAAGCCGGCGGACAAAACCTTTGAAGAGCTCAGCAAGCTAATCAGTGAGCACCTCAAACCAGCGAGCAGCATACACATGGCCCGACACAGATTTTATACCTACCGACGTCGGTAAGGACAGAGCATACCGGACTTCGTGGCGGACCTCCGGCGCTTGGCCAGCCTCTGTAAGTTCACAGAAGCCGACAGTGGGGAGATGCTAAGGTATTTCTTTATTGAGGGCATCGGTCATGCCGGGATTTTCAGAAAGTTAATCGAGACCATGGACTTGACCTTGGAAGTGGCGGCGTTGCTGGCTCAGACGTTTATGGCAGGGGAGGAGGAAACCAAGATAATATACGTGCGCAACTCTGACTCCAACGTGGCGATGGATCAGGGGGTCAATATCATAAACACGACTCAGAGCCTCGCAGGCAGGCAAGGGCAGTTCGACAAACCCCAGGCAGCAATAGACCCCAGAACAGGTTTTCAACACAGACAATGGCAGGCTGAACGGACATTTATGCCGTCCCAGTGGACAATGCTTTCTGGGATGGGGCCATTGACACCCACTAACAGGGTGTTCAAGAGCAGTCAAAGGGACAATCAGCGAGGAATGCCTGGTAACAGCTCTTTTGTTCACAACAATGGAAATCTCAGTTCATGCTGGAGGTGTTGGGGCAGACAAGCTCCTAGGACTTACAGGTTTCAACAGTTCGCCTTCAGAAATTGTAACCTCACTGGCCATTTAGCCAGAATGTGCAGGAAGCCTGCGACCAGGCTAATTTATGAGGCGGATGGACCAGAAGAGGGGTCTGCGAGGCAGGATGACACTTGGGGCAAATCAATGGACGCTGAAGTTCAGCGGGTTCATGTGGCAAACATTCACAGCTCATATACCAAAACGCCACCTATGATGATGAAGGTCCTATTAAACAGCATCCCGGTATGCATGGAGCCAGACACAGTGGCCAGCCAGTCACTCATGAGCGTTCAACAATTCAAAAAGCTATGGCCACTCAAAGCCAGCAGACCCAAACTAGAACGCATTGAGACTCATTTAGGACGTACACCAAATAAATCATTCCAGTGCAAGGCAGTGCAATGTTGGCTGTCACACACAATGGATCAGTGAACCGCCTGCCGCTCTGGATTGTCCTGGGCAATGGTCCCACACTGTTGGGGAGGAGCTGGCTCGCTCAAATGAGCTGGAAATGGGGGGATGTTCACGTGGTGTCATCTGTGGAGTGAAGTTCATGCTCACAGGTCCTACAGCAATTTGAGTCACTATTCCAACCTGGCGTCGGGACGTTCAAAGGTACCAAAGTAATGATTCGCATCACCCCGGACGCCAGACCAGTGCACCACCAAGCCAGAGCCTTGCCGTATGTGAAGCGGGAGAAAATTGAAAGCGAATTGGACCGTTTGCTGAGAGAGCGCATCATTTTGCCCGTTGAATTCAGCGACTGGGTGAGCCCCATTGTTCCTGTCCTAAAAGCGGATGGCTCGGTCAGGATCTGTGGCGACTACAAGGCCACTATCAACCGGGTGTCACTACAAGACCAATACCCGCTCCCGAGAGCGGAGGATCTTTTTGCCACGCTGGCAGGCGGCAAGCTGTTCACCAAGTTGGACCTCACTTCAGCCTACATGACCCAAGAACTGGCCGACGAATCTAAACTACTGACCCACAATCACCACGCACAAGGGATTGATCGTTTACAACAGGTGGCCGTTTGGCATTCGATCAACGGCCGCAATCTTTCAAAGAAACATGGAAAGCCTGCTCAAATCCATTCCTGGAACGATTGTATTCCAGGACGACATCCTCATCACGGGTCGGGACACCGAGGAACACCTCCACAACCTGGAGGAGGTGCTTCGCTGACTGGACCGGGTAGGCCTGCGACTCAAGAAGTCTAAATGTGTGTTTTTGGCTCCCGAATTCGAGTTTCTATGCAGGAGGGTTGCTGCAGACGGGATTCAGCCCACCGAATCCAAAACAGAGGCATTTCGACGAGTGCCCAGGTCCTGCAACACATCGGAGTTGCGTTCATTTCTGGGACTCTTGAACTATTTTGGGAACTTTCTACAGAACTTAAGCACGTTGTTGGAGCCGCTACACGTGCTCCTGCGTAAGGGTTGTGATTGGATTTGCGGGGACTGTCAAGAATGAGCTTTCAATCGGGCACATAACCTACTCTGTTCAAATAAGTTGTTGACCCTGTACGACCCCTGTAAGAAATTGGTTCTGACATGTGATGCATCGTCCTATGGGGTTGGGTGCGTGTTGCAGCAGCACAATGCTGAGGGGCAACTCCAACCTGTGGCCTATTCCTTCAGGTCGCTCTCTCAAGCAGAACGGGGATATGGGATGGTTGAGAAGGAAGCACTCGCATGTGTCTATGGGGTGAAAAAGATGCACCAGTACCTTTTTGGCAGGAGGTTCTAATTAGAAACGGACCACAAGCCGTTAACATCCCTGTTGTCAGACAGCAAGGCTGTCAATGCCAATGCATCAGCTCGCATACAGTGATGGGCTCTCATGCTGGCTTGCCTATGACTACACCATACAGCACCGGCCTGGCACTGAAAATTGCGTGACGCGCTCAGCAGGCTTCCAATGACCACCACTGAGGGGGCAGCGGAACAAAGCGCTGAGATGGTCATGGCCGTCGATGCCTTTGACAGCTCAGGCTCTCCCATCACAGCCCGCCAGATCAAAATCTGGACCAACAGAGATCCCCTCCTATCTTTGATTAAGAAATGTGTCCTGACTGGGGATTGGGCGCCCGCACACGGAGCATGCCCTGAGGAGGTCAGACCGTTTCACAGGCGGATGGATGAACTCTCCATCCAAGCTGACTGCCTACTATGGGGCAGCCAGGTAGTCATGCCCCAGAGGGGAAGGGAAGCTTTCATCAGGGAACTCCACAGCGAGCACCCAGGCATTGTGCTGATGAAGGCCATTGTCCGGTCACACGTTTGGTGGCCGGGAATTGATTCAGACCTGGAACACTGTGTTCGCAGGTGCACGACGTGTGCTCAGCTGGGAAATGCCCCCAGGGAGGCCCCGCTCAGCCCGTGGCCCTGGCCCACCAGGCCACGGTCACGCATTCACGTAGACTACGCGGGCCCGTTCAGGGGAAAATGTATCTCATTGTAGTTGATGCGTAGTCGAAATGGATCGAGTGCATCATTTTGAATTCGTGCACGACATCCACCACTGTGGAGAGTCTACATGCGGTCTTTGCATCCCATGGTTTGCCGAACATCCTTGTTAGCGATAATGGCCCATGTTTCACTAGCTACGAATTCAGTGAGTTCATGTCGGGTAATGGCATCAGCCATGTCAGGACAGCACCGTTCAAGCCGGCTTCCAGTGGCCAGGCGGAACGTGTGGTCCAAATCATAAAACAAGGCATGCTCAGGATTGAAGGTCTCTCCCTTCAATGCCGCCTGTCGCGCCTCCTGCTGGCCTATAGGTCCCGACCGCACTCGCTCACGGGGGTCCCACCCGCGGAGCTCCTTATGAAACGTACACTTAAAACTCGGCTGTCTCTCATTCATCCTGTCTTATCCGACATAGTTGAGGGCAAACACCAGTACCAAAATGAGTACCATGACCGTAATTCAAGGGGAGATGTATAGAAATTGGTGACTGCGTATTTGTTCTTAATCACGCTTTGGGGCCCAAATGACTTGAAGGTACTGTAATAGACAAAGAGGGGAACAGGGTCATCGTGGTTAAACTTAACAATGGGCAGATATGCCACAAGCATCTGGACCAAGTAAAAAAAAGGTTCAGCATGGACACTGAGGAACCTGAGGAAGATCATGAGATGGTATTCACACCACCGTCAGTGAACGAGGAACAAGAACAATCAGCAGCATGCACAGTCCCTGCGGTCAGCCCGGACAGGCCGGAATCACCACAGGGGACAGACACGCAAGGCTCAACGCCCCAACTGCGGCGCTCCACGAGGGAGCGCAGACCACCCGAAAGACTTAACCTGTGATCCCAATAAGACGTTGGGGGGGAGGTGATGTAACCTTCATGTAACCACACTGCAATACTGTATATACTTGAGAAATGCACACCTTGACCACAGGTGGTGAACTTGTGGAAGACACTCCTCACCTGGTCATCCAGGTATATAAAGGGAGGTCCCACGCAGGGTCATCACTTCTTGGTCCTGTGAATAAAGATGCAGGTCACAGAGTGACCTTGTCTATAGAATGTGCCTCGTGTGGATTTGTGGCATTGTGTAAGGACTTTACACAACACTTCACCACCGATAAAATCGGGTCCTGCCTGGTCCAGGTCTTAACTTGTTGAGCCGTGACAGGGCTTCCTTCACTCTCAAAACTATCCATAACTAACAATAGGTCCGCCGGTTGTGTCATTTCCACCTCCGGTATGAACAGAGGCAGAATGCTCAAAGCATCGGCACAATTCACGGTGCCAGGTCTATGGCGAATTACATAATCATAAGCAGATAATGTCAGCGCCCACCTCTGGATGCGGGATGAGGCATTGGTATTGATACCTTTGTATTCAGAGAACAGTGAAATGAGCAGCTTGTGATCTGTCTCCAGTTCAAACCGAAGACCAAACAGGTACTGATGTATCTTTTTTACCCCATACACACAGGCTAATGCTTCTTTCTCTACCATGCTGTAGGCTCTTTCCGCTTTAGACAAACTTTTTGAAGCATACGCGACTGGGTGAAGTTTACCCGACTCATTAGCTTGTTGGAGTACGTAACCAATTCCATATGACGAAGCATCACAGGCCAATACTAAACGTTTACATGGGTCATAATGTACCTACCGCTTGTTAGAGCAAAGCACATTAGTAGCTTTCTCAAAAGCTCTATCTTGAGACGCACCCCACACCTAGTTGTCGCCTTTTCTTCGCAGCATGTGCTGTGGTTCTGATAAGGTGCTCAATTTAGGTAGGAAGTTACCAAAGTAGTTGAGTAGACCCAGGAACGAATGCAGCTCCGTCAAATTCTGCAGCTTGAATGCATTCTTGATGACTTTGGTTCTCGCGTCCGTGGGCCTGATGCCGTCAGCAGCAATTTTCCTCCCCAGGAATTTGACCTCTGGTGCCATGAAGACGCACTTTGAGCATTACAGTCTGAGTCCCACTTTGTTCAGACGATGTACAACTTCTTCCAGGTTGTTCAGATGTTCCTCGGAGTCACGACCTGCGATCAGGATGTCATCTTGGAACACGATGGTTCTGGGAACGGACTTCAGTAGACTCTCCATGTTCCTCTGAAATATTGCTGTAGCCGAGCGAATTCCAAAAGGGCACCTGTGATAAATAAATAGTCCTTTATGCGTGTTAATGCACGTAAGTCTCTTCGATGTCTCAACCAGCTCCTGTGTCATGTAGGTGGACATCAAGTCCAGTTGGTGAATTACTTCCCCCCCGGCTAACATTGCAAACAAGTCATCAGTCCACAGAGTCTGACTGTGCCATCACTTGTCAGCACAAGAACAATGGGGCTGGCCCATTCATTAAATTCAACTGGTGATATGATCCCTTCATGCTGGAGTCTGTCCAGTTCGATTTCAACCTTCTCCTTCATCATATATGGAACTGCCCATCTTTATGATGGACGGGTCTTGCATCCGAGTAGACATGGATCTGCACCTCAGCTCACATGAAGTTGCCGATGCCTGGTTCGAAGAGCGAGGGGAACTTGCTCAGTACTTGGGCACATGTATCTTTCTCCGACGACAACGCCTTGATGTCGTTCCAATCGCATCTGATTTTTTTCAAGCCAGTTCCTGCCGAACAGAGTTGGGCCCTTGCCTGGGACAATCCATAGCGGCAACTCGTGAACTGCACCGTCATACGACACTTTAATTGTGGCACTGCTAATCACCGTTATGAGTTCTTTGGTTTACGTGCGCAATTTGGCATTGACTGGACTCAGCCTGTTGAATGTCCTCTGGCTCATTATTGATTGACTCGCATCCGTGTTCAAATCCATCAATACCAGAACACCATTAAGTTTTACATTAATCATTATCGGTTGGCTTAAAGCAGATATCATTGAAAAATCAGAACTCGGCAAATACTGCATCAGGCCTACGGACTTGAAAACCAAGGCCATCAAAAATGCACCCAAGCCTCAGAATGTGATGAAGCTGCATTCATTCCTTGGTCTACTCAACTACTTCGATAATTTCTTACCTAAATTGAGCACATTATTAGAACCACTGTACTTGCTTCTAAGAAAAGGCGACAACTGGGTTTGGGGTGCGTCACAAGATAGAGCTTTTGAGAAAGCTTCTAATCTGCTTTGCTCTAACAAGCTGCTGGTATATTATGATCTGTGTAAGTGTCTAGTATTGGCCTGTGATGCTTCGTCATATTGAGTTGTTGCGTGCTCCAACAAGCTAATGAGTCGGGCAAATTACAACCTGTTGCATATGCTTCAAAAAGTTTGTCAAAGGCGGAAAGAGCCTACAGCATGGTAGAGAAAGAAGCACTAGCCTGTGCGTATGGGGTTAAAAAGATTCATCAGTACCTGTTTGGTCTTTGTTTTGAACTGGAAACAGATCACAAGCCACTCATTTCATTATTTTCGGAAAACAATGGTATCAATACCAATGCACCGTCCCGCATCCAGAGGTGGGCGCTGACATTATCTGTCTATGATTATATCATTTGCCATAGACCTGGCAGTGAGAATTGTGCCGATGCATTGAACCGTCTGCCGTTGCCCACATCGGAGATGGAAATGCCACAACCGGCAGACCTACTGTTAGTCATGGATGCTTTTGAAAGTGAAGGAACCCCTGTCACGGCCCAACAAGTTAAGACCTGGATCAGCTAAGACCCGATATTATCGGTTGTGAAACGTTGTATCCTTAGTGGTGATTGGTCTGCCATATCCAAGCAAATGTGTGAGGAGATCAAACCTTACATCCGTCGCAAAGACGAATTATCCATTCAATCAGATTGTATACTGTGGGGTAATCGTGTTGTTATGCCCAAGAAAGGCAGAGAGAAATTTGTGCATGATCTATATAGCACGCATCCTGGTATTGTCATGATGCAAGCCATTGCCAGGTCCCATGTATGGTGGCCTGGAATTGACTCTGATCTGGACACATGTGTGCATCAGTGCAACACTTGCATGCAGCTTAGGAAAGCACCAGCAGAATCACCGCTGAGTCTGTGGTCGGGCCATCTAAACCATGGTCCAGGATCCACATCGACTTTGCAGGTCCCTTCCTGGGAAAGATGTTCTTAGTTGTGGTGGATGCTTATTTCAAGTGGATAGATTGTGCAATCATGTCATCCAGCACATTCATAGCTACCATTGAGAGCCTTCGTGTCATGTTTGATACACATGGTCTGCCTGTCATCGTTGTAAGCGACAACGGACCTTGCTTCTCTAGTCTGGAGTTTCAAGAATTCATGAAACTCAATGGTGTCAAACATGTGAAGTCAGCATCCAATGGACAAGCAGAGCGTGCGGTCCAAACCATCAAGCAGAGTATGAAACGTGTAATTCAAGGTTCACTGCAAACTCGCTTGTCATGCATATTGCTTAGTTATAGGACAAGGCCCATACGCTTACCAGGGTCTCCCCTGCTGAACTATTAATGAAGAGAGGTCTCAAGACCAGGCTCACTCTTGTCCACCCTGACTTGAATAATTGTGTCGAATACAGACGTCAAAGTCAGCAAGGGTATCATGATCGCACTACTGTGTCACGCGACATTTCTATCAATGATCCTGTGTATGTACTGAATTATGGTCAAGGTCCCAAGTGGATTGCCGGTACTGTTACAGCCAAGGAGGGTAACAGAGTGTTTATCGTTGAGCTCAAGAATGGGCAAACACACAGGAAACATGTTGATCAGATAAAGCTGCGGCACACGGATGAACCGGAACAGTCTGAGGAAGACACAATCAGTGACCAACCAACCTACCCTCAGTCATCAGAGGACTCCGCTGTCATCAATGAATCTGGACTTTCAATCCCTGACATGGTCATTGCCACTCCCATCAGATCGGCTACCCAGCCCCCAGTCATAACAGACTCAGAACGCTTGCCCAAGACTGGAGTTGAACTGAGACGATCAACTCGGGAACGGAAAACTCTGGACCATCTCAATTCGTAAAAAGACCGTTACTAATATCTTAAAGGGGGATATTGTCATGTATGTATGCTTGGGTTTACTAGCCACCAGGTGGCGCCACTGTCAGAGTTCATTGGGCTGTACGCACATGTGTGCGGCCCAGGTATAAAAGGCCAGCCGTCTTGTAATGTAATCACTTTGGGCCCTAATAAAGTAGAGCCAGGTTTGTACCTGTTCGGAGTTTACAGTATTCAGTCTATTGAGTTATTGCATACATAACACTTATTTGTTCTGGCATATATGTAACTCCAGACCCACAGCAAGAGTCGTTGACTCTTAACTGCCCTCTGAAATGGACCAGCAAGCCACTCAGTTGTACCTTCATCACCCAGACTGCAATGATTCAAGGAACATAGAAACATAGAAAATAGGTGCAGGAGTAGGCCATTCGGCCCTTCGAGCCTGCACCGCCATTCAATATGATCATGGCTGATCATGCACTTCAGTACCCCATTCTTGCTTTCTCTCCATACCCCTTAATCCCTTTAGCCGTAAGGGCCACATCTAACTCCCTATTGAATATATCTACTAAACTGGCCTCAACAACTTTCTGCGGTAGAGAATTCCACAGGTTCACAATTCTCTGAGTGAAGAAGTTTCTCCTCATCTCGGTCCTAAATGGCTTACCCCTTATCCTTAGACTGTGATCCTGGTTCTGGACTTCCCCAACATCGGGAACATTCTACCTGCATCTAACCTGTCCAATCCCGTCAATATTTTATATGTTTCTATGAGATCCCTTCTCATTCTTCTAAATTCCACCACATTATAAGAACATAAGAACATAAGAAATAGGAGCAGGAGTAGGCCATACGACTCCTCGAGCCTGCTCGGCTATTTAAAATGATCATGGCTGATCCGATCATGGACTCAGGTCCACTTCCCTGTCCACTCTCCATAACCCCTTATCCCCTTATCATTTAAGAAACTGTCTATTTCTGTCTTAAATTTATTCAATGTCCCAGCTTCCACAGCTCTCTGAGGAAGCGAATTGCACAGATTTACAACCCTCTGAGAGAAGAAATTTCTCCTCATCTCAGTTTTAAATGGGCGGCCCCTTATTCTAAGATTATGCCCTCGAGTTCTCGTCTCCCCCATCAGTGGAAACATCCTCTCTGCGTCCACCTTGTCAAGCCCCCTCATAGGGGTCAAGTTTCGGCCTGAGTTGCTCCTTTTTTTTGTAGCAACTGGTTTAGAATGGAGTATCTTAGAAATTTCAATTCTCAGCATTTAGTTTGCTCCAGTTCTAGTCAGTTAGAACAGTTTCTTTTTGGAACAGAATTTTCTTTTCAAAAGGGGGCGTGCCCAGCCACTTACGCCTGTTTTGAAAGTTTAGGCAGTGAAAATTTACTCCAAATTAACTTAGAATAGACTAAGTGTAGATTTTTGTATGCTTAGAAAAACCTTGCCTACACTTAGAAATCAGGCGTAGGTTACAAATCAGGCGTAGGGAACGAGGGGGGGCGGGGTGGTGGGGGAGAGAAAGGGAAGTTTCAAACATGAAACACATCACCTTTACAAATAAAGAGCCATCAATAATAAATGATAAATAAATCAACCAATAAATCAATCAAAAAAAATAAAAAAATAAAAAATTAAAAAATCAATAAATAAAAAATTAAGTTTCTACTCACCGACTGCAGCACCGGGAGCCCTCCAACACTGTGCTGGGACAGCCTCCCCCGCCCCCTGGCCCCCCTCAGTGTGTCTCTCTCTGTCTGTCAGTGTCTCTCTCTCTCTCTCTGTCTGTCAGTGTGTGTCTCTCTTGGTGTCTGTCAGTGTCTATGTGTTTCTGACAGCGAGGGGAGGGGAGAGGAGATGGGGGGGGTAGATGAGAGGGAGGGGGGAGGGGTGAGAGGGAGGGGAGGGAGGGGGGAGAGGGAGGGGAGGGGGGGAGAGGAGAGGGAGGGGACAGGAGAGGGGGTGGAGAGGAGAGGGAGGGGAGAGGAGAGGGGGTGGAGAGGAGAGGGAGGGGAGAGGGGAGGGAGGGAGAGGGGAGCGAGGAAGGGGGAGAGGGGGAGAGGGGAAGGAGGGAGAGGAGAGGAGAGGGAGGGAGGGAAGGGAGAGGAGAGGGAGGGAGGGAAGGGAGAGCAGAGGGAGAGGAGAGGGAGGGGTAGGGGAGAGGGAAGGGAGAGGGAGGGGAGGGGAGGGGGAGGGGAGGGGGAGGAGGCTGAACGGGCCCGGCGACGTGAAGAAGCCGGGCCGAAGACTTCGGGCGGGGCCCACTGAAGGAAGAGGGAATGGATCGGACTTGAAGCGGGGTGGGGGGGGGAGCCGGAGCGGAGCGGGAGCTGGGGGGGAGCGGGCAGCGGAGCGGGAGCTGCGGGGGGGCGGGCAGCGGAGCGGGAGCTGGGGGGGAGCGGGCAGCGGAGCGGGAGCTGCGGGGAGCGGGCAGCGGAGCTGGAGCTGCGGGGAGGCGGGCAGCGGAGTGGCAGCTGGGGGGGTGGGGTGCTGCTCGGGCAGTGGAGCGGGAGCTGCGGGGGTGGGGGGGGGGCGGTAAGAGAGCCAGAGGGAGCGTGAGCTGAACAGGGGAGAAAGTTGGAGCCCACAGCCAGAGCAGGAGCTGAAGAGGAGGGAGGTGCAGCCTGATCTTCGCCACCCCAGTGAACCCATTCGGCCAAGGCTAGGGGCAGCATGCTTCGGACCCCTCCCACACAGTTTCGGGTGCCTGGAGCTACTGCACATGCTCTCCCACTGTAGCGTGCATGTGCAGAGGTCCCGGCACTGTTTTCAGCGCAGGGATCTGGCTCCGCCCCCCCCACAGCTCATGCTGCGCCACGCCTACTCAATCTTTCCTCATAAGTCAACCCCCTCATCTCCGGAATCAACCTTGTGAACCTTCTCTGAACTGCCTCCTAAGCAAGTTTATTCTTTCGTAAATATGGAAACCAAAACTGCATGCATTATTCCAGGTGTGGCCTCACCAATATCCTGTATAGCTGTAGCAAAACTTCCCTGCTTTTATTCTCCGTTCCCTTTGCAATAAAGGCCAAGATTCCATTGGCCTTCGTGATGACTTGCTGTACCTGCATACTATCCTTTTGTGTTTCATGCACAAGTACCCCCAGGTCCCGCTCTGCAATTTTGCTTCATTTAAATAATAACCTGCTCTTTGATTTTTTTCTGCCAAAGTGCATGACCTCACACTTTCAAACATTATACTCCATCTGCCAAATTTTCTCCCACTCACTTAGCCTGTCTATGTCTTTTGCAGATTTTTTGTGTCCTCCTCACACATTGCTTTTCCTCCCATCTTTGTATCGTCATCAAACTTGACTACGTTATACTCAGTCCCTTCCTCCAAGTCATTGATATAGATTGTAAATAGTTAGGGTCCCAGCACTGATCCCTGCGGCACCCCACTGATTACTGCCAGCCCGAGAATGAACAATTTATCCCTACTCTCTGTTTTCTGTTCATTAGCCAATCCTCTATCCATGCTAATATATTACCCCCAACCCCGTGAACTTTTATATTGTGCAGTAACCTTATGTGGCACCTTGTCAAATGCTTTCTGGAAGTCCAAATACACCACATCCACTGGGTTCCCCTTTATCCACCCTGTTCGTTACATCCTCAAAGAATGCTAGCAAATTTGTCAAACATGACTTCCCCTTCATAAATCCATGCTGACTCTGCCTGGCTGAATTTTGCTTCTCCACATGTCCTGCTACTGCTTCTTTAATAATGGACTCCAACATCTTCCCAACCACAGATGTTAGGCGAACTGGTCTGTAGTTTCCTGCATTTTGTCTGCCTCCTTTTTTTATCAAGGGCAAATAGGTATGGGCAATAATTGCCAGCCTTGCCAGTGATGCCCACATCCTCTGAACGAATACATTTTAAAAAATGACTCAATCGTACAGCCAAACTTTGCATCTGGATTCCTTACAAGATCACAATGCAATGTTCCATAGCTATAGACCAAACATGTGCATATATGTTAACAGATACATTATTTAGCAATTTTATATGACCAGAGAAGTTGTGCAATATGATATAAGTACATGAAGACCAAACCAGTGAGGAAAAACTATTAGCAATTGAGATGGAGGGAGGGGAACAGCCATTTTGGTTTTAATTTTGCTTCTCAGTCAATATTTATGGTGGCAGTTGAAGGTGCCAATTAGGACAATGGCATATTTAGGTCTGGATGATAAAGCTCTGTTGATCATATTTTACAAGCAGGTGAACAATTTCATAATCAGCTAATGCAAAATTGTAACAAAGAACCGTTTTCTCTTTGAGAAATAATTCTGTCCAAAAAATGAAGGTGCTTCATTCTAAATCTTACTGCAGGCAGAAGCCAACCCATGCTTAAAATATAGACTATCCTCTCTGTCATGTATGTAGACCATGTATACTAACGGTATGGTCACATAAGGTGTGCCACCAGAGGGCACTGTAGTGGGAGACCTGAGGGTCACCTGCATTGGTGTGCAGGGCCCAGTATAAAAGGCTGCCCAACATGCTTGTGGCTCACTCTGGAGTTACAATAAACATGACTAAGGTCACAACAGCTCAAGTACAATACTAGACCTCGTGGAGTCACTCATAAGAGTATTAAAGACATAACAACTGGCGATGAGATTATGAACTTTCACGCAAAAATGACTAATGTTGGTGCATTCGAAAAGTTCTCAGAGGGTGAAGATTGGGAAGCCTTTACGGAGCGGCTTGACCAATATTTCGTAGCAAATGACCTGGTAGGCGATGATCCGACCATGCTGGCAGATAAGCGCAGAGCTATCCCGTTGACCAGTTTTGGGCCCACGGTCTATGGCCTCGTCAGGGACTTGTACCAGAGAAAACAACGACCAAGTCATACGAGGAGCTGAAAGAGCTAATTCAGGACCAACTCAAACCGAAGGAGAGCATCCTCACAGCCAGGCATCGATTTTATACATACCGCCGCCCCGAGGACCAGGAAATCGCGAGGTACGCTGCCGACCTCTGGAAGCTGGCAGGACCGTGTGAATTCGGCGCATCCCTCGCCGATGCGTTGCGGGATGTCTTCGTAATTGTCATCAGTCATGAGGCCCTTCTTCACAGGCTACTGTCTGCCGAAACCACTGCCACTCTGCAGAAGGCCATCAGCATCAGCCAGGCGTTCATGACCTCAAGCTACAGCTCCAAGCAGATGATGACTCACCCTCAGGACTCAAACCCGATAAGTACTGTAAATAGAATGGCGCCTTTCACAGGCAGAACTGTTGAACGTGAATCTGCCCAAGGCAGAGCGTACAGGCCCCTGAGTCCTTTAACTCAGAGTCCGCCGAGTGGTGCAAACATAAGTCGAGTAGCACCATGCTGGCGTTGCGGAGGTAATCACAGGACTCATCAGTGTTTGTTCAGAGACTATGAATGCAAAGGCTGCAGCACAAAGGGCCACCTCCAGCGAATGTGCAAAAGAGCTGTGACTCACCACGTGGAAGAGGAGTCAGCAGATGGCTGTGAAACCAGCGCGGATTACGAGGAGATGGCTAGAGAGGCAGCTCTGTCCCAGAACGAAGTATATGGAGTATATACCTGCACCACAGATTGTCCTCCAGTGATAATGGAAGTCGAGATAAATGGCGTTCCAGTCTTCATGGAAGTGGACACGGGGGCGAGTCAGTCAGTAATGAGCCAGGAAGCCTTTGATTGGCTATGAAACGATCAAGATGAATGATCCAAGCTGTTTCCAGTTCAGGAAAAGCTGTGCACCTACACCAAGGAACTGATATCATTTGTTGGTAGTGCAGATGATGGTGCGGTGCACAATTTACCATTGTGGATTGTTTCAGGGACCAATGCTACTTGGAAGAAATTGGATGGGAAAGATTCATTGGAACTGGGAAGACTTCATCACTCCAACGATCGACATCCCCTGTGCTCAGAGGCAGAGCAAGCCCCCACCTTCGGTGGGACCAGGCATCGGAGAGCAGATCCGCACAGCCCTCGAGGCACAGACCGCTCATCACGACTGCGTGGCGATGATCCGGCTGAGACGACCTGAATGCACCTTCCTAGTTTCAGTGGCAGGACTCCTGGGGAGGAAGATTGGATCCGAGGACGCCTTCCCAGCTTCAGTGGCAGCATCCTTGGGAAAGAAGATCGCGGCAGTCGACATCATGGACAGGGAAAAGATGGCGTCCAAACCACGAGGTGCAGTGCTAATGGAGCAACGACACGTGATTCCATGGAAGGAAGACGATTGGGGTAAAAGTAGTAAGCACATTTTAAAGGAGGCCAGCAAACCGCCATTTTTGAATGAACTGCTTGAAATTGGTAACCAATGTAAAAGTCCAGCTGTAACGAGCAAAATGTTGTTGACCGATGTCGGTGCAAATTGCAATCAGCTAATGTAGAGGGCGAACACCTAACGATTGTATACAGGTCCAGCGGGCTATCCAGTGCTGTAGCCTGCGTCCCTGGGACCAGAACGATGTATCATAAAGTGTCCTCACAGCTGACAGAAGTAGACAAGCGGCAGAGTAAATGATCCCCGGAGAGCAGAGGCACCAGTAGCGATACCCTGCCTCAGATCGGTTTAACATTGCAGGCACTCAATGGCATGAACCGCCACGGACCAGAAACAGTAAACTGCGCCTATGCTCGCAGTCGGCTACCATCGCCACCACCCAGGTGGAAAAGGCGCAGCCCACAAACCCGCTCACCACCACGGCAATGCCCAAGAGCGAAGGGTCACCCGCAACGGCTCCTCCGAATGGGACCTGGACCAGCCAGGATCCCAAATTAGAGAGTGCTCACAATGGTGCCCTCAAGGAAAGCGAGTCAGCAGTCCCCTGCGAACTGCTAGACAAGATGAGGCAGCCCCACCGGGTCGCTTAGACATTATGCTCACTCGCTCAGACCGCTTCCCAGGGAGCAGCAGTGACACTATGCAAACGAAAAGGACACGGAGGTCAGAGACACATCAGCTATTTTTGGACCTGCCCAACACTAGGAATAACGGCAAGAGCCCTGAGCTCCGGCAAATCTAGCAAAATGAGCTCACCTCGCCCACAGACCCACTAGCATTGGGCGCTGCGCCGCCACCAGACGACCCGGATCCCATCTGGCCGTGCTGGAACTAGACTGTCCCCGTGTACCTGTACTGATATACCTGTACTGATCATGTAAATGTACCACACAAAAAGAAACGTAACTGTAATCCACCCAACAAATGTACCAAGATGTAAATATAAAACCCATGTGATGAACTTGAATGCAACTTGCATGTAACGGGCCATTAGCATGATCTCTGTGTGGGTGGGGGGAGGGGGGGGGAGAACCAGAAACTACGGGGACCTCCACTGGCAACAAATCTCACTATCAACCCACCCAAGCTAGAAGCGACCCTCCAATGGTCAACCAGGAAGAGCAAAGCCCAGATCAGCGTCAATGTACGAGTCAATTTGCATTAAAGACTTGGGAGGAAGTGATGTCATGTATGTAGACCATGTATACTAACTGTATAGTCACATAAGGTGTGTCACCAGAGGGCACTGCGGTGGGAGGCCCGAGGGTCACCTGCAGAGCCCAGTATAAAAGGCTGCCCACCATGCTTGTGCCTCACTCTGGAGTTACAATAAATGGGACTAAGTCACAACAGCTCAAGTACAATACTAGACCTCGTGGAGGCTAAAGGGATCAAGGGGTATGGAGAGAAAGCAGAAAAGGGGTACTGAGGTGCCATGATCTTATTGAATGGTGGTGCAGGCTCGAAGGGCCGAATGGCCTACTCCTGCACCTATTTTCTATGTTTCTATAAGAGTATTAAAGACATAACACTCTCCATCATTGTCTTAATAGAAATCATAGTCAGGGGTGAGTGCAGTATTTTCGCTATCTATCCCAATAAGAGTAATATAAAGCTAGCTTGTATATTCAAATATGTTAGCTAGGTACTTGGGCTGGATTTTCCGCTAATTTGCGCCCTATTTAGCACTTCGGCAGGGCAGAAAAAGGTGTTTCTGGGTGTCAAACGGGCATCCAAGATTTAGATCGTGGGCAGAAGTTTCGGCAATGGTTTTCCTGAGGCTCATTTGAAGGACCGCCGCTTTTCCATTACATCTGTATTATGTAGTGTTTTGAGCTCCTATATCCACTTACTTACCCTCAGTATCCGAGGGGGGCTCAGCGACCCCACTGGCAGCTGTCCGACCTGTGGCACCGATGAGGGCTGCAACTCGCTCATCGACATCCGTGAGTGGCAGTGTCTGAGGTGGTCTCCCGCCTGTCTGCAGTTGCTCTCGGCGATTATGGAAGTGCTTCGACTGAAAAGATGAAAACGGGGATGTTGTATCACAGATGGCCACCAAACTAGTTTATGTCGCACTGATTGAATGTGCGAGGGGCCTTTGCTAAATACGCTTGGATCTTGCCTGTGCTTCATCAGGAGGTTATCGAAGTCTACAGGCATCTAAGGTGAGGGTTTTAAGAGAGCTTTCAGAAAGCGATAGGAGCAGTTGCAGTGCATTGCCATGAACTATGTTAATTATGTGCTTCGATAATTCTACGCAAATAGGGTGCCAAAATAAGCTTTCCTTTCTTTTATGCATTGTGGGAAGCAGCCCACATCGTGTTGAGAGGCATTAAAAGCATGAGAGCAATCACATAGTCTGTCAGATTTATCCTTGAAGTCATGGAGAAGTGCATAGATGAAAATGTTACTCGCCCTGATGACTCTGCTGAGGTCATGAAACATTTTTCGGCACTGTGTACCTGTCCTGGGCACAATGTCTGAAGCTGAGACCTCCTCAGCTATTTCCCTCCAGATCTTTTTAAAAATGGCAGGCAGAGGTCTGGAATCCCCCACCCTCCAAAGATTCAGTGCTGCCAACCTCCTCTCCACCATGCCCACCAACACTTCATCGGTCTCATGTGTGAAGCACATGGCACGCTGCCTTCACTCCTCCTCCTCAATCTCAGCAGAAGTGGCTGAAGTGGGCAAGTTTAAATGCGCATGCGCGCAGGAAGTAGCCGCGACCTGCATTACCGTTTGCGACAGGAAACAAAACCAGGAGGTGGGGGAAAAAAAGCGCATGCACAAAATGGCCGCCTCCTTCACAGCCAGAAGTTTCGGCTCTGGCGCACATACTCGGTTGTGCAACGCTGGACTTAACGCCAACGCTCCTCCAGAGCTCTCTCTCTTGGCGAAACTTCCTTGCTGTGTCGCTAACATTATCCCGGCGCTAACTTTTGCTGAACATGCAACTTCAGTACCCCATTCCTGCTTTCTCACCATACCCCTTGATCCCCCAAGTAGTAAGGACTTCATCTAACTCCTTTTTGAATATATTTAGTGAATTGGCTTCAACAACTTTCTGTGGTAGAGAATTCCACAGGTTCACCACTCTCTGGGTGAAGAAGTTTCTCCTCATCTCGGTCCTAAATGGCTTACCCTTTATCCTTAGCCTGTGACCCCAGGTTCTGGACTTCCCCAACATTGGGAACATTCTTCCTGCATCTAACCTGTCTAAACCCGTCAGAATTTAAAACGTTTCTATGAGATCCCCTCTCATTCTTCTGAACTCCAGTGAATACAAGCACAGTTGATCCAGGCTTTCTTGATATGTCAGTCCCGCCATCCTGGGAATCAGTCTGGTGAACCTTCGCTGCACTCCCCCAATAGCAAGAATGTCCTTCCTCAAGTTAGGAGACCAAAACTGTACACAATACTCCAGGTGTGGCCTCACCAAGGCCCTGTACAACTGTAGTAACACCTCCCTGCCCCTGTACTCAAATCCCCTCGCTATGAAGGCCAACATGCCATTTGCTTTCTTAACTGCCTGCTGTACCTGCATGCCAACCTTCAATGACTGATGTACCATGACACCCAGGTCTCGTTGCACCTCCCCTTTTCCTAATCTGTCACCATTCAGATAATAGTCTGTCTCTCTGTTTTTACCACCAAAGTGGATAACCTCACATTTATCCACATTATACTTCATCTGCCATGCATTTGCCCATCTGCAAACTTGGAGATATTACATTCAATTCCTTCATCTAAATCATCAATGTATATTGTAAATAGCTGGGGTCCCAGCACTGAACACTGCGGCACCAGACTAGTCACTGCCTGCCATTCTAAAAAGGACCCATTTATTCCTATTCTTTGCTTCCTGTCTGCCAACCAGTTCTCTATCCACGTCAATACATTATCCCCAATACCATGTGCTTTATTTTCTCCCAAAGCGAAGTGGCGCTGTCAGGACCCGTTAACCTTTATCAGACACTCTGCGGCAGCGTACAAAAGTCGAATCCGGGTGACGAAATGCGTCCCGAACCCAAAAGCACGCAGAGACTGGTGAAAACAACTCTTTTGGGAGGAAACAAAAACATTAATCCGTGCCCCCCGATCTGGGGGACACACCAAACATTTTCAAAGCCCTTTTGCCCCCCCCCCCACCCACCCCAAGTGCCCCCTATAAAAGGGGAGGGGGACACTAAAAAACACCGGCAATTAAAACAAATTAGACTACAAAACATAAAATCAAATTAAAATTTGGTTGTCGGGGGTAACGGTGCACTCCAGTCCCTCCGGCGCCCACCTCTCGCGGAAGGCCGCGAGCGTACTGGTGGACACCGCGTGCTCCATCTCTCAGGACACCATGGCGTGGATGTAGGCGCGGAAGAGAGCCAGGCAGTCAGGCTGAATGACCCCCTCGACCGCCCGCTGCCTGGACCGGCTGATGGCACCCTTGGCCGTGCACAGGAGCAGTCCTACGAGGAGGCCCTCGGACCTACCCGCTCCCCTCCGCACAGGGTGCCCAAAGATCAGGAGTGTGGGACTGAAGTGCAGCCAGAAATTGAGGAGCAGCCCCTTTAAATAATGAAACAGGGGCTGCAACCTCGCACACGCCATAAAAACATGGAACACGGACTCTTCCAGACCGCAGAAATTGCAGGTGGCCTGGGAGTCCGTGAACTGGCTTAAAAATTTGTTGCACGGGACTGCACCACCCTCCAGGCCAAGTCCCCGATAAATAGTGGGAGGATTCCCGCGTAGAGTGCCCTCCATCGGGGACCCCCGCCTCCTCCGGACGGCAAGATGGTACGCCATGGCATGTCCGGACGGCAGACGAGGATGGCAAAGTTGAGAGTGTGCAGGAGCAGCCCGTACAGGAAACCCCTCCGCGCAGAACTGAAAGGCACAGAGGGGATTTCCCCGAGGCGGCTCAAGTTGTGAGGCGTCGGGGTTTAGTGCCGATGAGGAATTCCGTCCGGACGGGGTCAGTTCGGACGGGATCTCCCCACGTGCTTGAGCCTCCTCGATGCACCTAACGGAGTCAGGGCCCAGAGCTGTTTTTAGCGACTCGATGGCATCGGCCGCGCAGCGGACGTCGGCCGAATTTAGGCGCCGCGCCAACATGTCTGGCGCCATCCAGCCCGCTCCTCCGCCATCGAGCAGGTCCCTGACCCTGATCACCTCACCAGCCACAGCCCTCTCGTCCAACTGCCACCTAAAACCTCGGTCGTGGAGGTACGGATTCCCGAGCAGCGGCTCCTGCAGGACAGCCGCCACTCCAGCCGGTGGAGAGCTGCGCTTGGTGGAGACTTTGTTCCAGACCCCGATGAGTTCCTTGTAAAAGACAGGCAGCTCCTGGACGGCGGTCCTGACGCCCCCCAAGCTCACAAACAGGAGCTGTGTGTTGTAGTTTAGGCCATGCTGCTGGCGGAAGAAATACCTCGCCAGCGCACGCCACCTAGGAGGGGGCTCGACGTAAAGGTATCTCTGCAGGGTCTGAAGACGGAAAGTCGCGAGCTGGGTGCTGACACACACCAACGACTGACCGCCCTCCCTAAGCGGGAGACTCAAGACCGCGGCAGAGACCCAGTGCTTCCTGTTGTTCCAGAAGAAGTCCACCAGCTTCTTCTGTATCTTGGCGACAAACGCAGGGGCAGGGGTCAAAGTGACCAGCCGATACCACAACATGGCGGCCACCAGCTGGTTTATGACTAGCGCTCGACCCCTGTAGGACAGCACTCGGAGCAGTCCTGTCCAGCGCCCTAGGCGAGCGGCGATCTTGGTTCCAGCTCTTGCCAGTTCGCCGGCCAGGCTTCCTCGTCGGGGCTAAGGTAGACTCCCAGATAGAGGAGATGGGTCGTGCTCCAGGCAAAAGGCCTGAGCTCCTCCGGCAGGGAGTCCACCCGCCACTGACCCACCAGGAGTCCGGAACATTTCTCCCAGTTGATTCTGGCGGAGGATGCAGCCGAGTAAATCTCCTGGCACTCGCGCATCCTCCGCAGGTCAGCGGGATCCTCTACCGTGAGGAGCACGTCATCGGCGTATGCCGAGAGGACGACCTTCATGCCTGGCCCTTGCAGAGCCAGTCCCGTCAACCTCGTCCTCAGAAGGCGCAGGAAAGACTCCATGGCATATAACTGGCCGGACATGGGGCATCCCTGGCGCACCCCTCCCAAAGCGAAGGGGCGCCGTCAAGGACCCGTTAACCTTAATCAGACACTCCGCGGCAGCGTACAAAAGTTGAATCCGGGCGACGAAATGCGTCCTGAACCCGAAAGCGTGCAGAGACTGATGAAAACATAGTGAGAATCATCCATACAGGTGAAAGCACTGATTAACCTAATTAAGTCAATTGTTTTGGGCTGGAATTTGGAAACCTAGTGAAATTTACCGCTCGACAACTTACTGTCACATCACTGATGGAGAATTCTGTCACAACATTGTTAAGTTTGAAACATTTATCACTGAATCACTGCCAAGAAACACCTCTATCGCTCGCCAAGTGGAAAATTCAGCCGCATATGTTTCTCATTGTTTATTGAGGAGCTTTGCCTGAAAACAAAGCTGATGTCTCATGTTAACAATATAATGTTCTCTGTGTCCAGTTGTTATCATATTTTCATGAGTCTCTGTTTAGCATCTGTTGCACAGGCCATGCATTTTTCACTAGTAGTAGCAAGAATAATAGCTCCTGTCATCATTTGTTTTATCTTAACTTCTTTAAAACATTCCTTGTTATTAATCTTTTATTAGCCTCATGTTTACATCGGTTCTTTGTTCAGTAGGTTATATGATCTGTAAGATGATCTTTCCAAATTGTTCTCTCCTTTGTTTTACCTCCTATCTAGTCTATCTTGTTCTGAATACAATCCAAGCATTAACTGAGTGTTGCTTCATGTTTGCATCAATCTTGACATATATTTATCATTAAAACATTTTGTTTATTGTAAAGTTGAATATAATAAATTTACCTAAAAAGGTCTCAGGCATGGGAAGCATCACTATCTTCCAAGCTAATTTTTTGGCATTAGTGTTAAATATGCAAAATTGCTTCTCATAATAGAACAGTAATGCCATCAGTCTTTTCCAGCTTGCATTTTATAGTTTTCTAATAATTTTCTAGAATAAACTCACCTAATCGGAGGCTGTGGCAGCGATGGCGGAAGTTAAAGCAGGGAGTGGAGGAACAGCGCAGAACTAATCGGAGGCTGTGGCAGCGATGGCGGAAGTTAAAGCAGGGAGTGGAGGAACAGCGCAGAACTAATCGGAGGCTGTGGCAGCGATGGCGGAAGTTAAAGCAGGGAGTGGAGGAACAGCGCAGAACTAATCGGAGGCTGTGGCAGCGATGGCGGAAGTTAAAGCAGGGAGTGGAGGAACAGCGCAGAACTAATCGGAGGCTGTGGCAGCGATGGCGGAAGTTAAAGCAGGGAGTGGAGGAACAGCGCAGAACTAATCGGAGGCTGTGGCAGCGGCGGTGTACCTTCCACGTTGTATTTCCCAAAAAAACAAGGAGTAGTGTCACAGGACAGCAGATAGGTGATTGGTTGGTGAGTATTAAGGCTTTTTTCATCTAAACTAAGACAGTGGTTTAAACTAGGACCGGGAAACTTTAATGTATTGGATTAGATTTACAACTTAACTAGTTAAGCTAATTTATATAACAATAAATAATTGTTGAATAAAGACTTTAACTGATTAAGTAAATAAAATAAGGCTGGTTTAAGGTATGGCAGGGCAGGTTGTGTGTCTGAATTGTAGTATGTTGGAGTTTGTGGACGCTGAGACTGTCCTGAGCAAACACGTCTGTAGGAGATGTCTCCATCTCGAATCTCTCCGGCTCAGAGTCATTGAGCTGGAGTGTGAGTTGGAGACACTGTGACAGATAATGATCGGGGATGAATTTCTGGACAGTTTTATCCAGAATACAGTCACACCCCAAAGGAAAGCACAGGTTCAGGAAAGGGAGGGTGTGACTTTTAGGGAGTCGGGTAGCAAGGATTTAGGAGAGGTTGAGAAGGAGGTCCCACAGACCCTGATCCTGTCCAACAGGTATGATGTACTCGCTACCTGTGAGGACAAGGAGAAAAACTGCAGGGAGAACAGCCACAATGCAGACCAAGGCATTGTGGCTCAGAAGGCTGTCCAAGGGAGGGGTATAGGGTTTAATAAATTCATATATGCTGTTTTAACAATTACTTTCTTTGTATACTGACTTTGTGTTATTACTTGCTTTGTTAAGATGCAACCATAACCGCAATGGGAAAGCTGGGCTAAATAGGCTAAGGTGTAGTTGCGCAAGTTTGATTTAAGGATTGATAATATTTGTGTAAGAACAATAGTAGAGATGGTTGGGATATATCTGTACTTGCTTCAGAGTAGATGGTTGTAAAACTGCAGGAATCAAGCAGTACTAGATGAAGTATGAACTTTGAGTCTCTTGCAAAAGCAGAAAATTGGAACCATTTGTACAAGGTGCACATGCTGGGCCATCAGGAGTCCATGAACGAACAAAATGTGACCATAATCCAATCATTTCGGCCTAAACAATCCATGACCTAATATGGTGAGGCACTAGCACTCCGAGGAGGATTAAAGAGAAAGGCTACAGAACATCGGTGGCACACCTCGAGGAAGAAGATCGACTCCAGTCAACAGAACACAGCGAGAACAGAAGATCGTGCCCCAGAGTGCTTGGAAGCAGGAACCGTTGGACACAAGTCTCGCTGTATACCTATTACCTTTGTTAAGTATTATCTTTGTATCTCTTTGTGATACTCAATACATTCTCTCGCTTGATGAAAGAATGTGAGTCCGTACCTTGCAGATCAAAATTGGTCAAGAATTCTAACTTGGGTATCTTCTGTCTCATAAACGTTATCATATAGGTTTCCCCTCAGAGATAACCTGCAATTGGCGACCATGAAGGGACTTCTTGACCAATTAAAACTGGACCTTCATTGTTGATTTAGAAAGAGACTCCCGACTGCCCGCCTGACCAGTGAGTTGTTTCTGTTGAACTAGCTGAGAGGAGATATCTATAGAAGTGTTTACGGGGAGTGTGCAGTCCATAGATAGCCCCCATAGGTGTCTTCTGTTTGAGGGAAGAAAATGGCAGGTAAAACGCTGCTAACGTTGTTTTGGGTTATAGTTAACAAGTTATGTGGCGCTCTGTTGGAGCGCTTGAATCAGTCGCAACATGTCCCCTTTGAGGACTTAGTTGCCTTTATTCCAAAAAAGATAGATGAGAAGAAACTCAAGGTGGACAAAGCGCTTAAACTGATGTCCTATGCAACTCTACATTGTTTGCAAAGATGCAAAAAAGTGGGCCCAAGTTTCCGATGTCTGGTAGAATGGCGCACCTCCGAGAGGCCCGCCTATTTTTTATAACTCAAAAAGTGCCGAAAACTTACTTTGCGATTCTCCGATATCTGTAGGCCCATTTCCAGCTCAGCACGGTGCAGCAGGAGCTGCTGGGGATGGAGCAAACGGCGTTCTGAGCAAGCACTGCTGGCAGGGGAGCAGGGCTAGGGCCCAGCATCAGTTTGAGTGTTGGCAGCATTGCACATGCGTGTTGGAGCGTGCGCGCATGCGCAATGGCACACAAACATTGGCAATCGGCTATCTTTAAAGGGACATGCAGAAAATTGATTTTTGGGTGTGTGGAGCTGTACAAAGCCTTCTGAGTGATTTTTGGTGCCTGAAGGAGTGCTAATAGCAGTACTGTGGAAGAAATCAGCTGCTGGAATCAGTGAGTGCTGTTTGTTGCTGCTAAACTTCCAGAAGGAATGCTGCATAGGTGCATGCAAAGTAAGGACTGTGTGTTTTGAAAAATCACTGAATATCAATTCAATACAGCAATGGAACAATGTCCACTAAGAACGAAGAATTTCTTGCATAAGGAAGTGGAGAGACTAGTTAATGTAATTGAGCAGAGATGGCAGGAGCTGGATACCAGCAACAGAGGTCGCACAAAAGTGCCATCCAAAGAAATGAAGAAACGCTGGAACCTAGTTGCAGAAGATTACTGCACAGTGGTGCATATCAGGAGATCTGTAAACCAGTGTAAAAAGAAATGACACGACCTTGGTCAAGTAGTTAGTGTAAGTAATATTTTCATTTTTCAATGGAATCTCAATTGTAAATGTGACCATCTGTATATGTCCCACCCTGCAGAAAGACATACTCTGTAAAAAGTTATAGTTTAATCTTTGCAGAAGAAATTGGCCCACAACAAAAGGGAAAGAACTCGAACAGGAGGAGGCACGCCAAGTCTGCATCCACCGGCACCCTTGGAACAGAGGGTCGCTGCTTTGATGAGTCGTACCTGGAGAAAAGCAATCAGTACAAGCTGGGCCCACACACAAGGGAGAGAGCAAGTCCTGAAAATGCATTGTGGCCCTTCAAATTAACCTGCTGCCTGGCCTCCTATGTGTGAGACTACTCATGCCACCCATCCTGCCCCCTCCTGTGCTGCTAACCATTTGACTGTTCTGTTATATTTTGCAGAAGATGATGCCAATCCTGAAGATCCTGAAGATACAGAAGAAGAACCAGATGCTGACGATCCAGAGGTTGACTGAAATGTCTTCAGGGGAGACTTTTGAACTTAATATGTATCAGTCCACATTAACGGACATCAGTTTTTCAAACACTTGCATAGGTTCTGGTCCGACATTTGATGATTTCACAGATTCCGAGGTTGTGGGTCCCAGTGGTGCTGGTGGTGGTGGTGCAATGCAACATTTTACACCCAGTGCCCCACCGTCCCAGCCTGCACCTCCCACTGGAGTGGTGTTGCCTACAACACCCAGGGCCCCACCGTCCCAGCCTGCACCTCCCACTGGAGTGGTGCTGCCTAGAACACCCAGTGCCCCACCGTCCCAGCCTGCACCTCCCACTGGAGTGGTGCCGCCTGCAATACCCAGGGCCCCACCGTCCCAGCCTGCACCTCCCACTGGAGTGGTGCCACCTGCAATACCCAGGGCCCCACCGTCCCAGCCTGCACCTCCCACTGGAGTGGTGCCGCCTGCAATACCCAGGGCCCCACCGTCCCAGCCTGCACCTCCCACTGGAGTGGTGCCACCTGCAATACCCAGGGCCCCACCGTCCCAGCCTGCACCTCCCACTGGAGTGGTGCCACCTGCAATACCCAGGGCCCCACCGTCCCAGCCTGCACCTTCCACTGGAGTGGTGCCGCGAGGCAGACCCAGGCAGAGGCGAAGGAGAATCGAAACACGCTCTCCTGAGTGTGCAACAAATGCGGCTCAGGTTGTGGCATTGGGTGTGGAAACCAATGAGCTTACCCGATCACTCGTGGGCAGCGTCAGTGCAGTGGGTGAAGAAGTAACAGTACCGACGGGAGAAATAGCAGTAATGACACAGGAAATGAGGGAGGGAATGTCAGAGGGAGTACAAGTGATGGCACAGGCCGTCAGGGAGGGCATGCAAGTGACGGCACAGGCCGTCAGGGAGATAGTTGCTGCAATAAGGGCACACAGCCCGGCCAATCAAATTACACCTTCATGAAGAAGTGAACATTTACCGAGATGTGGATGAGAGATAGTTGCAGCCTTTCTTTGCTGCTTTTGTTCTTGTTCTTGATGTAACTGCAGTAATTTTTTTCAAATTTAAATTGTTTTGTAAGTTTTGTAACTTTACAACTTATAAGTGATCTTAGGGTTTTTAAGTGATCTTATAGTGTAAATGCTCTCATATTTTGTAAGTTATTTAATTTCGCACCTAAAAAGTGATCTTGAAGTTTAAGAGTGTAAGATTTAGAGTGTAAGATTTTTCACATTGAAATTGTTTTGTAACTTTTGTAACTTTACAAGTTCATAAGTGATCTTAACATTTTTAAGTGATCTTAAAGAATCATACTAAAGTAAAGTTTGATACAACAAATATTTTATTACATTAACGTGCAGTACATTATGAACTTTTTAATAAAATATATTTACATTAAAACTGAATCATGTTCCATGAACACAACACGACATAGGAACATATCCGAAAAATAAACATGTCCATGCGGAACAGTTGTCTCTGAGCCCTCAGGCATCAGTAATTGAAGCGTTCACGGATGAGCTGCTGGCGCAGGGCTCGAGCAATCGTTAAAGGAGCACGATGGACCGCCCTCCTCCGACCTCGTGCTCCGCCATCAGGCACTCACATGCTTTCCTGATCATCATCATCCTCATCCTGCTCTTCTAAATTACTATCATTAGGCACTCTCACCTCATGTGGGTCTTCTGGTTCCACTACCAGCTCCTGCTGCCTCATGATGACTAAGTTATGCAGCATGCAGCACACAACAGTGGAGTGACCGACAATCTCAGGGGAATATTGCAAGTTGCTTCCAGAATGGTCCAGGCATCGGAAATGCTCTTTCAAGATGCCAATGGTCCTCTCTATGATGCTGCGCGTCGCAATGTGCGCCATGTTGTATTGATGGTCAGCTTCCGTCCGTGTTACGTGTAGGGGTGTCATGAGCCAGGTGGCGAGGCCGTACCCTTTGTCTCCCTGTAGCCAGCTCTGCCCTTCTGGCTGCTCCTCAAAAATGTCAGATATAACGCTGTCGCATAGGATGAAAGCATAATGGGTGCTGCCAGCGTATCTCGCATCAACTGACATGATGCGCTGATGTTGTCACACACGAGCTACACATTAATGGAGTGGAGACTATTTCTATTCCTGTACTGCTCGGAATCTTCCACAGGTGCTCGCAAGGCGATGTGGGTACAATCAATGCAGCCCTGTACCTTTGGGAAGCCAGCAATTTTTGAGAACCCCAGAGCCCTGTCATGCATTGCTTGGCCGGTCATTGGAAACTTGATGAAGTCATTCCTCCACGCATACAGTGCAGCTGTGACCTGGTGAACGCAGGCATGTATTGCAGGCATGTTGAGAGATGGTGCACACATCCCCAGTTGTAGCTTGAAACGATCCCGAGACATAGAAGGAAAGTGCAGCTGTAACCTTCACTTCAACAGCCAAGGCAGTCGATGTTCTGATTCTCGGCTGTAAATCTGCTTTCAGCATATCACAGATCTCAATGACAACTTCTCTGTGGAAATACAGCCTTTTGACACAATCAGCCTCACTCATGTCTAGGTACGAACGCCTGACTCGATATTGCCGACGTGGGTAAGGCCTCCTGCCCATCAGCCTGCAGGCTATGATGTTCCTGGTGCGGTGAGCTCTAATCAATTCTCTCCTATGTAGCGAATTGATGGAGAACCATTGCATAATCCGTGGCATTGATAATGCAGCACCCATACTTGAAGTAAAATTTAAACTTTCAAAGGTGCGTGCTGGCTGGCTGGCTCTCCCTCCTGGTGTTTTACAGACTTCTCCTATCCCCTGGCCGAATGGCCGAAAGATCGCAGCTCAGTGCCTGCTGCCTGCGTCATGCATGCTCGCCCTCTCGGTGTCTTCCAGGCCGGCCTTAGCTCCTGGCTGAAAGGCTGAAAGATCGCAGCTCGGTGCCTACTTCCTGCGTGCGTGCTCATCCTCCCGGTGTTTTCTAGGCTGCCCCTATCCCCTGGCCGAATGGCTGAAAGATCGTAGCTTGGTGCCTGCTGCCTGTGTCGTGTGTGCTCACCCTCCCAATGTTTTCCTGGCCGTCCCTATCCCCTGGCCGAACGGCCGAAAAACCTTAGCTCGATGCCTGCTGCTGCTGCTTCAATGGTGAGGTAGGAAAATTAATTTTTTATTTATTGATTTATTTATCATTTATTATTGATGAAGGCTCATTATTGGTCAAAGTGAAGTGTTTAATGCTTTGTAAAATCCCCTAACTTCCCTCTAACTCCCCATTCCCCCCCTGTCTCTCGCTACCTGCGCCTAATTTCTAAAGTGTAGGCAAGGCTTTTCTGAGGGTACAAAAATCGACACTTACTCCATTCTAAGTTAGTTTGGAGTAACTTTTCACTGCCTAAACTTGCAAACCAGGCGTAAGTGGCTGGTAACGCCCCCTTTTGAAAAAAAAACTGAACTAAAACAAAACTAAACTAACTCACGAGAATTGGGGCAAACTAAATGCCGAGAATTACGATTTCTAAGATACTCCAAACTAAACTAGTTGCTCCAAAAAAATAGGAGCAACTCCACCCGAAACTTGGGCCCATGAGTTGGCAGAAACTGTTAAATACCAGAAACAAAAGATCGTAAAACTGCAGTACCAATTGACTACTTCATCCGCAATAATACAGCAACAAGCAGTGTCGGCAGTGCAAGCCGGAAGCACCTTGCAATCTCTTTTGGACGTCAGTCAGGAAGTGACTGAGTTGCAGCAGGAAAATGAAAGAGTGAGGGAACAATTGGCTGATGCTCATGGTGCGCTAAGGGAGGACTTTCAGCAGCCACACTGGGAGGCAGACCATAGCCAATGCCGCTTAAGAATCCTAGAGTTGCAGGGCAAAATAAAAAGACAGGAAGCAGTAGTGTGTGCTGTCATCCCTGCCATGGGAGGACTGAGTCCTGACGTGGACTGGGGTGTCCTAGAAGAAGAGGCCGCGCAATATGGGGATCACGTTGACGATTATGGTCTGTCTCCCACTGCGCCACCCCTTTACCCTGTCAATGTTATATCTATTTCGGAGAAGCGTAATCCAGAGGGCCAACTAACATCTAGTTATACTGACTTGGGAGAATTAGATATGACAGCCCTGAACTCCTGTTGTAATGAGTTCAGACCCATAAAAGGGGGAACTTGTCCAGTGGACTTTAAGACTCAGTAGCCCACATCCAACTACATCTGGGACTGAATGAGATGGATCTGGAGTAGAAATGACATCAAAATTAAATAGGATCCCCAGGAAGCACTGACTCAGTTTTCCCAAAGGCTTTACACAGTCGATGCTCTGAACCAGGAGAACCCGAATGTTAATCAAGCCAATGGCAAGGACAAAGTTCCTTTTAAGAAACAATTTCTGAATAATATCCAGCCAGCCTTACAGTCTGCCTTGAGTCATGCAATCGATCATACCACTCAGTGGATCCAGCTCCTGCAACAAGCAGAGAAAGCTTGGTCTTTTACTAAGAACCAGGGATCAAAGCAGGCACACATCCATGTAGGAGAAGGAGCAAGAATGATCCCCCCAAATCCAGGACCATGTTACAATTGTGGGAAGCTTGGCCACGTAAAAAGTCATTGTAAGAGCCCCCAGCGACAATTCTACCCAGGTAAATCCGGCCTGGCTGGGACAGTGGGTAATCCCGGGATATGTCAAGAGCCACTGCCTTATTCGCCCAACCATTCAAACGAGCTTGAGAATCGGATACAGACTTTGGCCACTAAATTGGAAGCAACCATCCAAAACATAAATAAGTTGTCCACGATAATGCAGACTTTTATAACGAACCATAATGCCGGCAGTCAAGTGGCTCAGGTTGCCCCAGTTTCTGGCCAGGCAACCCATGCCAAGAAGGACCTCCCTCTGAAGGGGTCAGGCCCCTTTCTCATGGTCAGAGGTGAGGTTCAGATGTGATGAACATGAGCGACCAGTGATCACCGTTATGCTTCCCGGGGGCCGACAGCAAATTATGATAGTGTACAATTGTCTGTGACAATTATTCATGCCACACACCATGAATGCCACCTCATGGTGGGCAAGAGTTGCTTTGCTATTACCGGCGTCACCGGAGCCCAGGCTTTGGTGCACCCCGGTAACGACTGCTCTCCATGTTCTTCGGGAATGCAAAATTGTGGTTAATGAGCTCGTATACATGACAACAAGGGATGGACAGGTACTCTGGGGAGTGATGCGTTAAAATATGCAGGAGCAACCTTAGACTATCCACAGGGGAGTATTTGGTTTTCTACAGGAGGTAGTGAATTGATCGAGGTATTGGATGCTCACTTGGTGTTCGCAATTAAGGGGGCTAGCCAGTACCAACTTCCAATCCACCCAGACCCACAAGTCACATCCCTGACACATCAACATTCCTCCACTTTCGCCACTTCCAAACTATGGTGTATGAAATGATACAATGAACTCTGTACTGTGAGCCAGTGACCAGGTGTAACCTGGTTAGTCTTTAATGATTTCCAGAAGTGAAGATACAAAGGTGAAGTTCAGGTTATATACCGGGCCCAGCACGAGTGTACCTATGACCCTAGGACCTCCGATGGTAGTGCCCTCTGATAGTGGACAGATCTTATGTACATACATTACATCATTCCCCCCCCCGCCCCCGCAGTTCTTGGCATAAGTCCACATTACAAGTTCAGATTGTCCGGAGCCCTTCGCTCCCTGGTTGACCGTCTCAGTACAATCCCAGTTCTTTCCAAATTTCTCATGACTTGGGGCTGGGAGTTGACCACAGTGGGATCTTCTGATGGCTGGATGTGAGTTGGTTGGTCGTCTAAGCTCGCGGTGTCTTCTTCCAACTGTTCGGGTTCGTCAGTGTGTCTTAGCTTGATTTGATCAATGTGTTTCCTGCACATCTGCCCATTCTTGAGTTTAACCATATACACCCAGTTACCCTCCTTATCCGTAACATTACCCGGGAGTCACTTGGGCCCTTGACCATGGTTAAGTACATACACTGGGTCATTTACAGATATGTCACGTGACACTGCGGCACGGTCGTGATACCACTGCTGGCGTTGACATCGGGTTTCGAC
This sequence comes from Pristiophorus japonicus, assembly GCF_044704955.1. Classification (NCBI taxonomy): domain Eukaryota; kingdom Metazoa; phylum Chordata; class Chondrichthyes; family Pristiophoridae; genus Pristiophorus; species Pristiophorus japonicus. The sequence goes on along the minus strand of NC_091977.1, from coordinate 369,919,843 downwards.
ATGATCGTTAAGGTCAGGATGGACTAGAGAGAGCCTGGTTTTGAGGTCTCTCTTCATCAATAGTTCTGCAGGCGGGACCCCGGTGAGCGTGTGTGGCCTTGTCCTGTAACTGAGCAGTATGCGTGACAGGCGTGTCTGCAAGGAACCGTGAGTTACGTGTTTCAGGCTCTGCTTGATGATTTGAACTGCCCGCTCTGCTTGACCATTGGACGAGGGTTTCAACGGGGCTGACCTCGTGTGTTTTGTGCCGTTGCGTTTCATGAACTCTTGAAACTCCAGGCTCGTGAAACACGGTCCATTGTCGCTGACAACAATGTCTGGCAGACCATGTGTGGCAAACATGGCTCTCAGGTTCTCAATGGTGGCAGTGGAAGTGCTGGATGACATGATCACATATTCTATCCATTTAGAGTATGCATCCACCACCACAAAAAACATTTTGCCGAGGAAGGGGCCCGCAAAGTTGATGTGGATTCTAGACCACGGTTTGGATGGCCATGACCACAGACTGAGCGGAGCTTCCTTTGGGGCATTGGTTAACTGCATGCAAGTTCCCCTAATCTGAGGAAGGACGTTCTTGCTATTGAGAGAGTACAGCGAAGTTTCACCAGATTGATTCCTGGGATGGCAGGACTGACATATGATTAGAGACTGGATCAACTGGAGTTGTATTCACTGGAGTTTAGAAGAATGAGAGGGGATCTCATAGAAACAGATAAAATTCTGACGGGATTGGACAGGTTAGAGGCAGGAAGAATGGTCCTGTTGTTGGGGAGTTCCAGAACCAGGGGTCACAGTCTAAGAATAAGGGGTAAGACATTTAGGACTGAGATGAGGAGAAACTTCTTCACTCAGAGAGTGGTTAACCTGTGGAATTCTCTACTGCAGAAAGTTGTTGAGGCCAGTTCGTTAGATATATTCAAAAGGGAGTTAGATATGGCCTTCACGGCCAAAGGGATCAAGGGATATAGAGAGAAAGCAAGAAAGGGGTACTGAGGTTGAATGATCAGCAATGATTTTATTGAATGGCGGTGCAGGCTCGAAGGGCCAAATGGCCTGCTTCTGCACCTAATTTCTATGTTTCTATGTTTCTATGTTTACCAGTAGCTTGTAGGAACACAACAGATTTCTAGCCTTCTCAAAGGCTCTGTCTTGAAGTTCACCCCACACCCAGTCATCTCCTTTCCTGAGCAGCTTGTGCAAAGGCTCTAATACTGTGCTCAATTTGGGTAAGAAGTTACCGAAGTAGTTGAGAAGACACAGAAATGAACCCAGCTCCATCACATTCTGGGGCCTGGGCGCATTTTTGATGGCCTCTGTTTTTGTGTATGTCGGCCTGATTCTGTCTGCAGCAATCTTTCGTCCAAGGAATTCGACCTCTGGTGCCATGAAAATGCACTTCGAACGTTTCAGCCCGAGTCCCACTTTGTCCAGACGATGCGGAACCTCTTCCAGATTGTGCAGGTGCCCGGCCGTATCACGTCCTGTGACTAGGATGTCATCTTGGAATACCATGGTCCTGGGGATAGATTTCAATAGGCTCTCCACATTTCTCTGAAATATGGCTGCAGCTGAACGAATGCCAAAAGGGCACCTGTTGTAAATAAACACTCCTTTGTGTGTGTTGATGCACATAAGTTTCTTTGATGATTCAACCAGTTCCTGGTTCATGTAGGCTGACGTTTGATCCAATTTGGTGAACGATTTTTCCCAGGCTAGCGTTGCAAATAGATTATCAGCTTTCGGTAGAGGGTAGTGAACTTGTTTCAAAACTCGGTTGATTGTGACATTGTAGTCTCCACAAATCCTGACCGTTCCATCGCTCTTTAACACCGGAACAATGGGACTGGTCCATTCATTAAATTCGAGGGTGAAATGACCCCCTCACATTGTAGCCTGTCCAATTCGAGCTCGACCTTTTCTCTCATCATGTGCGGGACCGCCCTGGCTTTGTGATGGATGGGCCTTGCGTCTGGACCCAGGTGAATCTACACTTTGGCTCCCTTGAAGCTGCCAACTCCTGGTTGAAACAGTGAGGGATATTTGCTCAGCACTTGAGCACACAAATCATCATCCGCTGATGACAAAGCTTTGATATCGTACCGTTTCCATTTTATGTTCTGAGGCAACACCTGTCGAATAACGATGGGCCATTACCCGGGATAATCTATAACGGTAGATCATGAACCGCTCCCTCGTACAACACTCTTACTGCTGCGCTACCAATCACTGGTATGAGCTCTTTGGTGTAAGTACGCAACTTCGCATTTATCGAACTCAGCTTGGGTCTCTCTGCCTTGGTCTCCCACAACTTTTCGAAAGTCCTCTGGCTCATTATCGATTGACTCGCACTCATGTCTAATTTCATGGATACCAACATGTCATTCAATTTTAACTCCATCATTATCGGTTGGCTTTTTGTTAGTAATTTTACCTCCATCATTATCGGTTGACTCTTTGTTAGGAATGAACCTATGCTATACACTTCCTCCTCGGAGCTCTCAAATGCCTCGGGCTGCATCGCCAGATCCATGCTGGATTAATCATCATCCACGTGGTGTGTCACAGCTCGCTTGCTCTGCTGTGGACATGTCCGCTGAAGATGCCCCGTCTTAGCACATCCTCTGCATACATACTGCCTGAAGCAGCACTGATGGGGTCGGTGATTGCCCCCGCAACGCCAACATGTTGAGCTCGGATTTGCGCCGGATGGCTCCCGTTCTCACATACGCAGTCGAGTAGGCCCTGCCATTGATACAATTTTGTACACAGCTCTGCTGGCCATCGATACAATTTTGTACACAGTACTTGCCGTGGAGTTCCTGTTTTGTCATGATATCTGCTTTGTGCTTTTCTGCCTGGACATGCAAGCCTGGGCGATGGTGATGACCTTGCTGAGGTCCGGCGTCAACGCAGCCAGCAGCTTACTAAAGATCGCCTCGTGTTTGACCCCGATCACGAAAAAGTCACGCAGCATGTCTTCCAACGCAGGCCCAAATTTGCAAGACCCTGCAAGACGTCTCAGTTCAGCAACATAGCAAATGCCGCTACGTCCTGGCCTTCTGGACGAACGTGCGTATAGAAGCGATATCTGGATATGAGGATTCCTTCCATGGGTTTAAGGTGTTCCTGAACTAGAACACACAGTTCTTTGTAATCCTTTTCTGTAGGAAGAGTGGGTGAGAGCAGATTCTTGATGAGTGCATAGGTCGTGGGGCCACAGACGGTGAGAAGAATTGCCCTGCGCTTCTCAGCATCCTTGTCTTTGTTTAGGTCGTTTGCCATGAAATACTGGTCAAGACGATCCGTGAAATCTCCCCAATCCTCTCCCTCATTGAATGTCTTGAGAATTCTAAAAGTACTCAATTGTGCTGTGCTCGCCATACTTTTGCGTGGGTTCGTATTTGCCTCGTCGCCAGTTATGGTGTATGAAATGAGACAATGAACTCTGTACTGTGAGCCAGTGACTGGTGTAACCTGGTCAGTCTTTAATGGCTTCCAGAAGTGAAGATGCAAAGGTAAAGTTCCAGGTTATATACCGGGCCCAACACAAGTGGACCTATGACCCTAGGACCTCTGATGGTAGTGCCCTCTGGTGGTGGGCAGACATTATGTACATACATTACACAAACACGATAGTGAACGAATGACAGGAGAAGAAAGTTTTTATGACCATGTGCCATATCAGCACTTCTATGTAATGCAACAGAAGAATAATGAGAATAAGGTAGAAATACCACAGGTTGGAGATGACAGTCAGTGGTGAGAAATTGGGTTAAACATCGAAATACCACCATGGGTCAAAATTGCCTGTCATTCATTAGTCATGCTCCAAATTGTGGTATTAATAGGGTTGCCACATGAAAGGGATGATTAAAAATCTGAGACAGCGCCTGTTAATTGCTGAAACCTCTGGTCGCCACTATGTTAACATGATTGAAAGGCGGCAAGTGGAAAGGTATGACACATTGCTGAGACGTCAATAGATTGTGCAAGGAATCAGCGCGAATAGCTCTTCATCCTTGAGATGGGAAACTGTAGGGTTTGATAGATTCACCTATGTTGTTTTAATAATTATTTGCATTGTATACTGACTTTGTGTTATTATTTGCTTTGTTAAGATGCAACCATAATGGGAAGGCTGGGCTAAATAGACCAAGATGTAGTTGTGCTAGTCTGATTTAAGGATTGATAATATGCTAACATTTGTGGAGAACAATAGTAGAGACGGTTGAGATATATCTGTACTTGCTTCAGAGTTGACGGTTGTAAAACGGCAGGAATCAAGCAATACTAAAGGAAGTATGAACTTTGAGTCTCTTGCAAAAGCAACAAACAGGGGAGGCTATGAACGAACAAAATGTGACCATAATCCAATCATTTTGGCCTAAACGATCCATGACCTAATATGGTGAGGTACTAGCACCCTGAGGGGAATTAAAGAGAAAGGCTACAGAATATCTGTGGCACACCTAGAGGAAGAAGATTGACCAGAATCAACAGGACACAGCGAGAACAGAAGATCGTGCCCAAGAGGGTTTTGGAGTAGGAACCGTCGGACCCAAGTCTTGTTGTAGTCCCATTAACAGAGAAACATAGAAACATAGAAAGTAGGTGCAGGAGTAGGCCTTTCGGCGCTTCAAGCCTGCACCACCTTTCAATATGATCATGGCTGATCATGCAACTTCAGTACCTCATTCCTACTTTCTCTCCATACCCTTTGATCCCTTTAGCCATAAGAACCACATCTAACTCCCTTTTGAATATATCTAACGAACTGGCCTCAACAAATTTCTGCGGTAGAGAATTCCACAGGTTCACCACTCTCTGGGTGAAGAAGTTCCTCCTCTCTCGGTCCTAAATGGCTTACCCCTTATCCTTAGACTGTGACCCCTGGTTCTGGACCTCCCCAACATCGGGAACATTCTTCCAGCATCTAACCTGTCCAATCCAGTCAGAATTTTATATGTTTCTATGAAGTCCCCTCTCATTCTTCTAAATTCCAGTGAATATAAGCCTAGTTGATCCAGTCTTTCTTCATATGTCAGTCCTGCCATCCTGGGAATCAGTCTGGTTAACCTTCGCTGCACTCCCTCAATAGCAACAATGTCCTTCCTCAGATTAGGAGACCAAAACTGAACACAATATTCAAGGTGTGGCCTCACCAAGGCCCTGTACAACTGTAGTAAGCCTCGCTGCTCTTATACTCAATTCCTCTAGCTATGAAAGCCAACATGCCATTTGCCTTCTTCACTGCCTGCTGCACCTGCATGCTGACTTTCAATGACTGATTTACCATGTCACCCAGGTCTCATTGCACCTTCCCTTTTCCTAATCTGGCGCCATTCAGATAATATTCTGCCTTCCTGATTTTGCCACCAAAGTGGATAACCTCACATTTATCTACATCATACTGCATCTGCAATGCATTTGCCCACGCACCTAACCTGTCCAAGTCACCCTGCAGCCTCTTAGCATCCTCCTCACAGCTCACTCTGCCACCCAGCTTAGTGTCATCTGCAAACTTGGAGATATTACATTCAATTCCTTTGTCTAAACCATGAATGTATATTGTAAATAGCAGGGGTCCCAGCACTGAACCTTGCGGTACCCCACTAGTCACTGTCTGCCATTCTGAAAAGGACCTGTTTATTCCTACTCTTTGCTTCCTGTCTGCCAACAAGTTCTCTATCCATGTCAATACATTACCCCCAATAGCATGTGCTTTAACTTTGCACACTAATCTCTTGTGTGGGACCTTGCCAAAAGCCTTTTGAAAGTCCAAATACAACACATCCACTGGTTCTCGCTTGTCCACTCGACTAGTTACATCCTCAAAAAATGCTAGAAGATTTGTCAAGCATGATTTCCCTTTCATAAATCCATGCTGACTTGGACCGATCCTGTCACTGCTTTCCAAATGCATTGCTATTACATCTTTAATAATTGATTCCAACATTTTCTCCACTACCAATGTCAGGCTAACTGGTCTATAATTCCCTGTTTTCTCTCTCGCTCCTTTTTTAAAAAGTGGGGTTACATTAGCTACCCTCCAATCCATAGGAACTGATCCAGCATCTATAGAATGTTGGAAAATGACAACCAATGCATCCACTATTTCTAGAGCCACTTCCTTTACTATTCTGGGATGCAGACTATCATGCCCCAGAAATTTATCGGCTTTCAATCTCATCAATTTCCCTAACACAATTTCCTGGCTAATAAGGATTTCCTTCAGTTCCTCCTTCTCGCTAGACCCTTGGTCCCCGAGTATTTCCGGAAGGTTATTTGTGACTTCCTTAGTGAAGACAGAACCAAAGTATTTGTTCAATTGGTCTGCCATTTCTTTGTTCGCCATTATAAATTCACCTGATTCTGACTGCAAGGGACCTACATTAGTTTTCACTAATCTTTTTCTCTTCACATATCTATAGAAGCTTTTGCAATCAGTTTTTATGTTCCCTGCAAGCTTACTGTCATACTCTATTTTCCCCCTCCTAATTAAACCCTTTGTCCTCCTCTGCTGAATTCTAAATTTCTCCCAGTCCTCAGGTTTGCTGCTTTTTCTGGCCAATTTATATGCCTCTTCCTTGGATTTAACACTATTCCTAATTTTCCTTGTTAGCCACACTTGAGCCACCTTCCCCATTTTATTTTTACACCAGACAGGGATGTACAATTGTTGAAGTTCATCCATGTGATCTTTAAATGTCTGCCGTTGCCTGTCCACCATCAACCCTTTAAGTATCACTCGCCAGTCTATCCTAGCGAATTCACATCTCATACCATCAAAGTTATCTTTCCCTAAGTTCAGGACTCTGGTCTCTGAATTAACTGTGTCACTCTCCATCTTAATGAAGAATTCTACCATATTATGGTCACTCTTCCCCAAGGGGCCTCGCACAACAAGATTGCTAATTAATTCTCTCTCATTACACAACACCCAGTCTAGGATGGCCAGCTCTCTAGTTGGTTCCTCGACTTATTGGTCTAGAAAACCATCCCTTATACACTCCAGGAAATCCTCCTCCACTGTATTGCTACCAGTTTGGTTAGCCCAATCTATATGTAGATTAAAGTCACCCATGATAACTGCTGTATCCTTATTGCACGCATCCATAATTTCCTGTTTGGTGCCATCCCCAACCTCCCTACTACTGTTTGGTGGTCTGTACACAACTCACACCGTTTTCTGCCCTTTGTTGTTTCTCAGCTCTACCCATATAGATTCACATTATCCACGCTAATGTCCTTCCTTACTATTGCGTTAATCTCCTCTTTATCCAGCGACGCTACCCCACCTCCTTTTCCTTCCTGTCTACCCTTCCTGAATATTGAATACCCCTGGGTATTGAGTTCCCAGCCTTGGTTACCCTGGAGCCATATTTCTGTAATCCCAATTACATCATATCCATTAACAGCTGTCTGCACAGTTAATTCATCCACCTTATTATGAATGCTCCTCGCATTGAGATGCAGAGCCTTCAGGCTTATTTTTTAACACTCTTTGTCCTTTTAGAATTATGTTGTAATGTGGCCCTTTTTGAGTATTATACTTGTATATCTTTGTGATAATAAATTCTTTGGCTTGATTAAAGAACATGAGTCCGTACCTTGCAGGTCAATATTGGTCAAGAATCCTAGGTGAGATGGGTTGGGTCCTCTGTCTCATAAAGGTTATCATATTGAGGGTTCTCCCTCATTGATAACTCACAGGGGGAAGAGCAGAATAGAAATTTGGTAGTAATACAGGACTCGATAACTTGGGTGATAGATAGCATCCTCTGCAGCCAAGAACTAGAATCCTGAAGGGTGTTTTGCCTACCAGGTGCCAGGGTAAAGGATATCCTATAGCGGCTGGAGAGGAACTTGGAAAGGGAGGGGGTAAATCCAGTTGTCATGGTCCATTTTGGAACAAACAACATGGGTAGGAACAGGGAGGAGGTCCTGCATAAAGAGTATTAGCAGTTAGTCTCTAAATTAAAAAGCAGGACCTCCAGGGTAATAATCTCTGGATTTTTGCCTGAGCCATGTGCAAATTGGCATAGAAGCAGACAGATCAGGAGAATTAACACATGGCTAAAGGGCTGTTGTGAGAAAGAGGGGTTCCTTTTTATGGGACATTGGCACCAGTTCTAGGACAGGAAGGAGCTGTACTGATGGGATGGGCTCCACCTGAACCAGGATGGGACCCGTGCCCTTGCGGATATGGTAAATAACAAGGTGGCAAAGGCTTTAAACTCGTAAGATGGGGGGAAGGGATCTACAAGAAAGGGAAGAAGCCTAAACATAAACAAATCAAAAAAAGAGAGCATAGCAAATAATAAATTAAGGGAGGACATTGATGGTAAGAGAGTAAATAGAGTTAAAGAACAGAAGTCCAAAAATTTGGTTCAGCATAAAGTGAGAGGAAATCCGATTAAAAGTGAGTTAAACTTTTTGTACAGCAATGAACACAGTCTGTAATAAAACAGGGGAGCTGGAGACAATTATGGGTTATGAGGAATCAGACATAATGGGAATTACTGAGCCATGGCTACAGAAAAATCAGGACATGGGACTGGAATTTCCACTTTTGTGCAGATCGCTCAAAAATGAGCGTTATTTCCGGCGTGGGCGGTAAATATGGGTTTTCAGATCACCGGATTGTTGCCCATTTTCAAAGTCCCTAGTTTCCATTTTAAAAATTGGGTGTTACTGCGAGCGATCTGAAATGGGCGTTAGCATTAAATCTCTCTGATCTTCTGCAGTAAAGTGTCGCCGTCCTTAGCAATGGCATGGCAATGCTCGCTTCCTGCGATTCAGGAGGTCAGGAGTCATCATTACATGTGCATATAGGGAGACAGAGAGAGAGGGAGCTGAGAGGGAGTGAAGTTATGTGTGGGTTTTGTGTGGGTGCTTGTTTGGCTGCTTTGGGAGGTAGGAGGGAGAGTTTTGAGCTTTATAGCAAATTGTGTGATAAAAATTAGCTGTTACCAGCCAAATATTTTCAAGAATTTGGTGCCTATAATGGAGGGAGTGGAGGAGGCGACACAGCACGCTGTGGAGACTGATGCTGGCGAGAGCAGTGAGCTGGGAGAGGAACGAATGGGAGGACGAAAGAGAGCGAGGAGGTTCTCGGACGATGCAAATGCCTCCCTCATGTAGGAGGTCGAGTTATGCTGGGGTGATTTGACCCAGGGAAGGTGTGGGAAGCCCACCCCAAAGGCCTACCAGAAGATATGGACTGGGATAGCAGAGGTGGTGTCGTCAGCAGCCAACGAGGTGCGTGAGGGAAACCAATGCTGCAAGTGATGGAACGACCTTGTTGATTCCGCCAGAGTAAGGATTACATTTATTTACATGTATTATATATTTAAATAATTTGATTTGTAAGCGTCATGAGTGCCTATAATCAAATGTGAGGTCTTTCACTTTTACTGGGAATGTTGTACTCAAAGCCTGCAGTCAAGGTAAAGAATAATAATTATCTTAATAATCATGATTACATCTGTCGGTTATGTGTTGTATCAGTCTCTGTGACAGTACCTACCAATGATATCATGCAATGATCTCATGCCATGTCGTCCTGTCACCCTTTACAGAAGAAGCTATCGACGATGAGGTCCATGCAGAGACGAATGGGTGGGGGGCCAACAGTCACCTGCGACATCACTGACATCGAGGAGCGGGTGCTCTCACTCGTGGGGACCCATCCCCAGATGACCACGCAGGCAGTTGTAGACCCTAAAGTGATGCCATGTAAGTAAAGTATACACCACTGCGTGATGTGAAGTCAATAGATGCCACACCAACTCATATCCGATCAATAATATATGATAAGAAGAGAATAACATAAGAAATAGCAGGAGGAGTAGGACCCTCGAGCCTGCTCTGCCATTTAATACGATTATGGCTGATCTGATCATGGACTCAGGTCCACTCCCCATAACCCCCTTATCCCCTCATCATTTAAAAAACTGTCTATTTCTGTCTTAAATTTAATCAATGTCCCAGCTTCCACAGCTCTCTGAGGCAGCGAATTCCACAGATTTACAACCCTCTGAGAGAAGAAATTTCTTCTCATCTCAGATTTAAATGGGCGGCACCTTATGCCCTGTAGTTCTAGTCTCCCCTCTCAGTGGAAACATCCTCTCTGCATCCACCTTGTCAAGCCCTCTCAAAATTTTATACATTTTGATAAAATCACCTTTCATTCTTCTGAATTCCAATGAGTAGAGGCCCAACCTACTCAACCTTTCCTCATAAGTCAACCCCCTCATCTCCGGAATCAATCGAGTGAACCTTCTCTGAACTGCCTCCAAAGCAAGTACAGTAAACTCTCGTTTACCTGGATCGCTCAGGGATTCAGGAATTACGGGTAAACTAATTTTCCGTTAGGGCGAGTTTACATTTTAAAGCTGATATTTGAAGGTGATAGAGCCAGCCACGAAGATTTAGTTCGTGTTATCTGAACATGAACGTAATAAAATACATGAAAATTGATTCATAACGTGTCGAAATTAAAAATTATTTTATTCTGTTATAAGTAATAAAACTAAGCTTGATTGTGGGCTTACATTTGGCTATCTGCCAGCTTCAGACTTTTTAATAATTTCTAATTTCTGCTGAATGCTCAATACTTTTCATTTCCTTTTAGTGTCACAAGACATTTTAAATTGCTTTCAATGCGTGTGACAGTTGAAAAGTGAGAAAGAAGTCCACGCCTGCGTCAATTTATGTGCAATTGATAGTTGAAGTGAGCGAGATATTCATGTGTGTGACAGTTATTTTAAATTCCATTACAGCGGGTTTTCCGTTAGATCCGTATCTGGATAAATGGGAGTTGCCTGTGTATCCTTTCGTAAATATGGAAACCAAAACTGCACGCAGTACTCCAGGTGTGGTCTCACCAATACCCTGTATAACTGTAGCAACACTTCCCTGCTTTTATACTCCATCCCCTTTGCAATAAAGGCCAAGAGTCCATTGGCCTTCCTGATCACTTGCTGTACCTGCATACTATCCTTTTGTGTTTCATGCACAAGTACCCCCCAGATCCTACTGTACTGCAGCACTTTGCAATCTTTCTCCATTTAAATAATAACTTGCTCTTTGATTTTTTTTCTGCCAAAGTGCATGACCTCACACTTTTCAACATTATACTCCATCTGCCAAATTTTTGCCCACTCACTTAGCCTGTCTATGTCCTTTTGCAGATTTTTTGTGTCCTCCTCACACGTTGTTTTTCCTCCCACCTTTGTATCATCAGCAAACTTGGCTATGTTACACTCAATCCCTTCTTCCAAGTCGTTAATATAGATTGTAAATAGTTGGGGTCCCAGCACTGATCCCTGTGGCACCCCACTAGTTACTGGTTGCCAACCATTGACAATGAACCATTTATCCCAACTCTCTGTTTTCTGTTAGTTAGCCAATCCTCCATCCATGCTAATATATTACCCCCAACCCCATGAACTTTTATTTTATGTGGTAATCTTTTATGTGGCACCTTGTCAAATGCCTTCTGGAAGTCCAAATACACCACATCCACTGATTCCCCTTTATCCACCCTGTTTGTTACATCCTCAAAGAATTCCAACAAATTTGCCAAACATAACTTCCCCTTCATAAATGCTGACTCTGCCTGATCGAATTTTGCTTTTCCAAATGTGCTGCTTCTTTAATAATGGACTCCAACATTTTCCCAACCACAAATGTTAGGCTAACTGGTCTATAGTTTCCTGCTTTTTGTCTGCTGTGTTAAGTTCCTCCCCTCTGATAGCCCCTTGACTATCCACTGTTGGGATATTTTTAGTATCCTCTACCGTAAAGACTGATACAAAATATTTGTTCAGAATTTCTGCCAACTTATTTAGAAATTTAAAATCCAGCAGAGGAGGACAAAGTGTTTAATTAGGAGGGGAAAAATAGAGTATAAGAGGAAGCTTGCTGGGAACATAAAAATTGACTGCAAAAGCTTCTATAGATATGTGAAGAGAAAGCGATTAGTGAAGACAAAGGTAGGTCCCTTGCAGTCTGAATCAGGTGAATTTATAATAAGGAACAGAGAAATGGCAGGCCAATTGAACAAATACTTTGGTTCTGTCTTCACGAAGGAAGACACGAATAACCTTCCGGAAATACTCGGCGACAGAGGATCTAGTAAGAAGGAGAAACTGAAGGAAATCCTTATTAGTCAGGAAATTGTGTTAGGGAAATTGATGGGATTGAAGGCTGATAAATCCCCAGTGCCTGATAGTCTGCATCCCAGAGTACTTAAGGAAGTAACCCTAGAAATAGTGGATAAATTGGTGATCATTTTCCAACAGTCTATCGACTCTGGTTCAGTTCCTATGACTGGAGGATAGCTAATGAAAGACCCCTGTTTTAAAAAGGAGGGAGAGAGAAAACGGGTAATTATAGACCGGTTAGCCTGACATCAGTAATGGGGAAAACGTTGGAATCAATTATTAAAAATGAAATAGCAGCGCATTTGGAAAGCAGTGACAGGATCGGTCCAAGTCAGCATGGATTTATGAAAGGGAAATCATGCTTGACAAATATTCTAGAATTTTTTTGAGGATGTAACTAGCAGAGTGGACAAGGGAGAACCAGTGGATGTGGTGTATTTGGACTTTCAAAAAGCTTTTGACAAGGCTCCACACAAGAGATTGTTGTGCAAAATTAAAGCACATGGTATTGGGAGTAATGTATTGATGTGGATAGAGAACTGGTTGGCAGACAGGAAGCAGAGAGTCGGGATAAACGGGTCCTTTTCAGAATGGCAGGCAGTGACTAGTGGGGTGCCGCAGGGCTCAGCGCTGGGACCCCAGCTATTTACAATATACATCAATGATTTAGATGAAGAATTGAGTGTAATATCTCCAAGTTTGCAGATGACACTAAGCTGGGTGGCGATGTGAGCTGTGAGGAGGATGCTAAGAGGCTGCAGGGTTACTTGGACAAGTTAGATGAGTGGGCAAATGCAGGGCAGATGCAGTATAATGTGGATAAATGTGAGGTTATCCACTTTGATGGAAAAAACATGAAGGCAGAATATTATCTGAATGGTGGCAGATTAGGAAAAGGGGAGGTGCATTGAGACCTGGGTGTCATGGTACATCAGTCATTGAAAATTGACATGCAGGTACAGCAAGCGGTGAAGAAGGCAAAAAGCTTGTTGGCCTTCATAGCTAAGAGATTTGAGTTTAGGAGCAGGGAGGTCTTACTGCAGTTGTACAGGGCCTTGCTGAGGCCTCACCTGGAATATTGTGTACAGTTTTGGTCTCCTAATCTGAGGAAGGACATTCTTGCTATTGAGAGATTGCAGCGAAGGTTCACCAGACTGATTCCCGGGATGGCAGGACTGACAAATGAGGAGAGGCTGGATCGACTAGGCCTGTATTCACTGGAGTTTAGAAGAATGAGAGGGGATCTCATAGAAACATAAAAATTCTAACAGGACTGGACAGGTTAGATGCAGGAAGAATGTTCCCGATGTTGGGGAAGTCTCGAACTAGGGGTCACAGTCTAAGGATAAGGGGTAAGCCATTTAGGATTGAGATGAGGAGAAACTTCTTCACTCAGAGAGTTGTGAATCAATGGCATTCTCTACCGCAGAGAGTTGTTGATGCCAGTTTGTTAGATATATTCAAGACGGAGTTAGATATGGCCCTCATGGCTAAAGGGATCAAGGGGTATGGGGAGAAAGCAGGAAAGGGGTACTGAGGTGAATGATCAGCCATGATCTTATTGAATGGTGGTGCAGGCTCGAAGGGTCGAATGGCCTACTCCTGCACCTATTTTCTATGTTTCTATGTTTCTATCTCCATCTTCCCCATTACCAATTCCCTGGTCTCGTCCTCTAAGGGACCAACATTTACTTTAGCCAGTCTTTTCCTGTTTACTCTCATGGTCTATCTTCCCTTTCTTAATCATTTTTTTAGTCATTCTTTGCTGGCTTTTAAAATTTTCCCAATCTTCTGTCCTCACACTAGTTTTGGCCACTTTGTATGCCCTCGTTTTTAATTGGATACCGTCCTTTATTTATTTAGTTAGCCATGATTGGCTATCTTTTCTCTTACACATTTTCGTCGTCACTGGAATATATTTTTCTTGAGAGTTGTGAAATATCTCCTTAAATGTACGCCACTGTTCATCAACCAGCCTACACTTTAATCTATTTACCCAACTCTGCCCTCATACCTTCATAGTCTCCTTTATTTAAGCTTAGTACGCTGGTTAGAGATCCCTCCATCTGGATTTGAAATTCAATCAGGCTATGATCATTCAGTCCAAGGGGATCCTTTACTAGGAGATTGTTTATTAATCCTGTCTCATTACACAGGACCAGATCTAAGATAGCCTGCCCCCTGGTTGGTTCCATTACATACTGCTCAAGGAACCCGTCCTTTATGCACTCTATGAACTCTTCCTCAAGGCTACCCTGATCAATTTGATTTGTCCAATCAATATGGAGGTTAAAATCATTCATGATTATTGCTGTTCTCTTTTTACTAGCCCCCACTATTTCCTGGTTTATGCTCTGACCAACCGAGTTGCTACTGTTAGGGGGCCTAAAGATTATGCCCAGCAGTGACTTTTTCCCCTTATTATTCCTTATCTCCACCCAACCTATTTCAACATCCTGATCATTTGAGCCAATATCGTTTCTCACTATTGCAGTGATTCCATCCTTTATCAATAGAGTTACCCCACCTCCTTTTCCTTTCTGTCTGTCCTTCCGGATTGTCAAATACCCCAAATTATTTAATTCCCTGTCCTGGTCACCTTGCAACCACGTCTCTATAATGGCTATCAGATCGACCCATTTGTCTCTATTTGTGCCGTCAACTCATCTATTTTGTTACAAATGCTACGTGCATTTAGACAAAGTGCCTTTAAATTTGTTTTTTTACCCTTTTTTCCTGCTCGTTTCCTCTCTCCTTCAAACTCACTTTCTTTATTTTTGCTTTCTAATTCCAGCTTTATTCCCCTCCCTACTGAATCTATTTTCAGGTCCCCATCCCCCTGCCAAGCTAGTTTAAACCCTCACCAATAGCACTAGCAACCCCCCCCCTCCCCCGCCGAGGATATTGGTCCCGGCTCTGTTGAGGTGCAACCCGTCCGGCTTGTATAGGTCCCACCTCCCCCAGAAGCGGTCCCAATGCCTCAGGAAACTAAAGCCCTCCCGCCTGCACCATCTCTCCAGCCACGTATTCATCTTCTCTATCCTCCTATTTCTGTACTCACTAGCTCGTGGCACTGGGAGTAATCTGGAGATTACCATCTTTGAGGTCCTGCTTTTTAATCTCTCTCCTAGCTCCCTAAACTCTGGCTGCAGGACCTCATCCCTCTTCCTTCCTATGTCATTGGTACTGATGTGGACCACGGCCTCTGGCTGTTCACCCTCTCCCCCCAGAATGCCCTGCATGATAGATGATTGCTCAAAGTGTTCTCTAAATAATGCTGGCCTCATGAGAATCATTGCCATGCAGAATGTGTTGATGGTTATGAAATGTGATGTCTGTGATGATTTTGATAGTGCTTTTGTCATGCATATGCTGGGTGTAGTGCTGGACTCACCTTGTGACCCTAGCACTCCCTTCTCCTCTAATAACCTCATTTGTGTTTTACAGCTCAGCCAGCAGCGCGTCCCAAGGCAGGACCACCGAGCCCAGAAGGTGGGGGTGCGGGGCCGGACTCACCGGACGATCCTACATCTGGTGCTGAGGAGCTCCGATTCTCGCCCGTCATTCTAATGGGTCCGTTCTCAACGCGGACTTTATCAATGCGGACTTTGAGAAGCCTGCATCGCCAGGCTCCAGAAGGCATTCGACCACAAGGCCATCTCGTGCTCCCCCAGCCATTCCTATCTCCACCCTGGAGGTACCGGACCCAAGCACCTTGCCACAGTTGTCCCCAGGATAGCGCCGACCCCGTGGAGGTTTTGTAGATGTGGCAGGTCTTCTCCACGAGCGCCAGAGGAGAGGGCCAACCTGGTAGAGTTGTCCATAGGTCACCAAATGCTACAGGCATTGGGGGGGCATATCCCGACAGCTGGCCAGCATCTCCAGCACCATGACGGAGTACATTCCATGGATGGTGGAGGCCCTGGAGGCGATAGCCAGGAACACTGGTGGCACAGGCCTCCCAGTGGTCCCGGAGCCCAGCACTCAACCCCTAGGTTCCGCACCACCAGTGCCAACAACACATGAGAGACAGGAGCAAGATCCTGCTTCTGGATCCGAGACTGTTCCCATCTCAGTAACCCCCGCTCCCGTATCCGTGCAACCACCAGCTCTGCCTTCATCCCCCCCAATGAGGCACCGCCTGAGGAAAGCCTCGGCCAGGCGGCGTGAAGCAAGGAGTGGAAGGGGTAGAGGTGGGGAAAAGAAGGGGTGGGGGGAAGGAAAGTGAGTTGCATGTCTGCAGGTGATGGCTTTGTTATATCTCCATCTTGGTGTATGCAATTTGTTGTAAGTATGGCGGGAGGGGGCCACCCTGTTGATTTGCATTTGTGTTCTGTGTTGCTGGACATGTTGACCTTTTGATCGATGTTCTAAAAATTGTGGTGGGGTGGGGTGGGGGTGGGATGTTTTTGACCGTTATACTTATGATTTCAGACCAATGGTCGTATTAAATGTTTTTTATTTAACATAAACATGTTGCGCATTATCTCAGATAGCTAGATCGTTACACACAGGTGATTCCTTAACGTGAAAGGGTATAATTAAACTTAACTTCAATCAATTTAAACTTTAACTGGCACCAAGATGATGCCCACCATTGATGCCTGAGCTGCACATACAACAGTGTGTCAGCTTTGTCAATAACAGCAACGTTCTTTCAGGCAAATCGCTCATTTGTGAGCTCCTGGCATAAGAGTCTTGCAGCTATGTGGCCACCACGGGCCCTTTCCTGCGGTCTGGAGCGGGGCGTGGGCATGGTTGCATAGTCAGCCTGATTGTCTGACCTTAGGTCAGTGTCCAGCCCCTCGTCCTCCTCTTCCTCTCTCTCCTGAGGTGGAACATCAGTCCCTTCTGCCAATTCTTGCCCCCTTCTGATAGCCAAGTTGTGCAGCATGGAGCACACAACCACGAATTGAGCTACCTGCTCAGGGTTATATTGTAGCTCCCCCCCCCCGAGTGCTCCAGGCATCTAAAGCGCTGCTTAAGCACATCATTGGTTTTCTGGACCACATTGTGTGTGGCTCTGTGGCTCTCGTTGTATCGCTTCTCGGCTTCGGTGTGGGTGTCACGGAGGAGGGGTCATCAGCCAGGTGGCGAGGCCGTATCATTTGTCACTAAGCATCCAGCATTGTCCTTGTGGCTGACTGGTAAACATGTCGGATACAGCACTCTCACGCAGGATGTGAGCCTCATCAATGCTGCCCGGAAATTTGGCATTCACTGCCATAATTATCTGGTTGTGGTCGACAACGAGTTTGACCTTCAGGGAGTGAAATCCTTTTCGGTTGCGGAAAACCTCTGCGTCCTGAGAGGGTGCCCGCATGGCGATGTGCGTACAGTTTATTGCTCCCTGCACCTTGGGGAAGTTAGCAATTTGGTAGAATCCTAGAGTTCTGTCAGTCTGTACCTCCGTGGTCATAGGGAAACTGATAAAATCTATCTTACGTACGTAAAGGGCTTCAGTGACCTGTCTAATGCAGCAATGAGTGGCATGCTGAGATATAGCGCAAATGTCGACTGCGGAGGCCTGAAAGGAACCGGAAGTGTAGAATGACAGTGCCAAGGTGACCTTGACCTCGATGGACAGTGATGTCCTGTAGATGCTGGTAGGCTGCAGATCTGCCCTGATGAGCTGGCATATCTCATTGATAACCACTTTGTGGAAGCGCAGTCTCTGAAGGCAGGTGTTCTCGGATAAGTTGAGGTAAGACTGCTTCTCCCTATAAGTGTGGGGAGTGTATGGTCTGGTCCTCCTCATCAGTCTGGAACATCTTAGATTGGGCACATAATGCTGTGGATTAGACGTTGTGCCATTTGTACTCTGCAGCATCTGCGTTGTCATCAAAGCAGGCTGAGAAATGGCTGGCTCCATTCCAATAACTATAAGTATAATGCCGATTATTCACAAGCAATGCATTTCCCCACTAAGACACCTAAAGTAAAATCCAATCATTCACAGTATGATAAGATGTCTG
The DNA here is from genome assembly GCF_044704955.1 of Pristiophorus japonicus. Classification (NCBI taxonomy): domain Eukaryota; kingdom Metazoa; phylum Chordata; class Chondrichthyes; family Pristiophoridae; genus Pristiophorus; species Pristiophorus japonicus. Next base: position 369,901,695 of record NC_091977.1, on the reverse strand, counting down.
TTCAGATGATCATATCACCTGAGAAGAACTCCAGAATACATCCAAACTCCCCCGAAGTTGAAGCAACCTTTTTAATGAAGTGACCTGCGATTTACAAAATGGCGTCGACACCGCTGTGATTAGTTCAGATCAATTCAACTTTTTTCAGCTTTTTTTTCGGCGAGCAAGATTGTGGGCGATATGTGCGAGGTGCTGAAGGTAACAGGTATACTGGGCATTAGTTTCAGCAAATTTGATCTTTACAACAAAAAAAAGTGGGTGGTCGGTATTATTGAATCTCAGCGTTAAGTATGTGCCAAAAGTAATGCTGGGTGATATTCTGGGCATTGGGTTTGCCCATTCAGATGATTCCGCCCCAAAAAAGTGGTCGGGTGGTATTATTTTTTCTTGGCGTTACGTACATGCTGAAAGTAATGCTCAGCGATAAGTGACTGAGAAATGGGCATCAGTTTCCATTTTGTGGCTAACTGGGCGATATATGGGCGTTACACCTCATTTCAGCATTAAAATGGGCGGTATGCGTGCAAAAATAATGGAAAATCTAGCCCATGGAATTAAATATTGCAGGGTATAACATATTTAAAAAAGATAGGGGAAAAGGGAAGGTGGAGTAGCTGTACTTATTAAGGATAATATAATGGCAGTAGAAAAAAGGGACACAGCTATCAGCAAGACAAAAATTGAATCCATATGGATAGACATAAACGATAATGAAGGATCAATCACACTAATAGGTGTCGTCTACAGATGACCTAATAGTGGAAGGGAGATGGAGGAAGAAATATGCAGAGAAATGAGGGAAATGAGTAAATAACATAGAATAATAATCATGGGGGATTTCAATGACCTTGATATTAATTGGATATAAGAGGTAGGTAAAGGGGATAAGGGAATGGAGTTCCTACAATATGTACAGGACTCCTGTCTAACCCAATATGTAAAAAGCCCAACAAGGGAAGATTCACTATTGGATCTAGTAATGGGGAATGGACCAGAGCAGATAAGAGAAGTAAAAGTAGGGGAACATCTAGGCAATAGTGACCATAATATAATACGCTTTACGATGATAATAGAGAAGGACATAAGTATGACGAAAACCAGGTTAATAGAAAAGCTGATTTTAAAGGGCTGAGAATAGAACTTGGGAAAATAAAATGGGCAACAATATTGGCAAACAATGAGGTAGAACAACAATGGGAAACATTTAAAACGGTGTTCAACAGATTGCAGGAAAAATATATTCCACTAAAAGGAAAGAACAAACTTAGCACTAATGAGTCTCCATGGATGAATAAAGACATAAGGAAATAATTGAGGATAAGGAAAGAGACATAAATAAGTTACATACACAGCAAAGGATTGCATGATAAGAGACAATACAAAGAGATCAAGAGAGAAGTCAAAAAAACAATGAGGAAGGCAAAGAGGAAATATGAAATTAAATTATCAAGGAATATAAAACAAAATAGTAAAATATTTTACAGGCACATCAAAAAAAAGGAAGGTTGCGATGGGAATAGATCCATTAAGGGATTGACAGGATAATACCACAGATAACGATAGGGAGATGGCAGAAATATTAAATCATTATTTCATTTCAGTATTTGCCAGGGAGATGGAACAGGTGGACATGGCATTGGATGATGCAGCAGGTAATCAGGAAGGTGAATGGAATGATGGCCTTCATTGCGAGAGGGATGGAGTACAAAAGCAGGGAGGTCCTGCTGCAACTGTATAGGGTATTGGTGAGGCCACATCTGGAGTATTGCGTGCAGTTTTGATCACCTTACTTAAGGAAGGATATACTAGCTTTGGAGGGGGTACAGAGATGATTCACTAGGCTGATTCCGGAGATGAGGGGGTTACCTTATGATGATAGATTGAGTAGACTGGGTCTTTACTCATTGGAGTTCAGAAGGATGAGGAGTGATCTAATAGAAACATTTAAAATAATGAAAGGGATAGACAAGATAGAGGCAGAGAGGTTGTTTCCACTGGTTGGGGAGACTAGAACGAGGGGGCACAGCCTCAAAATACGGGAGAGCCAATTTAAAACCGAGTTAGGAAGGAATTTCTTCTCCCAGAGGATTGTGAATCTGTGGAATTCTCTGCCCAAGGAAGCAGTTGAGGCTAGCTCATTGAATGTATTCAAATCACAGATTGATAGATTTTTAACCAATGATGGAATTAAGTGTTATGGGGAGCGGGCGGGTAAGTGGAGATGAGTCCACGGCCAGATCAGCCAAGATCTTGTTGAATGGCGGAGCAGGCTTGAGGGACTAGATGGCCTACTCCTGTTCCTAATTCTTATGTTCTTATTTCTTATTAGTAATGAGATAAATGCATTTAAAATAAAAAAGGGATATATTAAATAAAGTAATCAAACTCAAAGAGGATAAAAACCCTGGTCCGGATGGATTGCAAACATGCATTTTAAAAGAATTAAGGAAGAAATGACAGAGGCATGACTACACATATTTAATGAATCATTAGAAAATGTTGTAGTGCCAGAGGACAGCTAACATAATACTGATATTTAAGAAGTGGGATAGAACATGTCCAGGGAATTATAGACCAGTCAACTTAACATCGATGTCAGGAAAAATAATGGAATCCCTACTAAAGGAGAGAATAGAATAACATCTAGAAACATAAAGTATAATAATGAATAGTCAGCATGGATTTCAAAAGGGAAAATCTTGCTTGACAAACCTTATTGAATTTTTTGAAGAAGTAACAGAGAGAGTAGAGAATGGTAATGTAGTAGAAGTAGGCAAAGCCATAAAACAGCTCAAGAACAACAAGGCTGCAGGTGCAGATGGAATTCCTGTGAGGCGCTAAAATATGGTGGAGAGGCGCTGTTGGAGCAGATACATGACCTCATCGCTCTCATTTGGAGGGAGGAGAGCATGCCGGGGGATTTCAGAGATGCAGTGATCGTGTCCATTTTTTAAAAAGGGAACTAATCTGACTGTGGCAACTACAGGGGAATCTCCCTACTATCAACCACTGGGAAGGATCACGGAGTCCTCCTCAACCGTCTTCTCCCTGTGGCCGAGGAGCTCCTCCCAAAATTACAGTGTGGATTTCATCCGCTATGGGGAACAATGGATATGATCTTTGCAGCACAACAACTGCAGGAAAAATATAGGGAGCAGCGCCAGCCCTTATACATGGCCTTTTTCGACCTTGCCCCCAAAAGTTTGTCAATATCCTTCGCCTGCTCCACGATGACATGCAGGCTGTGATCCTTACCAGCGGATCCATTCAGACCCATTCCACATCCGAACCGGGGTCAAATAGAGCTGTGTCAGCCCTCCAATCCTCTTTTCAATCTTCCTCGCTGCCATGCTCCACCTCACAGTCAACAAGCTCCCCGCCAGAGTGGAACTAAACTACAGAACCAGTGGGAAGCTGTTTAACCTACACCGCCTGGGGGCCAGGTCCAAGACCACCCAAACCTCTGTCGTTGAACTGCAGTAGGCGGACGACGCTTGTGTCTGCGCACATTCGGAGACTGAACTCCAGGATATAGTCAATATATTCACCGAGGCATATGAAAGCATGGGTCTTATGCTTACCATCCGTAACACAAAGGTCCTACACCAACCTGTCCTGGCCATCAAGATTCACGGCGCGGCTCTCGACAACGTGGACCACTTCCCATACCTCGGGAGCCTCTTGTCAACAAAGGCAGACATTGATGCGGAGATTCAAATCGCCTCCAGTGCGCCAGTGCAGCCTTCGGCCGCCTGAGGAAAAGAGTGTTCAAAGACCAAACCCTCAAATCTACCACCAAGCTCATGGTCTACAGGGTTGTAGTAATTCCCGCCCTCTTATGTCAGAGACATGGACGACTTACAGAAGACACATCAAGTCGCTGGAGATGTGTCACCAACGATGTCTCCGTAAGATCCTGCAAATCCCCTGGGAGGACAGGCGCACCAACATCAGTGTCCTCGCCCAGACTAACATCCCCAGCATTGAAGCACTGACCACGCTAGATCAGCTTCGTTGTGCAAGCCACTTAGTTCGCATGCCAGACACGAGACTCCCTAAACAACTGCTCTATGCGGAGTTCCTTCATGGCCAATGAGCCAAAGGTGGGCAGCAGAAACAGTACAAGGACACCCTCAAAGCTTCCCTGGCTGAAGACCGCCCTAGATGGAGAAAGTGCATCCAGGAGGGCGTTGAGCTCTTCAAATCTCAATGCTGCGAGCGTGAAGAGATCAGGCGCAGGCAGCGGAAGGAGCATGTGGTAAATCAGTGCCATCACCCCTTTCCCCGACGAATATCTGTCCCATCTGTGAGAGGGTCTGTGGCTCTCGTGTTGGACTGTTCAGCCACCAAAGAACTCACTTTGGGAATGGACTGCCTATGATGATGAATAGATGTAATTTATCTAGATTTTCAAAAGGCTTTCGATAAGGTACCCTATAATAGACTGATGAACAAGAGGATGCGGAGTCAGGGGACAAGTAGCTGAATGGATAGCTAGCTGGTTTCAAGACAGAAAGCAGAGAGTGGAAGTAAAGGGTAGCTATTCACAGTGGCAGAAAGTGGGTAGTTATGTTCCACAAGGATCAATGATGGGACCATTGCTATTCACAATTTATATTAATGATTTCAATTTTGGAATCAATAGCACAATTTCTAATTTTGCGGATGACACCAATGTGGGGGGGATCGTCACTACTGAGGAGGACTGCAACAAATGACAGGAGGATATTAATAAACTTACAGAATGGGCAAATAAATGGCAAATGAAGTTCAACAAAGATAAATGTGAGATAGTACATTTTGATAGGAAGAATAGGGAGATCACTTATTATTTGGAGGGTATGATTCTAATTGGGGTAGAGGTACAAAGGGATCTTGGAATACAAATATACCAGTCATGAAAAGTTGTGCCACAGGTTAGCAAGGCCATAAAAAAGCAAACCAAGCACTAGGGTTTATTTCCAGAGGTATGGAATTGAAAAGTAGGGAAGTTATGCTAAACTTGTATCGAACCTTGGTTAGACCATACTTAAGAGTACTGCATGCACACTGCATGCTCTGTGCCTCAATGCGAGGAGTATTCGTAATAAGTTGGACAAATTTACTGCGGAAGCAGCGATTAATGAATATGATGTAATTGGGATTACGGAGACATGACTCCAGGGTGACCAAGGCTGGGAACTCAACATCAAGGGGTATTCAACATTCAGGAAGGATAGACAGAAAGGAAAAGGAGGTGGAGTAGCATTGCTGGTTAAAGAGGAAATTAATGTAATAGTAATGAAGGATATTAGCTTGGATGAAGTGGAATCTGTATGGGTAGAGCTGCGGAATACTAAAGGGCAGAAAACGCTAGTGGGAGTTGTATACAGACCACCAAACAGTAGTAGTGAGGTTGGGGACAGCATCAAACAAGAAATTAGGGATGTGTGCAATAAAGGTACAGCAGTTATTATAGGCAACTTTAACCTACATATAGATTGGGCTAACCAAACTGCTAGCAACACGGTGGAGAAAGATTTCCTGAAGTGCAAAAGGGATGGTATTCTAGACCAATTTGTCGACGAACCAACTAGAGGGCTGGCCATCCTCGACTGGGTGATGAGTAATGACAAAGGACTAATTAGCAATCTTGTTGTGCGAGGCCCCTTGGGGAAGAGTGACCATAATATGGTAGAATTCTTTATTAAGATGGAGAGTGACACAGTTAATTCAGAGATGAGGGACCTGAACTTAAGGAAAGGTAACTTTGATGGTTTGAGACGTGAATTGGCTAGAATAGACTGGCGAATGATACTTAAAGGATTGACGGTGGATAGGCAATGGCAAACATTTAAAGATCGTATGGATGAACTTCAACAATTGTACATCCCTATCTGGAGTAAAAATAAAATGGGGAAGGTCGCTCAACTGTGGCTAACAAGGGAAATTAGGGATAATATTAAATCCAAGAGAGAGGCATATAAATTGGCCAGAAAAAGAAGCAAAACTGAGGACTGGGAGAAATTTAGAATTCAGCAGAGGAGGACAAAGGGTTTAATTAGGAGGGGGAAAATAGAGTATGAGAGGAAGCTTGCTGGGAACATAAAAACTGACTGCAAAAGCTTCTATGGATATGTGAACAGAAAAAGATTAGTGAAGACAAACGTAGGTCCCTTGCTGTCAGAATCAGGTGAACTTTTAATGGGGAACAAAGAAATGGCAGACCAATTGAACAAATACTTTGGTTCTGTCTTCACGAAGGAAGACACAAATAACCTTCCGGAAATACTAGGGGACCGAGGGTCTAGCGAGAAGGAGGAACTGAAGGAAATCCTTATTAGTCAGGAAATTGTGTTATGGAAATTGATGGGATTGAAAGCTGATAAATCCCCAGGGCCTGATAGTCTGCATCTCAGAGTACTTAAGGAAGTGGCCCTAGAAATAGTGGATGTATTGGTGACCATTTTCCAACAGTCTATCGACTCTGGATCAATTCCTATCGACTGGAGGATAGCTAATGTAACACCACTTTTTAAAAAAGGAGGGAGAGAGAAAATGGGGAATTATAGACCGATTAGCCTGACATCAGTAGTGCGGAAAATATTGGAATCAACTATTAAAGATGAAATAGCAGCGCATTTGGAAAGCAGTGACAGGATCGGTCCAAGTCAGCATGAAAGGGAAATCATGCTCGACAAATATTCTAGAATTTTTTGAGGATGTAACTAGTAGAGTGTACAAGGGAGAATCAGTGAATGTGGTGTATTTGGACTTTCAAAAGATAAGGTGAGGTGAGAAATTTTGACAAGGTCCCACACAAGAGATTGGTGTGCAAAATTAAAGCACATGGGATTGGGGGTAATGTATTGACGTGGAAAGAGAACTTGTTGGCAGACAGGAAGCAGAGAGTCAGGATAAATGGGTCCTTTTCAGAATGGCAGGCAGTGACTAGTGGAGTGCCGCAGGGCTCAGTGCTGGGACCCCAGCTATTTACAATATACATCAATGATTTAGATGAAGGAATTGAGTGTAATATCTCCAAGTTTGCAGACAACACTAAGCTGGGTGTGGTGTGAACTCTGAGGAGGATGCTAAGAGGCTGCAAGGTGACTTGGATAGGTTAGGTGAGTGGGCAAATGCATGGCAGATGCAGTATAATGTGGATAAATGTGAGGTTATCAATTTTGGTGGCAAAAAAATTAAGTCAGAATATTATCTGAATGGCAGCAGATTAGGAAAAGGGGAGGTGCAATGAGACCTGGGTGTCATGGTACATCAGCCATTGAAAGTTGGCATGCAGGTACAGCAGGCGGTGAAGGAGGCAAATGGCTCGTTGGCCTTCATAGCGAGAGGATTTGAGTATAGGAGTAGGGAGTCTTACTGCAGTTGTACAGGGCCTTGGTGAGGCCACACCTTGAATATTGTGTGCAGTTTTGGTCTCCTAATCTGAGGAAGGACATTCTTGCTATTGAGTGAGTGCAGCGAAAGTTCACCAGACTGAAGGCTCACTGCAGACTCGCTTATCCTGAGTCCTGCTTAGTTACCGCACAGGACCCCACTCGCTCACTGGGGCCCCTCCCGTTGAACTGCTCATGAAAAGGACACTTAAGACAAGGCTCTCGTTAGTCCATCCTGATCTACACGAACAGGTAGAGAGCAGGCGGCTTCAACAGAATACATATCATGATCGTGCAAATGTGTCACGAGAAATTGAAGTAAATGATCCTGTATTTGTGTTGAACTATGGACAAGGTCCCAAGTGGATTTCTGGCACTGTTTTGGCCAAAGAGGGGAGTAGGGTGTTTGTGGTCCAGCTCGCAAATGGACTCACCTGCAGAAAACACTTGGACCAAACTAAACTCAGACTTACGGACTGTCCAGAACAACCCACATTCGACCCTCCAACACACACACAAGTGGCAATCGACCCAACGGTTAACCACGAAGCAGAACCCATCACCCCCATCAGTCCAGCAAGGCCAGCTCCGCAGCAGCCCAGTGAAGGCCCAACAAACGACTCACCAACACCAGCATTTGCACCGAGACAAGCAACTAGGGAAAGGAAGGCCCCAGATTGACTCACATTGTAAATAATTACACTATTGACTTTTGGGGGGGGTGCGGGGGGGGGGGCGGAGTGTTGTTATGTATGTAAACCTGTAATTACCATATCTAACCACCAGAGGGCTTATCTCCTGGAGTCCCAAAGGATCCCACAATTCCTTGGGAGCACCTGTATATAAGGAGGCCTCACAGTTTGTAGAGGCACTCAGATTTGTAATTAAAGGACTACGGTCACACTTACTTTGAGCTTGCAGTATCTAGTCTGACTCTTTATTCAAGACTTAACAGTAGTGACATATTAAAACACGACCTGTGACTGACTTTCGTTCAGCTAACCAGACAAAAACCCTAAAAGAAAAGCAAAATCTGAAATAAAAACAGAAAATGCTGGAAAAACTCAGCAGGTCAGGCACCAACTGTGGAGAGAGAAGCAAAGTGAACGAGCAGAATTTTAACACGCAAAAACAGGTGGGTTGGGTTCCGGGCAGATGTTAACATTTTTAAAATTTGAAACCTGATCCTATCCCATCCACTTCCGGGTTTTACCGAGGCAGGACAAGGGCCATGCAGGCAACTGGTTCCCAGGAGGCGGGTTGACAATTGAAATATTTTCATGAGGCTGGCAGCCTCTGATTTAACCTGCTTTGCAGGTTTTACAGTGGGTGGTCAGGAAAGCTGACAGCTGAAGCAAGGCGAGGACAGCTTCGGGAGATGGCAAGTGACTTTACAGCACACCTTGTGGGCCAGGAGGGGCAGGAGCTCTCCCCACCGGCCCCCAAGCTCCCACCCATAACCCCTCCTCCCCATACAAAGACCACGGGGTTGTGGATCGGAGCCCCCCCCACCCCCGTTGGGATCGGACCTCCCCCCATGGGATTGGACAACCCCCTACCCTAGGGTCGGGGATCAGAACCCCCCCAAGTCATGGACCAGACAAACCTGGATACCTGATGCTATTACCAGCTCCAGAGTCCTCTCCACCTGACTGGAAGCCAAACCTGTCAATCAGGCTGACAGCCGGGCAGGGACCCCGTCAGGGCCAAAAGACGCTTGTTGTGCAGTTTTAACACGTGAGGAAAACTGGACTTCCGGGATTCCGGTTCGAAAGTCCCTCCCACCCACCTCCGCCACCTACGAAATTCACCCCTGTTAATATCCAGGCCAACGTTTCAGATCAATGACTTTTTATTAAAACAGATTCAGGTGAATTTTGTTTTGATACGTAACTGTTATTATGACCGAGATACACAAAATCATCTGCGAGTTGGTTTTCCAGCCAGCCTATTTTGGATTCAATGATATCAAGAATATCCAATTTTGAAACGTACACTCCAGTTTGAATTACTCCTGTTCATTATGCTAAATGACTTGATTTACACAAGTAGGTCAGTACTGAACTGTGGAACTAAATTTCATACCAGGTAAGAAGAACAGGTTTCCTTTCCGAATAGACATTAGTGAACCAGTTTGGTTTTTATGACAATCCGACAGCTTCATCCGACTGATACCAGCTTTTTATTTCCAGATTATTTAAACTGAATTCAAATTCTCAAACTGACATGGTGGGATTTAAACTCAGGTTCTCTGGATTACTCGTCCAGTAAAACAACCACTACATTACCTTGTGAGCATTTCCCAGAGAACAACCAAGCAGCATAAATTCTGTCAAATGTGACAAGGTGCAGAATCTTTCAGAGAGCCAGAGTGTTTGACAATTACTATGTGAGAAAGAGTAATAGCCTAATGAGGACAAATTGTGTAAATGGAAAAAAAAATCCACGGCCAGCCATGTGAATTAAGTACTTGAATGAAAAATGTTCACAGGACTTAACTCTTGAGGACTGAGGGGCTTTTCAGCTTTCAAAATATACATCTCCTTTCTTATAGCCAACAGAAGCGGGAGTTTGGAAGGCGAGCGGCCTACAAGAGGCCCGTCTGTGAGCAGCGGGAGTTCTTGAGAGGCGGGAGTTCGGGAGGCGAGCGGCCTACAAGAGGCCCGTCAGTGAGCAGCGGGAGTTCGTGAGAGGCGGGAGTTTGGGAGGCGAGCGGCCTACAAGAGGCCCGTCAGTGAGCAGCGGGAGTTCGGGAGGCGAGTGGCCTACAAGAGGCCCGTCAGTGAGCAGTCCGAGAGTTCGGGATGCGAGCGGCCTACAAAAGGCCTACCGGTGCACCTGTAGCAGGGAGGCAAAAAAGTAGAAAGAAATCGAAAGGTGATGTCACAGCCAAAGGGGTAAGTGATTGGCTGGTGATTGGTAAATAGCTTTTCTTTTTTCTTTTCTTTATCAGTAAGTAACATTTAGCATTGTTGTTGCCAAATTAAGTTTATCTAGGGGTTAAGTCATGACAGGAGAGCTCGGACACGTGTTATGCTCCTCCTGTACTATGTGGGAAGTCAGAGACGCTTCCAGTGTCCCTTATGACTACGTGTACGGGTAGTGTATCCGCCTCCAGCTCCTGACGGACCACAGTGCAGCCCTGGAGCTGCGGGTGGATGAACTCTGGAGCATCCACGATGCTGAAAATGACGTAAATAGCACGTTTAGTGAGTTGGTCTTACCGCAGGTAAAGGATACACAGCCAGATAGTAAATGGGTGACCTACAGGAAGAGCAGTGCAAGGAAGGTAGTGCAGGGGTCCCCTGCGGTCATCCCCCTGCAAAACAGATACACTGCTTTGGGTACTGTTGAGGAGGATGACTCATCAGGGGAGGGCAGCAGCAGCCAAGTTCATGGCACTGTGGGTGGCTCTGCTGCACAGGAGGGCAGGAAAAAGAGTGGGAGAGCTATAGTGATAGGGGATTCGATTGTAAGGGGAATAGATAGGCGTTTCTGAGGCCGCAACCGAGACTCCAGGATGGTATGTTGCCTCCCTGGTGCAAGGGTCAAGGATGTCTCGGAGCGGGTGCAGGACATTCTGGAAAGGGAGGGTGAACAGCCAGTTGTCGTGGTGCATATAGGTACCAACAATATAGGTAAAAAACGGGATGAGGTCATACAAGATGAATTTAGGGAGCTAGGAGCTAAATTAAAAAGTAGGACCTCAAAAGTAGTAATCTCAGGATTGCTACCAGTGCCACGTGCTAGTCAGAGTAGGAATCGTAGGATAGCTCAGATGAATAGGGTCCCAACACTGAGCCCTGCGGCACTCCACTGCCTGCCATTCTGAAAAGGACCCGTTTATCCCGACTCTCTGCTTCCTGTCTGCCAATCAGGTGCTGTGTTAGGCAAACAGAAACACTGTTCATTTCCAGCATTTATTTATAATGAGAAACGCTGGAACTGATGAGAAAGGAGTTTTGGATTACAGAAGTATAAATATTTCCTTCCCCAGATGTGATAACAGCAAGAGCGCCATAATTTAAATAAAGAAAAGGATGCAATTTATAATTTATATTGTTTCACCAATCAGCTATTATAATTTGTACAACTAAGGGGTAATTTTATAAATTTGTGCTTAATGGATGGAAAATACTACAGGGTTCACTGAGCTGTAGTGGTGGCGAGTTAGAGTGAGCCTGTCACTTGGTCAGCTGGCCCCACCCTCGCATCTTGCCCTAGGATAGAATCGGACATACAAGTGTTCATTTTATAAAATCACATGAGCCTTAAAAATGGCTCACAAGATTTTAAAAAAAAAAACATTTTTAAACTGAATATAAAACTGTTATCATAAACCAACTGGATTTAATCTGTGAAGACCTGTGTCAGCAAGACAAAATCTTCAGCTTTCTGTGTTTTGCCAGTTGTTGTTGTCAGGCAACAATGGTCTTTGATGATAAGGGGCAATTTTGTTACGTCTTCCCTGCAACAGAAAACATTGCCTGTCAGTCGTGCATATTGGAAGCTCAGGCACATTCTACGCTTGACTTTCTGACCGTTAATTTAAATTTTGGAAATGTCACCCTCATTTCTGAAATGTGCACTTGGCAGGCCAGGTTCTCTGCGAGCAGTGAAAAGTCGGAAAAATACTCTAATGAAATATATGTTCTGTCACATTTTACCTTTTCAGCTAGAGTTCAAATAAGTTTGTAATCTTTCCAGAACCTTAGTTTCATTTTTTCTTTCTTGTCTCGGTGACATTGAGCTGCTATGTTAATTCCCTTTTGAAGTTCTTGTCAGTGCCATAGCCAAAGCCAGGTAACACGTGTCTACTATCTTGCTATTGCACAGAGCTAGGTAAACTAGGAAAGGTCCCAAATTTGTGCCCTGGTCTGCACTGAGTTAGCTAACATAAAAACATAAGAAATAGGAGCAGGAGTTGGCCACCTGGCCCCTCAAGCCTGTTCCACCATTTAATAAGATCATGGCTGATCTGATCATGGACTAAGCTCCACTTCCCTGCCCACTCATGTAACCATTTATTCCCTTATCGCTCGAAAATCTGTCTATCTCCACCTTAAATATATTCTATGACCCAGCCTCCACAGCTCCCTGGGGCATAGAAATTCATAGATTTACAACCGAAAGAAAAGAAATTCCTCCTCATCTCAGTTTTAAATGGGTATCTCCTTATTCTGAGACTTTGTCCCCTAGTTTTAGTTTCCCCCATGAATGGAAATATCCTCTCTGCATCCACCTTGTCGAGCTCCCTCAGTATCTTATATGTTTCGATAAGATCACCTCTCATTCTTCTGAACTCCAATGAGTATAGGCCTCACCTACTCAACCTATCTTCATAAGTCAACCCCCTCATCTCTGGAATCAACCTAGTGAACCTTCTCTGAACAGCCTCCAAAGCAAATATATCCTTCCTTAAATACGGAGACCAAAACTGTACGCAGTACTCAAGGTGTGGCCTCACCAATACCCTGTAGAGTTGTAGTAAGACTTCGCTGCTTTTATACTCTATTCCCCTTGCAATAAAGGCCAACATTCAATTTGCCTTCTTGATCACTTGCTGTACCTGTATACTAACTTTTTGCGTTTCATGCACAAGGATCCCCAGGTCTCTCTGTACTGCAGCACTTTGCAATTTTTCTCCATTTAAATTATAATTTGCTTTTCTATTTTTTCTGCCAAAGTGGATAACCTCACATTTTCCCACATTATACCCCATCTGCCAAATTTTTGCCCACTCACTGTCTATATCCCTTTGCAGATTTTTTGTGTCTTCTTCACAATTAGCTTTCCCATCCATCTTCGTATCATCAGCAAACTTGGCTAGATTACACTTGGTCCCTTCATTCAAGTCATTAATATAGATTGTAAATAGTTGAGGACCCAGCACCGAACCCTGCAGCACCCCACTAGTTACTGTTTGCCAACTGGAAAATGACCCATTTTTCCCGACTCTCTGTTTTCTGTTAGTTAGCCTATCCTTTATCCATACTAATATATTACCCCCAACCCCGTGAACTTTTATCTTGTGCAGTAACCTTTTGTGTGGCTCCTTCTGTAAATCTAAATACACCACATCCACTCATTCTCCCTTATCCCCACTGCTCGTTACATCCTGAAAGAACTCCAGCAAATTTGTCAAACATGATTTCCCTTTCATAAAACCATGCTGACTCTGCTTGATTGAATCATGCTTTTCCAAATGTCCCACTACTGCTTCCTTAATAATGGACTCCAGCATTTTCCCAACAACAGATGTTAGGCTAACTGGTCTATAGTTTCCTGCTTTTTGTCTGCCTCCTTTTTTAAATAGGCGCATTACATTTACGGTTTTCCAATCCGCTGGGATCGCCTCAAAATCCAGGGAATTTTGGGAGATTACAACCAATACATCCACTCTCTCTGCAGCCACTTCTTTTAAGACCCCAGAATGTACGCCATCATATCCAGGCGACTTGTCCGCCTTTAGTCCCAAGCTGATCCCTTTTGGAGTGACAGTGGGTGGGGGGGGGGGTCAATAATTGACCTCAGTATCCCTGGGCTAAGAGAGGGAAAAGCTATTCAGGGTTCCAGCTCCTTTTCACTATCCTTGCGTGCATGTGTGGATGTTATGTTAGGAAAGCTGAACAGCCTGACTCACTGTTTAGGCTTACACATGAAGAATGGCCACTTGGGTGATGCTGCAGGAAACTATCTTTCCATTGTACCATGCTCTATCAGCTCCAGGAGAAAAATCAGAGGTAGAAATTGGAGGAAAGTAATAAAAGAGATCCACACTTTTATATATTTTTCAACAATTTCCATGACAACACTGTTCCCTGCATTTGGCTAGCTCTACTTTTTCTATCAGCCAGCTGTAGATATTAAAAGAGTCAAAATGTTTATATGAGCTGAGAGTTTTGTATCTGTTGTTAAATTCTTCAAATAAACATTAGGTTCAACAGGACTTATCCTTGTCTGCATATTTGTGTAGCCTACTTTCTCAGAACAGAACAAGTTCACCTAAAGCACAGTTTAAAACGTTTCTGCAGTCAGCTAGATTTACTTCACTGCAGCTTGGTTCACTTTGTCACTGATCACCAAGATCAAGAATACGATTAAAGTAGAGCTATTACAAAACAAAAGCATGCTTACATTACTGTATTCATGTGTAATTTCAGACACATGCTAGTGAATAGCTTTAAGTATTTTTAAGAGTGTTGTGTCTCCAGTATGCCAAAGAATGAGGTGGAAAATTCCACTAGCCAACTACCCAAGAGTGAATTACTTCCCAGCTCTAGTGAGTTGAGAGACAGTATGTGCTCATTATCTCTCAACTTACACCAGTGTGTGGGTGTTCCTTAACCTCCAACCCTCCAAAGATTCTTTCCCTGCTTCTTACTCTTTCTTTGCAACCTTTAGTATTTCTTACCCACCCACATCCAGTATCTTATCTACACAAAATTTGTGTTTTGCTCCTTTTTAGAATTCATTTTTCCAGGTTAAAGTTCAAGTCGTGAATGAGTAGTTAATTTAAACAAGATCAGATAAGTCAACTGTCAAGTAACTTTTGAAAAGTTTACCGAGAACTGCAATATCAATCATATTTACAGCATAATTTCCTCAAAATTCTATCACCACATCCGTACAAATTTACATCAACTGTGTTTTTACTTTTCTTTATGGTTGAGATAAAATGTCAGGGTGATTTTTGATGGCCTTATGAAAAGTGTCAGAAAATTTTGTACACTTGTCACTCCATTTTAACAGCTCTCTGATGTGCATGTTGTACAGGGGCAATTTTAATCTGTTGTTCCTAGTGTTAATGGGCAGTAACGACCTCAAAATAGAGTCATAAGAATGTAAGAACATTAGAAATAGGAGCAGGAGTAGGCCATTCGGCCCCTCGAGCCTGCTCCGCCATTCAATAATTTGATGGATACCAAAATCTCTAGCTGGAGAGGTCTTCTCTTTCGAATCAACAGAGTGATTCTTGAAAGAAAAAAAGAATGCTTGCACTGTAGGAAGAGGAGAGAAATGGAATGGTGAGTCATTCTCCACTGAGGTTAAGGTATGGAAAATAGGTCAATATGAACAATAAAATGGCGGAGGAAACTGCATTGTCCAGAATGCAACTGAGATGTGTATGTATTTGTAAATTTTAGTATAAATACAAAACCTTCAACTGGTTGTAATCTGTGCTAATGATTCTTTCAAATTAGCAACAAATGTTAGAGAAACAGGGATTGAAATTGATGTTCTGCGGCAGATGTAAAGCAGGCGATAAAGCAGCAGCCCATTTTACAATGGAAAAAAAATCAGATGGGGTGCGAATTCACAGCGAATTAAATGGGAGGGGTGAGAAACAGGAGGGGTGAGAAACGGGAGGGGAGAGAAATGGGAGGAGTGAGAAATGGAGAAACAGGAGGGGTGAGAAATGGAGCAATGGGAGGGGTGAGAAACGGGAGGGGTGAGAAACGGGAGGTGTGTGAATTGGAGAAACGGGAGGGGTGAGAAATGGAGAAACGGGAGGGGTGAGAAACGGGAGGGGTGAGAAACGGGAGGGGTGAGAATCGGGAGGGGTGTGAATTGGAGAAACGGGAGAGGTGATTCCCAGGATGGCGAGACTGAAGTTGCATGTTCAGCCATGAACTCATTGAATGGCGGTGCAGGCTCGAAGGGCCGAATGGTCTACTTCTGCACCTATTTTCTATGTCTATGTTTCTATGTGAGAAATGGGAGGGGTGAGAAACGGGAGGGGTGAGAAATGGGAGGGTGAGAAATGGGAGGGTGAGAAACGGGAGGGGTGAGAAATGAGAGGGTGAGAAACGGGACGGGTGTGTATTGGAGAAACGGGAGGTGTGTGAATTGGAGAAACGGGCAGTGTGAGAAACAGGAGGTGTGAGAAACAGGAGGTGTGAGAAACAGGAGAGGTGAGAAACGGGAGAGGTGAGAAATGGGAGGGTGAGAGACGGGACGGGTGTGAATTAGAGAAACGGGAGGGTTGTGAATTGGAGAAACGGGCGGTGTGAGAAACAGGAGGTGTGAGAAACAGGAGAGGTGAGAAACGGGAGAGGTGAGAAACGGGAGGGTGAGAGACGGGACGGGTGTGTATTGGAGAAACGGGAGGTGTGTGAATTGGAGAAACGGGCGGTGTGAGAAACAGGAGAGGTGAGAAACGGAAGAGGTGAGAAACGGGAGGGGTGAGAAACGGGAGGGTGAGAGACGGGACGGGTGTGAATTAGAGAAACGGGAGGGTTGTGAATCGGGTATCTGATTTGCCATTACCCAGTTTGCGCTACTGACAAAAATCAATTTCACCCCCAATATAATTTTCTACCACAAACGAAAAAATATAAATCCTCTCTAGCTAGAGGCTTTGTTATCCATCAAAATCTCACTCCTTGGTGATATCATTTACATTTTACTCAGGATCATAGTTATAAATAAGTAAACAGCTGTCATTTATTCTTAGGGTTTTGGAGATGTATAAATCGCAAGCTTCACTCTTAGGTTTATGGTGCTAGTTTGAATTGCGAGATTAATTACAGCCTTTTTATTTACTCCCAGTCGCCTATAACTTGAGGTAATGTCTAGATGTAAAATGAGTAAGTATCTTCACAAGAGAAGTTGACTGGATAATGAGTGAGTTATGGTCAACTAGGCAGGTGAAGATATTTATAACACTCACAGCTGGCTACTAAATTGTACCTAATCAACATAATAAATTCTTGCTAAGGCTGTGGTGGTTTTACTTGAATTTAAAAAATGGGTATTCACAGATGTCCTTAACTCTAGTGCAAAGCATGAAGCTTCATGAATTATCCTGACAGATAATGGTATTTAAATGGAACTAACCATAAGGCAATGTGACTGACAAAGAAAAAGTATGCATTCACTTTGACTTATTTGCAAAGTGAGGGGAGCTCAGCATTCAAACAAGCTTACAGGTTCTTTCTTAAGATTCGGAATAAATAAATTTTGATTACTTCAGTACATAATAAACTTCCAGCAGAATGACTGCACTCAGCACCTGTTGCTTCCTGTTTCAGTCCAATATTAATATTGGGACACAAGGCAATATCACACAACCTGATAGCTCTGGTATATGCTATAAAATAGGGTGTGAATCATCTTCTCTGTGGTAGTGTTGTTGCATATTTACTGCTTATAGTTATAGTTATTTTGAAATAACTATTGTTGATGTAGTTAGCGCAAACTTGTAGTCCGTTAAACACAGCCATAAGTACATTTACACAATATGATTAAAACAATAATTAAACCAATAACCAAATGGTTGATTTGAATAAGTGAACATGTAATTTTCAGCATTAAATACCAGAAACCTCCATTTAATACTATCATAGCTAGTGTAGTATTACATACCATTCACTTACAAAAATGCCTTTAATCTCATCAGTGAGTAGTACCAATATCTCACGCTTTGAAGCAGCAACCTTTCAGCAGTAGAGAAAGGCTGGAGGAAGAAGGATCCACAGGGTGAGATATCATCATTTCAGAAAAGTTACTAGTTTAGAATCAACTTGATAGGTCCCTGAGAGGGAATTTAAATTCATGTCCAAAATGGGCACAACGTTGGCAGTGCACCCGCCAAGGCCCGTACCATTGTGAGGATCGGGAATTATTTGAATTTTACCCACAGATTGCAGGCGCCAAATGGGCATTTCACTGCAGCTCACCGGTTTTGGACAATGGAAATTGGCTGGCTTCCACACGGAGCAGATTCTCGTGTGTGGCAAGAATGGGATGGCAACAGGCGGAAAGATCTTTTTGGGGCCAGAAGGTGCACAAGTACTTGCAGCCCCACAAAAATCGTGAAATAAACAAAAACGTACTTTTTTTTGAGCAGCCTCCAGCGGTCCTTTTAAGGACGGTTGGTTAGAGCGTTCAATGCCCGGTTCAACAAGGACTAACATGTATAATGGTTGTTCCGCCTATGTCTACATTAAAATTGCAATTAGTATCTTAGAGCAGTTGTAAGACCTTGATTTTCATATTTGAACAGCCTCCCACCTGTTTTGGGCGGGAGTGTTGGGCGCCCATTTAAATACCTTCCTGAAAATTGAATCAAGCGGGAAAATGGGTGTCCAAGGTACCCCACCAGTTCCTCCTTTGCTTTTCTGGCAAGAAACAGATGGAATTCCACCATCCAATAGTGATAGATCTCCTCCTATTTCCCAACAGTTGCATATCTGTTTAAATGCTGAGTTCAACAAAATAATATGGGTGGAGTAACTTCAATAGTTTTTATTATCTGATTAGAATACAAGAGAACTTGCTGAAATAATAGCCCCCAGACTCTCTAGGAAATCCTTACCTCTTAATGCAATAACTAATGAGACTATTTCTAAGACAAAGTAAAAAATTAAGTCTTACATCACCATCTTTTTTTAACATAACTCAAGCATAGGTTGTTTTTTTCTCACAACAAAATTTAAGGAATATTCTGCCCAGTTCCTATAATGTTTGCTTTGCACGGTTTAATCTATAATCTCTTCTACATTAAGTGGCCCTTCACTTGTTGGAAGTTGGGTAACTCAGTTCATTAAATAATTCAATGAAGCCATGAGGTCTTGGTTTCAAATCCTGACCAGGATTCACTTGGCCTTTTATCCTTCTGAGATGGATGAAGTGGCTCATTCTTTTCAATTGAAATGAAAACAAAGCGAGTTCAATAACGGGCAGGTGATCCACTCTGCCAATTTACTACCCAAACAAAGAATCATCCCCATGCCTCAGGATGTGGGGAGAAAACAAGAGACTGCATTCAGGGGCCTTATATTGGGGCAGTATCTTATGTTTTTATTATGGTTCCCAAAAATGCAGCATTGAGTGATGAAGGAACATCAACTGGGTTTCCTATCAGTTCAAAATAACTTTACATTTATTTATTTTGCACACTAACTGACTTCTTTAGGTCTGAATCCAACTGGTTGCTTAATTCCAACATTGGTATGGCACTTACTCATATTAAGCAAACATCTATAGGTTATGTTCTCATACTCAACTGAATACATTTGAAACCAGTCACATAAAGGCTTCTTTTATTGCATTTTTCTGGACCCTTGAAGCGATAACTCCCGTGGAGTTGTTGAGGTGCTGGTAGTGCGAGGAGGGAGATGGGGGAAAACTTCCACCTGGCAGTGACCCCTGTCCCATATCAGGGGCTTGCATCTGTAGCGGCACAACAGGAATACCTGCTTGTGGCACCATCGGAAACTTGGAGTGGCACTTTGCCGAACCAAGAGGGGAACCAGGGGCCTTTCAGACTGAAGAGGAAACAGATCCCAAATTTAAAATATCTGCCGTATGACATTGTCGGGCTCTTGTCCCAGTGGGAATCCCTTTTGGGATTGATTTTTATTTACCTTTTGAACATCAGGCCTTCACTAGACCCATAATGCTCTCAGCAGAGGTAGATACCTCTAGGTGTATTGAGGACACGTCTGATGGGATTCCTGAATGGCCCAGGAATGCCGCCATCTATTCCACCAAATATTGGCTGCACGTAAGCGGATCCTAATTTTTAGGCTCTTTCTGAATGGGTGCGAACTCGGGCTGATCTGCTGGGTTCAGCCCCATTTTCTGATCCTCCCAAGGTTACAGAATTTCTGGGCTTAAATTCTTTTGGACTTTATGTGGATTGATATAATATTCAATTACTTTATAATGTCCTTCTAGATCCCATTCCTGGAGTTCAGAGAAGGGAATAGTTATGACTATGACCATGCTAAAGAACATGGCCCTTCTCAACACTATGTGATTTAAGACTAAGGTGACCGCTACCTCTGTAAAATCCACTCATTTTATACACTATGTTATATCATTTTTTTGATGAGTACATCTAGATAATTGCTTAATTACATGCTATAGGGGCCAAGAGGCTCATTCCATGCTCTGATAAGTTGCTAAACTTTGATTATTATGGCTGATTGCTGACTGGGTATCTTACTTTGCTGCTTACCAGAATATAATTTGATCATTCATGGGGTGTAATTGTTGGCAGTTAACTGTCTAGAAGCATCTTACCTTCTGACAAGCAGAGAATCAAGTTGAAACTTTAATAATAGCTTTTAATAGACAGTTAGATAGCAATCATCAAAGGTTAAAAAATGGACAAGCATGGCAAAGTAACTTTTCATAATCATGCATTAAAGTATTGCTCATGGAAAGTCCATAGGCTGTAAATTCAGTATCGACCATTTTGAGGCGTTAATCCTGTAGGTGCGGTAACTTTAGCACCCTCAGAAGTTTGTGCCACCTACTGCGAAATTAGGTTTCAGCGCCCCAAGCGGTAAAGGAAGCACGAAATCAGTTGTTGCACAATTCTCTTAGGGCAGTGCAACTGAAAATCTCAGCGATAAGTGTTCACAACGAATGTGCTTGCTGCGAAGGACGCTATACATCCCGTGGACAGCCAATTCTTAAAGGCATGGCAAGATAAATATGTACATGCGCAGTTCCAACTTCTCAATCTGCTCAGAGCAGGAAAATGGAGGAGGAAGCAGGTCGCCAGCATGCCCTCCATTTCTCGCCCATGGCCGTCGAGACAGTGGAGAGGCACTGCAATCTGCTGCAACCTCCTGGGGGAAGGAGGCCAATTCCTCTAGTGTTCCGAAGGCTATGGAGGGAGGTAGCCCAGCACATCTCCACCAGGAACACGGTGACCAGAATTGCGACACAATGTCGCATGAAGTTCAACGACTTCATTCGGGTTGACAGGGTGAGTACCCTTTCTATTAATGTTGCAATGCCCTAAATGTGAACCTCACTGTCTCACACAATGTAAAGTCTTTGCAGTACCTGCTCCTTCACTATGTGTACCAGGCCATGGTCTTCATTGGTGAAGACACCATAAAAGTTCTGGCTCAGTTCAGCAGACGTGCCCTGGCCATCCAATCATTGCTGACCTTCTTGTTCCCTATTCAGCCTGACCCCTCCTCGCACGACCGTTTCACTCTTGATATGCATTCGCAACACTTCAACCTCATCCTTCATCTTAAGTGGTTGTCACCTAATCCCACCATTCACACAACCACTCTGTGCAGCCACGAAGATTCAAATGGAGATCTGCACACTTCCATACAGTAACAGCTATTCAACTATGGAAGGCATATATGGCACACGATGAGCTGCACATTCAATCACACCTTTTTGTGTTTGTTATTTCAGTAGAAACTGGCACACAACAGGGGCGAGGAAATGTGCACTGGAGGAGGGGAGCCTGAAATCCAGGACCTCACGGAGGTGGAGGAACGAATGAATGTCTGCCCTCGTGGGCACATCAGTAGCAGTCGGCGAAGCCGAGCCCCCTGGGGACAGTGATAGTATGTTAATGCCCTTTGTGTTTTATGCGAGACCCATTACCCTTGACACCACATGCCTTACCTCCTTTACATATAAATGTCCAATGTCACCTCCTTCTTCCCTTCCTGCTCCTTCCCCTGTTGATAACCACAGTTCTGTTGCTTTGTGCTTACAAATGATGAGCCAGAAGCGCAGTAGGCTGCCCGTGAGTCCTTTACATTGTACGATGGGGGAGACGAGGAGAAAGGGTACAAAAGTGTTGCGACAGAGCGGGACCCTCCATCAGCTGCACCGAGTGGGGACACCACTTCAGTGGAAGACACAACATTCCTGGGGTTCGAAGAGCCTGAGGCTCCTGGCCCCTGTAGCCTGCAGCAATGCCTAGCGCGAGGGGAAGCTCGGGGGCCAGCACCCCAGAGGGTGAGTCGGCCCATAGTCCTGCTCAGAGACACTCAGATGTGAACCTGGATTAGGAGGCTATGCATCGCAAGCTTATGGGTGCATTGCAAAGGGTTCCGCAGAGCATGGATGCACTTGCTCCAAGGTTGGCGGAGACTGTCTCAATCATTGCCATGCGTCTCAGCAACCCATTGAGCCCATCATTGACCAGCTCCAGAGGGAGATGGGCTCAATGAGTGAGAGTGGAGTCCCACAGGTGATGATGCATGCGATGGTTGAATTGGCAGCAGCTATCACAGCACAGCCCGAAGCCACGCAAGGACTTCACGATGTGATGCAGTCACTGGTTGCTGGCATCAACTCTCAATCTGTTATGTTTCAGACTCAGTCTGCTGTGAGTCAGTGATGCCATGCACACACTGACTGCTGCCATCCTTTCTGTGTTCCCACAGATTGCTCCAGATGCTGAGGCTCTGGCCCGGGGAAGTGGCAATGGGCCGCTGGCAATGGAAGGTGCTGTCCTTGCTCAAGATTACAGCATTCCGAATCCCATCACTGCCACTCTGCCTTTGCATCTGAGTCGGTCTACACCTCAGCCATCTGATATTTCTGCCACCGATGCTGAGGTGGTGCAGTCCGCAGCCGGGCCCTCCAGGCCCAGAGCTGGTCCAGGGCATCTGGCTAGGACATCTGTAGTGTCTGCCTTACGGACACAGCAGCCTTCAAGCGGCCTTGCTGCAGGCACTGCGGCCACATTAATGAGGAGCAGTAGGCGTGGGAGGGGGGTTAAGGAAAGGGGATGGAAATCGGAGAGCAAGTCGCAATAAAGACTTTGGCCACCATGGACAGGTGTCCTCATCCTGTAAATATCATTGTAAATATCTTGTTGCTGTTGTTTGATGCCTGGTATCGGTATATGGATCTGAGCCTTCTGTGGCATATGGAAGCTGGTGTGGAACTACAAATGGCAGGAGTGTTTGTATACATATTGCTGAAGTTGAATGTGTATTATGCTGTTTCAAGTGGCAGTTGTTACATTTTTTATTAGTTGCTGGTGAGGGGTTTTTGGTGTGCTGTTTGAGGCGAGACTTTTGATGGAGTTATTACAATGTTCATTTGACCATTTGCAGTCCCGTCTTGTGCTTTAATGGGGAATTTCACCGAGATGGATGGCACATAGCGGGTCAAGATCAGCTGCATCCATTTGCTTCCTTCATTCAAGAGAAGCGATGCATTATAATCCACTGACATATGGCTCTTACAGCGGCAGCATTGCCAGGGTGCCTCCTCCATGGCTGCTGCTTCTCCTCCTCATCTGGCTGGCCATTTGTGGCCTCAGCAGGCTCCTCTTCCTCTGCCTCCTGAGGTGGGCCTGCAATCCCCACTGCCAATGCCTGGGCCCTCATTATGAAGTTGTGCAGCATACAGTACATCACAATGAATAGCGACACCTGTTTAGGGCAGTATTGAAGGCTGCCTCCAGAGCGGTCCAGGCAGCGGAACCGTTGCTTGAGCATGCCTATTGTCTGCTCGATTATGTTGCGGGTGGCCACATGGCTGGCATTGTAGCAATGCTCCGCTTGGGTGGTGGGATTGCGGAGGGGGTCATTAGTCAGGTGGCTACGCCATATGCTTTGTCCCCGAGCAGCCAGCCGTGCCCTTCCCGTGGTGGCTCAAACATTCGTGCCACAGTGCTCTCACGCAGGCTGAACGCATCATGTGCGCTGTCAGGATAGCGGGCATTCACTGTGAGGATGTGCTGCGTGTGGTCGCACAGCAGCTGCACATTCAGGGAGTGGTATGTATTTCAGTTTCGGAAGACCTCGGCATTCTGGAATGGTGATCTCAAGGCCACATGTGTGCAGTCAATGGTTCTTTGAACCATCGGGAAACCCTCTATCCTGGAAAACCCACATGATCACTCATCCTGTTTAAGCCTGTTCATTGGGAATGTTCTCTGTCTCTACAGAGCCTGCGTCACGTCATGGTTGCAGCGATGTGCAGTGAATTGAGAGATGTTGCACATGTCTCCTGATGCAGCCTGGAAGCTCAAATGAACAGGACCCCAAGAAAGAATGCAAAAGGCAAGAGGCAACAGAGCAGAGTAGCACTGGGATAAGTGTAAACCACAAGGTGTTAGGAAGGGACAATATGTATGAATATAAAGGGGCTGCAGGAAGGGTCAAAGCTAAAAATCATGGTATAAAAACTAGTATTAAAACACTCTACCTAAATGCACGCAACATTCAAAATAAAGTAAATGAGTTGACGGCACAAATCATTACAAATGGGTATGATTTGGTGGCCATTGCAGAAACGTGGTTGCAGAGTGGCCAAGACTGGGAATTAAACATACAGGGGTATCTGACAATTCGGAAAGATAGACAAGAAAGGAAAGGAGGTGGGGTAGCTCTGTTAATAAAGGATGATATCAGGGCAGTTGTGAAAGACGATATTGGCTCGAATGAACAAAATGTTGAATCATTGTGGGTGGAGATTAGAGATAGTAAGGGGAAAAAGTCACTGCTGGACGTAGTTTATAGGCCCCCAAATAATAACTTCACGGTGGGGGGGACAATAATCAAGTGAATAATGGAGGCATGTGAAAAAGGAACGGCAGTAATCATGGGGGATTTTAACCAACATATCGATTGGTCAAATCAAATCGCACGAGGTAGCCTTGAGGAGGAATTCATAGAATGCATAAGGGAAAGTAGACTGGGAACACAGACTAAACGGTGGCACAATTGAGGAACAGTGGAGGACTTTTAAGGAGCTCTTTCATAGTGCTCAACAAAAATATATTCCAGTGAAAAAGAAGGGCGGTAAGAGAAGGGATAACCAGCCGTGGATAACCAAGGAAATAAAGGAGAGTATCAAATTAAAAACCAATGCGTATAAGGTGGCCAAGGTTATTGGGAAACTAGAAGATTGTGAAAATTTTAAACGGCAGCAAAGAATGACTAAGAAAGCAATAAAGAAAGGAAAGATAGATTACGAAAGTAAACTTGCGCAAAACATAAAAACAGATAGTAAAAGCTTTTACCGATATATAAAAGGGAAAAGAGTGACGAAAGTAAATGTTGGTCCCTTAAAAGATGAGAAGGAGGATTTAATAATGGGAAATGTGGAGATGGCTGAGACCTTAAACAATTATTTTGCTTCGGTCTTCACAGTGGAAGACACAAAAACCATGCCAAAAATTGCTGGTCACGGGAATGTGGGAAGGGAAGACCTTGAGATAATCACTTTCACTCGGGGGAGTAGTGCTGGACAGGCTAATAGGACTCAAGGTAGACAAGTCCCCTGATCCTGATGAAATTCATCCCAGAGTATTAAAAGAGATGGCGGAAGTTATAGCAGATGCATTCGTTATAATCTACCAAAATTCTCTGGACTCTGGGGAGGTACCAGCGGATTGGAAAGCAGCTAATGTAAAGCCTCTGTTTAAAAAAGGGGGCAGACAAAAGGCAGGTAACTATAGGCTGGTTAGTTTAACATCTGTAGTGGGGAAAATGCTTGAAGCTATCATTAAGGAAGAAATATCAGGACATCTAGATAGGAATAGTGCAATCAAGCAGACGCAACATGGATTCATGAAGGGGAAATCATGTTTAACTAATTTACTGGAATTCTTTGAGGATATAATTAGCATGGTGGATAGAGGTTTACCGATGGATGTGGTGTATTTAGATTTCCAAAAGGCATTCGATAAGGTGCCACACAAAAGGTTACTGCAGAAGATAAAGGTACGCGGTGTCAGAGGAAATGTATTAGCATGGATCAAGAGTTGGCTGGCTAACAGAAAGCAGAGAGTCGGGATAAATGGGTCGTTTTCGGATTGGAAATCGGTGGTTAGTGGTGTGCCACAGGGATCGGTGCTGGGACCACAACTGTTTACAATATACATAGATGACCTAGAAGAGGGGACAGAGTGTAGTGTAACAAAATTTGCAGATGACACAAAGATTAGTTGGAAAGTGGGTTGTGTAGAGGACACAGAGAGGCTGCAAAGAGATTTAGATAGGTTAAGCGAATGGGCTAAGGTTTGGCAGATGGAATACAATGTCGGAAAGTGTGAGGTCATCCACCTTGGGAAAAAAAAGTAAAAGGGAATATTATTTGAAAGGGGAGAAATTACAACATGCTGCGGTGCAAAGGGACCTGGGGGTCCTTGTGCATAAATCCCAAAAAGTTAGTTTGCAGGTGCAGCAGGTAATCAGGAAGGCGAATGGAATGTTGGCCTTCATTGCGAGAGGGATGGAGTACAAAAGCAGGGAGGTCCTGCTGCAACTGTACAGGGTATTGGTGAGGCTGCACCTGGAGTACTGCGTGCAGTTCTGGTCACCTTACTGAAAGAAAGATATACTAGCTTTGGAGGGGGTACAGAGATGATTCACTCGGCTGATTCCGGAGATGAGGGGGTTACCTTATGATGATAGATTGAGTAGACTGGGTCTTTACTCGTTGGAGTTCAGAAAGATGAGGGGTGATCTTATCGAAACATTTAAAATAATGAAAGGGATAGACAAGATAGAGGCAGAGAGGTTGTTTCCACTGGTCGGAGAGACTAGAACTAGGGGGCACAGCCTCAAAATACGGGGGAGCCAATTTAAAACCGAGTTGAGAAGGAATTTCTTCTCCCAGAGGATTGTGAATCTGTGGAATTCTCTGCCCAAGGAAGCAGTTGAGGCTAGCTCATTGAATGTATTCAAATCACAGATGGACAGATTTTTAACCAATAAGGGAATTAAGGGTTATGGGGAGCGGGTGGGCAAGTGGAGCTGAGTCCATGGCCAGATCAGCCATGATCTTGTTGAACGGCGGAGCAGGCACGAGGGGCTAGATGGCCTGCTCCTGTATCTAATTCTTATGTTCTTATGTTCTTATGAGCCAGAGGCACAGAAGGTCAGCGCCACAGTGACCTTCAATGCGACGGGCAGTGCAGTTCTGGTGCCGATGTCAGGCTGCAGGTCTGGCTGCAGGAGATGGCATATCTCTGTCAGGATCCCCTTTCAGAAGCGCAGCCTTCTGACATACTGCTCCACCGACAGGTCAAGGCATGAGCGTTGCTCCCAGTAAACCCATGGAGGGCTAACGCCTCCCGTCCTGATATCTACAGGGTTGCCTCAGTCATGGGCTGACATGGCAACAGTCCTTCTATCTTGACACCACCTAACAAGAGCATGTAGAAGTCAATGCTGGCATACTAGTAATGCGCCCATTTAATTCTCAGACTCATGTTGCTAGGAATCTGTAAAGTCAGATAAATCTGCTGCTGCAAAGTAATGTCAAAACGTTGTACTCACTGTGACCTCCGATTAATCCGATTGCTCCTCCGTTCAAATAGCCTCCAGATATTGCCGAAAGAAGGTGGGACCGCCTGGTTTCTCCAGCATGTTCAGCGGCAGACGCTAAATGAGACAGACACACCTAATTTTGTGAGTGGGGCGCTAGCGGGTTATTGCATGCTTACTGACTTCATAATCTGACTGAAGTCAGATGGCGAGACGGTCGCGCTTTGCGCCGCCAGTAAACCTGAACCAAATTTCACATCGTGACACCACAATCTGCGGGGCCGGGTGGTAAGCCATTCGATATGCATTAACGCTCCTCCGGGCCATTAATGAGGTGCTACACAACCAGATTTCTCGCCCCATGTGTGAGCAGTAAAAGGCTTGTCTTAAGGGAACACTGAGGCGAAATAAATTGTTCTGCATAATACCGCTTTTTTACATGCTATGTGGCCTCCTGATGCTCCAAAATGGGGTCCGAGATACGCGTGGATACTTCTGACGGAAAGTGCGCCGGACGCCAGCTCGGTAAAGGGGTTTGCGCATGCGCACCTAACAACCTCCGGCAACAGGCAGAGCAGGCACCTGGGCAAGACCAGAACCAAAGTCCATGGGGGGAGTGTTTGCTAGTGCTGTTGGGGAGGGTTTAAACTAATATGGCAGGGGGATGGAAATCTATGCAGGGAGACAGAGGGAAGTAAAATGGGGGCAGAAGCAAAAGGTAAAAAGGAGATAAGGACAAGTGGAGGGCAGAGAAATCAAAGGCAGAAATCAAACAATACAAGATAATTCTAAGAGGACAAAGAGTGTTAAAAACAACAAGCCTGAAAGTTCTCAATGCGAGGAGCATTCGTAATAAGGTGGATGAATTAACTGCGCAGATAGCTATAAACAGATATGATGTAATTGCGATTATGGAGACATGGCTCCAGGGTGACCAAGGCTGGGAACTCAACATCCAGGGGTATTCAATATTCAGGAAGGATAGACAGAAAGGAAAAGGAGGTGGGGTAGCATTGCTGGTTAAAGAGGAGATTAATGCAATCGTAAGGAAGGACATTAGCTTGGATGATGTGGAATCTATATGGGTAGAGCTGCGAAACACCAAAGGGCAGAAAACGTTAGTGGGAGTTGTGTACAGACCACCAAACAGTAGTACTGAGGTTGGGGATGGCATCAAACAGGAAATTAGGGATGCGTGGAATAAGGGTACAGCAGTTATCATGGGCGACTTTAATCTACATATAGATTGGGCTAACCAAACTGGTAACAATACAGTGGAGGAGGATTTCCTGGAGTGTATAAGGGATGGTTTTCTAGACCAATATGTCGAGGAACCAACTAGAGAGCTGGCCATCCTAGACTGGATGTTGTGTAATGAGAGAGGCTTAATTAGCAATCTTTTTGTGCGAGGCCCCTTGGGGAAGAGTGACCATAATATGGTAGAATTCTTGATTAAGATGGAAAGTGACACAGTTAATTCAGAGACTAGGGTCCTGAACTTAAGGAAAGATAACTTCGATGGTATGAGACGTGAATTGGCTAGAATAGGGTGGCGAATGATACTTAAAGGGTTGGATAGGCAACGGCAGACATTGAGAGATCACATGGATGAACTTCAACAATTGTACATCTCTGTCTGACGTAAAAATAAAATGGAGGAGGTGGCTCAACCGTGGCTAACAAGGGAAATTAGGGATAGTGTTGAATCCAAGGGAGAGGCATATAAAGTGGCCAGAAAAAGCAGCAAACCAGAGGACTCGGAAAAATTTAGAATTCAGCAGAGGAGGACAAAGGGTTTAATTAGGAGGGAGAAAATAAAGTATAAGAGTAAGCTTGCCGGGAACATAAAAACTGTCTGCAAAAGCTTCTATCGATATGTGAAGAGAAAAAGCTTAGTGAAGACAAACTTAGGCCCCTTGCATTCAGAATCAAGTGAATTTATAATGGGGAACAAATAAAATTGAACAAATACTTTGGTTCTGTCTTCGCTAAGGAAGACACAAATAACCTTCCGGAAATACTAGGGGACCGAGGGTCTAGCGAGAAGGAGGAACTGAAGGAAATCCTTATTAGTCAGGAAATTGTGTTAGGGAAATTGATGGGATTGAAAGCTGATAAATCCCCAGGGCCTGATAGTCTGCATCCCAGAGTACTTAAGGAACTGGCCCTAGAAATAATGGATGCATTGGTTGTCATTTTCCAATATTCTATAGACTGGATCAGTTCCTATGGATTGGAGGGTAGCTAATGTAACGCCACTTTTTAAAAAAGGAGGGAGAGAGAAAATAGGGAATTATAGAATTTTTTGACGATGTAACTAGTAGAGTGAACAAGGGTGAACCAGTGGATGTGGTTTATTTGGACTTTCAAAAGGCTTTTGACAAGGTCCCACACAAGAGATTGGTGTGCAAAATTAAAGCACATGGTATTGGGGGTAATGCATTGATGTGGATAGAGAACTGGTTGGCAGACAGGAAGCAAAGAGTAGGAATAAATGGGTCCTTTTCAGAACGGCAGGCAGTGACTAGTGGGGTACCGCAAGGTTCAGTGCTGGGACCCCAGCTATTTACAATATACATTAATGATTTAGACGAAGGAATTGAATGTAATATCTCCAAGTTTGCAGATGACACTAAGCTGGGTGGCAGTGTGAGCTGTGAGGTGGATGACTTGGACAGGTTAGGTGAGTGGGCAAATGCATTGCAGATGCAATATAATGTGGATAAATGTGAGGTTATCCACTTTGGTGGCAAAAACAGGAAGGCAGAATATTATCTGAATGGTGACAGATTAGGAAAAGGGGAGATGCAACGAGACCTGGGTGTCATGGTACATCAGTCATTGAAAGTTGGCATGCAGGTACAGCCGGTAGTGAAGAAGGCAAATGGCATGTTGGCCTTCATAGCGAGAGGATTTGAGTATAGAAGCAGGGAGGTCTTACTGCAGTTCTGCAGGGCCTTGGTGAGGCCACACATTGAATATTGTATGCAGTTTTGATCTCCTAATCTGAAGAAGGATATTCTTGCTATTGAGGGAGTGCAGCGAAGGTTCACCAGACTGATTCCCGGGATGGCAGGACTGACATATGAAGAAAGACTGGAACGACTAGGCTTATATTCACTGGAATTTAGAAGAATGAGAGGAAATCTCAGAAACATATAAAGTTCTGACGGGATTGGACAGGTTAGATGCAGGAAAAATGTTCCCGATGTTGGGGAAGTCCAGAACCAGTCTAAGAATAAGGGATAAGCCATTTAGGACCGAGATGAGGAGAAACGTCTTCATTCAGAGAATTGTGAACCTGTGGAATTCTCTACCACAGAAAGTTGTTGAGGCCAGTTCGTTAGATGTATTCCAAAGGGAGTTGATGTGGCCCTTACTGCTAAAGGAATCAAGGAGTATGGAGAGAAAGCAGGAATGGGGTGCTGAAGTTGCATGATCAGCCATGATCATATTGAATGGTGGTGCAGGCTTGAAGGGCCGAATGGCCTACTCTTACACCTATTTTCTATGTTTCTATGTTTCTATGTTTCTATGACGTGATGCCAGCACTGAGATTGTTGAATGCGTTAAACAAAATGAAGGACCACCCACTAGCACTACTTAAAGTGAGCATGAACTCATCATCATAGGCAGCCTCTCGGAATCGAGGAAGACTTGCTTCCACTCTTAGAATGAGTCCTTAGGTGGCTGAACAGTCCAATACGAAAACCACAGCCCCAGTCACAGGTGGGACAAATAGCCGTTGAGTGTAAGGAAGGATGGGACAGATTTGCCGCACGCTCTTTCCGCTGTCTGCGCTTGATTTCTGCATGCTCTCGGCGATGAGACTCGAGGTGCTCAGTATCCTGCCGGATGCACTTCCTCCACTTAGGGCGGTCTTTGGCTAGGATCTCCCAGTTGTCAGTGGGGATGTTGCACTTTATCAGGGAGGCTTTGAGGGTGTCCTTGTAATGTTTCCTTTGCTCACCTTTGGCTTGTTTGCCGTGAAGGAGTTCTGAGTGAAGCGCTTGCTTTAGGAATCTCGTGTCTGGCATGCAGACAATGTGGCCTGCCCAACGGAGTTGTTCAAGCGTGGTCAGTGCTTCAATGCTGGGGGTGTTGGCCTGGTCGAGGACGCTAATGTTGTTGCGTCTGTCCTCCCAGGGGATTTGTAGGATCTTCTCGGGACATCATTGGTGGTATTGCTCCAGTGTCTACTGTACATGATCCATTTCTCTGAGCCATACAGGAGGGGAGATATTACTACAGCGCTGTAGACCATGAGCTTGGTGCCAGATTTGAGGGCAAGATCTTCAAACACTCTTTTCCTCAGACGGCTGAAGGCTGCACTGGCACACTGGAGGCGGTGTTGAATCTTGTCGTCAATGTCTGCTTTTGTTGATAAGAGGCTCCCGAGGTATGGGAAATGGTCCACGTTATCCAGGGCCGTGCCGTGCATCTTGATGACTGGGGGGTAGTGCTGTGCAGCGAGGACAGACTGGTGGAAGACCTTTGTCTTACGGATGTTTAGCGTAAGGCCCATGCTTTCGTACGCCTCAGTAAATACATCGACTATGTCCTGGAGTTCAGCCCCTGTATGTGCACAGACGCAGGTATCGTCCGCGTACTGTTGCTCGACGACAGAGGTTGGGGTGGTCATGGAGCTGGCCTGGAGACGGCGAAGTTTGAACAGGTTCCCACTGGTTCTCAAGTTTAGTTCCACTCCAGCGGGGATTGTTGACTTTGAAGTGGAGCATAGCAGCGAGGAAGATTGAAAAGAGAGTTGGGGCAATGACGCAGCCCTGTTTGACCCCGGTCCAGACGTGGTTTGGGTCTGTTGGTAAGGACCATGGCCTGCATGTTGTTGTGGAGCAGGCAGAGGATGTTGATGAACTTTTGGGGGCATCTGAAACGGAGGAATATGCT
This sequence comes from Pristiophorus japonicus, assembly GCF_044704955.1. NCBI lineage: Eukaryota > Metazoa > Chordata > Chondrichthyes > Pristiophoridae > Pristiophorus > Pristiophorus japonicus. The sequence goes on along the minus strand of NC_091977.1, from coordinate 369,869,402 downwards.
CAATAGACCCTCGCGGTTGACAGTGTCAAAGGCCTTTGTAAGCTCAAGAAGGCCGTGTATAAGGGCTGGCGCTAATCTCTGCATTTTCCCTGTAGCTGTCGCACTGCAAAAATCATGTCCGTTGTGTCCCGTAGGGGACGAAATCCACATTGCGACTCTGGGAGGAGCTTCTTGGCCACAGGGAGAAGACCTTTGAGGAGGACTCTAGCGGCGTCTTTCCCAGTGGCTGATAGCAGGGAGATTCCTCAGTAGTTGCCGTAGTTGGACTCGTCCCCTTTTTAAAAGATGGTCATGATGGTTGCATCTCTGAGATCCCCCGGCATGCTCTACTCTCTCCAGATGAGAGAGATGAGGTCATATATTCGTGCCAACAATGCCTATCCACCATACTTCAGTGCCTCAGCAGGGATTCCATCCACTCCCGTAGCCTTGTTGTTCTTAAGCTGTCTTATGGCTTTTTCTACCTCGTGCAGTGTTGGGATTTTACTGAGGTGGTGGCAGGTAGTATGCTGTGGAATGGAGTTGAGAAAACTTGAGTTAAAGGTAGAGTCTCGATTGAGGAGATCTTCAAAGTGCTCCTTCCAGTGGGCCCTGACTGCCTCAGTGTCCTTCATGAGTGTTTCCCCGTTCATGGCCAGCAGTGGGGTGTGGCCTTGGGAGTTTGGACTGTCGGTGGCCTTGACTGCGATGAAGAATCCTCACACATCATGGCTGTCGGCCAGCTGCTGTATCTCCTGTGCTTTCTCCATCCACCAGCTGTTCTTTAGGTCCCGGGTTTTTTGTTGGACCTCAGCCTTGAGCCGTCTGTAATGTTGCTTTGCTGCTCCCGGGTTGGGTTGTTGCTTAAGGCTCAGAAATGCCTGCGCTTGCGATCTATTAGCTCTTGGACCTCCTGATCTACTGAGCATGAACTACTTACATGTTAGTTGTTGGATTATTTCTTCTGGCTGCTGGTGCAATCGTATGCATTCTTGGAGCTTTCCTATAGTTGGTCAACAGGAAGTGATCTGGATGGTATTGAAGTATTTTTTTGTTGATTTAAAAACTTGTGCAGAAACAAGTTGCTTCTTGACATGGGTTGCCTGGTAGGGTTTCCTCTTGGAATTGAGCATGATTGGGACAATGAAGAGAGGCCATGCAGAGCAGGACAAGCTGCTAGAAGGGAAAGGAGGAGGGAGAGAAGGGCACTCAACAGGCAGTCATATTGGCAGCTGGTCTTTAGGAAGCAATTTTCTTACCTCAGCTTCAGCAAGGACCCGTGCTTGATATGTCTTTGCTTCACAAAAGAGGCTGAGACTGAAATCTGCCAACTGCTGCAGCCACAACTGCAAACTCAGAGTAGGGCAAGGACAGCATTGCCTGTGGCTGTCAAGGTGACTGTGGCTCTTAACTTTTATGTGTCTAGCTCCTTCCAGGTTGCTGATGTAAGCAACGTCTCGCAGTTTGCAGTGCACTGCTGCATAGGGGAGGTTAATGACGCTCTATACACAGAGAGACAGCTTCATCTCATTCCCTCTTGCCAGAGGCAAGCAGGTGGAGTGAGCACAAGTATTTGCATGGATTACAGGCTTCCCCATGGGCAAGGGTGCCATTGACTGCACACTGGTGTGTGGCCACAGGCAGCACATCATGCATGTGAATGCCTGTTATCCTGGCAATAGTCACGATTCATTAATTCTGTGGGAATTAACTGTGCCAGCTGTATTTGACTGATCATAGCAAGTCAAAGGCTGGCTATTGAGTGACAAGGGCTATCCACTCATGACATGGCTTATAACTCCGGTCCGGAACCCACACACACATGCACAGCAGGCCTACAATGAGAGCTATGCTGCCACATGGAACATTATAGAGCACACCATTGGCGTCCTCAAGCAACACTTCTGCTGTTGTGGGTTCAAGTCCGACTCCAGAGATTTGAGCACAAAAATCTAGTCTGATACTCCAGTGCTGTACTGAGGGAGTGCTGTACTGTCGGAGGTGCCGTCTTTCGGGTGAGACATTAAACCGAGGTCTTGTTTGCTCTCTCAGGTGGATGTAAAAGATCCCATGTCACTTTTCGAAGAAGAGCAGGGAAGTTATCCCCGGTGTCCTGGCCAATATTTATCCCTCAACCAACATAACAAAAACAGATTATCTGGTCATTATCTCATTGCTGTTTGTGGGAGCTTGCTGATCGCATATTTGGCTGTCACAATTACTATATTTCAACAGTGACTACACTTCAAAAAGTACCTCATTGGCTGTAAGGCTCTTTGGGACATTCGGTGGCCATGAAAGGCGTTATATAAATGCAAGTCTTTCTTTTTTTGAATGAACTGTTCTGGAAGACCCTGCAGGACTCAGAATGAGCGAATATCAAGATTTGTGGTAACATGCTGCTTTGTCACTGACAACCACAGTGTCCTCTTTCCGACAACACAAAAATAAAAACTAGCAGAAAATTCACAGTCTAATCCAAATTTATAAATTGAATCAATGCATAATGCACACAAAAATAAACTACTTACCTTTGCATTTCTTTAGTGTCCGTCTTGTGTGTGCCTTTGACACACCTACTGCTCCTACAAGGTGGCTTCAGCATGGCTATTGGAAGGCTGCTGACCTCCAATTAAGGAGACTGCAGATGGCCTTGAAGAGTGACTTCGAGCAGCTCTGGGCCGAGAAGGCCTGGTTTCAGACTGCACTATCACGGCCTGGGCAGCATCAGTCTGGACTGCTGCTGGCTGACAGGCAGTATCAAGGACACTGGTGGAGTGGCAGAGTTGGGAGCAGAAATGCGGTCATCCTGAGAGAGGACAGTAAGTTTATACTCCATGGAGTCACTACCACTCTCCCAGGGTGGCACCTCAGCAATTCTACTGACCTGTTGGAGAACATATTTATGGACTATGTGATACCCTGGAGGAAGCCCCTTTGAACACGTTAAAAGGAGCTGTCATCAACACATGATGACAGCAGCCTGAGTTTGCAAGGCAGCAGTCTGAGCTTCCACTGTGGCAGACCTTTGATGGAAGCTGTTTGTGCTGTAATGGAAGTTGTGACATCGGCCATCAGATGCTGCTTCATGGTGGGTTCCACAGGTGTGCTGATTGAGGAGACCACCCATTCCATTTTGGAAAGGACAGGCTCCAAGCTCTGAGCAAAGCCCTGTGCTGTTGGTGCTGGACTCCTCCATGCTCCTGGACATTGGGCCAGGCTCTCTGGCAGGCTTCCCAGTGCATTTGGTTATTTATACCCATCAGCCTTCTTCTGTACCCTGGCCCATCGAAATCCTATCTGACTCCTCTGCAGCAGACCTAGTGTGTGACCTCGCCCTCTGGCGAGCTGGCACCTGTGCTCTTCTTTCCCCCTACCCTCGCTGCAGCGCACTTGTGCCCGGTGTCTCACCACATGCAGATCCCGCCTCTATGCTATCCTTTAAATTATGTGCTGTGTTGGTATCTGAGCTGGTGGCTGCGAGTATGAAATCAAGTGATGGAGTGTCTTCATCATCACTGCCTGGGTACGTTGCACTTCTTGGGACTGTGAAATAAAAAAGGGGCACGGGTTGGGTTGTGGTGAGGGAGAGAAGAAAGTGAGAAGTGTGTGCTTACACCATCTGCAGCTTGTAAGTCAGAAGAGAGTAGTGGATGAGGAAGAAGTGGAATGTGAGAAGGAGGATTACTTATGAGGATACTGTCATCTTCAGTGGCTTCAGCTCCCCCCCCCGCCCCCCCCACGCTCCCTGTGGCCATGGCCTCATTTATAGCTCTTTCCATAATGGCTAGCACTGTCGCCTCTATAGGAGTTAGAACATGCAGGCACGCCTCTCTCCCTCTGGTTAGTTCCTGCTGCCTCCGGTTGTGAACCACCTTCTCCTGCAAGAGATAGAGAAGTGGGTCAGGGAATGTCATGCAATCTGTTTGGGTGATATGGCTGTCATGGTTGAATAGCTGTCAGTATGTGCAAGCTGTAAGATGTGCGTGTGAGGCTTGCAACAGCGCTAAATGTGTGAGGGTGAGGTAAAGCATATGAATGTTAGTTTGATTGGAATGTTAGAATGTTAAGTCCTGATTGATAGTGATTGGTTGGTGAGTGATAGGGGTGTGGTGAATTGAGCAGTGGTTGAGGCAAGTGGTGCAGTTGATAGGATTTGGCATTTGAAGAGGCATTCACTGATCTTGAGCACTTGCACAAGTGACAGTAAATTTCTGTCACTGCATCCAGGTCCTTGGGTCTATACTCCTGGTATTAACCTCCATTGCTCTCTGTTCCCACTGCCTCCTTATCATGTGAAATATAAAGAGAGAAGGGTTGGGTTGTGGTGAGAGTAGAGGAGAAAGTAAGAAGTGCGTGCTTACACAATCTGCAGCTTGTGAGTCAGAAGAGATTGCGGGATGAGGGAGAAGTGGGATGAGGGAGAAGTGGGATGAAAGACGGAGGATTAGGTAAGCAGATACCTTCATCATCAATCCCTCCATTGCTGCCAGTGGCTATAGCCTCAGTGATGCCCCTTCGTATAATGGCCTGCACTGTCTCCTCCATTGGGGTTAAAACATGCAGATGTGTTCCAGTTGTTTCCTGCTACCTGTTGTTATGCCCAGATTGACTTTTGAAAAAAATTGCAACCACTTCAAGCAGCCAATGCACCTTCCCTTTAAGAGGTGCAGGCTGCCTTTAAGTTGCACTCGCTGCTTACAATATTGGGCCCCCTATTGAGGCGTGCAGCCAATGACCAGCGTGGGGAGTGTTGGCTGCACACAACAATCATTTACAAGAGCAGGCAGCACCAATTTACCACGCAGTGAATGGGCACTGGCTAATCATGTACCGCAATTCCCACGCCCGTTTTTGGTCGTTAGCCAATTTCTCCCCCTTGGTCTGCTGCCTCTGACCACGTCAAAGTTTGTAGGGTGAGAGGGAGGTCCCTTAATTTCAATGCCACTGGTGCAATTCCCTGTTTGGCAGGTGATGTGTGGTCCTCCCTCGTGAAGATCTGTGAGGTGGAGGTGATCTCTCAGCATCCTTTGTAAAGCGGCGTAAGTGTAACATAAAACCTTGCTTCCTCTTTGGTGGTCCAGTTTGTGATAAATATTTTTCATAACAATAGTGCTCCTTTAATATCAGTGTGATGATATAGCTTCAGAGTCTTACTTTAATGTTTGAGAGCTCATGCTTCGGTTAATATCAGAGTGTTATTGTAATGGCATTATTATTGTAGCATATCAGTAAAAGTTCTGAAAATTACAAACAATATTTATCATGTCTGATTCGATTTTCAGAATCATCCTGAATTGGCTCAGTTATAACACAACCAAAGGTGCCTTGTCTCAAATTCAGCAAAGTTTCTTGGGCAGTCTTTAAAGAAAAAAATATTGATCTTTCCAAGATTTCTGATGGATAGCATTATACCCCGTTTTCAGTGAATGTGATTTAAAAAGGCTGAAAGGTCACACTACTGGACTGAAGACACAGAGTAGAAAGAGCTTTGAAAGCTTCTGTACTCTGAATATTGCTGTATTCAGCTGAGGGAATGACTGAAGCTCTGTGCTTCAGTACTCCAGTTGCTGCACCATAATATTGTCTGGTAGTGTATATACTTGATATAGGGCTAGACTTTGCATTGGTGTCCAGATCACCCAAAAGTGGGCGGTATATCCGGCGTCAGCGATTATATATTTTTTTGGGATCGCCGGAATATCGGCCATTTTAAAACCCGTTAGTTTCCACTTTTTAATTTGAGCGCTCGCTGTAGCGATGTGAAATGGGCATTAGCAATTTATTCAGTTGTGCAAGGCTGGCTTCCATAGGAGCGGTCTTTTCCTGCGCTTCAGGAGGTTAGGGGTCATCTGCACATGTGCAGAAAAGAGTGAAAGAGGAGAGAGAGCGAGGGATAGAGGAGAAAGCTAGTGGAGAGATTATTGGAGTTTTTGATTGTTATTGGTAAATTTGTTTAATTTTTGGAAAAATGGAGAATATTGAAGTTATGAAGGAGGAGGTAGTTATGAGTGAAGAAGAGGAGGAAGTGGGCAAAGTGGGAGAGATGGGAGGACGAAGGCACGCAAAATGCTTCACTGAGGAAGCCAATGCTGCCTTGGTCTCCGAAGTGGAGAATAGATGGGCCCAATTGACCCGGGGAGGTTGTGGGAAAAGACCCCCTCCAGGGTGTATCAGTGCATATGGATCGAGATTGCTGATGTAATTTCATCCACGACACATGAGGTGAAAGGGCTCAACCAGTGCCGTAAGTGCTGGAATGATCTCGTTGGTTCTGGCAGAGTAAATATTAAATTTATTTATTTAATAAATTGTAATGATGCAATGATTAATTTAAATGAAGATCTGATGTATTGTAGTTAGGCTGGTAATCTTGGTGTCATGCATTTTAATCCTAACCTCGATCTTATTCAAGTTATTCTCAGACAGTAGATATAACCATGCATGCGAAGCGTAATATCATATAACATTAACTGTGACAATGATTAGCATGGGATGACTAGTTATGGATTGTCTGTGTGTTGTGTTGTGTTGTGTATTAGTAATAATAATAATAATAAATCTATCAGTAATCTGCTATTTGTTTTATCTGTAAAAGTACCTAGCAATGACCTTATGCCATGCTATGCTTTTGTCACCTTTGTAGAAGAAGCTTTCGAAGAATAGGGCTGAGCAGTGGCGCACGGGTGGTGGCCCAGCAGATATAAGCCCCCTGACCAACCTGGAAGAGTGGGCGTTGGCCTTGGTGGGGGTCCACAACCGGTCGACCACCCGTGGTGGTGCTGAACCCGTTCTCGCACCATGTGAGTAATGTATAAACCGCTGGTGTTTTAAAGTAATTTAATGCCATTCATTTCCGTATAATCTTTGATTGATGTAATGTTATGTAATTAATGATGGTATTATGAATTATTGTAATGCAATGCAGATTCTGTACTATGATGTTAATTATATGTGATGTCTGTCAGTTTATTTATAGCAATAGTGTTGCTCCTCGTGCATATGCCTGTGTAGCATAAGCATTCTCATGTGACCCTAGCAACCCCTTCTTTTCTACTAACCTCATTATGTTTTCTAGGTCACCAGATAGCACAGGCTTCCAGGTTCCCCAGGCACCACAGGTTCGTCAGCCTACACAAGATCCCCAAGTTCCTGTGGTTGTGTCTGGAGGCGAGGAGGCAAGAGCCTTACCTGTTCTTTTGCAGGTCCTCCTATCCACTGAGGATAGTGAGGAGGTGGAGGAGGAGCCTGCAGTCCTCTCATCGTGGGTTCCTGCGGCCATGTCCTCTTCAATCGAGGAGGTAGCGAGGCCAAGCGTCTTACAGCAGGGCACCTAGAGTGGTTCCATGCCTGCGCCGACCCCACGGAGATTGGTTCGGCGAGGTCGATCTGCTCCAAGACCGGCAGATTTGAGTGTGGACATGGTCAACCTGTCTAGAGCTCCTTCAGGCAATGGGTGCGCTAACCGGACACGTCGCCACTCTAACTGCGATCGTCTCACAGGAGATGTCGCGGATGGTAGCGGTGATGGAGAGGATAGCCGAGTCCACGGATGCCAGAGGCACTAAACCCCAAGGTGCCGTAGCGCCATTGCAAATGACACATGCGGGTCAGGAGGAAGCTCTTGCTTTTGACTCAGAAGACTTTTCCCTGGTAACGCCCTCTCCATCTCCAGCCCAATCTGTTCATCTCCCATCACCCCCCCGCACAGCAGCAGCACTCGAGATGCCCTGCTCCAAGGCAGCTTGGAGTTGTTGGTAGGGGAAGAGGAAGGTGAGTGGTTAAAACGAGGGGGGATAAAGGAAAGGAGAAGCGTGGCCACAGGTAGGGAGGGTGGGGATTATTATAAAATTGTTGTTGTTGTTGCTGTTGGTTTAAAAAAAAGTGTTGAATGTTTTGGGTGAGTGTTTGTTATATTTATATTGTTTTTTTAAAGTATGTTGTTGGTGCTGTGGTTTTTATTGTTATTTGTTGTTCTTTATAAAATGTTCACTGTTGGGGTGGGGGTGGGGGGTACAAGGGTGTTAACTTTTAATGGTGTTTGTTTAAAAAAAAAATTTGTTTAACACGTTTATAACATTAAAAATATTTTATTTAACTTAAGATTGTTGTGCAGTGTTTTCAAATAGCTGAAACGTTAAACATATACAAAGTTTGCAAACACTGGCAAGGCCAGGCCAGGAATGGCAAAGGTGAAATGTAACATAACACAACTCTAACTGTAACTGTCATCAACATAATGAAAAGCGTTCATTTATGAGCTGCGGACACAACAGTCTTGCAGCTGTGTAACTGCCGCCAACTACCACCAACGTTAGTTCAAGGAAAGCGTTCATTTATGAGCTGTTGATGCAACAGTCTTGCAGCTGCGTAACCAGCACAAGGCTTTTCCTGCGGTCTAGGGTGGGTTGGGGGCATGATTTCAATGCCAGCCTGATTGTCCTCCCAGAGATCATCGTCCACCTCCTTGTCCTCCCCTTCCGTCTCTCCTGAGGTGGACCGGCAGTCCCATCTGGCAATTCTTGTCCCCTCCTGATAGCTAGGATATGCCACATGTAGCACACCACGATATTGTGTGTGGCTTTGTGGCTTTCATTGCAGTGCTTCTCGGCTTCCATCTGGGTCTTGCGCAGGGGGGTCACGAGCCAGCTGCAAGGCCATTTCCTTTATCCCCCAGCATCCAACCGTGACCTTGTGGCTGATTCTTAAACAGGTCAGTTACAGCGCTCTCATGCAAGATGTGCACATCATAGATGCACCCCTGAAAATTAGCATTTACTGCCATGATTATTTGCTTGTGGTCAACAACGAGTTGCACATTCAGGGAGTGGAATCCCTTTTGGTTCCGAAACACCTCTGCATCCTGAAAAAGTGCTCGCATGGTGATGTGCATACAGTCTATTGCTCCCTGCACCTTGGGGAAGTTTGCAATTCTGGAGAATCCTAAAGCCCTCTCGGTCTGTGCCTCTCTGGTCAAAGGGGAGCTTATAAAGTCCATCCTGCGTGCATAAAGGGCTTCAATCACCTGTTGAATGCAGCAATGTGTGGTGTGCTGAGAGATACCGCAAGTGTCGCCAGCTAAGGCCTGAAAGGAGCCCAATGGATAGAAGGAAAGTGCCGCAGTAACCTTGACCTCAACAGGCAGTGTAGTCCTGATGGTGCTGTTAGGCTGCAGATCTTTCTTAATGAGCTGGCATATCTCACTGATGACCTCCTTTCAGATGCGCAGCCTCCTAAGACACGTGTTTTTGGACAAGTTCAGGTATGACTGCTTATTCCTGTAAGTGCATCGGGTGTAAGGTCTCCTCCTTCTCAGCAGTCTGCCACCTCTTTGATTGGGCATATAATGCTCTTCAATAAACCTTCTCCCATCTCTGCAGCATGTGAGTAGTCATCAATACTGGTTGAGAAATTACAGACCCCATTATTATTACTAAATGCCCTATTTATATGCACTCAGAATTATTAAATTGTCCTCTAAAAACTCATTACAAAATGCAAATTCTCCACAATATGATAGATGGTTGTCAAGAGATTTTAAAACTACATTAAAAGCACTCATGAATTACTTCAAAGCTCCCATGAACTTGATGCAGCCTTTTATGTAAAGTCCTCCGAATTGCTGACGTCATAATTTTAATTAAAAATGTGGGTGGGCGGTTTAGCTAATTCTCGGCGTTAACTTTATGCCAAAACTAACGCTGGCGATAAATGGGCGATAATTGGGCGTTAGTTTCCATTTTTATTGAAATGTGGGCAATAGACTAAATCTCAGTGGTTAAATGGGTGGTAACTGGATGGTAGCAGGTCGAACCTGATGGAAAGTTTAACCCGTAGACTTTAAATTTACTTTTCACTTCATCTCAATGTTCTTTAAAATTGGTATATGGCAACCTGTATCTATTATATCTGTATCTGGTGATAAGTAATGTATCTGTGCATGCTGCCAAGTCCAATGGGTCCCCGGAGATTACACAGCTCAGAATGGGCTGGAGAGTGTGTTTATTGTGGATACACGAGACATCACAATTGTGCAGGCCAGGCTGGATGGACGGACCAGTAGCTATTTTACTATTCACAATTTTTCCTATGTCCGTAATGCAGTAAAGATCTGCTGTGAAAAGGTCCAGAAATTAGAAATGCGCTCCATGACGGACGGGAGAGGATCCTGATCTCGCACTCTCTGTCCCGCGATGGCATTTCCCTTCCCCCAATCTCAGCTCCCTCCCTCTCACTATGGCCTCTCTCTTCCACCCCACCCTCCATGACCTCACTCCTTCCCTCTCACTATGGCTTCTCACTTCCTCTGGCCTAAGCCCCGATCTCTCACTCCCTTCTGCGATGGCCTTTGTCTTCCTCCCCAAGCCCCAATCTCTGCCTCCCTCCTTTCCCCAATGATTTTGCTTCCCCAAACCCCAATCTCAGTCTAAATCGAACCCTAAAATGGAGTATTTTTACCAGCGGTGGGTTTTTGAGTGGGCAGGAGGGATGGGATGAGCACCAAACCCATCCAACAGTATTAGTTAAAAAAAACCATGGCTATTTTAACTAGCAGGCCTCATTCGCACCAGACATCTGCCTGAGGAAACGGGTGGAAAGAGATAGCCCGGCAGCTTTGGGGGTAGATCAAAACCACAGGGCCCAGAGGCTGCCCATCAGCACCAAGGTAAGTTGTGGAAGAGGGGTAGGGACTGTTTCAGGCATGGAAAGGTGGTGTATGAAGGGCCCAGACTTTTTTGTGGGGCCTGAAAGAGCAGGCATGCTCCTCCTGGTCCCACCAAGGAATGTTTATGACTGTTTTGACTTACCTGGGAGAGCCTTCTCATCTTCCCCATCAGGTTCACTGAGTGGGACGCCAGCGTCCAGTAAAATCCCATGGGAGTCCTAGTGGCGTCATAGGACCTCGATTCGCACGTATTATTGAGGCTTCCTCCTGAATCAGGCAGATGCCTCAGTGGCCTAAAAGAAAGATCCTGTTAAAATGGTAATAGGCAGAAATGGGGCAGGAGCTTTGACAGCTCCTGTTATGTATGTAAACTTTAGAATAGTGCAAGACTTGCCACCAAGAGGCGCACCTGTTGGAGACCCAAGGGTTACCTGCACACCTCGTGCAAGCAAATATAAAGGTTGTCTGCCATGCTGCTTTGGCACTCTGGAGTTTGATTAAAGAGACTAAGGACACATCAGTTTGAGCTTACAGCATACAGTCTTGGAGTTATTCTGAACATAACAATTGGAGACGAGAAACAGATCACGAACTTTCACGTGGTTATGGCTGCCGTTGGTATTCTTGAGAGATTTGTTGAGGGTCATGAATGGGAAGCCTTCGTTGAGCGTCTTGACCAGTACTTCGTTGCCAATGAGCTGGATACAGACAGTAAAGTGGTCAAGTGCAGGGTGATTCTCCTCACCGTTTGTGGGTCCACGATATATGGTCTTATCAAAAATCTGCTAGCACCGACGAAACCAACGGACAAGACATATGCAGAGTTGTGTACGCTGGTTCGGGAACACCTCAAGCCGAAGGAGAGCATCTTAATGGCCAGGTGTCGCTTTTATACGCACCATCGCTCCGAGGGCCAGGACGTGGCGAGCTATGTTGCCGACCTAAGATGCCTTGGGGACCGTGCGAATTTGCTGGATTTTTGGGGGGAAATGTTGCGGGACTTTTTTGTGCTTGGAATCGGCCACGAGGTCATTCTTCGCAAACTGCTGTCTGTCGAATTCCTAGATCTAAGCAAGGCCATCACGATAGCCCAGGCTTTCATGTCCACGAACGATAACACTAAGCAGATATCTTCTCAGCATCGAAGCTCACCAGCAAGTACTGTGCATAAAATAACGCCTTCAGCAGGCAGAACTGTGCATGGCAGGGCCTACACGCCCGCAGAGGCCAGACCTAGGATGACTCAGAGTCCGCTGTGGGGCGTGAATGTGAATCCATTAACACCATGATTGTGCTGCGGGGGTATTCATAGAGCCCGTCAATGTCGATTCAAGCACTACGTGTGCAAAGGCTGCGGAACAATGGGGCACCGCCAGTGAATGTGCAAACATGCTGCGACTCACCACGTGGCAGAGTTGGCAGAAGATGACCGATCCGGCACGGATCATGCTGAACGAGTAAGAGAGGCAACTCAATCCGAAGCTGAAGAGGAAGTGTATGGGGTACGCACCTTCACCACCAAAAACCCTCCGATAATGTTGAAAGTCAAATTAAATGACATTCCAGTTTCCATGGAATTGGACACGGGGGCGAGTCAGTCAATTATGAGTCAGAAGGCTTTTGAGAAACTGTGGGGCAACAAGGCACAAAGGCCAAAACTAAGCCCGATTCATACAAAACTGTGCACTTACACCAAAGAGCTCATACCAGCTCATTGGCAGTGCAGCAGTGAAAGTATCGTATGATGAAGCTGTGCATGATTGAACCAGGCGATGACCCAACGCTGTTCGGCAGAAGCTGCCGAGGAAAGATCCAATGGAACTGGGACAACATCAAAGTGCTGTTTTCGGTGGATGATGCCCCGTGCCCTCAATGCTAAACAAATTTCCGTCGCTATTTGAGCCAGGCATCGGCAACTTCACAGGCGCCAAAGTCCAGATCCATCTAGTGTCTGATGCATGGCCCGAGAGATTCCATATATGATGTGGGAGAAAGTCGAGATCAAACTAAACAGACTTCAATGAGAGGGAATTATATCGCCAGTCAAGTTCAACGAGTGGGCCAGTCCAGTTGTTCCGGTGTTGAAAAGCGATGGTACGGCCAGAATCTGTGGAGACTACAAAGTAACGATCAACCGAGTCTTGTTACAGGACCAGTACCCACTACCCAAAGTGGAGGACCTGTTCGCAACGCTAGCAGGGGTGGGGAAGTCATTCACCAAGCTGGATCTAACCTCTGCTTACATGTCACAGGAGCTAGCTGAATCTTCAAAAAGATTAACGTGCATCAACACGCACAAAGGACTGTTCCTATACCACAGATGCCCTTTTGGCATTCGCTCGGCTGCTGCCATCTTCCAGAGGAACACGGAGAGTCTGCTGAAATCGGTTCCGCGCACCGTTGTGTTTCAAGACATCCTGATCACTGGTGGTGACACCAGCGAGCACCTGCACACCTGGAAGAGGTTCTAAAGCGACTGGACAGAGTGGGACTCAGGCTGAAACGCTCCAAGTATGTTTTCCTGGTGCCCGAGGCCGAATATTTGGGGAGAAATATTGCGGCAGACGGCATCAGACCCACAGCATCAAAGACAGAGGCCATCAAGAATGTACCCAGACCATAGAATGTGATGGAGCTGCGTTCGTTCCTGGGACTCCTCAACTATTTTGGTAACTTTCTACCCGGGTTGAGCACTTTGCTGGAACCTTTGCATTTATTGCTACGTAAGGGTGATGACTGGGTTTGGGGTAAATCTCAAGAGACAGCCTTCAATAAGGCCCGATACCTGCTATGTTGTAACAAGTTACTAGTATTGTATGACCCATGTAAACATTTAGTACTAGCTTGTGATGCATCTTCGTAGGGGGTTGGTTGTGTGTTACAGCAAGCCAATGTGTCAGGCAAACTGAAACCGGTTGCATATGCATACAGAAGTTTATCTAAGGCTGAAAGAACCTATAGTACAGGTGAGAAAAAAGCATTAGCATGCGTATATGGGGTTAAGAAAATGCACCAATACCTATTTGGAGCTCGAAATCGACCACAAACTGCTCATTTCGCTGTTCTCAGAAATCAAAGTTATTAACACCAATGCTTTATCCCACATCCAAAGATGGGCACTAACATTATCTGCGTATGACTATGTAATCCGCCACAGACCAAGCACTGAGAACTGTGCTGATGCCCTCAGTCGGCTATCATTGCCCACCACCAGGATGGAAATGGCGCAACCCGCAGACTTGCTTCTTTTAATGGATGTCTTTGAGAGCGAGGGGTCACCCGTCACGGCTCGCCAGATCAGGACCTGGACTAGCCTGGACCCTGTGCTATCACTAGTAAAAAACTGCTTCCTTAATGGGAGCTGGTCAGCTGTTCCCGGGGAAATGCAAAACGAAATTAAGCCGTTTTACCGACAAGGATGAAATGTCCATCCAATCGGATCGTCTCCTATGGGGGAATCGCGTGGTTTTCAAAAAAAAGGCAGGGAAACCTTTATACGTGACCTACACAGTACCCACCCAGGCATAGTTATGATGAAGGCTATCGCCGGGTCGCACGTTTGGTGGCCTGGCATTGACTCGGAATTGGAGGCATGCGTACACCAATGTAGCACTTGCTCACAGTTGAGCAATGAACCAAGGGAGGCCCCACTGAGCCTGTGGTCATGGCCCTCCAAACCGTGGTTCAAGGCCCATGTAGATTTTGCTGGCCCCATTTCTAGGAAAGATGTTCCTATTAGCAGTGGACGCTTACTCTAAATGGATTGAATGTGTAATAATGTCATCATGTACGTCCACTGCCACCATTGAAAGCCTCTGGGCCATGTTCGCCACCAATGTTTTGCCTGACGTCCTTATTAGTGACAATGGACCATGTTTCACCAGCTCGGAATTCAACAAGTTCATGACCCGTAATGGCATCAAACATGTCAGGTCTGCCCCATTTAAACCCGCTTCCAACGGTCAAGCGGAATGTGCAGTCCAAACTATCAAGCAGAGCTTGAAATGCATGACGGACGGTTCCCTGCAAACCTGGATGTCTCGGGTTCTGCTCAGCTACCGGACACGACCCCACTCGCTTACCGGGATTCCCTCGGTAGAATTGTTAATGAAGAGAGCACTCAAAACCAGGCTCTCCTTAGTCCACCCGGATCGCAATGATCATATAGAAACCTGGTGTCACTGGCATAACATGTACCACGATCGCGCGGCTGTATCACGTGACACTGAGGTTAATGACCCTGTATTTGTTCTTAATTACGGTCATGGTCCCAAATGGGTTGCTGGCACTGTTTTAGCCAAGGAGGGGAATAGAGTGTTTGTTGTCAAACTTCTGAATGGACAAACATGCAGAAAGCACTTGGATCAGACCAAACTGCGATTCACTGACAACCAAGAACAGTTTGAAGAGGACATTACCATCATTGATCCACCAACACACACCCAACCAGCAATCGACCTCACTATCAATCACGAGGATGAACCCACCATGCCCGACAGTCCGATCAGACCAGCCGCGCTGCAGTACAGCAATGATCCGACCAACTCACCCATGCCAGGACTTCAACTCAGGCGATCAATCCAGGAATAAAGAGCCCCTGATCGCCTCAACTTGTAAATAACTTGTATCTAAGACTTTGGGGTGGGGGTGGGGGTGGGGGGAGTGATGTTATGTATGTAAACTTTATAATAGTGTAAGACTTGCCACCAGGGGGCGCACCTGTTGGAGACCCAAGGGTCACTTGCACACCTCGTGCAAGCAAATATAAAAGGTTGTCTGCCATGCTGCTTCGGCACTCTGGAGTTTGATTAAAGAGACTAAGGTCAGATCAGTTTGAGCTTACAGTATACAATCTTGTGGAGTTATTCTGATTGTGTACCCACCCCACTCCTGCCAGGCAGGATGTGCTAAAGATTCCCCTCTATAATTTTCAGTTCTGTTCCAAACCAGGTATATATTTTTAAAGAAGTTAAGCAACGCAGCCTCAGCTGCCTTTTCGGAGTATATTCCACGTAATCACTACTCTGTGGGGAAACTGATTCTCCCAATCATTAGTCTCATTTGAGCATTGCTAATTTTAAATGTGTCCTCTAGTTCTGTCCTTACAGTTAAAGTACAGTAGATTAACTCATAGTTTAAGTTTAGAAGGGAATGATTCCTAAAATTGACTTGCAGAACTATCACACAACAACCAGTTTGGATTATAGTAGTATTTATATTATTAACCTCTCATCAGGATCCGCACAAGCTACAGAATTAACCCTTTCTTGCGACTTATCAAAGAAGTCAGATGACAAAATCCTGAACTAACAATTATTTATTAACCTTAGAATCATAGCAGAACATAAATTTAAACATTGAGGGGTCGATATTAACTTGGGTGTGGGGCTGAAGTGGGCGGCAATCTCTCTGGCCACCCGGAGCGTGAGGCCTGGGAGATTTTAACTCCCAAGTCTTATTTGAATGCTAGGAGACTGACCACCGCCTGAAACTGGCGGGAATGACGCCAACACTGGTGGGCAGGAATGGAAAGCTGCGGAGAGTTGGGCCGCCACTGCAGACCCATGGAAACGAACGTTGACAAGTTAAGTAAGGAAGGAGGGGGATCAGGAATGATTGTGGTCGGGGGAGGAGGGGAAACCTGGGGCAGCGAAGGTCTAAGCTCTCCTTGCAGGGCCCAGTGGAGCTCCCATATGCCTCCTGTCCCACAAGAATTCCACATAAAAATTATTTTCTCAATCTTACCTTGGCCTCTTCTGGTAACTCCACTGACTTCTGCCATGGTTGAGGAGTTGGGGTTGGGTCTGCGTGGCCCTCCCGAATGCGGTAACTAAAATGCCTTTGCTGCGCTAATGTCTTTATTGGACAGCGACTTTTGGATTTAAATTAGGCCCCCATCTGCCTATAGCCGGAGCCTCGGCCAACTTCAAAGTTGGCGAAGATAAGATGTTGCCAGGTGGGAACGAGCAGCCTCAGGTCGGAAAGTGGACTTTGCCTTATCTTAACACCCACCCCCAAGCACTGCGTGCCTCTGAATATGCAAATAATTAGATAGGGCTAATTGAAAAAGAAATAACAGATGTTACAAAGGCAGTTCAGTTTTGTTACACCAAGTCAGACTTAACTGCTTGCTGATTGTAAATTTACAGTTGAGATCAGTGTCTGTGATTGACATAAATTGGTGCGATTAGTTTAGGTTTAAACTCCTAGTAACTGAAAATCAGGAAGGCCTGGCCATCATTATTCTGCCTGCTGCCTCAGAGAGATACCTACCACTTACCACTTACCACTTACCACTTACCACTCCGCACCACTGAAAGCTCCACCTCCCCTTAAGACGTGCCAGCTGTTTTAAGAAGCAGCAGGGCAACTGGATTTCCCATCCTCCTAATCAGTTAACTGCCTATAGGCAGCGTGATTAGAGCTGGCACCTTGGTTGATTGGGATTCATTATTTAAAAATTGATTGTGATTGGGTCAACATCATTGGGTGGGCGGAGAAGATACCCCGCCCAACTTGCAGCACAAACAAAAATCAGCATCTTCATTTAACAGCCTAATTATACAGGATTTCAAAAGCAGCTGTACAAGCAACCTTACCGTTAATCAGAGTGATGTAGGAATGGAACATTTAAGATCATGGTAGATGGATTAGTGAGTTAATGCATTACATGTGCAAAACTGAGCCATACAGACCAGGTAGTTCATTAGTTCAGTCTTTGAACGATGATGAGTTAGTTGATCCCATCACTGTTTCCGGGAGAAAGAGAGGGCATATTAGCCAGTATTCCCCCTCCAGTTTATCCAATGACCGCTGCTGGGAAGTTGACAGACTTGGCTGTGATGTTCCCCCATTTGATAATCCTGTCAAAGTCAGTAGAATAGTCATTTAGAATGTTCTTTGAGTCTCCCAGTGCCGATTGAATTATATGCAGTCTGAGGCATCAGCTTCAGGAGAAGATAAGAGAAAAGGAGAGAATATTAGAGAAACAATTTGATAGTTATTTGACATTTTAAAGTTTTAGGTCAATTTTAAATAAAATTAATGTAAATTTTAATTTAATTGTTATAAGTTTAATGTTCAATGTAACATAAAAGTTCTTCAAATCTGGAAAGTTAAATGTACATAAGAAAAACAAATAAAAGGAATAAATTATCTTTTCATATGTGCACCCACCATGAGCTCTCTGGTGAAATGAAATTCTTTATCGGGGTCAGCATGGAAAGGTTGTGAGTTCTTCCTCTGCACTTTGGGTACCAGATGAATGTATAGACCTTTGTGATGTTGAAGGTGCTGACTGAGAGGGTGACAATAAGAGGCAGTTGGGCTTTTGTAAGGCTTAAAGATTAACAAGGTCTTCTTTGGAACATAAGACTGATGGCAAAATCAAAAGTGGTTGGTACCAAAGCTCTTCATTTTTGTCCATTATTTGTAAAAGCAAAAAGATCATCTGTGATTATGACATTTGAAAACTTATATATCAAATGTACCTTTGAATTTAGTCAAGGAGCAGGAGGTTTAAAGATCACAAACTAGGGAATAGGATGCTCAAAGGACTAGACATTCATTCTGACATTTTGATTCGGACAGGTTACTAAAATGTCACAGAAAAAGAACAGCATGCTGTTCCCCAGGACAATAGAATAAAGAAAGCACAAATCAAACCATTGGGACATTTCAATGTTTATGTACATAAATTACTGAATTATTTAGTAAATAATAAACATATCTAAGGACTGGACACTTATATAATTCAATTCTCATGATCAAGCTCATATCTAATTTTTTTTTAACTCAAAAGTAGGCTGCAGAAACAATGGTCCAAATTTTCCCCAGCACTGGGCCCCGTTTATTCGGTGTCCTGTGAGTTTTTTGGTGCCGAAGCCCAGTTCAAAGATTCCCCAATGTTGGGGCGCCGGCGTCCACTACCAGCGCCAGAATGTTTGACGCCATACATTCTGGCACTGGGGTACCTGTAAAAAAGGTTCCCGCGGCATTTCTGGGCTTAAGACCAAGTTTCCACCCTACAAAAATGTTTAACCCTAGTGCACAAACCATAGAATCACCGTAGGAAAAAGCCTTGCCTTCAGTTGGAGAAATCCCCCAGGCCCGCTCCTATCCCCGGCCGAATGGACTCCTTCGCTAATACTTTAACTTTTATCAAAGTTAAAAATACTACATTACCTGTAAATAAATATAAAAATAAAAATGTTACATGAAAACTTACCAATAATGCTGATCCTGTGATGATAAGCTGCATTCAGGCCACAAAATAATCCCACCACACATCTTTAATGTTTAAATGGAGTGTTGGCGAGCTTAGGTGGACAATAATGTACAACAATATATTTGTGGAGATATTAAATTTACATGTTCCTGTACAAAGTTGCTTATAGATCTGAAAACACTGGGTCACTGATACATGCACCATGGTCCTGCATTGCATTTATCAGTGACCCAGAAAAAGTTAGGATCCATGAACACCTTACCAGTGGAACCTGCCCTTGTATCATTTAAACTAATATGTTCCAAGGGTTGAGGCTATTTTACCTTGCTCAACTGTCCTGAAAGTCTTTCTATCTGTGATGACAGTCCCCCTAACTCTGCCCTCACCACACCAACGGGTTCTCGGAGCAAGCGCGATTGTTGGATGTTCTCCCCGCTCATCCCCACAAGATGTCCTATGTTCTCTGCATCCATTATTTCTGCATCAGGTCTACAGTGCACCCTTGTTGATGTCTCGCAGGTGTGGCTTGCTGCAACACACCTGGACCCACAGCCCCAGACGTCACACCTAGAAAAGTCCCATTGCTTGACTCACTCATGAGAGGGCTTGGAATGCTCAAGGGGTTCATCATCTCCAAATCCAAGATAACCATGTCATCATCGTCGACGTCTTCTAGTGTTCCATCATTCTCCTGATTTGGAATATTTGGAGTGGTGGTTTCCTGAACACCTTCTGTCTCCTCCTGATGCTCAACCTCTGTGAAACAAAAGATAGATGGCAGGTTAGCAGCATTGAGGAAGGAGAAGTGTAGACAGCACACGTAGTATGTAACATTTAGCCAACCGAGACTGTGCCATTTGCGTTGCGCATGCGCAATTACTTGTCCGCTTTTTTTTTCTGGAGCGCATGCTCTGTGCGGTTCTGGTGCATACTTGAAGCCATGCCCTGCGAGTTCAGCTCAGGTAGGGCTGGCGCCAGAAGATGCGTATGGTGGAAGGAGACCGGTATTTTATTTTCGGCGCTGAGGGGCCAAATAAAAACGGGCGTCCAGGTAAGTGAGCGCCATTATTTTTTTTTAGGGAAACCTGGGCCCAATGTCTTGAATCTTCACTTTAAAAATTAGTTATTGGTTATTGCAACATTAAAAGCTGCAACAATTAAGAATGTCTGCAGCTTATTAATGAAAAAGAGTATTTACATTTCAAATAATTAGCAACATTTTAAGTTATATTTGAAATAGTATAGTGAAAACTGAACAAATATCCTCTATTCTGAACAAGTGTTGTGCATATTTACAAGCAGTTTGGTCTCTCTGCTCTCTGTTGAAAATAAAATGCTTCAAAAATGAATGATTGTCATTCTGCTGGTGGGGGAGTCTAGAACAAGGGGACATAACCTTAAAATCAGAGCCAGGCCAATCAGGAGAGAAGTTAGGAAACACATCTTCATGCAAAGGATGGTAGAAGTGTGGAACTCTCTTCCACAAAAAACAGTAGATTCTAGCCCAATTAATTTTAAATCTGAGATTGATAGATATTTGCTCGCCAAGGGTATTAAGGAATATAGAGCTAACGTGGGTGGATGGGGTTGGATAAAGATCAGCCAGGATCCCATTGACTGGTGGAACAGGCTCGAGGGGCTGAATAAGAACATAAGAAAAAGGAGCAGGAGTAGGCCATACAGCCCCTCGAGCCTGCTCTGCCATTTAATAAGTCATGGCTGATCCGATCATAGACTCAGGTCCACTTCCCTGCCTGCTCCCCGTAACCCCTTATCCCCTTATTGTTTAAGAAACTGTCTATTTCTGTCTTAGATTTATTCAATGTCCCAGCTTCCACAGCTCTCTGAGGCAGTGAATTCCACAGATTCACAACCCTCTGAGAGAAGAAATTTCTCATCTCAGTTTTAAATGGGCGGCCCCTTATTCTAAGATTATGCCCTCTAGTTCTAGTCTCCCCCATCAGTGGGAACATCTCTCTGCATCCACCTTGTCAAGCCCCCTCATAATCTGATACGTTTCAATTCTTTTGAATTCCAATGAGTAGAGGCCCAATCTACTCAATCTTTCCTCATAAGTCAACCCCCTCATCTCCGGAATTAACCTAATGAACTTTCTTTGAACTGCCATCCTTTCGTAAATATGGAAACCAAAACTGCACGTAGTATTCCAGGTGTGGCCTCACCAATACCCTGTAGAGCTGCAGCAAGACTTCCCTGCTTTTATACTCCATCCTCTTTGCAATAAAGGCCAAGATTCCATTGGCCTTCCTGATCACTTGCTGTACCTGCGTACTATCCTTTTGTGTTTCATGCACAAGTTCCCCCAGGTCCCGCTGTAGTGCGGCACTTTACAATCTTTCTACATTTAAATAATAACTTTATCTTTGATTTTTTTCTGCCAAAGTGCATGAACTCACACCTTCCAACATTATACTCCATCTGCCAAATTTTTGCCCACTCACTTAGCCTGTCTATGTCCTTTTGCAGATATTTTGTGTCCTCCTCACACATTGCTTTTCCTCCCATCTTTGTATCGTCAACAAACTTGGCTACTCCTGTTCCTATGGCCTACTCCTGTTCCTATGTTTCTAAGTAAGTGTTTACTGTACTTAGTGATAAATGCCCATTACATTTCATGACACATCTGTAAAATAAATCAGAAAATAAACCAACTTTTATTGCAAGACACCATTATTAATTTAGCACTAACGTTGCTTGGTGCAGCTTGTAACTAGCTGACGGAAAGGTTTCCTATTATAACGTTCCGTAACCTCAGCTGAACAGGAAGACTGCTCCAGCATAAAATCATTCACTCTAGACATTTGAACATAGGGCTAGACTTTCCCTAAAGCCCCTCACCGCCCAATTGTCATCCTAAAACACTGCTAACGTTCTGCAACTAACGCTGGCGAACATTTCCATAATAAAGGTAAAAAATATCGCCCGGCGAGAAAATGGATGTTGCACCAATATTCTCAGCGGTTTCTCGGCAGTTAAAGACGATACTAGGTGAAACGGACAGTTCTTACCAGAGTGGCTGGGAAATACTAACATTTAGTCCTAGGGAGGGGTGAAAAAAATCAAGAAATATTTTTTCGCTTAAACAAAAAATAAAAACTTATAAAACATCCTCAAGACACTTTTAAAAATAATCGCTGTTTCAGCATTTTAAAAATAATTTTTAAATACCTTTAACTTACCTTTCTTTGCAAGGTACTCATCTACCGCCCTGTTTCCGGCAGCTTTTCGTGGGCTGTTTCCTCAGCGCTGTGTATGGGTCCCCATTGAGGCAAAACTTAGATCCTGGCAGTTTTCTCAGCGGTGCTGCAGATGCACATGGGTGGTTTGCTCACTGGTGGTCTTTTCAAAATGCGGACGGAACTCTTTAAAAAATAAAGAGGAAACTATCGCCGGGCGAGAAAACCATTAAAACTGAAGGCGAAAGTCTAGACCATAAGAACTTTGTTGCTGAGTGTTAAATTCACATTTTATTCAAAGCTGGATTAGGGTTAGATGTAATAGAGTTGGAGCGGGCTCATGTGGAACCGGCATAGACCAGTTGGACCGAATATCCTGTTTCTATGCTGTAATTTCGATGTAATTC
Source organism: Pristiophorus japonicus (assembly GCF_044704955.1). NCBI lineage: Eukaryota > Metazoa > Chordata > Chondrichthyes > Pristiophoridae > Pristiophorus > Pristiophorus japonicus. The sequence continues at coordinate 369,846,926 of NC_091977.1, read as the reverse complement.
TATCACAGTAAAACTGTAGGGGGATGAATTTGCCCTCTGACTAAGAGTAGGCGCACTCACAGGTTTTGAAGATTTATCTCCGCCCCAATTGATGGAGCAGAGAATAGAGCGATATCCAGGTCTTTTTTTTTGGTTGCGGCAGATGTCGGGTCAGCTGCAGTGCGGTTAAAGGGGAGGGCCGCTGCGAGCTCTACATGGGATTGAGTTAGGCCCACTGAGCCACCAGGGAGGTTTTCGGCCGTGCTGCCTGTTGGCGGCCGGGCCGAACCCGTGGCCACCATTGTTGGGTCGACCCCGGAGTCGGCCGACAAATTAAATAAAACGGTGTCCGCGGCAGTGCGCCCTCCCCTTTAAGGGCAGACGGGCCACATAGCCGCTCACAGCTTCCCACAGGGGAAAGCTGTCAATGGTAGCAACCGGTGGCCGATCCACTCCAACGGGGCAATTTCCCGCGCGGAGTGCAAAGTGAGGTCACCGCCTGTTGAAAGCGGGATGGCACGTGCCTGATGGGGCGGCAGCATGGGCAGTGCGGAAACCAGTTCTTGCCATTCCAGGCTGTAATGTCCTTACTCAATGGCACAAAACCCACGCGAGGCACATTCTATGGACAAGGTCACTCTATGACCTGCACCTTTATTCACAGGACCAAGAAGTGATTACCCCGCGTGGGACTTAATTTATATACCTGGATGACCAGGTAAGGAGTGCCTCCCACAAGTTCACCCCTTGTGATCAAGGTGTGCATTGCTTAAGTATATACAGTATTGCAGTGGTGTTACATAGAGGTTACATACATGATATCACCTCCCCCCCCCAAAGTCTTATTGGGATCATAGGTTAAGTCTTTCACGTGGTCTATGCTCCCTCATGGAGCGCCGCAGTTAGGGCTCTGGTTGTTGAGCCTTGGCGTGAGTGTCTGTCACCTGTGATGATTCCGGGTTGACTGCCGGGACTATGCATGCTGCTGAATGTTCTTGTTGCTTGTTCACTGGCGGTGGTGTGAGCACCATCTCATGATCTTCCTAGGGTTCCTCAGTGTCCATGCTGAATCTTATTTTTACTTGGTCCAGATGCTTACGGCATATCTGCCCATTGTAAAGTTGAACCACGATGACCCTGTTCCCCTCTTTGTCTATTACAGTACCCTCAAGCCATGTGGGCCCCACGGCGTGATTGAGGACAAATACAGGATCATTTATTTCTATACATCTCCCCCTTGAATTTCGGTCATGGTCCTCGTTTTGGGACTGGCGCTTACCCTCAACTATGTCGGTCAGGAGTGGGTGAATGAGGGACAACCGAGTTTTGAGTGTTCGTTTCATAAGTAGCTCAGCGGGCAGGACCTCCGTGAGTGACTGCGGTCGGGACCTATAGGCCAGCTGGAGGCGCGATAGGCGGCATTAAAGGGAGGGTCCTTGAATCCTGAGCATGCCTTGTTTAATGATTTGGGCCGCACGTTCCGCCTGGCCATTGGAGGCCGGCTTGAACTGTGCTGTCCTGACATGGTTGATGCCATTGCCCGACATGAACTCCCGGAATTTGTAGCTCGTGAAACATGGGCCAATATCGCTAACAAGGATGTCCGGCAAGCCGTGGGTTGCAAAGACCGCACATAGACTCTCCACAGTGGTGGATGTCATGCACAAATTCAAAATGATGCACTCGATCCATTTCGAGTAAGCATCTACCACAATGAGAAACATTTTTCCCATGAACGGGCCCGCATAGACTACATGAATACGTGACCATGGCCTGGTGGGCAAGGGCCACGGGCTGAGCAGGGCCGCCCTGGGGGCATTACCCAGCTGGGCACACGTCATGCACCTGCGAACACAGTGTTTCAGGTCTGAATCAATTCCCGGCCACCAAACATGTGACCGGGCAATGGCCTTCATCAGAACGATGCCTGGATGCTCGCTGTGGAGTTCCCTGATGAATGCTTCCCTGCCCCTCTGGGGCATGACTACCCGGCTGCCCCATAGTAGGCAGTCAGCTTGGATGGAGAGCTCATCCATCCGCCTGTGAAACGGTCTGACCTCCTCAGGGCATGCTCCGTGTGCGAGCGCCCAATCCCCAGTCAGGACACATTTCTTAATCAAGGATAGGAGGGGATCTCTGTTGGTCCAGATTTTGATCTGGCGGGCTGTGATGGGGGAGCATGCGCTGTCAAAGGCATCAACGGCCATGACCATCTCAGCGCTTTGTTCCGCTGCCCCCTCAGTGGTGGCCAGTGGAAGCCTGCTGAGTGCGTCAGCGCAATTTTTGGTGCCAGGCCGGTGCCGGATGGAGTTATCATAAACAGCCAGCGCGAGAGCCCATCGCTTTATGCGAGCTGACGCGTTGGCATTGACAGCCTTGCTGTCTGACAACAGGGATGTTAACGGCTTGTGGTCCGTTTCTAATTCGAACCTCCTGCCAAAAAGGTACTGATGCATTTTTTTTACCCCATAGACACATGAGTGCCTCCTTCTCAACCATCCCATATCCCCGTTCGGCTTGAGAGAGCGACCTGGAAGCATAAGCCACAGGTTGTAGTTGGCCCTCAGCATTACTCTGCTGTAACACGCACCCAACCCCATAGGACGGTGCATCACATGTCAGAACCAATTTCTTATAGGGGTCGTACAGGGTCAATAACTTATTTAAACAAAGTAGGTTCCGCGCCCGATTGAAAGCCCGTTCTTGACAGTGCCCCCAAAACCAATCACAACCCTTACGCAGTAGCACGTGAAGTGGCTCCAACAACGTGCTTAAGTTCGGCAGAAAGTTCCCGAAATAGTTCAAGAGTCCCAGAAATGAACGCAACTCCGATGTGTTGCCGGGCCTGGGCGCTCGTCGAATCGCCTCTGTTTTGGATTCGGTGGGCTGAATCCCCTCTGCAGCAACCCTGCTGCCCAGGAACTCAACCTCAGGCGCCAAAAACACACATTTAGACTTCTTGAGTCGCAGGCCTACCTGGTCCAGTCAGCGTAGCACCTCCTCCAGGTTGTGGAGGTGTTCCTCCGTGTCACGACCCGTGATGAGGATGTCGCCCTGAAATACGATTGTTCCCAGAATGGATTTGAGCAGGCTTTCCATGTTCCTTTGAAAAATCGTGGCCGCTGATCGAATGCCAAATGGGCACCTGTTGTAAATGAACAGTCCCTTGTGCATAGTGATGGTGGTCAGTCGTTTAGATTCGTCGGGCAGTTCTTGGGTCATGTAGGCTGAAGTGAGATCCAACTTGGTAAACAGCTTGCCGCCTGTCAGCGTGGCAAAAAGATCCTCCGCTCTTGGGAGCGGGTATTGGTCTTGTAGGGACACCCGATTGATAGTGGCCCTGTAGTCGCCACAGATCCTGACAGAACCATCCGCTTTTAGGACGGGAATGATGGGGCTCGCCCAGTCGCTGAATTCAACGGGCGAGATGATGCCCTCTCTCAGCAAACATAGAAAATAGGTGCAGGAGTAGGCCATTCGGCCCTTCGAGCCTGCACCGCCATTCAATGAGTTCATGGCTGAACATGCAACTTCAGTACCCCATTCCTGCTTTCTTGCCATACCCCTTGATCCCCCTAGTAGTAAGGACTACATCTAACTCCTTTTTGAATATATTTAGTGAATTGGCCTCAACAACTTCCTGTGGTAGAGAATTCCACAGGTTCACCACTCTCTGGGTGAAGAAGTTTCTCCTCATCTCGGTCCAATTTGCTCTCAATTTTCTCCTGCATCACATACGGCACCATTCTGGCTTTGTGGTGCACTGGTCTGGCATCCGGGGTGATGCGTATCATTACTTTGGTACATTTGAACGTCCTGATGCCAGGTTGGAATAGTAACTCAAGTTGTTGTAGGACTTGTGAGCACGAACTTCGCTCCACAGATGAAATTGCGTGCACAACCCCTATTTCCAGTTCATCTCAGCTAACCAGCTCCTCCCCAACAGTGTGGGACCATTGCCTGGGACAATCCAGAGCAGCAGCCGATTCACTGATCCATTGTGTGTGACCACCAACATTGCACTGCCTGGTACTGGAATGATTTCTTTGGTATATGTCCGTAGTTGTGTCTCAATGCATTCTAGTTTGGGTCTACTGCCTTTGAGTGGCCATAGCTTTTCGAATTGTTGAACGATCATGAGTGACTGATTGGCCCCCCGTGTCCAGCTCCATGTGTACAGGGATGCCGTTTAATAAAACCTTCATCATCATTGGTGGCATTTTGGTATATGAGCTGTGAATGTTTGCCACATGAACTCGCTGAACTTCAGCGTCCATTGATTTGCCCCAACAGTCATCCTGCCTCACAGACCCTTCTTCTGGTCCATCCGCCTCGTAAATTAGCCTGGTTCCTGCACATATGAGCTAAATGGCCACTGAGGTTGCAATTTCTGCAGTCAAATTGTTGAAACCTGCAAGTCCTGGCAGAGTGTTTGCCGCCACACCTCCAGCATGAGCTGAGATTCCCATTGTTGTGAACAAAGGAGCTATGACCCAGCATTCCTCGCTGATTGTCCCTTTGACTGCACTTGAGTACCCTGTTAGTGGGTGTCAATGGCCCCATCCTGGACCGCTGTGATGGCGTAAATGTCTGTTCAGCCTGCCATTGTCTCTGTTGAAAACCGACTCTGGGGTCTATTGCTGCCTGGGGTGTGTGGAACTGCCCCTGCCTGCCTGCAGGGCTCTGAGTCACGTTTATGATATTGACTCCCTGATCCCCCACTGCGTTGGAGGCAGAATTGCACGCGTATATTATTTTGGTTTCCTCCTCCCCCACCATGAAAGTCTGAGCCATCAATGTCGCCGCTTCCAAAGTCAAGTCCTTGATCTCAATTAATTTTCGGAAAATCCCCACATGACCGATGCCCTCAATAAAGAAGTCCTTTAATATCTCCCCCCTGCAGGCATCTGTGAACTTACAGAGGCTGGCCAAATGCCGGAGGTCCGCAGCGAAGTCCGGTATGCTCTGTCCTTCACGACGTCGGTGGGTATAGAATCTGTGTTGGGCCATGTGTATGCTGCTCGCCAGTTTGAGGTGCTCACCGATTAGTTTGCTGAGCTCTTCAAAGGTTTTGTCCGCCGGCTTTTCGGGTGCTAGTAGGTCCTTCATGAGCGCGCAAGTCTTAGGTCCGCAGCTGGTTAGCAGATGGGCCCTTCGCTTGTCGGCTGCTGCATCTCCCAGCCATTCTTTCATGACAAAGCTTTGCTGGAGCCTCTCAATGAAATCGTCCCAGTCCTCACCAACACAGTACCATTCCTCTGTGCTACCGGTGGCCATTCTCGTGGGTCGTTGATTCATGTTTCTCATCGCCAATGTAATGTCCTTACTCAATGGCACAAAACCCACGCGAGGCACATTCTATGGACAAGGTCACTCTATGACCTGAACCTTTATTCACAGGACCAAGAAGTCATGACCCTGCATGGGACCTCTCTTTATATACCTGGATGACCAGGTAAGGAGTGTCTCCCACAAGTTCACCCCCTGTGGTCAAGGTGTACATTGCTTAAGTAAATACTGTATTGCAGTGGTGTTACATAGAGGTTACATACATGACACAGGCCCAGGGCAATTTTGGACAGGTTGGCCCAACTGCCTGCCCCCGGTCGGTGAGGCCTATCTTAGAGGCGGTAATGGGTCTTAACGAGAGTGGCAATTTTGGCTCCTAGGTCTGCTTCATGCTACTCAGGGAAACATCAAACTGCTGGACATGATGGCCCTGGTTTTAATGGGCAGGTGAATGGTTAAAATCGAGGGAATTTACTTGCTGCTCTCGTCCCATCAACTGACCCACAGCAATTTTCCATGTTCTGAAATGCATCTGCTGGTTTTAGGCAGTTCCTAATGAATATATTTAAATCGGGTTCCCATGACGCAAATTCCACTGGCGAGATTGAAGTCCAATGGTCAACCTTGTGCAGACAAAGTCCTGTCTTCACACTGAGGACACTCTCCATCGTGTAGTGCGGCACTACCACCGTGCTAAATGGGATAGATTCAGAACAGATCTAGACGCTTAAAACTGGGCATCCATGAGGTGCTGTGAGCCATCAGTAGCAGCAGAATTGTATTCCACCACAATCTGTAAACTTATGGCCCACCATATCCTTCACTCTACCATTACCGGCAAGCCAGAGGAGTATAGAAGAACATGTCAGGAGCAGCACCAGGCATACCTAAAAATTAGGTAGCAACCTGGTGAAACTGCAACACAGGACTACATGCAAGCTAAACAGCAAAAGCAGCATGCTATAGACAGAGCTAAGTGATCCCACAACCAACAGATCAGATCAAAGCTCTGCAGTCCTGCCACATCCAATCGTGAATAGTACTGGACAATTAAACAACTAATGGGAGGAGGAGGCGACAGGAACATCCCCATCTTTTGTGAGTGCAAAAGACAAGGCAGAAGCATTTGCCATCGTCTTCAGCCAGAAGTGGCGAAGGTAAGACCCAACTCGGCCTCCTCCTGAGGTCCCCACTATCACAAATGCCAGTCAACAGCCAATTCGATTCACTGCATGTGATATCAAGAAACAGCTGAGCGTATTGAATACAGTAAAGTCTATGGGCCCCGACAATATCCTTGCTGTAATACTGAAGACTTGTGGTTCAGAACTAGCCGTGCCTCGAGTCATGCTATTCCAGTACAACTACAACACTGGCATCTACCTGACAAAGTGAAAAATTGCCCAGGTATTTCCTGTCCACAAAAAAACAGGACAAATCAATTGGGTAGTTTACCGCCCCATCAGTCTACTCTCAATCATCAGCAAAGCGATGGAAGGGGCCGTCGACAGTGCTAACAAGTGACACTTAATCACTAATAACATGCTTAGTAATACTCAGTTTGGGTTTCACCAGGATCACTTGGGTCCACACTTCATTACAGCCTTGGTCCAAACATGAACAAAAGAACTGAATTCCAGAGCTGAGTTGAGAATGACTACCCTTAACATCAAGGCAGCATTTGACCAAGTGTGGCATTAAGGAGCCCTAGTTAAATTGAAGTCAATGGGAATCAGGGAAAAACTCTTTACTGGCTGGAGCCGTACCGAGCACAAAGCAAGATTGTTGTGGTTGTTGGACGCCAATCATCTCAGCCCCAGGACATCACTGCAGGAGTTTCTCCGAGCTGTGTCCTAGGCCCAAGCTTCATCAATGACTTTCCCCTCCATCATAAGGTCAGAAGTGGAGATGTTCCCTGATGACTGCATAGTGTTCAGTCCCATTTACAACTCCCCAGATAATGAAGCAGTCCATGCCCGCATACAGCAAGATCTGGACAACATTCTGGCTTGGGCTGACAAGTGACAAGTAACATTTGCATCACAAGTGCCAGACAATGACCATCTCTAACAAGAGAGAGTCAAACCACCTTCTCTTGACAGTCAATGGCATTATCATCATCAAATCCCCTACCATCAACATCCTGGGGATAGCATTGACCAGAAACTTAAATACTGTGGTTACAAGAGCAGGTCAGAGCCTGGATATTCAGTGGCAAGTGACTCACTTCCTGATTCTTTAAAGCCTTTCCACCACTACAATGCACAAGTCAGGAGTGTGATGGAATACTCTCGACTAACCTGGATGAGTGCAGTTCCAAGAACACTCAAGAACAGACAACAGCCAGAACACAGCAGCCTGCTTAATTGGCATCCCATCCACCATCTTAAACATTTACTCGCTCCATCACAGCGTACCGTGGCTGCAGTGTATACCATCTACAAGATGCACTGCAACAATTTGCCAAGACTTCTTCGACAGCACCTTCCAAACCTACAATCATTACCACTTAGAAGTACAAGGGCATCATCATCATAGGCAGTACCTCGGAATCGAGGAAGACTTGCTTCCACTCCTGAAGTGAGTTCTTTGGTGGCTGAACAATCCAATATGAGAGCCACAGACTCTGTCACAGGTGGGACAGATAGTCATTGACAGAAGGGGTGGATAGAACTGGTTTACCGCATGCTCCTTCCGCTGCCTGCGCTTGACCTCTGAATGCTCTCGGTGTTGAGACTCGAAGTGCTCAATGTCCTCCCGGATGCACTTTCTCTACTTAGGTCGATCTGTTTACAATATACATAGATGACCTGGAAGAGGGGACAGAGTGTAGTGTAACAAAATTTGCAGATGACACTAAGATTAGGTGGAAAGTGGGTTGTGTAGAGGACACAGAGAGGCTGCAAAGAGATTTGGATAGGTTAAGCGAATGGGCTAAGGTTTGGCAGATGGAATACAATGTCGGAAAGTGTGAGGTCATCCACCTTGGGAAAAAAAACAGTAAAAGGGAATATTATTTGAATGGGGAGAAATTACAACATGCTGAGGTGCAGAGGGACCTGGGGGTCCTTGTGCATGAATCCCAAAAAGTTAGTTTGCAGGTGCAGCAGGTAATCAGGAAGGCGAATGGAATGTTGGCCTTCATTGCGAGAGGGATGGAGTACAAAAGCAGGGAGGTCCTGCTGCAACTGTATAGGGTATTGGTAAGGCCGCACCTGGAGCACTGCGTGCAGTTTTGGTCACCTTATTAAGGAAGGATATACTGGCTTTGGAGGGGGTACAGAGACGATTCACTAGGCTGATTCCGGAGATGAGGGGGTTACCTTATGATGATAGATTGAGTAGACTGGGTCTTTACTCGTTGGAGTTCAGAAGGATGAGGGGTGCTCTTATAGAAACATTTAAAATCATAAAAGGGATAGACAAGATAGAGGCAGAGAGGTTGTTTCCACTGGTAGGGGAGACTAGAACTAGGGGGCACAGCCTCAAAATATGTGGGAGCCAATTTAAAACTGAGTTGAGAAGGAATTTCTTCTCCCAGAGGGTTGTGAATCTGTGGAATTCTCCGCCCAAGAAAGCAGTTGAGGCTAGCTCATTGAATATATTCAAGTCACAGATAGATAGATTTTTAACCAATAAGGGAATTAAGGGTTACGGGGAGAGGGCGGGTAAGTGGCACTGAGTCCACGGCCAGATCAGCCATGATCTTATTGAATGGCGAAGCAGGCTCGAGGGGCTAGATGGCCTACTTCTGTTCCTAATTCGTTCTTATGTTCTTATATGTTCTTATGTTCTTATGTTTGGCCAGGGACTCCCAGGTGTCAGTGGTGATGTTGCACTTTATCAGGGAGGCTTTGAGGGTGTCTTTGTAACGTTTCCACTGCCCACCTTTGACTTGTTTGCCGTGAAGGAGCACCACATAGAGCACTTGTTTTGGGAGTCTGTGTTTGGTATGCGAACTATGTGGCCTGCCCAACTAAGCTGATCGAGTGTGGTCAGCGCTTCAATGCTGGGGATGTTACCGACGAGGACACTGATGTTGGTGCGCCTGTCCTCCCAGGGGATTTGCAGGATCTTGCGGAGACATCGTTGGTGATATATCTGTACAGGTGTCTTCTGTACATCGTCCATGCCTCTGAGCCATACAGGAGGGCAGGTAGAAACATAGCAAATAGGCGCAGGAATAGGCCATTCGGCCCTTCGAGCCTGCACCGCCATTCAATAAGATCATGGCTGATCATTCACCTCAGTACCCCTTTCCTGCTTTCTCTCCATACCCCTTGATCCCTTTAATCATAAGGGCCATATCTAACTCCCTCTTGAATATATCTAACGAACTGGCATCAACAACTTTCTGCAGTAGAGAATTCCACAGGTTCACAATTATCTGAGTGAAGAAGTTTCTCCTCATCTCGGTCCTAAATGGCCTACCCCTTATCCTTAGACTGTGACCTCTGGTTCTGAACTTCCTCAACATCAGGAACATTCTTCCTGCATCTAACCTGTCTAAACCCGTCAGAATTTTATATGTTTCTATGAGATCCCCTCTCATTCTTCTAAACTCCAGTGAATACAGGCCCAGTCGATTCCGTTTCTCCTCATATGTCAGTCCTGCCATCCTGGGAATCAGTCTGGTGAATCTTCACTGCACTCCCTCAATAGCAAGAACGTCCTTCCTCCAAAACTGAACACAATGTCCAGGTGAGGCCTCACCAAGGCCCTGTACAACTGCAGTAAGACCTCCCTGCTCCTATACATAAATCCCCTAGCTATGAAGGCCAACATGCCATTTGCCTTCTTCATCGCCTGCTGTACCTGCATGCCAACTTTCAATGACTGATGTACCATGACACACAGGTCTCGTTGCACCTTCCCTTTTCCTAATCTGCCACCATTCAGATAATATTCTGCCTTTGTGTTTTTGCCACCAAAGTGGATAACCTCACATTTATCCACATTATACTGCATCTGCCATGCATTTGCCCACTCACCTAACCTGTCCAAGTCACCCTGCAGCCTCTTAGCATCCTCCTCACAGCTCACACCGACACCCAGCTTAGTGTCATCTGCAAACTTGGAGATTTTACACTCAATTCTTTCATCTAAATCATTGATGTATATTGTAAATAGCTGGGATCCCAGCACTGAGCCCTGCGGCATCCCACTAGTCACTGCCTGCCATTCTGAAAAGGACCTGTTTATCCCGACTCTCTGTTTCCTGTCTGCCAACAAGTTCTCTATCCACGTAAATACATTACCCCCAATACCTTGTGCTTTAATTTTGCACAACAATCTCTTGTGTGGGACCTTGTCAAAAGCTTTTTGAAAGTCCAAATACACCACATCCACTGGTTCTCCCTTGTCCACTTTACTACTTATATCCTCAAAAAATTCTAGAAGATTTGTCAAGCATGATTTCCCTTTCATAAATCCATGCTGACTTGGACCGAACCTGTCACTGCTTTACAAATGCGCTGCTATTTCATCTTTAATAATTGATTCCAACATTTTCCCCACTACTGATGTCAGGCTAACTGGTCTATAATTCCCTGTTTTCTCTCTCCCTCCTTTTTTAAAAAGTGGGGTTACATTAGCTACCCTCCAGTCCATAGGAACTGATCCAGAGTCGATAGACTGTTTGAAAATGATCACCAATGCAACCCCTATTTCTAAGGCCACTTCCTTAAGTACTCAGGGATGCAGACTATCAGGCCCTAGGGATTTATCGGCCTTCAATCCCATCAATTTCCCTAACACAAATTCCTGACTAATAAGTATTTCCTTCAGTTCCTCCTTCTCACGAGATCCTCGATCCCCTAGTATTTCCGGAAGGTTATTCGTGTCTTCCTTTGTGAAGCAGAACCAAAGTATTTGTTCAATTGGTCTGCCATTTCTTTGTTCCCCATTATAAATTCACCTGATTCTGACTGCAAGCGACTTACATATTTCTTCACATATCTATAGAAGCTTTTGCAGTCAGTTTTTATGTTCCCAGCAAGCTTCCTCTCATACTCTATTTTCCCCCTCCTAATTAAACATGTTGTCCTCCTCTGCTGGATTCTAAATTTCTCCCAGTTATCAGGTTAGCTGCTTTGTCTGGCCAATTTATATGCCTCTTCCTTGGATTTAACACTATCCCTAATTTCCCTTGTTAGCCACGGTTGAGACACCTTCCCCGTTTTATTTTTACTCCAGACAGGGATTACTACAGCCCTGTAGACCATGAGCTTGGTGGTAGATTTGAGAGCCTGGTCTTCAAACCCTCTTTTCCTCAGGCAGCTGAAGGCTGCACTGGCGCACTGGAGTTGGTGTTGAATCTCGACATCAATGTCTGCTTTAGTTGATATTTTGGGCAGCAGGCGCATGGGAACACCATCACCTGCATGTTCCCCTCCAAGTCACATATCTTAAACATAAGAACATAAGAAATAGGAGCAGAAATAGGCCATTTGGCCCCTCGAGCCTGCTCCGCCATTTAATAAGATCATGGCTGATCTGATCATGGACTCAACTCCGCTTCCCTGCCTGCTCCCCATATTCCTTTATTCACTTATCGCTCAAAAATATGTTTATCTCTGCATTAAATATATACAATAACCCAGCCTCCACAGCTCTCTGGGGCAGAGAATTCCACAGATTTTCAAACTCTGAGAGAAGAAATTCCTCCTCATCTCAGTTTTAAATGGGCAGCCCCTTATTCTGAGACTATGTCACCTAGTTTTAGTTTCCCCTATGAGTGGAAATATCCTCTCTGCATCCACCTTGTTGAGCCCTTTCATTATCTTATATATTTCAATAAGATCACATCTCATTTTTTTGAACTCCAATGAGTGTAGGCCCAACCTACTCAACCTATTTTCATAAGTCAACCCCCTCATCTCCCGCAATCAACCTAGTGAACCTTCTCTGAACATTCTCCAATGCAAGTATATACTTTCTTAAATACAGAGGCCAAAACTGTATGTAGTACTCTAAGTGTGGCCTCACCAATACCCTATACAGTTGTAGCAGGACTTCTCTGCTTATATATTCTATCCCCTTGCAATAAAGGCCAACATTCCATTTGCCTTCCTGATTACTTGCTGTACCTGCATATTAACTGTTTGTGTTTCATGCACAAGGATCCCCAGGTCCCTCTGTACTGCAGTACTTTGTAATTTTTCCCCAGTTAAATTATAATTTGCATTTCTATTTTTTCTGCCAAAGTGGATAACCTCACATTTTCCCACATTATACTCCATCTGCCAAATGTTTGCCCATTCACTTAGCCTGTTTATATCCCTTTGCAGATTTCTTGTGTCCTCCTCACAATTAGCTTTCCCACCCACCGTTTTATCATCAGAAAACTTGGCTACATTACACTCGGACCCTTTATCCAAGTCATTAATAAAGATTGTAAATAGTTGAGGCCCCAGCACCAATCCCTGCAGCACCCCACCAGTTACTGTTTGCCAACCAGAAAATGACCGATTTATCACGACTCTGTTTTCTATTAGATAGCCAATCTTCTATCCATGCTAATATATTACCCCCAACCCTGTGAACTTTTATTTTGTGCAGTAACCTTTAATGTGGCACCTTATCGAATGCCTTCTGGAAATCCAAATACACCACATCCACTAGATCCCCCTTATCCACCCTGCTCGTTACTTCCTCAAAGAACTCCAGAAAATTTGTCAAACATGATTTCCCTTTCATAAAACCACGCTGACTCTGTTTGATTGAATCATGCTTTTCCAAATATCCTGTTGCTGCTTCCTTAATTGTTATGTAATGATGTGTGTATCGTCCCAGTACCTTAAATGTAATGTAAGTACTATGCCACACCACAGAGGGCGCTGCGGTGGGAAACCCTGGTAGTACCTGTAACAAGGACTATATAAGGGTGACCACCACACCTGGAGCTGAACAATAAAGGACGAAGGTCACAGCAGTTAGACTTACACCAGACCGTGTGGAGTCAGTGATTTGTGTGCTACATACACCACATTGGCGACGAGGAAGCGGATGAACTCCACGCAACCATGGCTACTCTGGGCTCGCTAAAGGATTTTACCATGGGCAATGATTGGGAGGCCTTTACGGAAAGGCTCGAGTACTACTTCACAACAAATGACCTGACGGAGGACACATACGCAATGAGAGAGAAGCGTAAGGCGATATTGCTCTCCAGTTGTGGAGATGAGGTTTACTGTCTCGTCAGGGATTTGCTGGCACCTGGGAGCGCCAGGGACAAGTCATACGAGGAGCTGACTGAACTCATTCGTGACCAGTTGAAACCGAAGGAGAGCATCCTCACGGCCAGATACAAATTTTACCATCACTGCAGACCCGAGGGCCAGGATGTCACCAAATATGCTGCGGACCTCAGGAGACTCGCGGCGCTGTGTGATTTTGGGGCACACCTTGACGAGGCTTTGCGGGACGTTTTCGTTATGGGGATTGGCCACGAGGGCCTCCTTCACAAGCTGCTGGCCACGGAACCCACAGTCACTCTGACAAAGGCCATCGCCATCAGCCGGGCACATATGACCTCGACTTGCAGCACCAAGCAAATGATCCACACAGTCTCGAACCCGGCAGGCAATGTCCACAGGATAGCGCCCACCACGGACAAAACTGCAGAACGTGGCTCTGCCCGGGGCAGAGAGCATGGACCTCGGGATCCTGGAGCTCAGAGTCCGCCGAGGGGGGCCAATCAAGCAGCACCATGCTGGCGCTGTGGAGGAAGCCATGGGGCTCACCGGTGCAGGTTTGCGGAGTACACGTGCAATACCTGCCATGTTAAAGGCCACCTTCAGCGTATGTGTAAAAGAAATCGGACTCACCGTGTGGCTGAGGAGATGGGGGATGATCTACTGTTTAGCGAGGAGCAGGTAGAAGAAGATGAGGTGTTTGGACTGTATACGTGTACCGACGATTCGCCCCCAGTGATAAGTGAAGTAAAAATCAACGGAGTCCCAGTGAGTATGGAAGTGGACACGGGCTCGGGTCCGTCGTTGATGAGTCGGAGAACTTTTGATAAACTGTGGATTAACCCAGCTGCACGACCCAAGCTGGTCCCGGTCACGGCAAAGCTGCGTACCTACACCAGGGAACTAATACCTGTTCTCGGCAGAGCGATGGTGCAGGTATCCCACGGGGACGAGACGCACGCTTTACCTTTGTGGGTCGTTGCAGGCGATGGGCTGACACTCCTCGGCCGGAGGTGGATGGGGAAGGTCCGTGGGAGCTGGGAAGACTTCATCACTGCACAGGCTGCTGCTCCCCGGGGTGCTGCCGTGCCCCGGGTCCCCAGAGAGCAGCGCCGACCGAGCTGGAGCTGCAGCCTCAATCCACCCACAGGCAAGTCCCAGGCCTGGATCTCACACAGAGACCCTGCAGCCTCAGCCCCCACAGGCAAGTCCCAGGCCCGGATCTTACACAGAGACCCTGCAGCCCCAGCCCCCACAGGCAAGCAGCCCTGCACAGAGGGGCCTAGTGGTGGGGGAGTGAGCCGGAGGGGTGCTGAGGGATCCAGGGGCCGGCGGTTCGGAAGGGTCCCGCAGAGGAAGAGGCCGTTGGGCGGGCCCCGCCGAGGAGCTGGTAGCGTCGGGCGGTGGCAGCCGCTATGGAGGCCGTGGGGGACGTGGCAAGTGCGGCCACTGGAGAGACCATGGCAGCCGCAGGAGAGGTGGCAAGTCAGGTGGCAGAGGAGGGGAGCAGAGGCTGCGACGGCGGAGGGCATTTGGAGCGGCGGAGAAGAAGATGGCGGCGGCATCGTGTCGGAGCTGCAGAGCATCAAAGATGGCGGCGCCCAAGGAGAAGCCTCGTGGAATCCTCCTGCATCAAAGATGGCGCCTTAAAGAGGAAATGCACCCGGGAGTCTTAAAAGGGCCTTACAAAGAGGTGGTCCCCACAAAGGACTTCTGTTTGGCAGAGCGAGTCTAAAATGAGCTATGTTAATGTGAGATAGTGAATTTATAATAAGAATTACTTTTTTTATGCTGAATGGCCACTGTATTTGTGTAAAATAATGGATGAAGTACAATTAATGATAACGGTTAACAAGGAAATCAAGGTTCCGCTGCCAGTCAATAACCAGTTAATGTACCAGATAATATGTACCATATTAACGCACTGTCTATGCCTACCTGCCTTCCGTTGGACAAGTGTGATGTTATGTAATGATGTGTGTATCGTCCCAGTACCTTAAATGTAATGTAAGTACTATGCCACACCACAGAGGGCGCTGCGGTGGGAAACCCTGGTAGTACCTGTAACAAGGATTATATAAGGGTGACCACCACACCTGGGAGGCACTCTGGAGCTGAACAATAAAGGACGAAGGTCACAGCAGTTAGACTTACACCAGACCGTGTGGAGTCAGTGATTTGTGTGCTACATACACCACATTAATAATGGACTCCATCATTTTCCCAACGACAGATGTTAGGCTAACTGGTCTATAGTTTCCTGTTTTCTGTCTGCCTCCTTTTTTAAATAGGGGCGTTACTTTTACGGTTTTCCAATCCGTTGGGACCTCCCCAGAATCCAGGGAATTTTGGTAGATTACAACTAATGCATCCACTATCTCTGCAGCCACTTCTTTTAAGACCTGAGGATGCAAGCCATCAGGACCAGGGGACTTTTCCACCTTTAGTCCCATTATTTTACCGAGTACTGCTTCTTTAGTGATAGTGATTGTATTAAGTTCCTCCCTCCCTATAGCCCCTTGATTATCCACTATTGGGATGTTTTTAGTGTCTTCTACCATGAAGACTAACACAAAATATTTGTTCAAAGTCTCTGTCATTTCCCTGTTCCACATTATTCATTCCCCAGTCTCATCCTCGAGGAGACCAACATTTACTTTAGCCACTCGTTTCCTTTTTATGTACCTGTAGAAACTCTTAATATCTGTTTTTTTTATCTCATCCTACTTTGCTTTCATAATCTATCTTCCCTCTCTTTATTTTTTTTTAGTCGTTCTTTGCTGGTTTTTAAAAGTTTCCCAATCCTGCCTGGGAAATATGTCATCTTTCCTCCCTTTTGTTGGGTCAAAATCCTGGAACTCCCTCACGAACAGCACTGTGGGAGTACCTTCACCACACCGACTGCAGCGTTTCAAGAAGGCAACTCACCATCACCTTCTCAAGGGCAATTAGGGATGGGCAATAAATGCTGGCCTTGCCAATGATGCCCACATCCCATGAATGTATAAAAAGAAACCTGCTCAATAATCACAGGATTGGCCTCAGAAGTTGGCTGATTAGACTTGCAGATTTAAAAGGGACCTCACCTCCCTTAATACAGAATAGGATTACTCTGCTTTTCAGATTAATGCATTCCAGAAGCATTTCAGAGATTGTAAATTGCTTCAAGATAGGCTGTAGACTTCTACTACCATGTGACATGACACCATTCAGGCTCAAAGTGAACTCCATACTCCAGTCGTGGTGGTGAAACTCTTTAGTAGGCCTTCTAATACCTCGTACAACTGCTGTGTTACACCACTAGTTCTTTGCAATTTATTACTGAAGTACACAGTTGTTATGAGGAGGGACTTGCCATCTTGGGCCTATTTCCACTGGAACAGAGAAGACTAAGAGGAGATTTAATAGAGAGTTATAAAATTATGCAGCATTTTGATAGGCTGAATTGGGAAAGCCTATTTCCTTTGTTTGGAGTCAGTAGCAAGAGGGTCAGTAACTTAAAATTGGCACTGAAGGAATGAGGAGAGAGGTTAAGAGAAATTTGTCACAAAGAAGGTTGTTGGATCATGGAATGCTTTGCTACACGGAATGTTTGAAGTAGAGACCATTGTATTTTTTAACCAAAAAGTAAATGAACATTTGAAACAGAGGAAAGGGAGAGAGCTGGACAATGGGATTAATTTTAGATTGCTGTAGCAAAGAGCCAGCAGAGACGTGACAGATAGAATGGTTTCCTTCTGAGCTGTGAACCACTATGTTAAATTAAAAAAAACAAAGCAGCAATGTTTTTCATTCGTATCTTTGACTGTCTAGAGCTGTTGCAGCGGAACATATGCCGGAAATTTCCTCAGAGCTGCTCCCGCTCCGCTGCTCTAACTTTGCCAGAAGTGTTGCGAAAACGGGTTTACTACCGTGCTTTTCGATGAAGAGGAAGCAGGAGCAGTTCCAAGGAAATTCCTGGACTTGGGGGCCAAAATTCAGTGCCACCAGAAATTTGGCAGTGTTAAGGCCTTTTTTCCCCGATTAGCACTGCCGTTTGCGGCAGCCATTATATCCAAATTCAGCTTTTTGACCCCCAAAAAGTCCTCTAGCGCTAATAACGCCTCAAAACTGCTAGTTTGCAGCGGTGTGGGTGGGTTGATTGGGGCGGTATTCCCCCGGGGAAATTCACCCTTAGGGTGATTGGTAGCCAATGAGCCAGCTGTTTCCTGGCCTTCTTAAAGGCCAGGGTTTGCAGCTAGGCCCTGAGAGGGAAGGAGTGGTGTGGAATGATGGCTGGTGCTATTGTGTTAAGAAGGGCTATGGGGTTTTTGGATGCCGAGCTGGAGACTCTGATGCAGGGTGTGGAGGGAAGGAGGCGACTGCTCTACCCAGACATGGGGAGACCCGACTCGCCAGCAGTTTAGCAATGCCTGGAGGAAGATAGCGGAAGAGGTGTCGGGGACCTCCATCCATAATGGGATGGCGACCCAATGTAGAAAAAGGATTAACGACATCGTTCATTTGATGAAAGTGAGTACCTGTTCCACCAAATCTTCTTCTTCCTTCCTTTATTTCCCACCTTCACTCTTTTGTCAATGATGCAGCACTTCATTGCTGACGTCTCTATATATGTGTGTGTGCGTTGTAATGGAGGCCCTCTCAGCTCACATTGATAACTGCATGTTGCGGACACACACTTGTGCTCTCATCTCATGATGAATCATCACGGTACTACAAACCAACCATTCTTTGTGTTGCGGGCCAAACTTGCTCATAATCGGTTTGAGCAAAGGAGGACTGGTGCTGGCGAGGCTGAGCTACAAGACCTCACACCCTTAGATGCGAGGGTCTAGGCATTATGGGCAGAAATGGTGCCTTTCCTGCGACCCACGGCACTGGCGATGCAGATCAGTGTAAGTGAAGGCCCTCCTTTAATGCTATCTCTCCCTGAATGCTGTAGCACCTACTGCGCCTTTCCCTCTGAAAGTCTGCTACTTGGAGGCTCCATGCGTAAATTCCCCACCACCCGTCACAGCAGCCCTTCTCACATTTAAGTTTGCAGGTGAGACCCCGCTGTAAGCTCCAGTACTGGCGATGTCGATGTGGGCAGCATGGGTAAGTAAAGGCCCTCCTTTAATGCCATCTCTCCCTGAATGGTGTAGCACCTACTGTGCCTTTCCCTCTGAAAGTCTGCTACATGTACGCTCCATGCGTAAATTCCCCACCTCCCCCTCATGGCAGCCCTTCTCCCATTAAAGCTTGCAGATGAGAGGCCGAGTGGCAGCTGAGGTGAGGGAACTGCTTCTCCTGAGACACCTGATGAGACAGGCAGGAGACCCTTGTTGAGACCCAGCAAGATGAACCCAATGACAGTATTGAGAAGACTGAGGTGTTGAGCATTGCTGAAACCCTAGATATGTCTTTTGACAACCTCAGCAATGAGGAAGAGCAAGAGGAGGACAGTGCTGAGAGCACCGCGTCACAGCTTCCATCCACACGCGCCAGCTCAGATGCTGGGTGCATGCGGTCCGATGTAGCTAGTATAGTAGAGCGGTCGGTACTGGGTGCTGCACCAGGGAACAGCAGGCTGCAGCATGGAACTGAAGGAAATCCTTATTAGGCAGGAAATTGTGTTAGGGAAATTGATGGAAATTGAAGGCCGATAAATTCCTGGGGCATGATAGTCTGCATCCCCGAGTACTTAAGGAAGTGGTCCTAGAAATAGTGGATGCATTGGTGAGGAGCGTGGAGGAGTCCGCCTCTCACATAGTCAACAGCTCTGCGCGCACCATGGAGCCCATCATTGCCAGTGTGCAGGCGATGGTGGACTCCCAAAATGTCCATGCGGATCCAGCTGTGATGCCGCAATGCGTAGACGTGAGGGAATGAGCGTATCGGTGCTGTTTTGAAGAGGATGGCTGCGGCCCTGCAAGAGTTGACGGAGCGTCTAACTGCTGACACTCTGGCTGCTCTCATACAGTCTCAGTCGATGCCACCCGAGACCTCAGTGCTGCTTTCGCGGCTGGGTCCACCACGGGCCAAGAAGGACCTTCCAGTGTGGCATCACAGCACCGTCCTGAGCTCCCAGTGAGTGACTCAGGCTCCTCGGGCCAGTATATGGATGATGCGCTCCCTCAGGCTCACAGCATTCCTGGCCCCCGATCTGTCCCTCCGCCAATGCCTCCATGCATAGCCTCGCCCGAGCCACACCAAACTGAACCCTCCCAGATGGGTGTTGACCAGCCTGCAGCCGGGCCTTCCAGGCGCAATGCTGGTCGAGGGCATCCTCAAAGGACATCTGCAGCTTCCACACAGGAAACACAGCAGTTTCCCATACTCATGAGGCAGCCACCGGGGAGACACTGAGGCGCAGTAACTGGTTAGGCATGTGTAAGGGGTTATTTGGAATTGCACAAGGATGGCAAATGATGTTTATATGTAAAGTTTCTGCACTGTTTATTGTTCTGTTAATTGTTTGGAGTTATATTGAGTATGTATTAAATCATTATTTTTGCACCTATATCTGGGCTGGTGTATAATGTGACAGTGGCCAATGATGTATCAAGGCACTTATTTGGATGGCCATGGAAATAGAATTTGAAGGGTCATGTGGGGATGAAATTGTCGGAATCGAACAGCAATCAGACGAGTCTGAACTTCCCTTGCAGGGTTGGGATGGCGACGACGCCTCCTGGGTGGCTCAGGACGCTCCTCCTCCTGTGCCTCCTCCTTCTCCTGCTGCTGTGTCTCCTCCTGCAGTGGGACTGCTGGTTCGGCCTCAAGATACTGTCCATTATTGAAAGCCAGGTTATGCAGCATGCAGCAGACGACCACAAAGATGGAGACCCATTCAGGCGAGTGCTGCAAGGTGCTACCAGACTAGTCAAGGCAACGGAACCTTTTTTTGAGGATCCCAATGCAGTGCTCAATGATGCACTTGGTCCCAAAATGAGCGTCGTTATAGGAATGCTCGGCAGCAATCCTGGGATTCCGAAGTGGAGTCAGCAGGCAAGTGGACAGGGGATATCCCTTAGCCCCAAGCAGCCACCCACAGTCCTGGTTTGTGCCAGTGAAGATGGCAGGCATACTGCTCTGGCGCAGGAAGCAGGCATCATGGGAGTTGCCTGGATACCTGGCATCAAACTGCCAGGATCCTTCACTGGTGATCACATACCAACTGAACATTCAGGAAGTAGTACCCCTTTCTGTTGATAAAGAGTTCGGGATAATGTTATGGCGCCCTCAGTCCGACATGTGTGCAGTCTATCGCCCCTGCACCCTGGGGAACACTGCAATCCACAGAAATCCGGCTTGGCACTCCACCTGTTTCTCTCTGGTCATGGGGAAGGAGATGTATTGCATTCTTTGCTTGTACAGCACATTGGTGGCCTGCCGGATGGAGCTATGGGCGGAGAATTGTGAGATGTTTGAGATGACTGCGCTTGCAGACTGGAATGAGCCCATTGTGTAAAAGTTCTGGTTACTTTTGTCTCCACACTGAGCGCTGTCCTCAGCCTTGTGTGAGGCTCCAAATCTGGCCGCAGAACATTGCAGAGCTTGGTCAAGATGTCTTTGGTGAATCTCAGCCTCCGCACACATAGTTCGTTGCTGAACTGAAGGAATGAGAACTGATGCTGGTAGACCCTAGCATGGTTGGACCTCCTTGGCAGAGGTATGTGCTGGGCCCCTCCCATGCCAGCTGGATGAGCACCTTCTCCCTCTTCCTCATGATGTTGCACAGCCTCTGCAGGCTGCTGCTGGCAAGGCTCCTCGCCCAGTATCTGGTGAGGGCTTCAGCGTACCTCACCCTCCTCCTCATGCTATCTCCCTGCCATTGCGCCTCTGCATGTTGATGCCTGCAAACATCTGCAGGCTGTTCTGTATGTTGGGAAGCCATAGCTGCTACCTCCTTTGCCCACTGCCTGAGGACTTGTTTAGAACATAAGAACATAATAATTAGGAACAGGAGTAGGCCATCTAGCCTCTAGAGCCTGCTCTGCCATTCAACAAGATCATGGCTGATCTGGCCGTTGCGTTGTTGAAAGTGACGCCTCCTCCTATGTGCCTCTCTGCCTCTGACAATTTGGAGTAGGCGTTCCCCTGCCAAAACTGAGCCCGTTATGGGTGGAGGCACGACCCTCTGTGCAGCAGAGATTTACTCTCACCGGCCATGACTAAGTAGATACAGGGAGAGAAATTATGCACTCAACAAGGCTGTGCTGAATCATGTCGCCCTTTTTCAGATGTGGAAGGAACAGCTCCGAGATTTTTTTCAAGAGCCAAACACCTCCGAGAATTTTTCGTCAGCAAAAAAATCTCTCAGGACATCAACTGGCACTCTCCCACTGGGCACCGACCCTAAAAGCTGGCACCGTCAGCAAAAGGGCCGACTTTTTAAAAATGGGTTCAGCGGCGGAGCGGCAGCAGTACGCACTTTGATTACGTCATCACTGCCGCAAGTCATGGAAGTCCATTGATCGCGGCGGTGCCCACAACACTGCAAAACCTCCCGGGCCTCATTTGTGTCAGGGCAGTCATTTGACCACAAAGCGGCTGCCACGGGATGGCATGGCTGCCGCAAATGGGTGGTAACGGGTCTTACCGAGACCCTAAATTTCGGCCCCATAGTCTCCAGTGGTGTGATATATACCTGTGTAGAGATTTGTAGAATTTCAGTTTTACTGGTTATGTTATGTATATGTAAACTTCACCAAAATGTAAAACTTACCACTAGGGGACACTCCTATGGGAGACCTAAAGGTCACCTGTGCACCCTGGGGCAAGCAGGTATAAAAGGTGATTCACCATGCTGCTTCTCCACTCTGGAGTCTGAATAAAGAGACCAAGGTCACAACAGTTTGAGCTTGCGATACAGTCCTGTGGCTTTATTCTGAACATAACAAATTGGAGACAAGTAACGGATCACGAACTTTCACGCGGTAATGGCTGCCGTTGGTATCCTCCAGAGATTTGTTGAGGGTGATGTTTGGGAAGCCTTCATTGAGTGCTTCAGCCAGTACTTTGTGGCCAACGAATTGGACAAAGCTGAGAAGGCGATCAAGTGCAGGGCGATTCTCCTCACCTTATGTGGGTCTTCGATATATGGCCTCCTCAAAAATTTGCTGGCAACAGTCAAACCAACGGACAAGTCTTACACAGAGCTGTGCACGCTGGTTATGGAACACCTCAAGCCAAAGGAGAGCATCCTGATGGCCAGGTATTGCTTTTACATGCACCGTTGCTCTGAGGGCTAGAACATGGTGAGTTTTGTCGCCGACCAAAGACACCTTGTGGGGCAGTGCGAATTTGCAGGATCCTTGGGGGAAATGTTGTGGGACTTTATCGTGCTTGGAATTGGCCATGAGGTAATTCTTCGCAAACTGCTGTCTGCTGAATCCCTAGATCTGAGCAAGGCCATCATGATAGTCCAAGCCTTCATATTCACGAGTGATAAAACGAAACAGATTAATTCACAAAATCGAAGCTCACCGGCAAGTACTGTGCATAAAATAATGTTTTCAGCAGGCAGAACGGCACAGGAAGGGCCCTCATGACTGCAGAGGCCAGACCTAGGCCGAGAGTGACTCAGAGTCCACCGTGGGGCGTGAATACGTATGCATTAGCATTATATTGGCGCTGCGGGGACTGCCATAGAGCTTATCAAGCCCTATGTGTGCAAGGGCTGTGGAAGAATGGGGCACCTCCAGTGAATGTGCAAATGATCTCTGACTCACCACGTGGCAGAATCAGGAGAGGACAACCGATCCAGCGAGGATCACGATGAACGAGCAGGAGAGGCAACTCAACCTGAGGATGAAGAGGAAGTATATGGGATACACACCCTCACAACCAAAAGCCCTCCGATAATGTTAAAAGTTGAACATAACGGCACTCCAGTCTCCATGGAACTAGACACGGGGGTGAGTCAATTAGTTATGAGCCAGAAGGCATTCGAGAGGCTGCGGTGCAACGAAGCACAGCGACCCAAGCTGATCCCAATTCAGGCAAAGCTGCGCACCTACACCAAGGAACTGATACTACTGGTAGTACAGCTATAAGAGTATTCCATGAGGGAGCAGTGCACGATTTACCACTGTGGATTGTTTCAGGTGATGGGCCAATGCTGCTTGGTAGGAGGTGGATGGGAAAGATTCGATGGAACTGGGAAGACCTCTGCATACCTTCTCCGACAAACGACGTCGCCCCTTCTCAAAGGCTGAGCAAACCCCCACCATCAGCTGAACCAGGCATCGAAGTGCAGATCCATTTGCGGATCCCCGAGGCACAGGCCGCTCATCATGACCACGAGGAGGTAAAGATCAACCGAGCAGCGGTACAGGCACGGTACCCACCACCTGAAGCGGACGACCTCTTCGTGACGATGGAAGAGACTCCAGGTTGACCATGCAGAGTGGGACTCCGGCCAAAATAATCCGAATGCGTCTCCCCGACGCCAGAGGCCGAATCCCTGGGGAGGAAGATTGCGGCAGTCGGCATCACGGACACGGACGAGAGGGCATCCAGACCACGAGATGAGAGTGCCTCCAGACCACGGGATGAGAGTGCATCCAGATCACAGGACGAGAGGGCGTCCAGACCACGGGATGAAGGTGCCTCCAGACCACAGGACGAGAGAGCGTCCAGACCATAGGAGGTCGCCGCAGCGGAACGGAGGAATATGTCGCCCAGCAAGGAAGACGATTGGGTTGGGGACAAAGGTAAAGGGGCGGCCATTGAGAAGGCCAGGAGCCCACTACGTTCCAATAAGTTGATTGCACTATGTAACCCATGTGAGCGGTCTTTCGCGGCCAATGATGTACCATTATATGGGGTCGGGGGTACCTTACAACAAGCCAAAGTAATGGGTTCGAACACCAATCGGTCATATATGTATCTGACAAAGTACTTGTAACAAGTGATGTGTTACCGCACGGGGTCGGGAGTGTTGTGCAGCAAGCAAAAGTAACGGGCGAGCCCCAAACTAGTGAACATGTAATCAATAAGTTAACCAAGGCAGCAGCCTGTATTCACAGGACTAAAGAGACGTACCAAAGACTGTCCAAATATGTGCCCGAGTCAGACAAGCTGCCCATCCCACAAGTTTGGGAGAGCAGAAGCACCATTATCGGTGCGTTGTTTCGAGAATGTCTAACACTGTCTGTGCACTGTAACATGATCCGCCACGGGCCAGGCACTGAGAACAGCACTAATGCCCTCAGTTGGCTACCACCGTAGCCCACCCCCGGGGTGGAAACGGCGGAGCCTGCAGACCCACTCGCGGTCGTGGAAGTGCTAGAAAGCGAGGGGTCAACCGTAACGACCCCCCAGTTTAGGACCTGGACCAGCCAGGATCCCATGTTACCGCCTGCCAAAGCTGAACTGCTAGACGGGATATTGCAACCTATCCGTCACAGAGACGAAAGGCCCATCCCAATGTTGAAAAGTAAGGCAGGACGGCTACACAGAGTCGGTGGTTGGGGGCCCCCATACTACGACCCAGGATCCACGGGGACCACTAGGCCTCCCGCCACTGCCGAAAGTCTCAAGGCCATTGTGGCCATCCTGAGCTTTCTGGACCTCAGGGTCAGCGACAATAGCCTGGAGCAGGCAGCCCAAATCACTAAACCAAGCACCATGTGTGTCACGGTAGACTGCTTGCAGACCCGGCTATCCTGGGTGCTACGCACTCACCAGAGAGAATCACTCAAAACCGAGCCTTCCATATGCCATCAGCAGAGAATGTACCATGTTTGCACGGCCCCTCCACGCGATATCAGAATAAGTGATGTAGACCATGTTCAGGGCCCCAGATGGACCGCTAGCACCGCATTAGCCAAGGGGGGAATGGAGTGTATGTGATGAAAACGGAGAACTTGATTGTGAAACCATGTATCAGGCTAATGTGTAAAGCATTTGGACCAGACCAAACTGCGAACTACAGATAACCAGAAACCACTGCGAAAGGACCTGGCCCCCAGCGACCCACTAACACAATCGACCTCGCCATCAACCATGAGGATGAACGCACCATGTCAGGACTTTAACCCAGGTGATCGACCCGGGGGTGCGGGGCGCCAGATCGCCTCAACTTGCAAATAACTTGTACATAAGACTTTGGGGGGGAGTGATGTTATGTATGTATGTAAACCTCACCAAAATGTAAGACTTGCCACTAGAGGGCACACCTGTGGGAGAACTAAAGGTCATCAGTGCAGCCTGGGGGAAGCAGGTATAAAAGGTGACTCACCATGCTGCTTTCTCACTCTGGAGTCTGAATAAAGAGACCAAGGTCACAACAGTTTGAGCTTGCAATATAGCCCTGTGAATTTATTCTGAACATAACAGGTTATATATCCAACATTGGACAAAATGTGAACCTTGCTCTTAGCAGCAAACAAAATTTCAGCCATCTTCTTAAATTGAACCTGGGGAATGTTATAATAGGAAATCTCCTTGGTTGATTGATGCTATGACAGATTATGTGCTGTAATAGACTGTGTGTAATAGTATGTAGCTTCTTGTGCTAAAAATAATGAACTCTTCTGGAAAAAAAGGTTAGCTATTTCCTCAGTGAGAAAATATCCTGGCTAATTAGCGCTCTGAGATCTGTTTGTCAAGGTGATTAATTAAGTGATTTGATGTAGATATAATTATTGAAGGAATGCATATGACACTCACATAATTGAACTGCGACAATATATTGGGGCTCAATTTTCTCCAATATTTGCGCCATTTTCTTTGGAGCAGGCTGCTTTTTCTGGCCTAACTTAAAAATCCGCAGTTTCCCCAAGCAATTTGCACCAGCATAACAGTTAATTACAAATTTTTTCAGTCAGTTTTTTTTCAGCCAAAGGGGGCGTAACCAGCCACCTACGCCACTTCTGGCCTTTAGGGAAGTTTGGCCAGCTGAGAGTTACTCCAGTTCTGATTAGACCAGTGTATGTGGCCTGTCCTGAAAAACCTTCCCGAGATTTAAGGAAATCGGTGTAGGTAAGGAAAGCAGTGCAGCAGATACCCGGACACACTGAAAGAATTGAAAAACACATAGCAGCAACTTACCTCCAACCCCGCCCAAAGGCTGTTTGGTCTCATTCTCGGTCCCTGGTTCACACACACTGGGGCCAAGTCTCGGCCTGAATTGCTCCTGTTTTTTTGGAGCAACTGGTTTAGAATGGAGTATCTTAGAAATTTGAATTCTCGCTATTTAGTTTGCTCCAGTTCTAGTCAGTTAGAACAGTTTCACTTTGGAACAGAATTTTTTTTTCAAAAGGGGGCGTGTCCGGCCACTTACGCCTGTTTTCAAAGTTTAGGCAGTGAAAACTTACTCCAAACTAACTTAGAATGGAGTAAGTGAAGATTTTTGTACGTTCGAAAAAACCTTGTCTACACTTTAGAAAATCAGGCGTAGGTTACAAATTAGGCGTAGGGAATGGGATGGGGGGGGGGGGGGTTTAAAAGGAAGTTTACCACGATTAAACACTTCAGTTTTACAAATAAAGAGCCATCATCAATAATAAATGATAAATACATCAATAAATCAACCAATAAATCAATCAAAAAAAATTAGTAAAAAATTAAAAAAATTAAAAAAATCAATAAATAAAACATTTTCTACTTACCGACTGCAGCACCGGGAGTCCTCCAACAGCATGCTGGGACGGTCCCCCCCCCGCCACCACCGCTCCCCCTCAGGGTGTCTCAGTCAGTGTCTCTATCTCTCTGTCTGTCAGTGTCTGTGTTTCTGACAGCGAGGGGAAGGGGAGAAGGGGGGTGGGAGGGAGAGGGGGAGAAGGGGGGTGGGAGGGGGAGAAGGGGGGTGGGAGGGGGAGGGGGAGAAGGGGGGTAGGGGAGGAGGAGGAGGAGAGGGGGAGAGGAGGGGGAGAGGAGGGGGAGGAGGGGGGGAGGAGGAGAGGGGGGAGGAGGAGAAGGGGAGAGGGGGAGAAGGGAGAGAGGAGGGAGAGGAGGAGGGAGAGAGGAGGGAGGGAGGGAGAGAGGAGGGAGGGAGGGAAGCAGAGAGGAGGGAGGGAGGAAGAGAGGAGGGAGGGAGGGAGAGAGGAGGGAGGGAGGGAGAGAAAAGGTAGGGAGGGAAGGAGGGAGGAGGAAGGAGGGAGGGAAGGAGTGAGGATGGAAGGAGGGAGGAGGGAGGGAGAGAAGGAGAGAGTAGGGAGGGAGGGAGGGAGGAAAGGGAGAGAAGGAGGCTGAACGGCCGGGCCCAAGACTTCGGGCTGGATTTACAGATAGGTGGCGTCGGGTCTCGGGGGGGTGGGGGGGTCGCGGAGGTCTGGGGGGGGTGGGGGGGAAGAGTAGCAGAGGTCCAGAGGGGGGGGGAGTTGCGGAGGTTGGGGGGGGTGGGGGGAAGAGTCGCGGAGGTCTGGGGGTCGAGTGGCGGAGGTTGGGGTGGGAGAGTCTTGGAGGTCGGGGAGGGGGGGTGGGAGAGTTGCGGAGGTCGGGGGGGGTGGGTGCGGAGGTTGGGTTGGGTTGGGGGGGGGAAGCGTAGGTCGGGTCGGGTCGGTGGGGAGGATCAGAGGTCGGGTTGGATCGGGGGGGGGGAAGCGGAGATCGGGTCGCCGGGGTGGGCGGGGTCGGGTCGCCGGGGGGGGGGGGGAAGCAGAGGTCGAGTCGCCGGGATTGGGGGAGAGCGGGGGTCGGGTCCGGTCGGGTGAGAGGAGTCTTATCCATGCAACCCCAGTGAGGCCATTCGGCCAGGGCTAGGGGCTGCGTGTTTCGGGCCCCTCACACAGTTTCGGGCGCCTGGAGCTACTGCACATGCGCGCCCACTGTAGCGCGCATGTGCAGAGGTCCCGGCACTGTTTTCAGCGCAGGGACCTGGCTCCGCCCCCACAGCTTGTGCTGCGCCGCGCCCAGCTCCAGAGGACCTGCAGGGAGCCGGAGAATAGGTAAGTTTTTTTTAGGCGCACTTTGTGGCGCAAAAAATGGGCATCCAGGTAAACGGCGTGGCCCGAAACTTGGGCCCACAGTCTGGTCCCATTCTCAGTCCCCGGTTCACACACACAGTCCGGTCCTATTCTCGGTCCGAGAGAGAGAGAGAGGGAGAGAGAGAGGGAGAGAGCGAGGGAGGGAGGGAGGGAGAGAGAGAGAGAGAGAGAGTGAGAGAGAGTCACTTTGCAGCCTCAGCTCACATTATGTTGCTGGGTACCATGGCAGCCCGATCCTTTTTGGCGCAGATCAAGGCTCCACCCCTAGAAGTAAAGGTCGAGTTAGGCCACGCCAAAATGAAGAGATCCAACGGGGAAACTTACAACATTTTTTTGGCGTACTTGGGCCCCAAAAAATCAGGCGTAACTCTTCAAGTACGCCAAAAAAATGCTTTGGGGAAAATTGAGCCCGTAAAGCCTAATTTAGTCGACGTAGGAGTTTCAGTTTAGCAAACTAACAGAATTGCTAGAAATGTTGAGATTACAGTTGTAAAGTCCTTACTCTACAGCATGAAACCACATGAGGCATATTCCAGGGACAAGGCCACTCTGTGACCTTAACTCTTTATTACAGGACTCCAGAAGTAATGACCCTGCGTGGGACCTCCCTTTATATACCTGTGTGATCAGGTAAGAAGTGTCTCCCACAAGTTCACCTCCTGTGGTCAAGGTGTGCATCTAAGTTGAGTGTTACAGTGGTGTTACATTGTAGTTACAAACATGACATCACCTTCCCCCCGCCAAAGTTTTATTGGGATCATAGGTTCAGTCTTTCAGGTGGTCTACGCTCCCTTGTGGAGTGCCGCAGTTGGGGCTCTGGTTGTTGGGCGCTGATGTGAGTGTCTGTCACCTGTGGTGACTCCGGCCTGTCCGGGCTGACCTCAGGGACTGTGCATTCTTCCGATTGCTCTTGTTGCACGTTCGCTGGTGGCAGTGCGAGCTCCATCTCATGGTCTTCTTCAGGTTCCTCCGTGTCCATGTTGAACCTTTTTTTTACTTGGTCCAGATGCTTACGGCATATCTGGCCATTGTTGAGTTTTACCACGATTATCCTATTCCCCTCTTTGCCAATTACAGTACCCTCAAGCCATTTGGGCCCCATGGCGTGATTGAGGACGAATACAGGATCATTTATTTCTATACATCTCCCCCTTGAATTACGGTCATGGTACTCATTTTGTGACTTGCGCTTGCCCTCAACTATGTCGGTCAGGACTGGGTGGATGAGGGACAACCGAGTTTTGAGTGTCCGTTTCATGAGTAGCTTTGCGGGCGGGACCCCCGTGAGCGAGTGCGGGTGGGATCTATAGGCCAGCAGGAGGCGCGATAGGCGGCATTGTAGGGAAGGTCCTTGAATCCTGAGCATACCTTGCTTAATGATTTGGACTGCCCGTTCCGCCTGGCCATTGGAGGCCGGCTTGAACGGCGCAGTCCTGACATGGTTGATGCCATTGCCCGACATAAACTCCCGGAATTCATAGCTCGTGAAACACGGGCCATTGTCACTAACCAGGATGTCCGGCAAGCCATGGGTTGCAAAGATCGCATGTAGGCTTTCCACAGTGGAGGATGACGTACATGAATTCAGGATGATGCACTCGATCCATTTCGAGCACGCATCTACTACAATGAGGAACATCTTCCCCATGAATGGGCCCACGTAGCCAACGTGAATGCGTGACCATGGCTTGGTGGGCCAGTCCCACGGGCTGAGTGGGGCCTCCCTGGGGGCATTACCCAGCTGGGCACAGGTCGTGCTCCAGGTCTGAATCAATTCCAGGCCACCAAACGTGTGACCGGGCAATGGCCTTCATTATCACAATGCCTGGGTGCTCGCTGTGGAGTTCTCTGATGAATGCCTCCCTGCCTTTCTGGGGCATGACTACCCGGCTGCCCCATAGTAGGCAGTCGGCTTGGATGGAGAGCTCATCCATCCGTCTGTGGAACGGTTTGACCTCCTCAGGGCATGCTCCGTGTGCGGGCGCCCAATCCCCAGTCAGGACACATTTCTTAATCAAGGATAGGCGGGGATCTCTGTTTGTCCAGATTTTGATCTGGCGGGCTGTGATGGGGGATCCTGCACTGTCAAAGGCATCGACAGCCATGACCATCTCAGTGCTTTGCTCAGCTACCCCCTCAGTGATGGCCAGTGGGAGCCTGCTGAGTGCGTCAGCGCAGTTTTCAGTGCCGGGCCAGTGCCGGATGGAGTAGTCATAAGCAGCCAGCGTGAGAGCCCACCACTGTATGTGAGCTGATGCGTTGGCATTGACAGCCTTGCTGTCTGACAACAGGGATGTGAGTGGCTTGTGGTCCGTCTCTAATTCAAACTTCCTACCGAAAAGGTACTGATGCATTTTCTTACACCATAGGCACATGCAAGCGCTTCCTTCTCGACCATGCCATATCCCTGTTCTGCTTGAGAGAGCGATCTGGAGGCATAAGCCACAAGGTTGTAGCTGACCCTCAGCATTACCCTGCTGCGACACGCACCCAACCCCATAGGATAATGCATCACAAGTCAGAACTAAACGTTTACAGAGGTCGTACAGGGTCAACAATTTGTTTGAACAAAGTAGGTTTCACGCCCGATCAAAAGCCCGTACCTGACAGTCCCCCCAAAACCAATCGCAGGAGCACGTGTAGCAGCTCCAACAACGTGCTCAAGTTCGGCAGAAAGTTCCCAAAATAGTTCAACAGTCCCAGGAATGAATGCAACTCCGATGTGTTGCAGGGCCTGGGTGCTCGACGAATCGTCTCTGTTTTGGATTCGGTGGACCGAATCCCATCTGCAGCAACCCTCCTGCCCAGAAACTCAACCTCAGGAGCTAAAAACACACATTTAGACTTCTTGAGTCGCAGGCCTACCCAGTCCAGTCGGCATAGCACCTCCTCCAGGTTGTGGAGTGTTCCTCGGTATCTCGACCCGTGATGAGGATGTCATCCTGGAATATGATCGTTCCAGGAATGGATTTAAGTAGGCTTTCCATGTTACGTTGAAAAATTGCAGCCGCTGATCGAATGCCAAACAGGCACCTGTTATACGCAAACAGTCCCTTGTGCGTGGTGATGGTGGTCAGTAGTTTGGATTCGTCGGCCAGTTCCTGGGTCATGTAGGCTGAAGTGAGGTCCAACTTGGTGAACAGTTTGCCGCCTGCCAGCGTGGCAAAAAGATCCTCCGCTCTTGGGAGCGGGTATTGGTCTTGTAGGAACACCCGATTGATGGTGGCCTTGCAGTCGCCACAGATCCTGACAGAGCCATCCGCTTTTAGAATGGGAATGATGGGGCTGGCCCAGTCACTGAATTCAACAGGCGAGATGATGCCCTCTCGCAACAGCCGATCCAATTCGCTCTCGATTTTTTCCTGCATCACATACGGCACTGCTCTGGCTTTGTCGTGCACTGGCCTGGCGTCTGGGGTGATGTGTATCCTTACTTTAGTGCCTTTGAAAGTCCCGATGCCCAGTTAAAATAGTGACTCGAATTGTTGTAGGACTTGTGAGCACGAACTTCGCTCCACCGAAGACGTTTGTGTGAACATCCCCCCATTTCCAGTTCATCTCGTCTAACCAGCTCCTCCCCAACAGAGCGGGACCATTGCCCGGGACAATCCAGAGTGGCACCCGGTTCACTAGCCCATTGTGTGTGATAGCCATCATTGCACTGCCTAGCACCAGAATGATTTCCTTGGTGTAAGTTAGTAATTGTGTCTCAATACGTTCCAATTTGGGTCTACTGGCTTTGAGTGGCCATAGCTTCTCGAATTGCTGAATGCCCATGAGTGACTAGCTGGCCCCAGTGTCCAGCTCCATGCGTACTGGGATGCCGTTCAACAAAACCCTCATCATCATTGGTGGCGTTTTGGTGTATGAACTGTGAATATTCGCTGCATGGACCCGCTGAACCTCGGCGTCCATCGATTTGCCCCAAAAGTCATCCTGCCTCACAGAACCCTCTGCTGGTCCCTCTGTCTCATATATCAGTCTGGTTGCAGGTTTTCTACACATTTGAGCTAAATGGTCACTGAGATTGCAGACAAAATGTTGGAATCTGCAAGATCTGGCTGAGTGTTTGCCCCCACACCTCCAGCATGAGTTAAAGTTTCCATTGTTGGGGACAAAGGGACTATGGCCAGGAATTCTGCGCTGACTGCCCCTTTGACTGCTCTTAAGTACCCTGTTAATGGGTGTCAATGGCCCCATCCCAGGCCGCATTGTCCACTGTGATGGTGTGAACGTCCATTCAGCCTGCCATTGTCTCTATTGAGATCCTGCTCTGGAATCTATTGCTGCCTGGTAAATGTCGGACTGCTCCTGCCTGCCTGAGGGGCTCGGAGTAGCATTTATGATGTTAACTCCCTGATCCATCGCCGCGTTAGAGGCAGAATTGAGCACGTAAATCAATTTTGTCTCTTCCTCCCCCGCCATGAAAGTTTGAGCTAACAACGCTGCCGCTTACAAGATCAAATTCTTGGTCTCAATTAACTTGCGAAAAATTCCCGCATGACCGATACCCTCGATGAAGAAATTCCTGAGCATCTCCCCCCTGCAGGCGTCTGTGAACTTACAGAGACTGGCCAAACGCCAGAGGTCCGCTACAAAGTCCGGTATGCTCTGTCCTTCATGACGTCGGTGGGTGTAGAATCTGTGTCGAGCCATGTGTATGCTGCTCGCCGGTTTGAGATGCTCCCCGATTAGTTTGCTGAGTTCTTCAAAGGTTTTGTCCAACGGCTTTTCGGGGGCCAATAAGTCCTTCATGAGCGCATAAGTCTTTGGCCCGCAGCTGGTCAGGAGATGAGCCCGTCGCTTGTCGGCCACTGCATCCCCTAGCCAGTCTTTAGTTATGAAACTTTGCTGGAGCCTCTCGACAAAATCGTCCCAGTCTTCCCCAACACAGTACCGTTTCTCTGTGCTACCGGTGGCCATTCTCGTGGGTCGTGAATTCCCGTTTCTTGTCGCCAATGTAAAGTCCTTACTCTACAGCATGAAACTACACGAGGCACATTCCACTGACAAGGCCACTCTGTGACCTTAACTCTTTATTACCAGACTCCAGAAGTGATGACCCTGCGTGGGACCTCCCTTTATATACCTGTGTGATCAGGTAAGGAGTCCCACAAGTTCACCCCCTGTGGTCAAGGTGTGAATCTAGGTTGAGTGTGTATAGCAATACAATGGTGTTACATTGTAGCTACAAACATGACAACAGTTGCTGTGTTCTGAATTGACAGTTGGAGAGCAAAACTTTGTGATACAGACCTCCTCATTCCTTTTATTTGGTTCTCCTGAATTAAATCCACAGCCTTTTGACAGATTCCTCTGCTGCTCTGCTCAAAATCTTAATTAAATAAACAGGTAGCATTCATTTCATTTTAGAAAGAAGGAGCATAGAAAATTCATTTTGCATTAAAGCAGTTTCACAGGATTAAGATGTGTTGCAAACAGCACCATAGTTATAAATACAAGGTAAATTTGACAAGAATGCAGAACAAGTGGAAATAGTAATTAATCCAGAACTACCCCAATCCTACTATGTTCATATCTGTTATAAGTTGTGAATTTTACACGTTATATTTATGCAATATTACTAGATATTCACTATATGGTACTATACATCTTATTATAACATGCTTAATACTAACATGCTCCCACATGAGGACAATGATATAATAAAAATGTCATTATGAAAGTTTAAATTCTATTAGTTATTCCATGACCTCAAAATGTCCCAAAACGCTTGACAGCCAATGATGTACTGTACTTTTGTATGGTAATCACAGTTGTAATTTCAAGAGAACGCCCTTACTCTGTTTCAAATAGTGCCGTAGGTTTTGAGGCCGAGGGCAGACCGGCATCAGTTTAATGTCTGATCCAAAAGAGGGATGCAGTATTACACAAAAATGTTTTATCTTATGTAGCATTGAAAATCTTTTCAATTAACTAATTCCTTGGATCATTTCTTTGCCACCCACTACTAATTAAAAATAATTCAACTGCCCCTGAGCAAGGATTTTCAAGGTAAGACAGGCCTATGGATTCCAGTTGTCCATTCTGCAGCTTGAGGAAGATGAAAATGTAGGAAATTGACTCCAAAATGATTGTTTTACAAACTTTGCAATTTTGCTAAGCGCCAACCCGAGACTACACTGTTTCAGTTCAAATATCTTCAAGGGAACTACATGGAATCCAGATTCGATATCTCTCTTCGGCAGTTTTGATTTTGTTGCAGTTATTTACTTAAAAAGTTGCAAGACATATGTGACAATTTCTTTTGTTTCAAGCTACTGCAAAAATGTAGTCAAATGCATACAACAACATTAATATAGTGTACTGTTTGCAGCATGTGACAGTTGTGCCGAACATCCCTTAGAAAAAGTGATAATGGATGACTGCAATAAATATATTCCCAATGACTGTGTGATCTTGCTTCAGAAAATCCCCTTACTCAGCCACCTCCTCTAACTGTGTGTCATTTCATTTTTAGACAGTAATAACTCATAATATTGCCATGTTATGCAGGACTCGGGGTTCAATGGAGAAAACTTATTGCAGGAACAAGTCAGAATATAGGTCAAGAAGAGCTAACAGTGGTAGGACAGTCAGAAGTTCATGGGTTCAAGTCCCACTCCAGTGACTTGAACACATAATCTAGGCTGACACTTCAGTGCAGTACTCAGGACATGATGCACTTTTGGAGATACTGTCTTTCAGCTGAGATGGCAAACTGAGGCCCTGCCAGCTCTCTCAGGTAACAGATCTCATGACACTATTCGAAGAAGAGCAGACGAGTTCTTCTGGAGTCCTGGCCAAGGATTATTCCTCAACCAACAAATTAACAACAGATCATCTGGTCATTTATTTAAACTATTCATGGGAGCTTGCTGTACACACAGTGGCTGCCATATTTCCCACATTACAACAGTGACTGTACTTAATTGGATGTAAAACACTTTGGGACATCCTGAGGTCATGAAAGGCACTATATTCATGCAAATCTTTCTTTATTTTTAAGAATATTTTTCTTCCTAATATCAGTTGAGTCTCATTACCTGAATTCAAGTCAATCAATAATTGAAATGATACGTATTTGATCTTAAAACTTTTTCCATACAAATTGTAACTATACTAAGTCTAAGCAATTACTGTTGACAGTGTAGCAGACCTGATGGCTTGCATCCTACGGTCTCAAGAGAAGTAACGGCAGGGATAGTGGATGCATTGGTTTTAATTTACCAAAATTCCCTGGATTCTGGGAAGGTCCCAGCAGATTGCAAAATTGAAAATGTAATGCCCCTATTTAAAAAAGGAGGCAGACAAAAAGCAGGAAACTACAGACCAGTGGGCCTAACATCTGTGGTTGGGAATATGTTGGAGTCCATTATTAAAGAAGCAGTAGCAGGACATTTGGACAAACATAATTCAGTCAGGCAGAGTCACCATGGATTTATGAAAGGGAAGTTGTTATGTATTTAACCCTTTGTAACTTGCATTACATCTGACCACCAGAGGGCCCACCTGTTGGAGTTCCAAGAGATCCCAGCATCCCTTTGGAGCACAGTATATAAGCAGGCGACCCACGAGGTACCTGCACTCTGGAACCTTAATAAAGGAGCTAAGGTCACACTTGCTCACTACACACAGTACTCAGTCTCAGCATTTATTATGAGTATAACAATTGGCGATGAGGTAATGAACAACCATGCAAAAATGCAAAGAACAGTCGGCATCCTGGAGAAGTTATCAGAAGGGGAAGATTGGGAGGCCTCCGTGGAGAGACTCGACTAATAATTTG
Source organism: Pristiophorus japonicus (assembly GCF_044704955.1). Lineage (NCBI taxonomy): Eukaryota > Metazoa > Chordata > Chondrichthyes > Pristiophoridae > Pristiophorus > Pristiophorus japonicus. The sequence goes on along the minus strand of NC_091977.1, from coordinate 369,810,756 downwards.
TGGCCAACGAGTTGTTAGGAAGGAGAATTGCAGCAGATGGCATCAGACCCACCGACGCCAAGACGGAGGCCATTAAGAACACACCGAGACCACAGAACGTGGTCGTTCCTGGGACTCCTTAACTATTTCGGTAATTTCCTACCTGGGTTAAGCACCCTTTTAGAATCCCTACATGTACTACTGCACAAGGGAGTAGACCGGGTATGGGGGAATTCACAAGAGGCTGCCTTTAAGAAAGCCAGAAATTTATTGTGTTCTAACAAACTACTTGTCCTGTATAATCCATGCAAATGATTAGTGTTAGCTTGGGATGCATCATTATACGGGGTCGGGTGTATGTTACAACAGGCTAATGATTCGGGGATTTTGCAACCGGTTGCGTATGCATCCAGGAGTTTGTCCCAGGCCAAAAGGGCGTACAGCATGGTTGAAAAAGAGGCTTTGGCGTGCGCTTACGGGGTAAAAAAAATGCATCAGTTCTTATGTGGCCTCAAGTTCAAGCTTGAAACTGACCACAAGCCGCTCATATCGCTGTTCTCTTAGAGCAAAAGGATTAATACCAATGCCTCTACCCTCATCCAAAGATGGGCACTCACGCTGACTGCATACAACTATGTAATCCGCCACAGACCGGGCACAGGGAACTGCGCAGGTGTTCTCAGTTGGCTACCATTGCCCACCACTGGGGTGGAAATGGCACAGCCAGCGGACTTGTTCATGGTCATGGAGGCATTTAAGAACGAGAAGTCCCCCGTTTCGGCCCGCCAGATCAGGGCCTGGACCAGCCAGGATCCTTTACTGTCCTTGGTAAAAAACTGTCCTCCATGGGAGCTGGTCAAGTGTCATTCCACAGACGCAAAGACGAGTTGTCCCTGCAGGCGGACTGTCTTTTGTGGGGTAATCGCGTGGTCTTGCCCAAGAAAGGCAGAGACACATTCATATGTGAACTGCACAACACCCACCCAGGCATCCTAATGATGAAAGCCATAGTCAGATCTCACGTGTGGTGGCCTGGCATCGACTCAGATTTAGAGTCATGTGTGCGCCAGTGCAACACTTGCTCTCAGTTGAGCAATGCACCCAGAGAGGCATCACTAAGTTTGTGGTCGTGGCCATCCAAACCATGGTCGAGGATCCATGTAGACTATGCGGGCCCATTCCTAGGCAAAATGTTTTTGGTTTTCGTGGACGCTTACTCAAAATGGATTGAATGTGCAATAACATCTGTAAGCACATCCACGGCCACCATTGAAAGCCTACGAGCCATGTTTGCCATGCACGGCTTGCCCGATGTCCTAGTCAGCGACAATGGGCCGTGCTTAACCAGTGCTGAATTCAAGGAATTCATGACCCGCAACAGGATCAAACATGTCACATCTGCCCCGTTCAAGCCCGCATCCAATGGCCAGGCAGAACGGGCAGTTCAGACCATCAAGCAAAGCTTGAAACGTGTGTCGGAAGGCTCCCTGCAGACCCGGTTGCCCCAAGTGCTGTTCAGCTACTGCACCAGACCCCACTCACTCACCGGGATTCCCCCAGCTGAGCTGCTCATGAAAAGGACGCTTAAAACAAGGCTCTCTCTTGTCCACCCTGATCTCCATGATCACGTGAAGGGCAAGCGGCATCAACAAAGTATGTACCATGATCGCACAAATTTGTCAGGTGATATTGAGATCAAAGATCCTGTATTTGTGCTCAATTATGGACATGGTCCCAAATGGCTCGCTGGCATGGTCATAGCCAAAGAGGGGAGAAGGTGTTTCAGGTCAAACTGACCAATGGACAAATGCACAGAAAACACTTGGACCAAATCAAATTGCGGTTCACCAACAGCTACGAACAAGCCGAAGAGGACACAACCAACTTTGACCTTCCAACACACACACAAGTGGCAACTGACATCATAGTTGACCACGAAACCGAACTCATCATCCCTAGCAGCCTGGCAAGGCCGGCTGCCCAACAGCCCAATGAAGAACTGACCAACCCACTCACACCAGCATTTGTACCGAGACGATCGACAAGGGAGTGCAAAGCCCCAGATCGTCTCACCTTGTAAATAAGTGTACTATTAACTTCACGGGAGAGTGATGTAATGTATTTAACCCTTTGTAACTTGCATTACACCTGACCACCAGAGGGCCTACCTGTTGGAGCATCCCTTGGGAGCACTGTATATAAGCAGGTCTCCCATGCTGTACCAATACTCTGGAGTTTAATTAAAGGAGCAAAGGTCACACTTACTCATTGCATACAGTACTCAGTTTCATCCTTTATTATGAGCGTAACACTTATGTTCTTATGTTAGTGAGACTACCTTGGAATACTTTGTCCAGTTCCGGCCACCATTCCAAGATAACTGGGCAGAATGGCCTATTCTCAGACCTTGGGAAATTCCTTGGAGCTATTTCTGCTCTGCAGTCGTTACTTCACTGGAAGTGCAGTGTAAACCCCATTTACACCACATTTCTTCAGCACTTCTAGTGTGTGTAAGCCGCGCTAGGGAATTTCTTTAGCCCTATTTATATTGCGGCAAATTCAGAGAGGCTGTGCTCTCAAAGTGGAGCCTAGCTCGATGGAGGAGGTCATTTTCACCTCCACCGCCTGGGTAGTAATCTGGGGAGCAATTTGCCAGCATGTTGTAGAACCCACCTAATTTTCAGCAAATCAATGGGATGAAAAATCGAAGTGACTTCTACAATAGGAGATCCCCTCCATCTGATTACCACCAAGGTGACAAAGATAAAAATTATTGCGGAATCTAAATCAGAGATTGGGGCTGTAACACTATAGCCCCAATCCCCCAATCCGCTCTCCCCATCTATCATAACTCCACTCCAAGACCATAACCTCTCTGAATTTGCCCTGTTATGTACAAATGAGAAATGTGCATGTAACATATTTGCCGTGATATGGAAATCTATACTTAAACTAAACTCAAAATACATATTCCTTTCAGGTATTCATACCATAATTTCATAGCGAATTGGTTTGGCCAGGCTTAGTTCTGACATTTTGCATTTCACCAAAGCATCTTCAAATAGCATATTTAAATCCTACGGAATTAATTTCCCCTGTGCGTTCATATTGAATTCCTGCCTGCTCTATTTTAATACAGTTATTAACCTGTTCATTTTATATGGGCTAAAAACAGTATTAAAATAGGGCAGGCATAGATTTAACACAAACATGTGTTAACGATGGTACACAAAGGAAATTAAATATCCATAACCAATGTGGTTTGATTTTGGTGCAGTTTGGATGTAGTTTGGACCACTTATCCTGAATATCTGACCATGGAACGCTGCAGAGTTTCAGGTCGAATGTAAGTGAAAGTCTGCAGTTTTCACCTGACTGAATACAGTGTTTTCTGCAGCATTCTAAAAATAGAACAGACCTTTGAAAGGGTAATACATCTGAGAATAAAGATCTGTTTTTATATTTCCCTGTTGACCGTGAATGACAAGGTCTACCTGTGTTATTCTACAAGGTGCTAATATACTTGAAAAAGTGGGTCAAGTGCACCTTCAAAAGTATAACAAATGGACAAGGCAGAGGAATGTATTCAGCTGCAGAATTCCTCGGACTTTAATGTTATGATGTAACTGCATACTGGAGAGTTTTAGCTGAGGCAACGTCGAATAAAATCAGCATCTAGGTAAAATACATCCTTTTTTTTAAACTAATGCTGCGAGTTGATGTACCAAATGCAAGTACCATCAGGTCATCGACCGGAAATGTTAATTTCCTGTTTTTATTTCAGATTTCAAGCATCCACAGTATTTTGCTTTTGTATCAGTAGCATTTGATCCTTTTGGTACTGGCTGTCCATTCTTGACAGGATTTCACTCTCAAATCCTCTATAGACTGTTGCCTAGGTTCACTGTTAGGGCTGGATTTTCGACTTTTTGCGTTTTCGCCCTTTTCTGGGCGCAATTAGCGGTGGATTCAAAAATTTAATGCCAGGTTAACCTTAACGCCAGAGCGTGCAACATTCGCCAAATGAAAGTTCACGAGGAGCGTTAGCGTTAAATCTGGCGTTGCACCACACAATTTGTGCGCCGGAGTCGAAAGTTCGAGCACTAAAAAGTCTGCCGTTCTGCACATGTGCAAATTTTCTTTTTCTTTTTCTTCCTGCACTTCTGGTATGCTGTCAGGTAGGAAACGCAAATGCAAGGTGCAGCTGCTCGCATGTGCAGTACACCCGGGGTTGAATCAGCCATTTTACATTTGAATTTTCATGATGGAGGACGATGAATCAAGACAGGGTGCCAGGTGATTCAGCCAGGAGGCTAACGAAGCTCTAGTGGGGGCTGTGGAGTGAAGATGGCATGAGTTGCATCGTAGGGGTGGATCTCGACCACTGCCATTGATTTGTAAGCGGATTTGGAGGGAAATGGCTGAGGAGGTCTCTGCCTCAGACAGTGGTCAGGACTGGCACACAGTGCCAAAAGAAATTCAATGATCTTTTAAGGGTCGTTAGAGTGAGTACAATTTTAATTCATGCACTCCTTCATTACTTCAATTATAAATCTGACACACTATTTGTTCTCATGCTTTTGGTGTCTCTCAGCACTCTGTGGTTGCCTCTGAAAATGCACGATACATAGGTAGGCTTAGTTTGCCACCCTATTTGTGATGAATGATATTTACATATTTTTATGATTGCTTTCTGAGATCTCATAAGATGTCTCTGCACTTCGATGTCCTCCCGATGAACCACATGCAACTTCTAAGGCCATTAAACAGAGGACTGTATTCCATTCAGACGGTATGGTATAAGTGCTTTGATGGCTATCTGTGCCACAAGAGCAGATGGACCCACTTGTAACCATTCCTGTTTTCATCTTTGCAGGCCAACAAGTCAAATAATCGGCGCGAGCATGCAAGGACATGCCTCTCACAGACATTGAAGAATGAGTGGCAGTCGTCATCGGCATCTCAAGTCAGGCAGCTGCCAGTGGGGTCGCTGATCCCTGCTTGGAAACTGAGAGTAAGTCCTGTACCCTCCCTTGGTTGGGTTGGGGCAATGTCATGCAGTGTCTGTGGACTAGAGTTGGGGCAATGTCTTGCAGTGTCTCTGGACTAGATATAATGGAATAGCGGTGGTCCTTCAAATGAGCCTGTGTTATGCGACCTTCGTAATGTCACCCTGCCCCATCCCCTGCTGCTAACCACTCGTCTGTTGCTTTCTACTTCCAGATGACCAGCCACAGCCGCAGCAACACTCTATGTTAGGCCATCGTCTGGAGGAGGAAGAAGATGAGGAGGAGGATACCGATCAGTCGACTCCAGTGCAGCTGCACTGCACCCCTGTTTTACCACCGGCACTCACCTCGTCTGAGGACGACGGGACTTTCTCGGGGTTTGTCAACTCCGAGGCTCCTGGGATGAATGGCGTGCAGCAACGCAGTGCTGGGGTTGAATCCTGTATGCCTTCTCTCTGGAGGGTGAGTTGGAAAAGGCGTTCTGCTGACAGACAGGCAGAGTCGGAACTGGACATGGTGGGACTGTCCAGGGAAAGTTTCCAGTTCAGTCGTCAGCTCCTTGATGTCTTGAGTAGGATTCCCGCGAGCATCGAGAGTCTCAAAGCGACCATTACAGAGGTAAGGTCGTAGATTGTCGGTGCGAGCCGTGATACCAGTGAGGCCATCAGTGCCCACACGAGGCTGGTGGTCTCCAGCAGTGACACTGGAGTCCCAGAGAGTGTGGCGTGAACCCTTGCGGAATATGATGCATCACAGGCACAAGCTCTGCTTCAGCTTGGGCATGTGACAGTCCATAAACCCTCCCGCCATACACACTGCGTTCCCCAGTGTCACACCCAAACCCAAACCACCTGTGACTGGCGACACCAATGAAGAGGCTCACCAGTCAGAAGCCGGGCCTTCCATGCCACGAGCTGTTCCAGTGTGACCCCAGACATCATCTCCATTGTCTCTCCCCTCAACACAGCAGCGTTCTGACAGCATTGCTGCACGCCATCTTGGTACCACTTTGGTTAGGAGCAGCAAGCAAGGGAGGGTGATAAGGGGAAGGGATTCAAAAGCCGGTGGTAAAATAATAGTGGGACAGTTGCTGATTTATGGTGTTGATGCTGGATGCGTCCTGTGTTTTATGTTGTATTATTATTATGTTCTGGATTATGTTGTTGATAATGTTGTTGAATGATCACATTGCTCGATACAGCTAATTTATGTTATTTTATTAAAGTTTCACAATTAAGTTTACAAAGTTGACAAAGTTTACAATGTTTAATAAATTATTTTGTTCACCTTAACCTTTCCTGTGCAGTGTCACATTTGCAGAATAAGAGGGGGAATAGTCAACATGGTGGGATAGAGTGGCCAGGCAATGGTCAAACTCCAACAGATGTGCCCTCTGGTGGCGGTAGAATTCTGGTGACAAGGTGTTGCGTACATAACATCACTCCCCCCAAAGTCAATAGTACACTTATTTACAGGGTGAGATGATCTGGGGCTTTCCGCTCTCTAGTCGATCGTCTTGGTGCAAACACAGGTGCAGGTGAGTTGGTTGGGCCTTCGCTGGGCTGCTGCGCAGCTGGCCTTGCTGGGCTGCTGGGGATGATGAGTTCAGCTTCATGGTCAACCGTGATGTCAGTTGCCACTTGTGTGTGTGTCAGAGGGTCGAAGTTGGTGGTGTCCTCTTCAGGTTGCTCGTGGCTATCTGTGAATCGCAGGTTGGTTTGGTCCAAATGCTTTCTGCAAGTTAATCCATTTGCAAGTTTGACCTCAAACACACTACTCAATTCTTTGGCTATGACAGCGACAGTGCCAGCGAGCCATTTGAGACCATGTCCATAGTTGAATACAAATACAATTCAGATACACTTCAGATAGACTTCAATATCGTGTGACAAATTTGCGCGATCATGGTACATGCTTTGTTGATGCTGCCTGCCCTCGACATGATCATGGAGATCTGGGTGGACAAGAGAGAGCCTTGTTTTGAGTGCACTTTTCAAGAGCAGTTTGGCAGCGGGAACCCCGGTGAGCGAGTGGGGTCTTGTGCGGTAGCTGAACAGGACTCGGGACAGGCGGGTCTGCAAGGAGCCTTCCGACACACGTTTCAAGCTTTGCTTGATGGTTTGGATTGCCTGTTCTGCCTGGCCATTAGATGCGGGCTTGAATGGGGCAAATGTGACGTGCTTGATCCCATTGCGGGTCATGAATTCCTTGAATTCAGCGCTGGTGAAGCACGGTCCATTGTCGTTGACAAGGACATCAGGTAGGCCATGCGTGGCAAACATGGCTCGTAGGCTTTCGATGGTGGCAGTGGACATGCTTACAGACATTATTGCACACTCAATCCATTTTGAATAAGCATCCGCAACAACCAAAAACATTTTGCCTAGAAATGGGCCAGTGAAGTCAACGTGGATCCTAGACAAAGGTTTGAAGGGCCATGACCACAAACTTAGCGGTGCCTCACTAGGTGCATTGCTCAGTTGAGAGCAAGTATTGCATTGGTGCATGCCGGGCCACCATACATGGGATCAGTACTATGTCTGGGTGGGTACTGTGTAGGTCGCGTATGAATGTTTCCCTTTCTTTCTTAGGCAAAACTACGCGATGACCCCACAAAAGACAGTCCGCCTGTATGGACGTTTCGTCTTTGCGGCTTGAACTCTTCATGCATCTCCGCTGGGACGCTGGACCAGCTCCCATGGAGGACACAGTTTTTTACAAGGGACAGTAAAGGATCCTGGCTGGTCCTGATCCTGGTCTGGCGGGCCATAACAGGTGACTTTTCATTTTCAAATGCATACATCACCAAGAGCAAGTTTGCAGGCTGTGCCATTTCCACCCCAGTGGTGCACAGTGGTAGCCGACTGAGAGCATCAGAGCAGTTCTCTGTGCCTGGCCTGTGGCGAATTACATAGTTATATGCAGACAGCGTAAGCGCCCATCTTTGGATGCGGGCAGAGGCATTGGTATTAATACCTTTGCTCTCTGAGAATAGCGATATGAGCGGCTTATGGTCAGTTTCTAACTCGAATTTAAGCCCAAACTGATACTGCGGCATTTTTTTCACCCCGTAAATGCATGCCAGAGCTTCTTTTTCAATCATGCTGTAGGCCCTTTCAGCCTTGGACAAACTCCTGGACGCATAAGCGACCGGTTGCAATGTTCCCAATTCATTTGCTTGTTGTAACACACACCCGACCCCGTATAAAGACGCATCGCAAGCTAGCACTAAATGTTTACAGGGATCATACAGAACAAGCAGTTTGTTGGAACATAACAGATTTCTGGCTTTCTCAAAAGCAGTCTCTTGTGATTTCCCCCATCTCCCTTGCATAGCAACACATGTAGAGGTTCTAGCAAGGTGCTTAACCCGGGTAGGGAATTACCACAATAATTGAGGAATCCCAGGAACGACTGCAGTTCTGTCATGTTCTGTGGCCTCGGCGCGTTCTTGATGGCCTCTGTCTTGGCATCGGTGGGACTGATGCCATCTGCCACGATTCTTCTCCCTAAGAACTCGACCTCTGGCACCAGGAAAACAAACTTTGAGCATTTCAACCTGAGTCCCACACAATCTAGCTGACTTAGAACCTCTTCCAGGTTCTGCAAGTGTTTGATGGTGTCCCGACCTGTGATCAATATGTCGTCCTGGAAAACCACAGTGCATGGAACCGACTTTAGCAGACTCTCCATGTTCCTTTGAAAAATAGCCGCGACCGATTGAATCCCAAATGGGCATCTATTGTAGATGAACAGACCTTTGTGCATGTTGATGCAGGTGAGGCCGTTCGAAGATTCCGCCAGCTCTTGCGTCATGTAGGCCGAGGTCAGGTCCAACTTGGTGAACGTCTTCCCTCCAGCCAGACTCGCAAGTAGGTCGTCTGCCTTGGGTAGTGGATACTGGTCCTTCAGCGAAAAACGGTTAATCGTTACTTTATAGTCCCCACAGATTCTGACTGCGCCATCGTCCTTGAGAACCAGAACAATTGGATTGACCCACACGTTGAACTCAACCGGCACGAAGATGTCCTCTCGTTGCAGCCTGTCCAGCTCGATCTCCACATTCTCTCGCATCATGTATGGCACCGCACGTGCCTTCTGGTGGATGGGTCGTGTACCGGGAACCAAGTGGATCTGCACCTTCACCCCAGAAAAATTTCTGATGCCTGGCTCAAACAATGACGGGAACTTGCTCAGAACCTAGGCACATGCAGGTTGGCATGCAGGTACAGCAGGCGGTTAAGAAAGCAAATGGCATGTTGGCCTTCATAGTGAGGGGATTTGAGTACAGGGGCAGGGAGGTGTTGCTACAGTTGTGCAGGGCCTTGGTGAGGCCACACCTGGAGTATCGTGTACAGTTTTGGTCTCCTAACTTGAGGAAGGACATTCTTGCTATTGAGGGAGTGCAGCGAAGATTCACCAAACTGATTCCCGGGATGGTGGGACTGACCTATCAAGAAAGATTGGATGAACTGGGCTTGTATTCACTGGAGTTCAGAAGAGGGGACCTCATAGAAACGTTTAAAATTCTGATGGGTTTAGACAGGTTAGATGCAGGAAGAATGTTTCCAATGTTGGGGAAGTCCAGAACCAGGGGTCACAGTCTAAGGATAAGGGGTAAGCCATTTAGGACCGAGATGAGGAGAAACTTCTTCACCCAGAGAGTGGTGAACCTGTGGAATTCTTTACCACAGAAAGTTGTTGAGGCCAATTCACTAAATATATTCAAAAGGGAGTGAGATGAAGTCCTTACCACTCGGTGGATCAAGGGGTATGGCGAGAAAGTAGGAAGGGGGTACTGAAGTTGCATGTTCAGCCATGAACTCATTGAATGGCGGTGCAGGCTAGAAGGGCCGAATGGCCTACTCCTGCACCTATTTTCTATGTTTCTATGTTTCTATGAGGCGTCGTCGACAGACAAAAGCATTCAGATGTCATCCCAGTTCCAGCGGATTTTTCCCAGCCAGCTTCTGATACAATCCATAGTGCGAGTTCGTGCACCGTTCCATCATAGGAGACTTTTACTGCTGCATTGCCAGTTACAGGGATCAGCTCTTTAGTGTAAGTTCTCAGGTTGGTATGAATAGGGCTCAGCTTGGGCCTTTGTGCCTTGTTGCACCACAGCCTCTCGAAGGCCTTTTTGCTCATGATAGACTGACTCGCACCTGTATCCAATTCCATGAATACTGGAATTCTGTTCAGTTCAAATTTTAACATGATCGGTGGCCATTTCGTGGTGAAGATGTGTACCTGGTAAACTTTTGCCTTCTCGGTTCGAGTCTCTAGTTCAGTTTCATCTGCCATGGATCGGTCTTCCTCTGCAACGTGGTGGTTTGCAGGGTTTGCAGTTCGTCTGCACATTTGCTGGAGGTGTCCCATTGTTCATGGAAACATAGAAATATAGAAAATAGGTGTAGCAGTAGGCCTTTCGGCCCTTCGAGCCTGTACCACCATGCAATATGATCATGGCTGATCATACAAATTTAGTACCCCCTTCCTGCTTTCTCTCCATAACCCTTGATCCCTTCTGCCGCAAGGGCCACAATTAACTCCCTTCTGAATACATCTAACGAACTGGCCTCAACAACTTTCTGTGGTAGAGAATGCCACAGGTTCACAACTCTCTGAGTGAAGAAGCTTCTCCTCAGCTCGGTCCTAAATGGCTACCCCTTATCCTTAGATTGTGACCCCTGGTCCTGGATTTCCTGAACATCGGGAACATTTTTCCTGCATTTAACCTGTCCAATCCCGTCAGAATTTTATATGTTTCAATGAGATCCACTCTCATTCTTCTAAATTCCAGTGAATATAAGCCTAGTCGATCCAGTCTTTCTTCATATGTCAGTCCTGCCATCCCGGGAATCAGTCTGCTGAACCTTCGCTGCACTCCCTCAATAGCAAAAATGTCCTTCCTCAGATTAGAAGAACAAAACTGTACACAATATTCAAGGTGTGGCCTCACCGAGGCCCTGTACAACTTCAGTAAGTCCTCCCTGCTTCTATACTCAAATCCTCTCGCTATGAAGGCCAACATCCATTTGCCTTCTTCACCGCCTACTGTACCTGCATGCCAGATTTCAATGACTGATGTACCATGACACCCAGGTCTCGTTGCAATTGTCCTTTTCCTAATCTGTCACCATTCAGATAATATTCTGCCTCCCTGTTTTTGCCACCAAAATGGATAACCTCATATTTATCTACATTATACTGCATCTGCAATGCATTTCCCACTCACCTAACCTGTCCAAGTCACCCTTCAGCCTCTTAGCATCCTCCTCACAGCTGACACTGCCACCCAGCTTAGTGTCATCTGCAAACTTGGAGATATTACACTCAATTCCTTCATCCAAATCATTGATGTATATTGTAAATAGCTGGGGGCCATGCACTGAACCTTGCAGTACCACACTGGTCACTGCCTGCCATTCTGAAAAGGCCCTGTTTATTCCTACTCTTTGCTTCCTGTCTGCCAACCAGTTCTCTATCCATGTCAATACATTACCCCCATACCTTGTGCTTTAATTTTGCACACTTATCTCTTGCGTGGGACCTTGTCAAAAGATTTTTGAAAGTCCAAATACACCACATCCACTGGTTCTCCCTTGTCCACTCTACTAGTTACATCCTCAAAAAATTCTAGAAGATTTGTCAAGCATGATTTCCCTTTCATAAATCCATGCTGACTTAGACTGATCCTGTCACTGCTTTTCAAACGCGCTGCTATTGCATCTTTAATAATTGATTCCAACATTTTCCCCACTACTGATGTCAGGCTAACTGGTCTATAATTCTCTGTTTTCTCTCTCCCTCCTTTTTTAAAAAGTGGCATTAGATTAGCTACCCTCCAATCCATAGAAACCGATCCAGAGTCTTTCGATAGTTGGAAAATGACCACCAATGCGTCCACTATTTCCAGGGCCACTTCCTTAAGTATTCTGGAATGCAGGCTATCACGCCCTGGGGATTTATCGGCCTTCAATCCCATGAATTTCCCGAACACAATTTCTTGACTAATAAGGATTGCCTTCAGTTCCTCCTTCTCGCTAGACCCTCGGTCCCCTAGTATTTCCAGAAGGTTATTTGTGTCTTCCTTAGTGAAGACAGAACCAAAGTATTTGTTCAATTGGTCTGCCATTTTTTTGTTCCCCATTATAAATTCATCTGATTCTGACTGCAAGGGACCGACATTAGTTTTCACTAATCGTTTTCTCAACACACATCTATCGAAGCTTTTGCAGTCAATTTTTATGTACCCTGCAAGCTTACTCTCATACTCTATTTTCCCCCTCCTAATTAAACCCTTTGTCCTCCTCTGCTGAATTCTAAATTTCTCCCAGTCCTCAGGCTTGCTGCTTTTTCTGGCCAATTTATATGCCTCTTCCTTGGATTTAACACTGTCCTTAATTTCCCTTGTTAGCCACGGTTGAGCCACCTTCCCCGTTTTATTTTTACACCAGACAGGGATGTACAATTGTTGAAGTTCATCCATGCGATCTTTAAATGTCTGCCATTGCCTATCCACCGTCAACACTTTAAGTATCATTCACCAGTCTATCCTAGCCAATTCACATCTTATACCATTGAAGTTACCTTTCCCTAAGTTCAAGACCCTGGTCTCTGAATTAATTGTGTCGTTCTCCATCTTAATGAAGTATTCTACCATATTATGGTCACTCTTCCCCAAGATGCCTTGCAAAACAAGATTGCTAATGAATCCTCTCTCATTACACAACACCCAGTCTAGGATGGCCTGCTCTCTAGTTGGTTCCTCGACATATTGGTCTGGAAAACCATCCCTTGCACACTCCAGGAAATCTTCCTCCACCGTGTTGCTATCAGTTTGGTTAGCCCAATCTATATGTAGATTAAATTCACCCATGATAACTGCTGTACCTTTAATGCACGCATCCCTAATTTCCTGTTTGGTGCCATCCCCAATCTCACTACCACTGTTTGATGGTCTGTACACAACTCCCGCTAGCGTTTTCTCCCTTTTGGTGTTCCACAGCACTATCCATACAGATTCACATCATCCAAGCCAATGTCCTTCTTTACTATTGCATTAATCTCGTCTTTAACCAGTAATGCAACCCCACCTCCTTTTCCTTTCTGTCTATCCTTCCTGAATATTGAATACCCCTGGATGTTGAGTTCCCAGCCTTGGTTACCCTGGAGCCATGTCTCCATAATCCCAATTACATCATATCCGTTAACAGCTATCTGCGCAGTAAATTCCATCCACCTTATTACGAATACTCCTCGCATGGAGCCTTCAGGCTTGTTTTTTTAACACTCTTTGTCCTTTTAGAATTATGTTGTAATGTGGCCCTTTTTGATTTTTGCCTTTGCTTTCTCTGCCCTCCAACTTTCCTTATCTCCTTTCTACTTTTTGCTACTGCCCCCATTTTACTTCCATCTGCCACCCTGCAAAGATTCCTATCCCTCTGCCATATTAGTTTAAACCCTCTCCAGCAGCACTAGCAAACACTCCCCCGAGGACATTGGTTCCGGTCCTGCCCAGGTGCAGACCGTCCAGTTTGTACTGGTCCCACCTCCCCCAGAAGCGGCTCCAATGTCCTCGGAATTTGAATTTCTCCCTCTTGCACCATTCCTCAAGCCACGTATTCATCTTAATTATCCTGCTATTTCTACTCTGACTAGCACGTGGCACTGGTAGCAATCCTGAGATTACTAACTGTTAGATCTCTTAATTCCCAATAAAATACGAACTCCGGTTGTAGTTTTAATGTAACTTTATTCTGGCAGCAGCAACAAGCTCTTGGCTTTAAGCCAGGCCTTTGTCCTTCTGAGACCACATGGCCAAAATGGCTGTACTTATACCTTGTCCAATTTACAGAAAAGAACTCGCCATCTTTGACCTTATTGGCTCAATTGATAGTATTTTAACTTTTAATTGGCTCGCTACCCAAGTTCCTAAAATGTCAAGTTGATTGATGACTTAATGCAATGTGGTCTGTGTTTTTTCAAAACTGCAGCCAGGCTGCAGAGCTTAAATTCTCTATCAATCCCCTCTTTGATTCTTTCACAAACTGAATCATAAAACATCAGCTATCACCGGTTAAACATTCTACAAAATAATTTCAAACATATTCATTAGAGTTTCCTTCTCAAATTTGTTGATGTGTTTCGCCACATGTCCGGACTAGTAGCTTCCACACAAATTTACACCAACCCGAGTTCCATCGTGGCCACAATGGAAGTCTGGTTTTAGTAGGTTAATTAACCTTATTCCAATTTAATCCAAATCAATATCTTAATTCAACCAGTAAACAACCTTCCCTTAAGTGTAACATACCCCTGTGCCACGTACAGACGGTCTGCTGGGACCTACAAGGTGTCTCACCTGCGGGACAGCAGCTGCAGCTGCCTGGTTGCAACAACATTTAATCAACATAAACGAACAATATAAAAGTAATGTAATTACAATGACTAAAATTAAACCTTCCACCAATGAAGTTCCTATTGAACCTAGCCATTCAGTGGCTCCACTCCACAAAGTGAATGATGGGGGTTGCTTAAGTTTTTCTACCTCCTTTTGGATATGCTCCGCTAAGTGGGTAATTTCTTCAGAGCTATCTGGGATATATGTGCAACACTCAGTTCCGAGTAGGGCGCAAGTACCTCCCTTTTCAGCCAGGATGTAATCAAGGGCCAGTCTATTCTGTAGGGCTACTGTGCAGATTGCTACCATTTCTGCATTGATTTTAACTAGGGCCTCTGAGGTATCATTGCTACTCGTTCCACAACGGATGCCATGTTAATGGATTCCCTTACCAGTCTGGCGGTCCCATACCCGGGGATCAGAATGGCAAAGAACCTCTCTGTTTCTGTGATAGCTCTCTTAGGATGGTGTAAGTGTTCCGACAGTGACTTTATATGATACATATAAGGCACAATGTAGGCTAAATAGCAGGATCCCGTCCAATTCTGGGGCAGCCAAGGGTAGGCCTTGTGACCACACACCCAATAGTTGCCATTATAGGCAATGAAGGTTAGCTGTTTCTTTGTCAGCAACACTCCGGGGCCTGTCCAGGCTTTTCCATCTGTTTTATTCAGAATCCCCGTTATGTTAAAAATTCCCACATCGGCCCAGTTTGGACGGTTCCATGGCTTGATTATATTATAATTCCGGGAGCAGTTACTATATCCCATATTTTGGCCTCCTTTGATGTTTCTAATCAGACAGACTGATTCCCCCGGTTTTCCTATTCCTGTTGTATTAATGATAACAAAAAATGGGGGCCGTTTGGAATTATTGTAGCACGGCTGTTATCTGATAGAGAATTCAAACAGGCTGCATTTAGACAGGCTGTGAAAATTCACAGACAACAAGTCAGAGATGCTACATGAGTGTTAGCATGTTGCATTAAGTCATCAATCAACTTGACATTTTAGGACCTTGGGTAGCGAGCCAATTAAAAGGTTAAAAGACTATTAATTGAGCCAATAAGGTCAAAGAAGGCGAGTTCTTTTCTGTAAATTGATCCAGGTATAAGTACAGCCATTTTGACCATGTGGTGCCAGAAGGACAAAGACCTGGCTTCAAGCCAAGAACTTTTTACTGCTGTCTGCCAAAAATAAAGCAGTTAAAACTACAATCGGAGTTCGTATTTCATTGGAAATTAAGAGATCTAACAATTTTGACGTCACGAACACGATCGCTGAGGAAAGAAACTGAATTTTGGACATCGGACCTACATACTGAGGTAAGGACTCCTCTTTATAAAAGTCCTCGGTCAAAAGTCTAAATTCGCCTCTCCTTCTACGCGATTCCGAAAGCCTCCGGTTTGCGAACCCTCCGGTTGGTAGTCAGCTCGAGGTCCCATAGACGTCTAAACTTCGGCGGCGTGTTAGTTAATTAATCACCGACCTATTGATCGGCTAGAAAGCCTACGACTCGAGACCCCAGTAAAGAAATTATGGCAGCAGGAGATAAGAGCAAAGAATTGCCGACAACTGTTAAAGGTGGACAAGCACCACCTGATGTTTCGCTAGATTTAATTCTCGAACAGTTGAAAGAATACATAGAGCAACAATTCAACTTATCTAAAACCTGTATTAAGATCGAACAAAAGTACGGAACCTCCAAAGGACAATGGTCCTTGGACGAGATTAAAAGGGTCTGGGGAAAAACGACCCGTATGAAAAATAAAGAGCGAACTAGATGGTCCCCAGCCGTTATGGGCCAGATTCAAAAGCGGAATGAAATTATAATGCGTTCCCAACATGATCGAGAACTGAACAGTACAAAGGATCAATTGCAAGCAGTTTGTGCGCAGCTGCGACAGAAAAAGCTTGAACTTGAAAAACTGGAAGTGGAAGTTAAAGATTTTAAGGGTGAAATTAAAGAATGGAAAAAATCATTAGGTCAAGAGACAGTAATAGGAAAAGGAAAATGTATTGATCAATTCCCAGGGTACCCATGTTTGGATAAATTAAAAGCGCGAACCCGAAGACACGACCGAGGAATAGATACGGATTCTGAATCCTCCGACAATACAGTGTCGGAGGATGACGAATTAGGGGTGCGCTTTGCCCCGTTTAAAAAAAGACGAGTTGGAGTCAAATCAGAAGAGACTGCGGATGAGGGCGGAACCAAAAAAACAAAGAAAAGGGTGTACGAAAAATACTTATTTCATGATCCGGCAACCCAGCGAAAATTGATAAATGGTCCAAGGAATTGCCCAATCAAAAGAAAGGGGGAGTAAAAACGTGCGACCAATTGGACCGCTTAAGAAATATATATCAACTTCATCCCTGGGACGGAGTGCAAATTTTGACCATAATGGTGCCAAAAACACAGGGAAGAAAATTGCACGACAAGGTAGAAGAAGCTTTGGGGCAGGATGAGCAAGATTTAGATGCAGGATGGGAGGTGATAAACACTGGCTGCAAGCCTTCAGTCCAGCTAAGACAGACTGGGGAAAAATTGCAGCCTGCCAACAGAAAGGAACAGAGGAGGTCCTGGAGTATGACGAGCGGTTTAGATGCACGTGGCTAGAACATTCAGGTATGAATAATACGGATGAGGAAATGGATGAACAAGTGTTTGGACCCCTGAAAGCAGCTTTCGTGGCAGGTCTAAAGCCAGAACTGTCCAAAATGCTTAAGGTAGTGTTACCAGACTGGGAAGGTAGAGGAACTACCTTTGCAGCATTGGTGGATTGATGTAACCAATTAGATCGGGATATGGGAGCTAAAGTCCGAGCTGTACAAGCTATGGGATGGAAATCCCAGGATTCCGATAAACAGTTATTAGGAAAATTACCCGGAAAATGTCATTATTGTGGGAAAGAAAGTCACTGGGCCAAGACGTGCAGGGAAAAACAGAAAGGTCATGGCTGGGGAAGAGGACGCAGCCAGGGATACAATTCAGCCAACAAACCAGGCTTGTCACAAGATAACGACCTCATAGAAGCATTTAAGCGACTGACAATACAACAACAGAAGGAGTTACTTGGGATAGCAAAAAACGATTAGAGCCCACCCTGGCCCCCCTCCTCGCACTAATACAACAAAGGGGAGATGGGCTATATATAACTGTGAGGGTGGGCGATAAGGATGTGGACTGTCTTTTAGACACAGGGGTAGAATTAACATACTTTCCCCGACAATATGGAGACTTTTTGCCGTTGGATGGTCGGGCATGTACAGCCTATGGAGTTGGGGGCCATAAAATGGAAATTAAAAGGACAACACCAGTACTTATAGGGCTGGGTCCACATCAACTAACCACGCCGGTCTGGATAGGCCCAGTAGATCAACCCCTTTTGGGAATGGACGTTCTAATCCAAGTAGATTCATCGTTGCATTTCGAGGATGGTCGGGTGACATGGTCAATTAGAACTTTGAAGAAAGAAGAATTGAAGGAACACCCGATATGGGCTAAAGATAAGAACGATTGTGGCCTACTCCAGATGGAGCCTGCGTCATTTACAGGGACCAAGCCTCCATGCACTAAACAGTATCCCATCAGTCCAACTGCCATCGCGGGAATCTTACCGGTTATTCAGCAATTGGAGAAACAAGGGGTGCTCATTAAAACGCATAGCTCCTCCAATAGCCCCGTGTGGCCGGTACAGAAATCTAATGAGACTTGGCGTTTGACTGTCGATTATAGGAAAGCTAACCAGTGTATTGATCAAAAAGCTCCTTGGTCGCAGATCCCTCCACCATTTTTAATGCCCTCAAACCGGAACATAAATATTTCTCGGTTATAGATATGGCCAATGGATTTTGGTCGGTGCCTCTGGCACTGGAGGTTAGAGAGTGGTTTGCTTTCACGGTCCAAGGACAACAGTATACTTGGACCTGGTTACCACAGGATTTCCACAACAGCCCTACGGTATTCCACATGGCTTTACAAAGCCATTTGCGAGAATTACCTCCCCTGTCATCCACAGTCATCCAATATGTAGACGATATTCTGCTAGCTTCAAACATGGAAGAACAGCATGAACAAGATTTACGAGCTTTGCTGGACCACCTTCGGCTGAAAGGACATAAAGCCAGCATCGACAAAGCAAAAATAACCCGCGAAGAGGTTGTATACCTGGGACAAAAAATTTCACAAGGAAAGAGAGAACTTATCCAGGATAGAACTGCAGCCATTCAGGCTGCTAAAAAACCCACCACTATTCAGGAACTAAGGTCTTTTTTGGGATTGTGTAACGTTAACTGAAATTGGATTGACTCCTTCACACAGCTTGCTCAGCCATTGAATGATATTTTAAAGGGGAAACGTGCCTCGAAAGAAGCCATCACCCTCACAAAAGTACAGCAAGAGGCCTTCCTGAGTTTGAAAAAGGCTTTGTGTTCGGCACAGGCTCTGGGAATCCCCGACAGAAGTAAGCCATTTACCCTGTTTGTTCATGAGAAAGAAGGATATATGACAGCTATACTGACACAATAACATGGGGATCGGCAAAGACCGATTGGCTATTATTGGGCAAAATTGGATGCGGTAGCCCTCGGATGGGGAAGTTGCCCAAGCGCCATGGAAGCTACATATCGAGCGGTAATGACCACTGTGGGTCTAGTCCGCGACCAAAAGCAGATTGTCAAGTGTCCCCACACCGTACACGCTTTGCTGTCTATGAATAGAATGTCTCAGGTGACAGCAGCAAGATGGACCCGCTGGACAGCAGTTTTGGAAGCTCCTAATCTCCATATCGTCCGGGCCAGCCCGGTTAATCCCGCAACTATGCTCCCGATGTCAGAATCGAGGGAGCAAGAGGGGGGAGAATGTGAAGAGCATGACTGCGTGGATATTTTAAAAGAAACAGAAGAAGCAGCCTTAGCAGCAGAGGAGCCTCTACACAACCCAGACCTCATCCTGTTTACAGATGGTTCCTCCTTTGTTGGCAATGATACCAGAAAAATAGGATGGGCAGTTACAACCTTATATGAGGTAGTGGCAAAAGGATGTTTACCCTCAGGAACGTCAGCACAACAGGCCGAGTTACGGGCCCTGTCAGAAGCATGTCGAATAGCAGAAGGACAGACAGCTAATGTCTACACAGATTCGCGTTATGCTTTTGGAGTCGCTCACGACTTTGGTATGTTATGGAGGAAAAGAGGATTCCTCACTGCTGCTGGTACACCTATCTGAAATGGAAAAGAAGTCCGAGACTTACTGGAGGCCATACAATTACCTCAGGAAGTGTCCATCCTGAAGTGTAAGGCCCATACCAAGGAAAATACCACAGAAGCATAGGGAAATGCCCTAGCCGACCAGGCAGCTAAAGATGCCGCCTCACAGGGCGTTCCTCCAGAACCAACACAGATGTGCAGATTGAAAGCACTCATTACATTCCCCGATGGGGAGTCCCGAGTAGCATTGACTCAGATCAGGGAACACACTTCACAGGTGCTGTCTGCCAAGAAGTCTGTAGGTTACTGAACATTACGTGGGATTTACACTGTCCTTATCATCCACAATCATCAGGACAAGTAGAACGAATGAATCGAACTCTGAAACAACGGCTTGCCAAATATCACCAAGAAGGAACACCATGGCCCCAGGCACTACCAATAGTGCTATGTAGCATTAGGGCAACCTCGAACAGAACTACAGGTCTAAGCCCATTTGAAATTATAACAGGAAGACCCATGTCGCTGCCAGGAACTATCGATTTATGGAAAGCTGATGTTCACTTAATGAGTGACACTTTGTTATCATACTGTCAGAACTTAACCAATACTATTAGTTCTGTTTCCCGACAGGTATCGGCAGCTTGGGGTAATCCACCCGAAGGAGGACACGACATCATCCCGGGAGTCTGGGTGTATGTGAAAAAGTTGCATAAAGAACCTTTGGGTGCCAAGTGGGAGGGACCTTATCAAGTGTTATTGACCACCCAGGCAGCTGTTAAAGTCCAAGGAAAGAAAGCCTGGATCCACGCTTCACACATTAAACAAGCACCCGTAACTGAAGCTGAAATCTAATAAGGACAATTACTTTTTGCGAAAATGTATAAATTTACTGTATTATTGATTGTAGGTATTCTAGGCATAGGCCTACTTCTTACTAGCCGACCTTCTGCACCAAAGGGAAATAGTAGGGTAGCAAGGGAATTACATGTAAATACCTTTTTATATATGTCATACATTTATGCCAAACAAGGTAACATTCATTGCCTATAATGGCACCTATTGGGTGTGTGGCCACAAGGCCTACCCTTGGCTGCCCCAGAATTGGATGGGATCCTGCTATTTAGCCTACATTATGCCTTATATGTATCATATAAAGTCACTGTCGGAACATTTACACTGTCCTAAGAGAGCTATCACAGAAACAGAGAGGTTCTTTGCCATTCTGATCCACGGGTATGGGACCGCCAAACTGGCAAGGGAATCCATTAACATGGCATCCATTGTGGAATGAGTAGCAATGATACTTCAGTGGCCCTAGTTAAAATCAATGCAGAAATGGTAGCAATCCGCACAGTAGCCCTACAGAATAGACTGGCCCTTGATTACATCCTGGCTAAAAAGGGAGGTACTTGCACCCTACTCGGAACTGAGTGTTGCACATATATCCCAGATAGTTCCGAAGAAATTACCCACTTAGCGGAGCATATCCAAAAGGAGGTAGAAAAACTTAGGCAACCCCCATCATTCACTTTGTGGAGTGGAGCCACTGAATGGCTAGGTTCAATAGGAACTTCATTGGTGGAAGGTTTAATTCTATTTGTTGTAATTGTTTTACTTTTATATTGTTTGTTTATGTTGATTAAATGTTGTTGCGACCAGGCGGCTGTAGCTGCTGTCCCGCATGTGAGACACCTTGCAGGTCCCAGCAGACCGTCAGTACGTGGCACAGGAGTATGTTATGCTTAAAGGAAGGTTGTTTACTGGTTGAACTAAGATATTGGTTTGGATTAAATTGGAATAAGGTTAATTAACCTACTAAAACCAGACTTCCATTGTGGCCATGATGGAACTCGGGTTGGTGTAAATTTGTGTGGAAGCTACTAGTCCGGACATGTGGCGAAACACATCAACAAATTTTAGAAGGAAACTCTATTAACATGTATGAAATTATTTTGTAGAATGCTTAACCAGTGATACCTGATGTTTTATGATTCAGTTTGTGAAAGAATCAAAGGGGGGATTGATAGAGAATTCAAACAGGCTGCATTTAGACAGGCTGTGAAAATTCACAGACAACAAGTCAGAGATGCTACATGAGTGTTAGCATGTTGCATTAAGTCATCAATCAACTTGACATTTTAGGACCTTGGGTAGCGAGCCAATTAAAAGGTTAAAATACTATTAATTGAGCCAATAAGGTCAAAGAAGGCGAGTTCTTTTCTGTAAATTGATCCAGGTATAAGTACAGCCATTTTGACCATGTGGTCTCAGAAGGACAAAGACCTGGTTTAAAGCCAAGAACTTTTAACTGCTGTCTGCCAAAAATAAAGCAGTTAAAACTACAATCGGAGTTCGTATTTCATTGGAAATTAAGAGATCTAACAGTATCCCCCTTCAAAGGTAGTCAGATTGTAACCTGCTGACTTCCATTTACGTGCCCAGTTTTCCGTATCCGGAAACGCATTGCCTGTTTTGTTTTGATTAATTATCCACTCAGCCTTTTCCAAGATATTCAAGGGAACTGGCGTCAAGGGAATCCCTCCCTTTGAGTGAATAGGAATATGCGTACATACCCAACAACTCGAAATTTTACCTTGTTTGGCACAAATGTATGACATATATAAAAAGGTATTTACATGTAATTCCCTTGGTACTCTACTATTTCCCTTTGGTGCAGAGGGTCGGCTAGTAAGAAGTAGGCAAATGCCTAGAATACCTACAATCAGTAATACAGTAAATTTATACATTTTGGCAAAAAGTAATTGTCCTTATTAGATTTCAGCTTCAGTTACGGGTGCTCGTTTAACGTGTGAAGCGTGGATCCAGGCTTTCTTTCCTTGGACTTTAACAGCTGCCTGGGTGGTCAATAACACTTGATAATGTCCCTCCCACTTGGCACCCAAAGATACTTTATGCAAATTTTTCACATACACTCAGTCTCCCGGGATGATGTCGTGTCCTCCTTCAGGTGGATTACCCCAAGCTGCCGATACCTGTCGGGAAACAGAACTAATAGCATTGGTTAGGTTCTGACAGTATGATAACAAAGTGTCACCCATTAAGTGAACATCAGCTTTCCGTAAATCAATAGTTCCTGGCAGTGACATGGGTCTTCCTGTAGTTCTGTTTGAGGTTGCCCTAATGCTACATAGCACTATTGGTAGAGCCTGGGGCCATGGTGTACCTTCTTGGTGATATTTGGCAAGCCGTTGTTTCAGAGTTCAATTCATTCGCTCTACTTGTCCTGATGATTGTGGATGATAAGGACAGTGTAAATCCCACGTAATGTTCAGTAACCTACAGACTTCTTGGCAGACAGCACCTGTGAAGTGTGTTCCCTGACCTGAGTCAATGCTACTCGGGACTCCCCATCGGGGAATGTAATCCTTACACAAGACGTTTGCAGTGTGATTGGCTGTGGCTCTTTTAGTTGGGACAGCTTCTACCCATCTAGAGAATCTGTCGACCATGACAAGAATGTTAGTGTATCCTTGGCATGAAGGAAGAGATGTATAATCAACCTGCAGATGCTTGAATGGTCCGACAGGGGCAGGGGCCCTCAGTTGGGGCATTACCGTGATGGGTCCAGAATTATTTTTCGAGCAGACCACACAACGGTCTGCTACCAGCTGGGCATGTTTTTTAAATCCTCGACCCCACCAGCTTTTCTGGAACCGTGCCGTCATCTGTTGTGAGGCCAAGTGTCCCCACGAGTGGATCTGTTGGGCTAAACAAGGCATAAGCACTTGTGGCGTGACTGGCTTGTCCGTAACTCTTTGTCTCCAGATACTATCTTCACATAGCTTAATTCCTGCCTCAATCCATGTCCATTTTTCCTCTCGGGAGCACTTGTTTGAAGTCTCGTGTCAGAGTCCTGAGTGCTTTCAATCTGCACATCTGTGTTGGTTCTTCTGGGGAAATGCCCTGTGAGGCGGCATCTTTAGCTGCCTGGTTGGCTAGGGCATTTCCCTGTGCTTCCGTGGTATTTTCCTTGGTATGGGCCTTATACTTCAGGATGGACACTTCCTGAGGTAATTGTATGGCCTCTAGTAAGTCTCTGACATCTTTTCCATTTCGGATAGGTGTACCAGCAGCAGTGAGGAATCCTCTTTTCCGTCATAACAGACCAAAGTCGTGAGCGACTCCAAAAGCATAACGCGAATCTGTGTAGACATTAGCTGTCTGTCCTTCTGCTATTCGACATGCTTCTGACAGGGCCCATAACTCGGCCTGTTGTGCTGACATTCCTGAGGGTAAACATCCTTTTGCCACTACCTCATATAAGGTTGTAACTGCCCATCCTATTTTTCTCGTACCATTGTCAACAAAGGAGGAACCATCTGAAAACAGGATGAGGTCTGGGTTGTGCAGAGGCTCCTCTGCTGCTAAGGCTGCTTCTTCTGTTTCTTTTAAAATCTCCACGCAGTCATGCTCTTCACATTCTCCCCGCTCTTGCTCCCTCGATTCTGACATCAGGAGGATAGTTGCGGGATTAACCGGGCTGGCCCGGACGATATGGAGATTAGGAGCTTCCAAAACTGCTGTCCAGCGGGTCCATCTAGCTGCCGTCACCTGAGACATTCTATTCCTAGACAGCAAAGCGTGTACGGTGTGGGGACACTTGACAATCAGCTTTTGGTCGAGGACTAGACCCGCAGTGGTCATTACCGCTCGACATGTAGCTTCCATGGCCCTTAGGCAACTTCCCCATCCGAGGGCTACCGTATCCAGTTTTGCCGAATAATAGCCAATAGGTCTTTGCCGATCCCCATGTTCTTGTGTCAGTATAGCTGTCATATATCCTTCTTTCTCATGAACAAACAGGGTAAATGGCTTACCACTGTTGGGGATTCCCAGAGCCGGTGCCAAACACAAAGCCTTTTTCAAACTCCGAAAGGCCTCTTGCTGTTCCTTAGTGAGGGTGATAGCTTCTTTCGAGGCACGTTTCCCCTTTAAAATATCATTCAATGGCTGAGCAAGCTGTGTGAAAGAGTCAATTCAATTTTTGTTAACGTTACTCAATCCCAAAAAAGACCTTAGTTCCTGAATAGTGGTGGGTTTTTTAGCAGCCCGAATGGCTGCAGTTCTATCCTGGGTAAGTTCTCTCTTTCCTTGTGAAATCTTTTGTCCCAGGTATACAACCTCTTCTTGGGATATTTGTGCTTTGTCGATGCTGGCTTTATGTCCTTTCAGCCAAAGGTGGTCCAGCAAAGCTCGTAAATCTTGTTCATGCTGTTCTTCCGTGTTTGAAGCTAGGAGGATATCGTCTACATATTGGATGACTGTGAATGACAGGGGAGGTAATTCTCGCAAATGGCTTTGTAAAGCCATGTGGAAAACCGTAGGGCTGTTGTGGAAACCCTGCGGTAACCGGGTCCAAGTATACTGTTGTCCTTGGACCGTGAAAGCAAACCATTCTCTAACCTCCAGTGCCAGAGGCACCGACCAAAATCCATTGGCCATATCTATAACCGAGAAATATTTATGTTCCGGTTTAAGGGCATTAAAAATGGTGGAGGGAACTGCGACCAAAGGAGCTTTTTGATCAATACACTGGTTAGCTTTCCTATAATCGACAGTCAAACGCCAAGTCTCATTAGATTTCTGTACCGGCCACACGGGGCTATTGGAGGAGCTATGCATTTTAATAAGCACCCCTTGTTTCTCCAATTGCTGAATAACCGGTAAGATTCCCGCGATGGCAGTTGGACTGATGGGATACTGTTTAGTGCATGGAGGCTTGGTCTCTGTAAATGACGCAGGCTCCATCTGGAGTAGGCCACAATTGTTCTTATCTTTAGCCCATATCGGGTGTTCCTTCAATTCTTCTTTCTTCAAAGTTCTAATTGACCATGTCACCCGACCATCCTCGAAATGCAACGATGAATCTATTTGGATTAGAACGTCCATTCCAAAAAGAGGTTGATCTACTGGGCTTATCCAGACCGGTGTGGTTCGTTCATGTGGACCCAGCCTTATAAGTACCGGTGTTGTCCTTTTAATTTCCATTTTATGACCCCCAACTCCATAGGCTGTACGTGCCCTACCATCCAACGGCAAAAAGTCTCCATATTGTAGGGGTAAGCATATTAATTCCGCCCCTGTGTCTAAAAGACAGTCCACATCCTTATCGCCCACCCTCACAGTCATATATATCCCATCTCCCCTTTGTTGTATTAGTGGGAGGAGGGGGGCCAGGGTGGGCTCTAATCGTTTTTTGCTATCCCAAGTAACTCCTTCTGTTGTTGTATTCTAAGTCATTTAAATGCTTCTATGAGGTCATTATCTTGTGACAAGCCTGGTTTATTGGCTGAATTGTATCCCTGGCTGCGTCCTCTTCCCCGGCCGCGACCTTGCTGTTTTGCCCTGCACGTCTTGGCCCAGTGACCTTCTTTCCCACAATAATGACTTTTTCTGGGTAATTTTCCTAATAACTGTTTCTCGGAATCCTGGGATTTCCATCCCATAGCCTGTACAGCTCGGACTTTAGCTCCCATATCCCTGTCTAGTTAGTTACATTGATCCACCAATGCTGCAAAGGTAGTTCCTCTACCTTCCCAGTCCGGTAACACTACCTTAAGCATTTTGGACAGTTCTGGCTTTAGACCTGCCACGAAAGCTGCTTTCAGGGTTCCAAACACTTGTTCATCCATTTCCTCATCCGTATTATTCATAACCGACTGTTCTAGCCACGTGCATCTAAACCGCTCGTCATACTCCAGGACCTCCTCTGTTCCTTTCTGTTGGCAGGCTGCAATTTTTCCCCAGTCTGTCTTAGCTGGACTGAAGGCTTGCAGCCAGTGTTTAATCGCCTCCCATCCTGCGTTTAATTCTTGCTCATCCTGCCCCAAAGCTTCTTCTACCTTGTCGTGCAATTTTGCTTCCCTGTGTTTTTGACACCATTATGGTCAAAATTTGCAATCCTTCCCAGGGATGAAGTTGATATATATTTCTTAAGCGGTCCAATTGGTCCCACGTTTTCACTCCCCCTTTCTTTTGATTGGGCAACTCCTTGGACCATTTATCAATTTTCTCTGGGTCTGCCGGATCATGAACTAAATATTCTGCATACACTCTTTTCCTCGTTTTTTTGGTTCCGCCCTCATCCACAGTCTCTTCTGATTTGACTACAACTCGTCTTTTTTTAAACGGGGCAAAGCGCACCCCTAATTCTTCATCCTCCGACCCTGTATCGTCGGAGGACTCAGAATCCGTATCTATTCCTCGGTCGTGTCTTCGGGTTTGCGCTTTTAATTTGTCCAAACATAAGTACCCTGGGATTTGACCGATACATTTTCCTTTTCCTGTTACTGTCTCTTGACCTAATGATTTTTTCCATTCTTTAATTTCACCTTTAAGATCTTTAACTTCCGCTTCCGACTTTTCAAGTTCAAATCTTTTCTGTCGTAGCTGTGCACAAACAGCTTGCAATTGATCCTTTGTACTGGTCAGTTCTCGATCATGTTGGGAACACGTTATAATTTCATTATGCTGTTGGATCTGTCCTATAATGGCTGGGGACCATTCGTTCGCTCTTTATTTTTCATATGGGTCGTTTTTCCCTAGACCCTTTTAATCTCATCCAAGAACCATTGTCCTTTGGAGGTACCTTACTTTTGTTCGATCTTAATACAGGTTTTAGATAAGTTGAATTGTTGCTCTATGTATTCTTTCAACTGTTCGAGGATTTCATCTATTGAAACCTCAGGTGGTGCCTGCCCACCTTTAACAGTTGTAGGCAATTCTTTGCTCTGATCTCCTGCTGCCATAATACTGATTTATTTACTGGGGTCTCGAGTCGTAGGCTTTCCAGCCGATCAGTGGGTCGGTGATTAATTAACTAACACACCGCCGAAGTTAGACGTCTATGGGACCTCGAGCCGACTACCAACTGGAGGGTTCGCAAACCGGAGGCTTTCAGAATCGCGTAGAAGGAGAGGCGAATTTAGACTTTTGACCGAGGACTTTTATAAAGAGGAGTCTTTACCTCAGTATGTAGATCCGATGTCCAAAATTCAGTTTCTTCCCTCAGCGATCCTGTTCGTGACGCCAAAATTGTTAGATCTCTTAATTCCCAATGAAATACGAACTACGGTTGTAGTTTTAATGTAACTTTATTCTGGCAGCAGCAACAAACTCTTGGCTTTAAGCCAGGCCTTTGTCCTTCTGAGACCACATGGCCAAAATGGCTGTACTTAAACCTGATTCAATTTACAGAAAATAACTCGCCTTCTTTGACCTTATTGGCTCAATTGATAGTCATTTAACCTTTAATTGGCTCGCTACCCAAAGTCCTAAAATGTCAAGTTGATTGATGACTTCATGCAATGTGGTCTGTGTTTTTTCAAAACTGCAGCCAGGCTGCAGGGCTTGAATTCTCTATCACTAACTTTGAGATCCTACTTTTTAATTTAATTCCTAGCTCCCTAAATTCAGCCTTAGGACCTCATCCCGTTTTTTATCTATATCGTTGGTACCTATATGCACCACGACAACTGGCTGTTCACCCTCCCCCTCCAAAACATCCTGCAGTCGCTCTGAGACATTCTTGACCCTTGCACCAGGCAGGCAACATACCATCCTGGAGTCTCGATTGCGGCCGCAGAAATGCCTATCTATTCCCCTTACAATAGAATCCATTTTAACTCTCCCACTCTTTTTCCTGCCCTCCTGTGCAGCAGAGCCACCCATGGTGCCATGACCTTAGCTGCTGCTGCCTTCCCCTGATGAGTTATCTCCCCCAACAGTACTCAAAATGGTGTATCTGTTTTGGAGGAAGATGACCGCAGGGGACCCCTGCACTACCTTCCTTCCATTACTCTGCCTGATGGCCATTCATTCCCTATCTGCCTGAATAACCTATACCTGTGGTGTGACCAACTCACTAATCGTGACATCCTCAGCATTGTGAATGCTCCAGAGTGAGTCCATGCGTAGCTCCAGTGCCGCAATGCAGTTTTCCAGGAGCTGCAGCTGAACACACTTCCTGCACACATAGTAGTCAGGGACACTGGAAGCGTCCCTGATTTCTCACATCGCACAGGAGTATCATGACAGGGGTCTGGGTTCTCCTGCCATGACTTAACCCTTAAATTAATTTAATTTGGCAACAATAACAAAGTTTCTTACTACTAAGGAAATAAAAAGAAAAAGATTAAATACTCACCAATCCACCAGCCAATCACTTACCCGCTTGACTGTGACTTAGAAATATAGAAAATAGGTGCAGGAGCAGGCCAGTCGATCCTTCGAGTCTGCACCACCATTTAATAAGATCATGGCTGATCATTCCCTCGGTACCCTTTTCCTGCTTTCTCTCCATACCCCTTGATCCCTTTAGCCATAAGGGCCATATCCAACTCCCTCTTGAATATATCCAATGAACTGGCATCAACAACTCTCTGCGGTAGAGAATTCCACAGGTTAACAACTCTCTGAGTGAAGACTTTCTCCTCATCTCAGTCCCAAATGGCTTGCCCCTTATCCTTAGACTGTGTCCCCTGGTTCTGCACTTCCCCAACATCGGGAAAATTCTTCCTGCGTCTAACCTGTCCAGTCCCGTCAGAATTTTATATGTTTCTATGAGATCCCCTCTCATCTTTCTAAATTCCAGTGAATACAGGCCCAGTCAATCCAATCTCTCCTCATATGTCAGTCCTGCCTTCGCAGGAATCAGTCTGGTGAACCTTCGCTGCACTCCCTCAATAGCAAGAACGTCCTTCCTCAGATTAGGAGACCAAAACTGAACACAATATTCCAGGTGAGGCCTCAGCAAGGTCCTGTACAACTGCAGTAAGACCTCCCTGCTCCGATACTCAAAACCCTTAGCTATGAAGGCCAACATACCATTTGCCTTCTTCACCGCCTGTTGTACCTGCATGCCAACTTTCAATGACTGATGAACCATGATACCCAGGTCTCATTGCACCTCCCCTTTTCCTAATCTGCCGCAATTCAGATAATATTCTGCCTTTGTGTTTTTACCACCAAAATGGATAACCTCATTTATCCACATTATACTGCATCTGCCATGCATTTGCCCACTCACTGAATCTGTCCAAGTCACCCTGCAGCCTCTTAGTATCCTCCTCACAACTCACACCGCCACCCAGCGTAGTGTCATCTGCAAATTTGGAGATATTACACTCAATTCCTTCATTTAAATCATTAATGTATATTGTAAAGAGCTGGGGTCCCAGCACTGAGCCCCACGGCACTCCACTAGTCACTGCCTGCCATTCTGAAAAGGACCCGTTTATCCCGACTCTCTCCTTCCTGTCTGCCAACCAGTTCTCTATCCACGTCAGTAGATTACTCCCAATACCATGTGCTTTAATTTTGCACACCAATCTCTTGTGTGGGACCTTGTCAAAAGCCTTTTGAAAGTCCAAATACACCACATCCACTGGTTCTCCCTTGTCCACTCTACTAGTTACATCCTCAAAAAATTCTAGAAGATTAGTCAAGCATGATTCCCCTTCATAAATCCATGCTGACTTGGACCGATCCTGTCACTGCTTTCCAAATGCGCTGCTATTTCATCTTTAATAATTGATTCCAACATTTTCCCCACTACTGATGTCAGGCTAACCAGTCTATAATTCCCCGTTTTCTCTCTCCCTCCTTTTTTAAAAAGTGGTGTTACATTAGCTACCCTCCAGTCCATATGAACTGATCCAGAGTTGATAGACTATTGGAAAATGATCACCAATGCATCCATTATTTTTAGGGCCACTTTTTAAAATACTCGGGGATGCAGACTATCAGGCCCCGGGGATTTATCAGGCCCCGGGGAAGTGACGTCACACTTCGATTTCTTTTTACTTCTTTGTTTACTTTCTGCCCCTGCACCAGCTGGCCTCCCGATCTGGCGCTGCTCCAAGTTGATGCCGCCTCCCTTTATCCTCCTGCACCACCCGCTCTCGTGATTCTGGCCTCCCGATCTTCCGCCACTCCAAATTGCTGCAGCTGCCCTTTATCCTCCCGCGCCGCTCCACTCTCGCGACGCTGGCCTCCCGATCTGCTGAATAGCATGTTGTGAGCCACATGGGGAGGTGGACGTGTGTCAGTGGCTTCCTCTTATTGCAATCAATGTCTCGCTGCAAACATTTCCCTGTGGGACTGCCCCATTTCAGGCATTCTGCGGATCGCAATGGTCCAGACACAGTGTGGTGATGGTCCGAGGGACTGCCTATGGTGATGGTTATGATCCGAGGGACTGCTATGCTGATGGTGATGGTCTGAGGGACTGCCTATGGTGGTGGTAGTGGTCCGAGGGACTGCTATGCTGATGGTGATGGTCTGAGGGACTGCCTATGGTGGTGGTAGTGGTCCGAGGGACTGCCTATGGTGGCGATAGTGGTGGTGATCGTTTGAGCTGACCCAAAGCTGGGTCCAAACACAGCCTTTGCATGCATAGTGTTTGAAACGGCATTGATGGGCTCGATGATCACCTCCGCAGCGCCAACAAGGTGTTAATTGCCTCGCATTCACACTTGATGGCGGACTCTGAGTCATCTGAGTTCATGCAGCTGCAGGCGTGTATGTTCTGCGATATGCATTCCTGCCTGAAAACGACGTTACTTTGTGTACAGTACTTGCCGTTGCATCTTTATGCTGTGAAATTTGTTTGGTATTATCACTGGTGGACATAAATGCCTGGGCTATCGTTATGGCTTTGCTCAGGTTCAGTGTTTCAACAGTCAATAGTTTGCGAAGGATAACCTCATGGTCAATGCCAAGCACAAAAATGTCTCTTAGCATTTGCTCCAGGAATCCACTGACTTCGCAATGTCCTGCATGGTGCCTTAGTTCGGCGACATAGCTCGCCACTTCCTGGCCTTCAGACCGTTGACATGCATAAAATCGATACCTTGCCATCAGAACGCTCTCCTTCAGATTTAGGTGTTCCCGGACCAGTGTACACAGTTCTTCGTATGATTTGGTTGTTGGTTTTACCGGAGCAAGGAGATTCTTCGTGAGTCTGTAGATTGTTGCCCCGCAGACGGTGAGGAGGATCACCCTTCGTTTGGCAGCATTCTCATTCCCTTCCAGCTTGTTGGCCATGAAGTACTGGTCGAGTTGCTCCATGAAGGCTTCCCAATCGTCACCTTCTGAGAATTTCTCCAGGATGTCAACAGTTCTCTGCATTTTCGCGTGATGGTTCATTATCTATTACTTGTCGCCAGTTGTTATATCTCAAATAAAGAAACATGACTGAGTACTGTAGACTTGAGTAAGTGTGACCTTAGTCTCTTTATTCTGACTCCAGAGTGCAGGCACAGCATGGGAGGCCTGCTTATATACAGTGCTCCCAAGGGATGCTGGGATCCCTTGTGACTCCAACAGATGTGCCCTCTGGTGGCGATAGAATGCTGGTTACAAGGTTTTGCATACATAACAGAGGTGGTGGTAGTGGTGGCATGAGTTATTCGCCAGGTTCCCCTTCTCATCTTCCTCTTCCTCCTCCTCCGCCCCCCCCCCCCCCACCCTGTCTCCTGAGGTGGTCCTGCAATCCCAATTGGCAATTCCTGTCCCCTCATGATGGATAAGTTGTGTAGCATGCAGCACACCACAATGAACTCAGAGACCTGCTGAGGGAAGTATTGTATGCAGCCTCCAGAGTGCTCCAGGCATCGAAAGTGCTGCTTGAGCACTCCAATTGTCTGTTCGACGATGTTGCGTGTGGTTCGTGGCTCTCATTATAATGATGCTCAGCTTCTGTCTGAGGGTTCCGGAGGGGAGTCATGAACGAGGTGGCAAGGCCGTAACCTTTGTCCCTGAGCATCCAGTTCTGACCTTGTGGTCTGATCACCAACAACTGCAACTTTCTCCTCTGTTTTCAAGATGGCGCCATTAGCGCCTGGTGCGCCCTGGGTCCGTCTGGTTTTTCTTGGCGGGTTCCCGGGAGGACGCTAATTCGGGCGAAATGCTCGAAAGTTCCGCCCGGGGAGCTAGCGCAGTGATGCATGACGATTTACGTTATCCAAATGGTCAAAACTACGGCGGGGTGCTAACTTTTAGCCCCGCCGCAAAATCATTGGCGAAAATTTCACCCAGGCACAAAATCTTGTGCACCTTGTTTCACGCCCCCAAAAAATAATTTTTGCGCCCCGCCGAAGCGCTAAATGGGGCGCAAATCAGCCGAAAATCCAGCTTTGAGGGTTGGTTAGTTCAATGCTACTTTCATCTTCCATCTGCCAGAACAGTTTGTTCTCTGAAGAGGTAGGAATGGTATGTAAAAATAGAGGGGGTGAAATTAGATAGCGCCAGCCTGAGGCCGTGAAATAATCCCTGCGCCTGAACAGGTATGCCTGAGGCATGCTTAATATTAGACTTTGGGCCTCATTTTAAATAAAACCAGTGCTCCGGAAGCCTGCTGTGAATCCCTATGCAGTTTTCTTGTGAAGCCGTTGTAAATTTTGTCCTGATGCATGGTCAGCACCAGCCCTCAGGTAGGTCCTGGAGGGGGGGAGGTGATTGAGAATGAGAGGTGAGGGTGATCGTGAGGGGACGATGAGAGGAGATGGGGGTGATCGGGAGTAGGGGTTGGGTGGAAGTGAAGCAATTGAAAGGAGCAGGAGTTGGCAATGGTCTTTATGACAACTGTAGAGCCATGATCACATTGCTCTATAATCTCTCGCTGCTCCTTTGCCCCACCCTTGCCCCTCCTCTGCTGCCTGCCACCTTTCCTGCTGTACCTGCCCACGCTCCAACCAGTGACCTGGATTATGGTGACGTCCAATCTGTAAGGTTACAATTTTTCCAGAAAGATCAGAACGAGGCCACAAACTAAAAAAGTTAATGAAATTGATTTTGATACAAGCTTTTGGAATTAATTGGACAAAGGGAGCAAAAGAGCGCCAGCCTGGGGGCAGGTGGTGACTCAACACCAATTAAAGACAATCTTTGTGGTCAAGTACCTGACTGGTTTTATGCGTAACAACAATGGGGTTGTTACATTTTCATAAACTGAAGAAGCCCTGAACTGATTGGCCAGAGGGGAGTAAAACGAATCTCGCTAAATTTGCGAAGTACGGAACGGACACGGAAGGGACAGAACTGAGAACAACGGCTAGAAGAGGAAACATCCGGTCAAGGAACCAACGACCAAGAACCTACGATCCACGGTTACAGCGATAAACTGGATGGGTGATTGTATATCTTCAGTCAATTCTCTCAGGAATCTAGTTCTGTAGTTTTAGTTAGTTTTTGCTTAATAAAACTGACACTGGGTTAAGCCTAAATTTTGTGCCACGTGTTGTCCTTTTTCCTATAATTCCCGAGGTCAGACGAATCAAGGTAGAGTGTAAAAACAAACACCCTACAAATTCAGTTGCCTTCTTCACAGCCGTTGCCCTCCCGGACTGGCTCACACTGCACCTTGTAGTGACATGCCGCCACACTGCTCCTGAGCCGCCGTACCTCCGCTCCTTTTATGGCCCCGACCTGCAGGCTGATGGACTCTCGCAGCGGCAACATCGGTAGAGTGACATGATCGGGGCCAGAAGAGGCGTGAGTTCAGGACCCAGGAGAGGCGAGGACCCAGGGCAGCACGGGCCAGCCCACACTGCGATATATGTGCGCACTAGGTCCGTCCAGCAGAGCTGGTCTGCAGTCATCTTGGTTAATCCTTGCCACTGTGCAGCTGTTACAGAAAATGTCAGTGTGACAGTGTGGTAGTGAGTCATGCTTCCAGCAGCATTCCCACCATGTGCATTGGTGTAAGTTAGGAGCTGCAATTAAATCGATAAGTGATATTTATTATCTAAAAATCCTAATTAATTAAATCAGCTGTTTGCTGAGTAGCTGCTGGGTGTGTTTTGCTCAGGTTTAGAGTTTATTTCTGCTTAATAGTTCCGAATCTAACTAGAGGGATGGCAGGGCAGCTCAGGCCCGTAGATTGCACATCCTGTGGCATGTGGGAAGTCCTGGACGCATCGCGCAGCCTGGACGACCACGTGTGCAGGAGGTGTCTCCAGCTGCAGCAACTCGAGCTCCGTGTTTTGGAGCCTGAGCGATGGCTGGAGTCACTGCGGTGCATCCACGAGACTGAGAGCTACGTGGATCGCATGTTTCTGGAGGTGGTCACTCTGCAGCTTAAGAGTGTGCAGGCAGAGAGGGAGTGGGTAATCACCAGACAGACGAGGAGTACAAGGCCGGTAGTGCAGGAGTCCTCTGAGTCCATCTCGCTTGGAGAATCAGTATTCTCTTCGGAGTACCGGTGGAGGCGATGGTGCTTCTGGGGAGTGCAGCCAGAGCCAAGTCCAGGGCACTATATGTGGCTCAGCTGCACAGGGGGATGAGGAAGAATAATGGAAGAGCTATAGTGGTAGGGGATATTCAGGCGAGAAGACAGGCGTTTCTGCGGCCGCAGATGTGACTCCAGGATGGTATGTTACATCCCTGGTGGTAGGGTCAAGGATGTTACTGAGCGGCTGCAGGGCATTCTGGGGGGAGAGGGTGAACTGCCAGAGGTCGTGGTCCATATCGGTACCAATGACATAGATAGAAAGAGGGATGAGGTCCTGCAGGCAGAGTTTAGGGAGTTAAGAGATTAAAAAGCAGGAACTCAAAGGTAGCAATCTCCGGATTACTCCCAGTGCCACGAGCTAGTGAGTACAGAAATAGGAGGATAGAGCAAATTAATGCATGGCTGGAGATGGTGCAGGAGGGAGGGCTTTAGATTCCTGAGGCATTGGGATCACTTCTGGGGAGGTGGGACCTGTACAAGCCGGACGGGTTGCACATCAATAGACACAGGACCAATATCCTCGCAGAGGGGTTTGCTAGTGCTGCTGGGGAAGGTTTGAAATAGCTTGGCAGGGGGATGGGAACCTGAAAATAGATTCAGTAGGGATAGATGTAAAGCTGGAATTGGAAAGCAGAAATATAGAAAGTGAATTTAAAGCAGAGGAAACAAGGGCTAGAAAGTAGTCAACAAGGAGGTCTGGCTGTACTAAATGGTATATATTTCAATGCAAGGGGTATAGCGAATAAAGCAGATGAGCTGAGAGCACAGGTAGCCATTTTGGAGTATGATATTATAGCTATTACAGAGAAATGGCTAAAAGAGGGGCAGGTATGGCAGCTTAACATTCCTGGTTACAGGATTTTCAGATGAGATAGAGAGGGGGGTAAAAAGGTAGGGGGGATCGTGGTATTGATTAAATAAACTATTACAGCTATGAGGAGGGATGATATGTTAGAGGAATCATCAAACAAGGCCATATAGGTCGAACTGAAAAACAAAAAAGGGCCGATCACACAGCTGGGTGTGTTCTATAGACCCTCAAACAGTGAGAGGGGGATGGAAGAGCAAATATGTAGGGATATTTCTGAGAACAGCAAAAACTAGAGGGTAGTAATAGTAGGGGATTTCAACCATCCTAATATGAACTGGGAAAAAATTAGTGTGAAGGTGTAGAGGGTGCAGAATTCCTAAAATGTATTCACGAGAACCTTTTTAGTCAGTATGTAGCAAGCACAACATTGGAAAGGGCAGTTCTGGATTTAGTTTTAGTGAATGAAGCTGGGAGGTAGAAGGGGTATCGGTGGGAGAGCATTTAGGTGCTAATGACCATAATTCAGTTAAATTTAAGCTAGTTATGGAAAAGGATGAGGATAGAATAGGAATAAAAGTTCTAAATTGGGGAAAAGTCAACTTTACTAAGCTGAGAGGCGATTTAGCCACAGTGGACTGGAAACAGCCACTTGAAGGTAAATCAGTGTCAGAGGCATTCAAGGAGGCGATCCGGAGGATTCAGGCCAAATATGCGCCCTTAAAGTAAAGAGATGGGACTAACAAATCTAGAGCTCCCATTTAAAGTGATACTTCATAACTCGCAACAAAAATATATCCCAATGAGAAGGAAAGACTGTAAGAGAAGAGATAACCATTCATGGCTTACTAAGGAAATAAGACAATTGAAAACAAAGGCATACAATGTGGCCAAGAGTAGTGGGAGGCCAGAGGATTGGGAAATGTTTAAAAGCCAGCAGAGAACGATTAAAAAATGATTGAGAGGGAAGATAGATTATGAAAGTAAACTAGCACGAAATATTTAAACAGATAGTAAGAGTTTCTACAAGTACATAAAAAGGAAAAGAGTGGCTAAAGTAAATGTTGGTTCCCTGGAGGATGAGACTGAAGAATTAATAATGGAGAACAGGGCAATGGCAGAGAGGTTGAACACATATTTTGTACTGGTCTTCACGGTAGAAGACACTAAAAACATCCCAATAGTGAATAATCAAGGGGCTATAGGGAAGGAGGAACTCAATACAATCACTATCACAAATGAAGTAGTACTCAGTAAAATAATGGGACGAAAGGCAGACAAGTCCCCTGGACCAGATGGCTTACATCCTGGGGTCTTAAGAGAAGTGGCTGTAGAGATAGTGGATGCATTAGTTGTAATCTACCAAAATTCCCTGGATTCTGGGGCGGTCCTAGAAGATTGGAAAACCGCAAATGTAATGCCCCTATTTAAAAAAGGAGGCAGACAAAAAGCAGGAAACTATAGACCAGTTAGCCTAACATCTGTCGTTGGGAAAATGATGGAGTCCATTATTAAGGAAGCAGTAGCGGGACATTTGGAAAAGCATGATTCAATCAAGCAGAGTCAGCATGGTTTTATGAAAGGGAAATCGTGTTTGACAAATTTCCTAGAGTTCTTTGAGGATGTAATGAGCAAGGTGGATAAAGGGAAACCAATGGATGTAACCACATAAGAGGTTACTGCACAAGGGTTGCGGGTAATATATTAGCATGGATAGAGGATTGGCTAACGAACAGAAAACAGAGAGTCGGGATAAATGGGTCATTTACCGGTTGGCAAACAGTGACTAGTGGGGTGCCGCAGGGATCGGTGTTGGGTCCTCAACTATTTACAATCTATATTAATGACTTGGATGAAGGGACCAAGTGTAATTTAGCCAAGTTTGCTGATGATACAAAGGTGGGTGGGAAAGCAAATTGTGAGGAGGACACAAAAAATCTCCAAAGGGATATAGGGCTAGAACCTCCACTTTTGAGCTTATCACCCAAAAATGGGCGTTATTTCCGGTGTGGGCATTAAAAAAGGTTATTCAGATTACCGGCTTCTTGCCCATTCTCAAAACACCTAGTTTACATTTTTGAAAATGGGTGTTACCGCGAGCAATATCAAATGGGTCATTGCGTTAAATTTTTCTGACCTTCTGCCATAAAGTGTGGCCATCCTTAGCAACGGCATGGCAACGCTCGATTCCCGTGATTCAGGAGGTCAAGGGTCATCATGACATGCGCAGAAAAGGAGACAGAGAGAAAGCTCAGAGGCACTGAAAGTGTATGTGGCTATGGTCTGTGCTTGTTTGGCTGTTGTGGGAGGAACGACGGAGATTCACCAGCAGCAAAAAGCCCACTAAGCACCAAGAACATAGTTGGTACTGAGTTTTTGTCCAACAAATAACATGTAAAATGGAAGGGATGGAGGAAGCCCTGGAGCTGGTAGCCAGGAACAGTGGTTGCAAAGGGCTCCCAGTGGTCCCAGAACATTGCACTGCACCCCAAGGTGACACCCCCCCATTGCCAACCACTCAAGAGAGCCAACAGCAACATCTTGCTTATGGCTTGGAGCACGCTCCCACCTCGGGACCGTCCTCTTCCCGTATCCGTCCAAGCAGCACTTCAGCCGTCACCCCCCCCAATGAAGCATCGCCTGAGGACCTCCTCGGCCAGGCAACTTGGAATCAGGAGGAGAAGGGGTAGAGGTGGGTAGGAGAAGCACGGGGGGGGGGGAACAGTGCGGGGGGGAAGGTTTGGTTTGAACAGAAATACTAATGATTTCAGACTAATGTTCGGTTTAAATGTTTTTTATTTAAAAAACCTTGCAGCACATTGGCTCAGATAGCTGCACCATTACACGCTGGTGATTCCTTAACATCAAAGGGTATAATCATATTAACTTCAATCAACTTAAACTTTAACTGTCACCAAGGTGATGCCCACCAATGATGTATTACTTGCACACCCAGCAGTGTGTCTGCCTTGTAAATAACACCAACGTTTTTTCAGGCAAAGCGATCATTGATGAGCTCCTGATGTAAGGCTCTTGCAGCGATCATGCCACCATGGGCCCTTTCATGCGATCTGCAGGGGAGTGGTAAGGGCATGGCTTCAGCCTTAGCCTGATTGTCTGGGCCAATGTCAGCATCTACCTCCTTATCCTCCTCTTCCTCTCTCTGGTGAGGTAGACTGTCAGACTCATCAGGCAATTCTTGTCCCCTCCTGATAGCCAAGTTGTGTAGCATGGAGCACACCACTATGAACTGAGCTACTTGCTCAGGGTGGTATTGGAGCTCGCCTCCTGAATGTTCCAGGCATCTGAAGCGCTGCTTTAGCACTCCAATGGTTTTCTCCACGATATTGCGAGTTGCTTTGTGGATCTCATAGAAACATATAAAATTCTGACGGGATTGGACAGGTTAGATGCAGGAAGAATGGTCCCGATGTTGGGGAAGTCCAGAACCAGGGGTCACAGTCTAGGGATAAGGGGTAAGCCATTTAGAACCGAGATGAGGAGAAACTTCTTCACTCAGAGTATTGAGAACCTGTTGAATTCTCTTCCACAGAAAGTTGTTGAGGCCAGTTTGTTAGATATATTCAAAAGGGAGTTAGATGTGGCCGTTAGGGCTAAAGGGATCAAGGGGTATGGAGAGAAAGTAGGAATGGGGTACTGAAGTTGCATGATCAGCCATGATCATATTGAATAGTAGTGCAGGCTCGAAGGGCCAAATGGCTTACTCCTGCACCTACTTTCTATGTTTCTATGTTTCTCATTGTATCATCTCTCGGCCTCGGTGTGGGTGTCACTCAGCTGGGTCATCAGCCAGGTGGCGAGGCCATATCCTTTGTCCCCAAGCATCCAGCATTGACCTTGTGGCTGATTGTTAAACAAGTCAGATACAGTGCTCTCACGCAGGATATGCGCATCATGGACGTTGCCCGGAAATTGAGCATTCACTGCCAGTATACTTTGCTGGTGGTCAACAACCAGCTGGACATTCAGGAAGTGGAATACCTTGCGGTTCCTGAAAACCTCAGCATCCTGAAAAGGTGCCCGCATCGCGATGTGTATACAGTCTATTGCTCCCTGCACCTTGGGGAAGTTTGCAATTCTGGAGAATCCTAAAGCTCTCGCACTCTGTGCCTCCCTGGTCTTAGGGAAGCTGATCAAGTCCACCCTGCGTGCATACAGGGCTTCAGTGACCTGTCTAATGCAGCAATGTGTGGCATGCTGAGAAAGTCCGCAAATGTCGCCAGCTGTGGCCTGAAATGAACCCGAGGCATAGAACGACAGTGCCGTGGTGACTTTGACCTTGACGGACAGTGCAGTTCTGATGGTGCTGGCAGGCTGCAGATCTGGCCTTAACAACTGGCATACCTCAGTGATGACTTCTTTGTGGAAGCGCAGTCTCCGAAGGCAGGTGGTGTCAGGCAAGTCGAAGTAAGAATGCTTCTCCTTGAACTTGTGGGGGTTGTAACATCTGGTCCTCCTCATCTGTCTGTCACTTCGTACATTGGGCACATAATGCAGTGCAGTGTTCCTTCGGCGATGTTGAGTCTGCTGCCTGTATTTGGTCACCAAGAGAGGGTGAGACAGGACAGGCCCCATTGCAGTGCCTCTCTTTTTCCACCGATTGCACACAAACAAGGAATGTTCCAACGAACACCCCTTCAATTCCAATCGGTCACAATGTGGTCAAGATGCTTTTAGAGATGTTCACATCAACTCCAACGACCTGCAGAGTACATCTGAACTCCGCCGAGGTTGAAGCACAGCAACCTTTTATAGGATGAAACATGTGATCTACAACATTGCGTCCATAATGCTGTGATTTGTTCTGGTTAGTTCCATTTTTTGTGGGCAGTTTTTTGAGCGAGCGATATTGTGGGCGAAATGTGTGCGAGGTGGTGAATTTGATGATGGGTGATCGCCATGGCCACTAGTTTGGTTAAATATGCTCTTTACGACAAAAAACAGTCACCGGGCATTAATATTGAATCTCGGCGTTAATTCCGTACGGAAAGTAACGCTGGGCAATGTTAATGGGCATTGAATTGAAAAAGTGAGCGGGTGGTAATATATTTTCTCAGCGTTAACCACATGGGGAAAGTAACGCTCGGCGATAAGTTTCCGAAAAATGCCTGCTAGTTTCCATTTTGTGCGATATAAAGGCGTTATACATCATTTCAGTGGTAAAATGGGCGCTAAATGGGCATTAAGCAGGGAAAAAAAGTGTAGGTTCCAGCCCATAGTAGGCTAAGTGAGTGGACAAAAATTTGGCAGATGGAGTATAACGTGGGAAAATGTCTGGTTATCCACTTTGGCAGAAAAAATAGAAAAGCAAATTATATTTTAAATGGAGAAAAATTGCAAGGTGCTACAGTACAGAGGGACTTGGGGGTCTTTGTGCATGAAACACAAAAAGTTAGTATGCAAGTACAGCAAGTAATCAGGAAGGCAAATGGAATGCAAGGGGGATAGAGTATAACTGTACAGGGTATTGGTGAGGCCACACCTGGAGTACTGCGTACAGTTTTGGTCTTTGTATTTAAGGAAGGATATACTTGCATTGGAGGCAGTTCAGAGAAGAGTCACTCGGTTGATTCCAGAGATGAGGGAGTTGACTTAGGAGGATAGATTGAGTAGTTTGGGCCTATATGAGTTCAGGTGATCTTATTGAAACTTTAAAATAATGAGGGGGCTCGACAAGGTGGATGCAGAGAGGATGTTTCCACTCATAGGGGAAACAAAAACTAGTCAGAATAAGGGGCCGACCATTAAAAACTGAGATGAGGAGAAATTTCTTCTCTCAGAGGGTTGTAAATCTATGGAATTCTCTGCTCCAGGGAGCTGTGGCGGCTGGGTCATTGAATATATTTAAGGCGGAGATCGACAGATTTTTGAGCGATAAGGGAGTAAAGGTTATAGGGAGCGGGCAGGGAAGTGGAGCTGAGTCTACGATCAGATCAGCCATGATCTTATTGAATGGCGGAGCAGGCTCGAGGGGCCAAATGGCCTACTCCTGCTCCTATTTCTTATGTTCTTACGTTCTTATATCTAGGGACATACAGGGTAGGATAAAGAAAAAAAGGGAAGCTTATGACAGATACCGAGGGCTAAATACTGCAGAATCTCTTGACGAGTATAAAAAGTCCAGGGGTGAATTAAAAAGGATATTAGGAAAGCAAAGAGAGAGCATGAAAAATTCTTGGCAAGTAAAATCAAGGAAAACTCCAAGATGTTTTATAAATATATTAAGAGCAAGAGGATGACTTATGAAAGGGTAGGGCCTATTCGAGAACATGAGGGTAATTTGTGGGTTGAGGTGGAAGATGTGGGTATGGTTCTTAATGAATACTTTGCATCTGCTTTCACAAAAGAGAGGGGCGATGCAGACACTGCCATCGAGGATGAGGAGTGTGAAATATTAGATGAAATAAACATAGTGAGAGAGGAGGTATCAAAGCGTTTAGCAGCTTTGAAAGTGGATAAGTCCCCAGGCCCGGATTAAATGTATTCCAGGCTGTTAAGCAAAGCAAAAAAGGAAATAGCAGAGGCTTTGACCATCATTTTCCTCTCTGGCTTCAGGTGTGGTGCCAGAGGACTGGAGGACTGCTAATGCAGTACCTTTGTTTAAGAAAGGAGAAAGGGATAGACTGAGTAATTACAGGCCAGTCAGCCTAACCTCAGTGGTGGGAAAATTATTGGAAAAATTCCTGAAGGATAGGATAAATCTTTGTTTAGAAAGACACGGATTAATCAAGGACAGTCAGCCCGGATTTGTTAAGGGAAGGTCATGTCTGACTAACTTGACTGAATTTTTTGAGGTAGTAACTAGGAGGGTCAATGAGGGCAGTGTATATGATGTAGTATATATGGATTTTAGCAAAGCTTTTGATAAAATCCCACATGGCAGACTGGTCATGAAAGTAAAAGCCCATGGGATCCAGGGCAAAGTGGCAAGTTGGATCCAAAATTGCCTCAGAGGCAGGAAGCAAAGGGTAATGGTTGATAAGAACATAAGCACATAAGAAATAGTCATACAGCCCCTCGAGCCTGCTCCGCCATTCAATAAGATCATGGCTGATCTGATCATGAACTCAGCTCCACTTCCCCACCCGCTCCCCATAACCCCTTATCCCCTTATCATTTAAGAAACTGTCGATTTCTGTCTTAAATTTATTCAATGTCCCAGCTTCCACAGCTCTCTGAGGCAGCGAATTCCACAGATTTACAATCCTCTGAGAGAAGACCTTTCAACTCATCTCTGTTTTAAATGGGCAGCTCCTTATTCTAAGATCATGCCCTCCAGTTCTAGTCCCCCCATCAGTGGAAACATCCTCTCTGCTTTCACCTTGTCAAGCCCCCTCATAATCTTATACATTTCAATAAGATTATCCTCTCATTCTTCTGAATTCCAATGAGTAGAGGCCAATCTATTCAACCTTTCCCCATAAGTCAAACCCCTCATCCCTGGAATCAACCTAGTGAACCTTCAAACCTTCTCTGAACTGCCTCCAAAGCAAATATATCCTTTCGTAAATATGGAAACCAAAACTGCACGCAGTATTCCAGGTGTGGCCTCACCAATACCTTATATAGCTGTAGCAAGACTTCCCTGCTTTTATACTCCATCCCCTTTGCAATAAAGGCCAAGATTCTATTGGCCTTCCTGATCACTTGCTGTACCTGCATACTATCCTTTTGTGTTTCATGCACAAGTACCCCCAGGTCCCGCTGTACTGAGGCAATTTGCAATCTTTCTCCATTTAAATAATATCTTGCTCTTTGATTTTTTTCTGCCAAAGTGCATGACCTCATGCTTTCCAACATTATACTCCATCTGCCAAATTTTTGCCCACTCACTTAGCTGTCTATGTCCTTTTGCAGATTTTTTGTGTCCTCCACACATTGCTTTTCCTCCCATCTTTGTATCATCAGCAAACTTGGCTACGTTACACTCAGTCCCTTCTTCCAAATTATTAATATAGATTGTAAATAGTTGGGGTCCCAGCAGTGATCCCTGCGGCACCCCACTGGTTACTGATTGCCAATCAGAGAATGAACCATTTATCCCGACTCTCTGTTCTGTGAGTTAGCCAATCCTCTATCCATGCTAATATATTACCCCCAACCCCATGAACTTTTATCTTGTGCAGTAACCTTTTATGTGGCACCTTGTCAAAGCCCTTCTGGAAGTCCAAATACACTACATCCACTGGTTCCCCTTTATCCACCCTGTTCATTGCATACTCAAAGAACTCCAGCAAATTTGTCAAACATGACTTCCCCTTCATAAATCCATGCTGACTCTGCCTGACCGAATTTTGCTTTTCCAAATGTCCTGCTACTGCTTCTTTAATAATGGACTCCAACATTTTCCCAACCACAGATGTTAGGCTAACTGGTCTATAGTTTCCTGCTTTTTGTCTGCCTCCTTTTTTAAATAGGGGCGTTACATTTGCAGTTTTCGAATCTGCTGGGACCTCCCCAGAATCCAAGGAATTTTGTAAATTACAACCAATGCATCCACAATCCCTGCCGCTACTTCTCTTAAGATCCTAGAATGCAAGCCATGGGTATTTTTGTGACTGAAAGGATGTTTCCAGCGGGGTTCCGCAGGGCTCAGTACTAGGTCCTGTTATGTCTTCGGATGCTCTGATAATGGGCCCAAGTTTCCGCCCTCTGTAAGAGCGGCGCACCTTGATTTTCTGGAATAAAAAGGGCGCCTAAAACTTACCTTGTGATTCTGCAAGCTCCTCAGGACATCTTCGTGCTTGGCGTGGCGCAGGAGTCGGGGATAGAGCCAGGTCCCTGCACTGAAAACAGGGCCGGGACCTCTGCACATGCATGCTAGAGTGTGCGCGCATGTG
Organism: Pristiophorus japonicus; assembly: GCF_044704955.1. Classification (NCBI taxonomy): domain Eukaryota; kingdom Metazoa; phylum Chordata; class Chondrichthyes; family Pristiophoridae; genus Pristiophorus; species Pristiophorus japonicus. The sequence goes on along the minus strand of NC_091977.1, from coordinate 369,766,227 downwards.
CAGTAGCTCCTCGCCCCCGAGGCTGTGTGGGAGGGGCCCGAAGCACGCAGCCCCTAGCCCTGGCCGAATGGGCTCACCGGGCGAAGATCGGACTCGGGCCTCCCTCCCTCCTGTTCAGCTCCCACTCCCCCACCTTCCCTCGCTCCCGTTCAGCCGTTCCTCTTCCTCCGCCCTCCTCTCTCCCCCCCTCCCTCTACGTCCTCGGTGGGGAACGCCCCCCCGGCAACTTGCTGGGGGCGGGCCCTGCCCGAAGTCTTCGGAGGGGCACGTTCAGCCTCTCCCTCCTCTCCTCTCCCCTCTCTCTTCTCCTCTTCCCCTCTCTCCTCTCCCCCCTCCCACCCTCCTCCTCTCCCCTTCCCCCTTCCCCTCCTCCCTTTCCCTCCCTCTCCCCTCCTCTCCCTCCCTCCTCCTCTCCCCGCCTCCTTCTCTCCCTCCTTCCCCCTCTCCTCCCCTCCCCCCTCCCCTCCCTCCTCTCCCCCCCTCTTGCTCCCCCCTCTCTCTCCCTACCCCTCGCTGTCAGAAACACAGAGAGACACTGACAGAGACAGAGAGAGAGACACTGACAGAGACAGAGAGACACTGACAGAGGCAGAGAGAGAGACACTGGGCAGGGGCAGTCCCAGCTAGCTGTTGGAGGGCTCCCGGTGCTGCAGTAGGTGAGTAGAAAGTTAATTTTTTATTTATTGATTGATTGATTGATTTTTTTTAAATTTTAATTGCTTTTATTTTTTTTGATTGATTTATTGGTTGATTTATTGATTTATTTATCATTTATTATTGATGATGGCTCTTTATTTGTAAAAGTGATGTGTTTAATGTTTGTAAGCCCCCCTTCCCACCAACCCCCATCTCATTCCCTATGCCTGATTTATAAATGTAGGCAACGTTTTTCTGAGCATACAAAAATCTATACTTAGTCCATTCTAAGTTAGATTGGAGTAAATTTTCGCTGCCTAAACTTGTAAAACAGGCGTAAGTGGCTGGACACGCCCCCTTTTGAATGAAAAAATCTGTTCTAAAATGAAACTATTCTAACTCACTAGAACTGGAGCAAACTAAATGCTGAGAATTGCAATTTCTAAGATGCTCCATTCTAACCTAGTTGCTCAAAAAAAATAGGAGCAACTCAGGCTGAAACTTGAGCCCAATTACTCCACGAGGCAATGTGTTGTACTTGAACTGTAGTGACCTTAGTCCATTTAATGTAACTCCAGAGTGAGGATCACACATGCTGGCCTGCCTTTTATACTGGGCCTGGCAAATCTGTACAGGTAACCTACAAGTCTCCCACTGTAGTGCCCTCTGGTGGCACACCTTGTAATTGTACAAGCAGTAAACATGTAGGATACATGACATCACTCTCCCCCAAGTCCTTAATGCAAATCACCTTCATGCATTAACTGTGCTCTGGGCTTAGCTCTATCTAGTTTACGCTTGGAGGGTCGTTTCCAGCTTGGGTGAGTAGGTGGTGTTTCGTTGGCAGTAGAGGTGCTGGTGGATTCTGTTTGTACGTCCATGACCACTCCATTCTCTCCCCCCCCAAATATAGATTATGCCGGTGGCTCATTACATTCATATACATTCAAGTCCAGAAAAAAAAATTGCATTTACAGCATTACATTTGTGGTACCGTGGTGAGGCTAGTATATTTGACTGGTGAGGTACATACTTGATATATGCTTGGAGTCAGTGCTGGTATCAGCACCGGTGTGTGAGGACAAACTAGTGTCAGAACTGCTGGATGGTGTCCAGATAGTCTGGTGGCGGCGTGGTGCCCAGTGCTGGCAGTGGGAACCCGGTTGGCTCAAGTTGCCTGCTCTCGGGGCTTTTGCTGTTGCTCCTAGCGTCGGGCAGGTTCACAGATGCCTGTGACCTCCCTGCCTTCTCCTTGCACCCCAGGTCGCTGCAGCTTCCTGAGGAGCAGTCGTCTAGCAGTGCACAAGGAATGGCTGACTCGTTTGCCTGGGTGTTATTTGGTTTGTGGTCCTGGATGTCCCGGTCCCATTTGGGAGAACCGTTGTGGGTGACCCTTCGTTCCCAGGCATAGCCTTGGTGGCGATAGGGTCTGGGGGCTGTGCCTTAGCACGGTTTGCTCTTTCAGGCTCGTGGCAGTTGGTGCCATCGGGTGCCTGAGAGGTGGAGCCGATCAGGGCCAGGGTATCGATACCTGTGCCGTTGCCCTCCTGAGATCGCTTGCTCTGCAGCTTGTCTATTTTAGCTGCTTGTGACCACACTCCGTGGTGCCAGAGATGCAGGCTACAGCACTGGGTAGCTCGCTGGATTTGTGTGCTCCCGATGGGTGTTTGCCCGCTGCATTAACTGAATGCAGTTGAAATCCTACATCGCATAATGTTTCATTACTCAATGTAAATAAACTGTAGCTCTGATCACAATCTCATGATTTTTCTTTGCTTATTACATGTGTGAAACTATGATCATCAATTACACACTTTACATTTAACACACAGTTGCTATTACATTGATTGAGAATGTGGAACAGTCCCTTTAAGTGTGGTGGATTGCTGGCCTCCTTTAAGAGAGCCTTGCTATCTTTACCCCAATCCTCTTCTTCGTTTGGTGCCACATGTTGCTCCATCAGCGCTGCACCTTGTGGTCTGGCCGCCACCATCTTTTTCTTCAGCGCCTCACCTCGTGGTTTGGGCGCCATCTTTCCTCCATCCACGATGTCGGTTGCTGTGATTCTCTTCTCCCCGGGTCCTACCACCGAAGTTGGGAAGTCGCCTTTGGATCTGATTTTCTTCCTCCGGAGTCCTGCCACTGGAGCCTGGAAGGTATGTTCGGATCGTCTCAGCTGGATCATCTCCACGCAGTCGTGCTGAGCAGTCTGTGCCTCGGGTGCTGTGCTGGTCTGCTCTCTGATGCCGGATCCAAACTCAGGTGAGGGCTTGCTTTGCCTCTGAGTGCGGGGGACGTCGATCGCTGGAGGGATGAAATCTTCCCAGCTTCAATGGATCTTCTCCATCCACATCCTTCAGAGTAGCATCGGTCCATTACCTGCAACAATCCACAGAGGTAACTTGTGCACCACGTTATCATGGAGTATCTTTATATCCGCACTACCAACGACCGGGATAAGTTCATCGGTGTAGGTGCGCAGCTTTGCCTGAACCGGGACCAACTTGTGTCATTCAGCCTGATTGTTCCATAGCCTCTCAAAGGCTTCTTGATTCATTACTGACTGGCTCGCCCCTGTGTCCACTTCCATGAAGACTGGAATGCCGTTTATCTCGACTTCAATTCTCAACGGAGAACATTCGGTGGTGCAGGTAAAAATGCCATACACCTCATCATGGGGCTGAACTGCCTTTCTAACTATTGCTTCATAATCCACGTTGGATGCATGGTCATCTGCAGACTCTTCATCCACACAGTAAGTCATATTTCTTTAACACAGCATGGAGTTACTCAGTTAGCCTCCCTTGGCGGACTCTAAGTTAAGGGACTCGGGGGCTTGTTCTCTCTCCCCTGAGGAGATTCATGTTCTGCAGTCCAGCCTCTAAAATGCGCCATTCTGTGTACAGTTATTGCCAGGTTTGAGTCCTGAGGATGAGTCATCCGCCTGGAGCTGCAGGTCGAGATCATGAATGCCTCGCTCATGGTGATGGCCTTCTGCAGCGTGACTGTGGTATCCGCAGATAGTAGCTTGTGAAGAAGGCCTTCGTGGCCGATTCCAATGACAAAGATATCCCGCAGTGCTTCGGTGAGGTGGTCGCCGAAATCACACGGTGCCGCCAGCCTCCTGAGGTCTGCAGCATATTTTGCGATTTTCTCTCCTTTGGGCCGTCGGTGGGTATAAAACTGGTATCTAGCTGTGAGGATGCTCTCTTTGGGCTTGAGTTGTTCTTGGATCAGCGTTATAAGCTCCTCGTATGTCTTGGTGATTGTCTTCACTGGTGTTTGCAAGTCCCTGACGAGGCCATAGACGTTGGGCCCACAACTGGTTAGCAGGATAGCTTGGTGCTTATCAGCCAGTGTGACTGGATTGTCGCCTGCCAGGTTGTTTGCTGTGAAAAAATGGTCGAGCCTCTCCACAAAGGTGTCCCAGTCATCATCATCAGCGAATTGCTGCAATGTATCAAAGTTAACCATTTTAGCGTGAAAGTCCGTAATCTCGTCGCCAATTGTTATGTCTTCGGATGCTCTGATAATGACTCCACGAGGCAATGTGTTGTACTTGAACTGTAGCGACCTTAGTCCATTTAATGTAACTCCAGAGTGAGGATCACACATGGTGGCCTGCCTTTTATACTAGGCCTGGCACACCTGTACAGGTAACCTACAAGTCTCCCACTGCAGTGCCCTCTGGTGGTACACCTTGTAATTGTACAAGCAGTAAACATGTAGGATACATGACAGGTCCCTTGCCTTTTGTGGTATACATCAATGATCTAGACTTGAATATAGGGCATATGATTAAGAAGTTTGCAGATGATATTAAAATCGGCTGTGTGGTTGATAATGAAGAAGAAACCTACGGACTGTAGGAAGATATCAATTTACTGGTCAGGTGGATAGAACAATGTCAAATGGAATTTAATCTGGAGACATTTGAGGTATTGCATTTGGGGAGGGCTAACAAGGAAAGAGAATACACATTAAATTGTAGGACTCTGAGAAGTATGGAGAAATAAAGGGACATTGGAGTGAATGTAGCAGACCAGGTTGATAAGATGGTTAAGAAGGCATATTAGCCGAGGCATAGAGTACAAGAGCAGGGGGGTTATGCTTGAACTGTATAAAACACTGATTAGGCCACAGCTGGAATACTGCGTACAGTTGTGGTCACCGCATTATAGGAAGGAAGTGATTGTGCTGGAGCAGGTACAGAGGAGGTTTACGATGATGTTGTCGGGAGTGGAGAATCTTAGCTATGAGAATAGATTAGATAGGCTGGATTTGTTTTCCTTGAAACAGAGGAGGCTGAGGGGAGACCACTTTGAGGTATAAAAAATTATGAGTGGTCTAGATATAGTGGGTAGAAAGAGTCTATTTTGCTTAGCATAGGTTCAACAACCAGGGGGTATAAATTTACAGTTTTTGGTAGAAGGTTTAGAGGGGATTTGAGGGGAAATTTCTTCACACTGAGGGTTGTGGGAGTCTGGAACTCACTGCCTGAAAGGGTGGTAGAGGCAGAAACCCTCACCACATTAAAAAAAGTACTTGGATGCGCACTTGAAGTGCTGTAAATTGCAAGGTTACGGACCTAAAGCTGGAAAGTGGGATTAGGCTGGATAGTCTCTTGTTGGCCGGCGAGGACACGATGAGTCGAAATGGCCTCCTTCCATACTGCAAACTTCTAAGATTCTATGATAACTTCTATGGGTGCTCGTGCAGTCACTCACCTTGGCCAACCTGCTGACGGCTTTAAAAACTGTCCAGCACTAAGTGGCTAATAGTGATCTCCTGTTGCTGTGGTGTGCCCAGAAGCAGGCACACCCATCTGCAAGTAAATACATGTTTTCTTAAAAGCATTATTAAAACACTCTTTACATGCAGCACTTTCATATTATGAGTATTATATAGTATTATAATTTAGCTTGGGTGTCTTTGATTACTAATCGATTTGAAAAAGCCTTCAACCAAAAAAGTTTGGGAACCACTGTATTATACAACTTTACATATCTACCCCTGCCAATATTTCTAGCTAGTGGAGTTCCTGTTTCCCAGTGTGCAAAGTAGCAGATAGTGGGCTTTATCTGGAATAGTCTTTCATAAGAAATGGAATCTGGATCAAAGACTGCAGTAAAATTGTGCAGAGGTAAGTTACACAAATGTGTTAACCAACACAGAGAAGTTAAATCCAAGACTTATTTAAAAAAATATTTTAACTAACAACAAAGTTTTTAAAATTCACCATGTGTAATTGGCAATGTAATAACTTGAAATTGTTCATTGAAAAGATATCCAGTTGTGAATATTGAACCTGAATATTTGACGAAATATATATATATATATATATATAGTTTAACATCCAGTGAATGAATAAATTATATATGCCTTATTAGGTTTCAAAATATGCGGGAAATAAATTGAACAGAGCCGAGGGAGTGGCAAACTGATAGATAAATTCACTTTGGCAGAAATAATAGAAAAGCAAATTATAATTTAAATGTAGAAAAATTGCAAAGTGCTGTAGTACAGAGAGACCTGGGGGTCCTTGTGCATGAAACACAAACAGTTAGTATGCAGTTACAGCAAGTAATCAGGAAAGCAAATGGAGTGTTGGCCTTTATTGCAAGGGGGATAGAGTATAAAAGCAGAGAATTCCTGCTACAATTGTACAGGGTATTGGTGAGACCACACCTGGAGTACTGCCAAATGCCTATTCCTGCTCCTATTTCTTATGTTCTTATGTAAATCTAAAACTTTTAGTCAAGTTTAGATTTTTGGGACAATGAAATTCCGCAGGTACGCAGCCGATTTGTCACTGAAAAATGGCTTCTAGAATTTGTCCAATGTCAAGAGCTCTGGTAAGTAAATTGGAACTTGCTGGAAAAAGTCGTAAAGTACATCAAAAGGCATTTGAAAAGGCAATGGCAAGATAAAGGGGTGTGTCAGACATGGCTCCAAAATGAAAGTGTGACATCAAAATGTGCACCAGGAAAATCAGATACAGATCCCATCCATTGGGTTAAGTACATTTTCAAATCAAAGCAGGAGAATTAGAAGGTCCTGGAGACATTGGCCCCCAATTTCCCCAGCCGCTTAGAGCAGTGTAGTTAGATGTGGTGCGCCGACTTCCTGGGGGGAAAAAAGCGCAAAAATTTACCTTTGAATTTGGCCGCTCCCTCATCGTCCGATCCATTGGCGTGGCGCTGCAGAGCCTGGGGGTGGCAGAGCTTCAGCTGCGCTTGCTCAGCATGGCCGGCAGGGGAGCAGGGCTTGGGCCCAGCATTTTGTGTAGTGCCGGCAGGGACACGCATGACCGCTTGAGCGTGCGCAATAGGCGGCTCAGTTTGCGCACTTGCGCAGTGCAACAGGAAGCTTGGCAATCGGCCAATTAAAGGGAGAGCATCCTTAGAATCATTGGTTATGGAGCATATATAAAGGTAAGATCTGAATATTGATTTTTGTGTGTCTGAGGGTGTGGAAAGAAGTGCTGCATATGTGTAAGAGAGATGTAAGTGTGATCTTTGAACATTACCTGCGTTTGAGTCCAATAGACGAATGGCGCAAGAGCGTGCAAGATGAACCACGAATTTCCTCCATGAGGAAGTGGAGAAATTAGTGACTGTAATTGAGGAGGAATGGCTGGAGCTGGATATCAGCAAGAGTGCTCCGTCAAAAGTCTCACCCAAGGAAATGAGAAAAAGATGGAACCTCGTTGCCGAAGAATTCTCCGTTGGGGTCAACACCGCAAGATCTGGAAGTCAGTGCAAGAAGAAATGGCAGGACGTTGGTCAAGTAGGTGAATGTAAGTAATATCTGTTGTGTATCTGTAAAGCATGCACTCCCATGTTCCGCCAACTGGGAGCTCACCCCCTGAAGTCCCAAGGGTTCCCAGCCCCCTTGGGAGCACTGTATATAAGCCGGCCACTAAGACCTGTTCCTCATTCTGGAGTGTCTTATTAAAGACTGAGGTCACTGTTACTTTAACCTCCCTGTGTGCAGTCTCATCTGTATGAGGAACACAAAAACTCGCGACGAGAATACGAATCCAATGCAAAGATGCAGCAAACTGTGGGCATCCTGGAGAAGTTCTCTGAGGGTGAGGACTGGGAAGCCTATGTCGAACGGCTAGACCAATACTTTGTAGCCAATGAGCTGGATAGAGAAGGAAGCGCTGCAAAAAAGAGAGCGGTCCTCCTCACAGTCTGCGGGGTATTGACCTACAGCCTCATGAAGAATCTTCTGGCTCCGGTGAAACCCACAGATAAGTCGTATGAGGAGCTGTTACACTGGTTTGGGAGCATCTTAACCCGAGGGAGAGCGTGCTGATGGCGAGGTATCGGTTCTACACGTGCCAGCAATCTGAAGGTCAGGAAGTGGCGAGCTACGTCGCCGAGCAAAGGCGACTTGCAGGACAATGTGAGTTTGATGGCTACCTGGAGCAAATGCTCAGGGACTTTTTTGTACAGGGCATTGGCCACGAGACCATCCGATGGAAACTTTTGACTGTAGAGACACCGACCCTCAGTAAGGCCATTGCGATAGCACAGGCGTTTATGTCCACCAGTGATAACACCAAACAAATCTCTCAGCACACAAGAGCTAGCAATGTTCATAAATGAACTGGAACTGCGTTTGCGAGCAGAAATGTACAGGGCAGAACCCATGAGTTTGCAACTGCCAGCAGGCCGCAGGTGATCCAGATGACTCAGAGTCCCCAACAAAGGATTAATGAAAGGCGATTCACACCTTGTTGGCATTGTGGAGGCTTCCATTCAGCCTATTCATGCCACTTCAAATGGTATGTTTGCAAGAGCTGTGGAACAATGGGGCACCTCCAACGAGCTTGCAAATGAGCTGCAAGCTCTGCAAAACCTGCTAACCACCACGTGGCAGAGGAAGATCGGTCCATGGTGGATCAAAGCAATTTCGAGCCTCAGAGAGAGGAGGCAGATGCTGAAGTACACGGAGTGCACACATTTTCGACAAAATTTCCACCTATAATGCTGAACATAAAATTGAATGGCTTACTCCTAGCCATGAAACTGGACACTGGCGCTAGCCAATCCATCATGAGTAAAAAGATGTTTGAGAGACTGTGGTGCAACAAGGCACTCAGACCAGCCCTGAGCCCCATCCACATGAAACTGAGAATGTACACCAAAGAGCTTATCACTGTCCTGGGCAGCGCCATGGTCAAGGTCATGTATGAGGGCATGAACTGCCACTCTGGATTGTCCCGGGCGATGGCCTCACACTGCTTGGAAGGAGCTGGCTGGGCAAAATCCGCTGGAACTGGGATGACATCCGAGCGCTATCACATGTCGATGAGGCCTCATGTACCCAGGTTCTTAACAAATTTCCTTCCCTCTTTGTGCCAGGCATTGGAAACTATTCCGGGGTGAAGGTGCGGACCCACTTGGTCCCAGAGGCACGACCCATTCACCACAAGGCGCGAGCGGTAGGGAGCGGTAGGGAGAGAGTGGAAATCAAGCTGGATAGGCTGCAACGCGAGGGCATCATCTCCCCAGTGGAATTCAGTGAGTGGGCCAGCCCGATTGTTCCAGTACTCAAAAGTGATGGCACGGTCAGGATTTGTGGCGATTATAAAGTAACTATTAATCGTTTCTCACTACAGGACCAATACCCGCTACCTAAGGCAGACGACCTATTTGCGACGCTGGCAGGAGACAAGACGTTCACCAAGCTCAACCTGACTTCGGCCGATATGACCCAGGAGCTGGAGGAGTCATCGAAGGGCCTCACCTGCATCAACAGGCACAAGGGACTGTTCATCTACAACAGATTCCCATTTGGAATTCGGTCGGCTGCAGCGATCTTCCAGAGAAACATGGACAGCTTACTCAAGTTGGTACCACACACGGTGTCTTTCAGGACGATACATTGGTCATGGGTCGGGACACCGTCGAGCATCTACAAAACCTGGAGGAGGTCCTCCAGCAACTGGATCGCATAGGGCTGTGGCTGAAAAGGTCGAAATGAGTCTTCATGGCAACAGAAGTGGAGTTTTTGGGGAGAAAGATCGCGGCGGACGGCATTCGGCCCACAGACGCCAAGACAGAGGCTATCAGGAATGCACCCAGGCCACATAACGTCATGGAGCTGCGGTCGTTCCTGGGACTCCTCAACTATTTTGGTAACTTCCTACCGGGGTTAAGCACCCTCTTAGAGCCCCTACATGTGTCATTGTGCAAAGGTGAAAACTGGGTATGAGAAAAAAACCAAGTAATTGCTTTTGAGAAAGCCAGAAACATTTTATGCTCCAACAAGCTGCTTGTATTGTACAACCCATGTAAAAAACTTGTGCTAGCATGTGATGCATCGTCGTACGGAGTTGAGTGTGTATTACAACAAGCTAACATTGCGGGGATGTTGCAACCTGTCGCCTTTGCTTCCAGGAGCTTGTCTAAGGCCGAGAGAGCCTACAGCATGATTGAGAAAGAGGCATTAGCGTGTGTGTTTGGGGTAAAGAAAATGCATCAGTACCTGTTTGGCCTCAAATTTGAGCTGGAAATCGATCACAAGCCCCTCACATCCCTGTTCACTGAAAACACGGGGATAAATACTAATGCCTCAGCCCTCATACAAAGGTGGGCACTCGCGCTATCAGCGTATAACTATACCATCCGCCACAGTCCAGGCACCGAGAACTGTGCGGATGCTCTCAGTCGGCTGCCATTGCCCACCACGGGGGTGGAAATGGCGCAGCCTGCAAACTTGTTGATGGTGGCGCAGCCCGCAGACGTGTTGATGGTCATGAAAGCGTTTGAAAATGATAAATCACCTGTCACGGCCCACCAAATTAGGACTTGGACCAGCCAAGATCCTCTGCTGTCCCTAGTAAAAAACTGTGTACTGCATGGGAGCTGGGCCAGCATCCCCGTTGAAATGCAAGAACCAATCAAGCCATTCCAGTGGCAAAAGGACGAGCTGTCCATTCAGGCAGACTGCCTGTTGTCGGATAACCGCGTAGTGCTACCAAAAAAGGGCAGGGAGACGTTCATCTCGGATCTCCACAGCACACACCAGGGTATAGTAATGATGAAAGCGATAGCCAGATCCCACGTGTGGTGGCCCGGTATCGACTCTGACTTAGAGTCCTGAGCAACGCGCCCAGAGAGGCACCACTAAGTTTGTGGTCCTGGCCCTCCAGACCATGGTCGAGGATCCATGTCGACTATGCGGGCCTGTTTCTCGGTAAAATGTTCCTGGTGGTGGTGGATGCTTTTTCAAAATGGATTGAATGTGAAATAATGTCGGGAAGCACTGCCACCGCCACCTTTGAAAGCCTGAGTGCCATGTTTGCCACCCACAGCCTGCCTGACATACTGGTCAGTGACAACGGGCCATGTTTCACCAGTGCCGAATTTAAAGAATTCATGACCCGCAATAGGATCAAATATGTCACCTCGGCCCCGTTTAAACCAGCCTCCAATGGGCAGGCAGAGCGGGCAGTACAAACCATCAAACGGAGCCTTAAACGAGTCACAGAAGGCTCACTCCAAACCTGCCTGCCCCGAGTACTGCTCAGCTACCGCACAAGACCCCACTCGCTCACAGGGGTGTCCCCAGCTGAGCTATTCATGAAAAGGATGCTTAAAACCAGACTCTCGCTGGTTCACCCCAACTTGCATGATCAGGTAGAGAGCAGGCGGCAGCAACAAAATGTAAACGATGGTCGCACCACTGTGTCATGGGAAATTGATCTGAATGACCCTGTGTATGTGCCAAACTATGGACACGGTCCCAAGTGGATCGCGGGCATGGTGATAGCTAAAGAAGGGAACAGGGTGTTTGTAGTCAAACTAGACAATGGACAAATTTACAAAAAGCACCTGGATCAAACGAGGCTGCGGTTCACAGACTGCCCTGAACAACCCACAGCAGACACCAACTTTTTCAAGCCCAAAACACACACCCAAAGGATCAACAACACCACGTCGGACCATGAAATCAAACCCATCACGCCCAACAGCCCAGCAAGGTCAGGCTCACCTAGCAGCCCTGCAGGGCCAACAACACACCAGCCCAGCGAGGGCACAGCCAACACACCAGAACAGACATTTGTACCGAGGCGGTCCACCAAGGGAAAGAAAGGCTCCCGACTGCCTCATCTTGTAAATAATTTTCACTTTGACTTTGGTGGGGGGAGTGATGTTGTGTATCTGTAAAGCATGCGGTCCCATATTCCGCCACCAGGGAGCTCATTCCTTGAAGTCCCAAGGGATCCCAGCATCCTTTGGGAGCACTGTATATAAGCCGGCCCCTAAGGCCTGCTCCTCACTCTGGAGTGTCTTAATAAAGATTGAGGTCACTGTTACTTTAACCTCCCTGTGTGCAGTCTCATCTGTGTTAGGAACACAAAAATATCTTCATCTTTAAATTGAATTGCAGTGGAAAATGTGAGCATCTGTATGTGTCCCATCCATCAGATGCGCACCATGTCTGACAATTAATATTTTCTTCTTTGCAGAAGAAATTGGCCCACAACAAGAGGGAGAGAACTAAAACAGGAGGAGGTCCACCAAATCTGCACCAACTGTCTCCCCTGGAACCGAGGGTTGCT